>NC_080022.1:182367917-182992917 GCF_030020395.1 Manis pentadactyla
ATCCGATCCTTTTAAAGAGTTTATCAGTCTTCATTCACTTGCCTAAGACACTCTCGCCGTGTCTTCTGCACTAAAGCCTAAGGTGGCACTTGCGAGGGACCCCGAAATGAGTCAGACTCTCAAAGCAGAGAGGGGACCAGAGCTCCAAAGGACCCAACGTAGCCCCTTAAGAACTGCGGTAGAGCAAGCGATGCCCCCAGGCCCCACCAACACAGACTACAAAGGCCTCCCTGCCAGGCCCACTGCCATGCTGGATCGGCTCCATCTGAGCAGCTGGGAAACTTGGTTTATACCTTCAACACAGAAGCGGCTCTTCTGGTTCTGCTTATCTTCCTGGAGACACGAGCCCTGCCACCTGTTGTCCCTCTGCATATCACAGCTTTCTTTCTCTTTTCCTTTCTCGTCTGATACAAGGCTTGTATGTCTTCAGGGAAAGGAGATGTGTTTGAGGAGATGGGGTTGTGGCTCCTGTGCCCCAAGACGACCCCTTCCCAGGCCGAAAGTTTTGCTTCATTGAGTCAGCAAAGGCCCAAAGAGAGAGCAATGGAGATGACCAAGAAAGGGCTGTCATCCCAACCGACTGCGTGGACAGTGAACGCTCATTTTCCCCAAAAGCCAAGTTAAATATATCAGTGATCGGAACCATGACTAGAAAGGGGTTATCACCTGGGTGCAATTGTGGCCCCTCCTGGAGGACCTGGCAGTGTCTGGAGGCAATTCTGTTTATCATGGCTGCAGCAGGGGAGCACCACATGCACCTAGAGGCCAAGGGATGCCGCTGAACACCCTACAATGCCAGGAAGGCCCCCACAACAATGATCCAGTCCAAAATGCCAATCGTGCCAAGGCAGAGAGACTATGATCCAGAACGCGGAGGAGACCAGCCCCCTGCGCCCCCACCACCAAGCCAGAGCTTGCTCTGGTCTCCGGCATCAAGCACCACCCGCCCTCCCTCAACGCCAGCAAACGCACCCGGGAGGAGCTCCAGGAAAACCTGAAGGATCAGGGCAAGAACAAGTGGGAGAACAACAACAGTGCAAACACGATTAAACAAATTAGCCCCACTAATTACCGAGTGTCTAACTCAGCACCTGGAGCAACAGCTGGGGTTGCACAGAACTGAGCAAACATCACCCCCAACTCAGGCAGGCTCTGGGCACCAGGCACCCTACTTGCCCCTCCCCACCTTCCTCTGGCAGAAGACCTGACTGAGAAAAGACTAGGCCATAAGGGCTCAGAGCAGAGCGGCTGCCCTCTGGAGGTGGGTTCGATACCACAGCCACATCTGGCCCACCTGCACACACCACCGGGGACAGTCCCAACAAGAGACGATTGCTCGGTGCCCCTCAAACCTCTTGGGCGGAGGCCCCGGCTTCCCAAGCTGCTGACTTCTACAGCTTCCCACGTGTCCTGCCTCCATGAGTACCAACTGCTTTGGGCTTGTGAAATGTCCCAGCAGAATGCGGTTGCCCTCTCTCCCAGCCTCTGTTTTAATTGCTTCTCGACCCTGCTCCTCGGGGCCTGATAGTATTTTTTTCAGTTTCTGCATTCTGGAAGAACTGCCCTTTGTCCTCTGAGGCATCCCCTCAAAGACCCGCAGCCCTGCATCTTGCTATGATGTTCCCCCCAAGGTAGAACAGTCTGCCTAGAAGCGCCCGGAGCTGGCTGGCTGCACCAGGCCACCCAGGGGCTCCCCATGCCAGCATCGCCGCAGCCAGGCCCTGCCACACCACGCCCAGCTGCAGCGCCCACAGCTGCTCCCCCCACCGTCACCCCTGAAATGCATCCACACCACAGTCACGTGGCTGTAGGAAGAGACCAGGACAACAGTCAGGGGCCACATTTAATTTTGATATAAAACCTGTTTTTTTTTAAGTTATTTTTCCAGACCGTACACTTTACCAAGTTGAACGGTGGCCCCTAAAAGACATGCCCACACCCTACCCCTCAGAATCTATGAATATGCCCTTATTTGGGATAAAAAGCTTTTGCAAGTGAAATTAAAGCTTTCAATGAGAGATGACATGAGACCACCCTGGGTTACCCAGGTAGATCCTAAATCCAAAGACTGGGGCCCTTCCAAGAGACAGAAAAGGAGAAGAAAGACAGAAGAGCAGACAGAGACACAGAGGAGAGAAGGCCCCGTGAGGACGGAGGCAGAGCCCGGAGCGGTGCTGCCGCAAACCAAGGAATGCCAGTAGCCACCACCAGAAGCCAGAAGAGGCAGCAAAGGATGCTTCTCTAGAGCCTTCAGAAGCCGTGGATGCCTTGATTCTGGACGTCTGGCCCCCAGAGCTGGGAGAGAAGCGATGTCTGCTGCTGGCTCGGTCGGTGGCGATCTGTTCCAGCAGCCCTAGGAACCTAACACACACACACACTCCACGCCACCCCTGATCCACCAAGCTGCCCACCTATGTGGCTTATTCAGCACATGGTATGGAACTGTGGGCTTGAGTTGTGCACTCATTCATTCATTCACTCATTCACACTTTTATTAGACACCTGTGCTGCCCAAATGTCGCCTCCTGGGAGGGTTTCCATGACAACTCCATCACAAATGGTCCTACTTCCCCACTACAGATCCCTGTGGGGCCTCTTGCTTTCTTTTTCTTCACATCCCTTATTGCGCCCAACATTATGTATTTATTTGTATACTTGGATATTATCTGTCTTCTTCATTTGAATATATGCTTCCTAAGGACATGGGCTAATGCTGCTTATATACTGCTAAAATTCACAAGGAGAATGCCTAGCATATAGTAGCTTCTTAAAAATATTTGGTCAGATGAATAAAGTCATAGTTCTTATCTTCAAGAGCAGAGAATGTCTAGAACATTTTCCTATGTTTTAATTCTGGAGCTGTGTGTGTGTATGAATAAAAAGGCTTCCTCTGCTCCCTCCCTTTGGGTCACCAAGGACTTTTACACATAACACACTGGCTCCATGACTTGGGAGTATCTCGTTACTTGTCTTTGGAAAAAATGGGAATTTTCTCTGAAGGGAAATTCCTGTGCTCCTGGTAGCTAAAACATATTGCCTAGAATGCCCCTAAATTTTTAACAAGTGACCAGTTTTCTGCCTCTCTCATTTCTAGCACTTTCTTCAAGAAACACAAGTTGAGATGCAAGAGTGATGACTTGGGGACAGATGCCTCAGCATGTAGAGGTCATGCTGATTAGCAGACTGACATTCCCATGGCAGCCGGGGCTCCAAGTGGATGACTGCCACTGAGGCTTGCAAAGTTCCTGCACACCTAAGGGCATCCATGACACCGCAGTCACAAAGAGAAGATGCAGCTGGACCTCGTCTGTAGGAACTCTAGATCCAAGGACTCTCGGTGTAAAGGAATCACACACTTTGGTCAACAGGTAATTGTACTTCTAGCTCAGCCCAGATGAGTGCAACAGGCTGCTAATCTCCAGCCAGAGAACAAGCTCCCGTCTCTTGGAAGAGGCCCTCTCTGTTCACTCATTCGCCAGACTTTAGATCTGCCGGTAACATCACGGAGCTGTTTCAGGGCAGGATAGTAAGTAAACAGAAGTCTTTAGGGTTCTGATGTGGGGTGGGGGGTGGGGAGCTTTAATGGGGGGAAAACAATGGAGTAACAAGAGAATCTGAAAATGTTAAAGAAACTTTGTCCTTCTAGAGAAAGTCAAACATATTATTTGTACTTCAGTCTACTTTCGTTTGAAATGCTTACAAGACCATTTAAGAAGATGGCCCCGTTTCCTAACCTTTCCCTCTAGAACAGCCTGTCCACCATCGTGTTACCCTGGCCAGAAGATTGTTCAGTGAGGAACCCTCAGAGAGAAAGAGAGAGAGAGAGAGAGAGAGAGAACGATCTGAATGTGAGAGAATACGAAAGTCCATTCAAATGGTTTCAAATTTACACTGCAGCTAACTAAAAAAACTACCATTTGTCAAACTTTGGTGAAGTTTCAAAAAAGACCATCCAACTATCTGAAAGGCTATGAATAAACAGGCTTCTTTTTTGTAATACAGACCTGGATGGGGCTGGGTTTTCTGCATGCACATCACAGCAACATTTATCTCTATAGATTGAATGCAGAAATGGGTATGAGAATCCAGCCATTTCCTACTAAGCCAGACAACACACAGCTCAGCAAAAATAGGAAAAAAAATGCCACTCTTCTCAATTTTTTTGTTTTGGAAATATACTTATCTTTCATAAATAGACGTTAAGATTAAAATACAAGAGCTGTATTATTGCTACTTTTCGGTGAATAAATACATTTTCTAAATTTCTCAGTTTTCATTTCTAGTACCATAAATATCAGTAACTATGAGCACAATAAAAAGCTCTTTGGGGCCCTCGGTAACTTAAGAGAGTAACAGAATCCTGAGACAAGAACACATCCTGAGAATCACTATTAGAAGAATATTTAACAATTTTTATACATAGGGAAAAGAAACAGATCATGGCACATATTGGTGATTTTATTCTCTTCTTTGGGGTTTTCCTCTATTATTTTCTGTAAGTACATAGTGCATATTGCATCTAATTCTCTATAGATAACAGCACGTAGGTGAATTGGTAGACAGATGCTCTAAAAATTATTTCCGGCCTTCTTCCTCCTCAGACTTTTTAATGAAGACCTACACAGTGTCTGGCACATAGTAGGTGGTTAGTGGCTCTTCCACAAGGCCAATGACTCGTTGGCTTAGTATTAATGTTGCCTCCCCACTATGTCATAGGGAGCTTTGTCTGCTTAATAAAAAGCCTCCTACTTAAGTTTTTTTTAAAATACATATATGTATATCACACACAGAATTCTAGCATTTAGCCAACTCCTATATTTATTATTGTTTCCCACAGTGCAAAGAACAATGCATAGAGGGTATACTTGGCATAGGTCTAGAACAATGATTCCTAAATTTATTTTCTCCTGGGAAGTGGGGGAGCTATTAAATTCTCAAAAAACAGTAACAACAACAATATACGGTCATTTCATTGAAAACATTTTTTAAAAAGCTGAGGGGAAAAGTGGGAAAGCACAAAACTAAACCCAGGCTCAGGGGGCGGGGCTGCGTGTGTTAATTTCCAAAAAAAAAAAAAAGACGACGATGACTAAGATCTGAAGCTTGAATTTGTTTTCCTTCCCCGAACAGGGAAAATAATCATAAATAGCAACGCTCCCATATCATTAGAGGATGCTGAGAAAAGAGTAACTTAAAAGAAAACCTTGGTCTTTGGTCACCTGGCTCTTTCTGGGTGGCCTTTGCGTAACCAGCTCTGAGATTCCTGTTCCTGCAGCCATGAAAAGCAGCTAATGAGCATTCCCCCGGGAGCAGTGGGAACCAGAGGGCTACGGACCAAGGTGGCTGGTTCTGAAGAATTTCTGGAATGGGCATCCTGGAATCCAGAAGCCCCGGAGACCTCTGGCCTGGAACAGAGCACACGCTCTCTCCTGCCTGGAGGACCAGCACAAGACTAGTTTGAAACCCATTCCTG
Organism: Manis pentadactyla; assembly: GCF_030020395.1. Lineage (NCBI taxonomy): Eukaryota > Metazoa > Chordata > Mammalia > Pholidota > Manidae > Manis > Manis pentadactyla. The sequence goes on from NC_080022.1 coordinate 182,373,391, forward strand.
CTGACAGGCAAGCGGCCAGAGCATCCAGGCCCGTTTCCCGCAGGCCCAGCTCCGCAGCCCCTGAGGCCCTTTCGTGGTCAGGCACACAGACCCCGTCTGAGGTTTTCCATGCCACCTCTCCGGCGGCTCTGGCCAGGTCCCTGCTCCCCTGGGCTGCATAATCAGCAGGCTCGGCCGCCAAGCCGGGTGTACTGGTTGCCCACTCCCAAGCAGAGCCCTGGAGCCCCCTCCTCCCCGGAGCCACTCCACGCCCATCCCCACCCACCTCCCAGCCCCGCCTCGCCCACCGTGGGTCCCCGCGCAGCAGTTCCAGGGCCCCCCACCACCCTCACGCTGACACGTTCCCTAATCCACTGGCAAACGTAGAGCAAGTCCACAAAGCCCTGTTGTCACCACCTCAGAGCCAAATTTAGTCTCAACCCATTTAGAGACTCTTAAACTATGGTGGGAAGAAGGAAAATGCAGGAGCTAAAACTCACACTTATCTCTCACCTAGACCCTGTCCTCTCCATCTCACTCCATCCTTCACCCTCCCGCCCCCCAAATCACAAATTCCACTTTTTGAGAGGTCATATATATAGTCTCTCCTGCAGGGCTGTCAATCTCTAAAAGCACTGAAACCACAGCCACCCCCTTTGCAGACGTACCTGGGCTGCGCACGCAGTCAAGCCCACGCGCATGCATGACCATAACACTGAACACAGAGCAAACTCTCCCTGCCCCCATGCCAACTGGGCACACTCCCCTAGGCCACAGGGACACCCTGCTCCCCTCCTAAGCTGTCATGACACCCTCTTCAAAAGAACCTGGAAAAGGCAAGAGGGGATGCACCAGTTGATGGGTTTTCCATTTTAAAGAACAGAGGCCAGGGAAGCACACCCTTCTTTGTGTTCTGAAGTTTACTTTCAGCTTCAGCAAGTGAAAGGGTTTTTTTTAATATAATTTTTTTTTAAGTTATATGACTTTAATTAAATACACTTATTAAAAGGGTGAACTATTTGGAGAGGCTGTTTTTGTGCTAGAGGCACATTTTCCAGCGCGCTGTAGAGCGTCTGCATCCGTCCGCTCTAGGCAATTTTTAATGCACAAATAAATCCGCACCTGACGTGCTGACAGATTATTATGCAGTGTGGCAGCCAACAAAAGTAAACACAGGGCAAGTTTTAACCTCTTGTAGTCACAGAGCTTTCCCTGCTGGGCCCTGCTCAGGTGCACATGGCTGCTGGCAAAGCCTTTCTTCCAGTGGGGCATCTTCCTGTCCTGGAGCCCACCCTGTCCCTAGAAACAGGAGGCTCCTCTCTCATCAGGCCGTCTGGAGCGTGGTATGAGCAAAGGGACAGGAGACGACCAAGAGACAGGAAGATTGGCAACACATGGTGCTCCCCAAGCACCCTGCCTCCCCTCCATCCTGTTTACATTGCGGCCCTAAGATCCATGGGCTTCTGCACAGCAGGTCGATCCGCAATCTGCCAGCATGCTCCATTTATCCTTGCAGCCAGCAGAGCTGGCACTGCAGATGGAGAGCCCATCCATGTGTCTCTCCCAGCTTTGCCCAAAGTGCGAGAGGCAGGACAATTATTGGAAAGCTAAAGGGGAATCAGGCAGTTTCCATACTTTGGAACTGAAATTATGGAAGTACAAATAAGCACACGGTGAGGGTAGTTACTGCAACTGCACTACAGAACGGCTGGTCTGTGTTCCTCCAGTTAGTGGGGCTTGCAAAGTGGCACCCCTGGAAATGCACACTTTGCAACAATCAGAGGTCTGTTTGGGTCACACTTACCTGGCCCATTCAGTGGGGCTCAATGGACTCATCTATCCTGCCTCCTATCTTTGAGCTGCTTTGCTCTGACCAGATTTTTTAAGATCTAGGCTTCCTCATCTGCATAATGCATCTTCCGCTGAGGAACTAGAGAGGGAGATTCTTAGAATGGAGGAGGGTTCTCTCACAGTCTCCCAGGATTGCTTTTCCACCTATTACCCCATTGACCCTGTGGCTGAGATCAGAGCATGTATTCTACACCTGTAAATAACAGTAATTATTATTCTAATTTACCGGGTGTTAATTACAACCCATATCCAATGCTAGGTGCTTTTCATACACTCTCTTATTTTATCTGCCAGCTCTCCAGGGTACGGATTAACCCCTTTATTACTATTAATTTGAACAGCTAGCGATGCTGCATCCCTGTTAACTCTCTCCACCGTACAGCTGAGGAAACTGATGCCTACAAACAGTAGGCTATTTCACCCAGTGAATCCGTAACATGAGCCAAAACAGCACAAGAACCAAGAAGTTAACTGTTAACAACACTGTGCATACATATTTCAAACACAGAGGAGGTTCAATTGTGACCACTGAAGAAATTTTTTTTTTTCTCTATGGATAAGTTTGAGGATACATAAATTTATTTTGCAAACAACAAGAGAGTTTGGGCACAATGAAATGTGATCAAATAAACAAGAAAATTCCTGCAGTGGGTGGAAGGCTCCACCAGGTGCCCTTCGAGTAGCCTGCCAACACATCTCTTTGCCAAGTGGACTGCTCCGACGCTGGGGCCCACCCACAGCTCTAGGGATTGGGGGAAAGCTTTGCTACAAGCTCCATGATGAGTGAGTATCTTCATTTCCACCGTGCCTTTTCAAGGGCCTTGGACTGAATGCTCCCTTCCATGCTGCCTGGAATGCCTTGCTTGTGGCAAACGAGAAGGGTTTAGCTATTTGACCTCCACTGGTCAGATATTTTCCCTCTCACCTGGAAAGGACCAGCAAAATTTGGATCGTCACACTGAAATCTTCTGCCACCAGCAGCCAGATCTAGTTAGCCCATTACCAGGCAGATCATCTGGCTTGTGGACATCTGTCAATCTCCCAAGCTGAGGGAAATGCCCCATTTTGTGAAGCAAAGCCCGATGCCTGCTGCTGAAGCTGGAATTGCCAGGTCCTTCTTTTCCCAGCCTCCTTTGCATCTAGGGCAAGAGCAACATGCTCAAGTTCCCCTAATTAGGCACACCTGTGCCTGACTTTGAGCCTGAAGCAGTAATGCAAAGCAGCAGAGAGACTGAGAGCCCCACTTCAGTGAGAGCAGAGCAACAGCAGAGGCCTGGTGGTGCACTGGGAAAGGCCGTGGTTCTGCTGAAGCCTCCCATACCCTGCCTCAGCGGCATATGCCATGATGGACGTGCCCAGGAGAAGTGACATTGCCATCACACCAGCTCTGCAGCGTTTGGGACATGCTCCTGTCTGCAGAGCCTCTGAACCTGGTTTCCCCACCCTCATGGAGATGCTGAGCTAAAACAGTCTGCTCTTAATAAATCCCTTCTCAGCCTCAATTAGCCAGGGGTGATTTCTGTTGCTTGCAAACAAGAACGCTGATGGATATAGGCTTCTGTGCAAAAATCCTAGCACAGGTACTCGGAAGTGACAACGCTATGTCTCTTATGTTGTTTTTGGTTTGGTTTGGTTTTTGCTTTTATTAATCTTAACTTTATATTGCAATAAAATACCCAATAGAAAAATGCACATTTCATGAGAGTACAGCTCATTGGATATTCATGGAGTGAACACGCCCATGGGACTAGTACTCATATCAAGAAACAAGATCATTACCAGTGCTCCCAGAAGCCCACCTTCCGCTCCCTTCCTGTCATCACCACCAAGGACAGTCACTCTCCTGACCTCTGACACCATAGATTAGCCTTGCCTGTTTTTGAAATTTGTGTAAATGTAGGAATACACTGTATAGTTTTCAATCTGGTCTGTGTGCTGTCTTCATCTGTTTATCTTTCACGCAACACAATACTTGGAAGATTCATCTCTCCGGGTGTGCGCCACTACGGGTCATTCACTTTTACCACGGCACAACATTTCACTGAATGAATACACCGCAGCCTATTTACCCATTCTACTGTGGACAGGCATCTGGGGACTTTTGAATTTGGGGCATTTCAGAAAGGAATGCTATGCACATTTGGGTACATATCTTTTGGTGAACTTATTTTTGTTGGGTTATCTATCGATATTCATAAAGTATAAATAAATGTCTAACTTCAGTAGATGTTACCGAGTTTTCCAAAGTGGTCCTATCCATTAGAACGGTTTTTAATTGAACTTCCAGAACTATTTTTGCCCCAACGCTATGAGACACAGGGGAAGACAGAGAAGGGTAAGAACGGTGTAGGTAACACTTCATATGGGGACACTTCGCCCTTCTTAAATGGTTTCACTGCAGAAGTATTAAGCAGCCTTGGTATTTGGCACTCTGCCACCACGCTTGCCCCGGGCTAAATGATTGCCGACGGGTCATTGTGAAAGTCGAGGACACAGCTGGAAAAAGACTTCTGAACTCTTGGCCTCTGACCCAGCAGCACAGACTCACACATTCTTGCCAGCCCCATTGGCCCCAGGAAACCAGCAGCTAAGTCTCTGGGCCTTATGCGATGTCACCACTTACTCCAGCATCTGAGAGGACATGGCTTGCACCTGGACTGGGATCATGGGCCTGAATGTCTATGGGGCCAGGGGTAACTTAAATCAGGCCGAGAGGGCCAGGCATGGTGCGATCAGGTCAGGAATGTGGGGTTCAAATAAATTGACAGCGAATGTCCAGCCTTAAAGGGACATTTATTACTCAGCTAATTGATTTCTGCCATATGGGAAAGAAGAACCCACTGTTGCCAGATTTTTCTGACTTTTCAAGGCAAACTAGAACACTGAGTTTGTTTAATGAGATATTTCAATGTGTAATGCAATTAACTTTTAAGAAACACACTGGACACCGTCAGCTCAACAAAGCACGTCTATGGATCATATGTGGCCCATGAACCACTGATGGACTAACTCAGACTTGATGGACTGAGTGTATTACACTCACAGTAAGAGGCCTTCTAGGGCAGCACAGAGCAGACCTGAATGGAGGTAACCGACAGTTACCCCCAATTCCTCCTCCCTTACATGGGTGAGCCCTCCCCCTTACTGATGACCCTTTTTGCTGCCCTGATTAAGTCAACATCAAACCTTAAAGCCATACACATCATGAACACCTGAGACAAGGTGCCTCCCACCTGGGAGAACAGCCCTTTTTGTTCTCTCCTTCCCATCTGGCCATGATGTGTCATGGAATCACTACAGGTCATTGGCTCTGCCCCCCAGACCTCATTTCACCTGGCCGAATCCGTTTGAATTGACTACAGCTGGTGAAGTTAAGCACAACTTGGAAAGCAATTAATCCATGAAAGAAGTCAGCAATGAAAAGACAGTCTCCGGCAAGGCAGACCTTCTTTTCCAAAAAGCCCAATCTCCATCCATCAGTTTTCAGTTTCAATACTTTACATACCCAGGTGGCTACAGTTGCATTTAAGAATGTGTCCACTTAATTCTCCTCTTCTGCTTCTCCAACCCTAAGCACAAGTACCATCTTCCTGCCTCCACCTTCATTCCCTTATCCAACTGCCCTTAGACAACACATCTCTGTCACATGTACACACACACACACACACACACACATCCACTCACCAATTCCAAGAGAACAGGTGGGAACCATCTAGCAGCAAAAATGAATGGGAATAAAGTGCCCTTATTGTCTCCTGGCTTCACCACTCACTTTCTTGTTCTTAGTTTGGCCAGATACATAGTAAGTGCTCAATAAGCATCTGTCAAGTGTCCTGTAGCTCCTGAGACAAAATAGCAAAGTCTGATGCATGGTATTTAGCTAAGAAGCAAACAGCCCCCTTTGGAGTAACATGAATGCTTACCAAGGACGTGTAATCTCGCCACACCCCTTCGGCAGGTTGAGACAGGTGTCCTCAGACAAGGAAATGGAGGCACAAAGCAGTGCTGAAGCCACCTGGGCAAAGGCAGTTGGAGAGGCAGGAGGAAAAGCCGGTTCCAGATACTAAGCCTCTAAACCCTTGGTGTGTCTATTTCCCAAGTGGCTACGTGTCCTCCAGTGGCCATGATGATTAGTCAATAAATTAATAACCTAAGTGCTCAATAAACATGAGCTGCGTACAAGACACTTTTCCATCATGAACTAATGCAATTCTTCCAAAAACCCTGTAGGGCTTGATTGAGGAGTCTCAGGAGGATAAACAGCTGCCCATGGAAATTATCAAGTGAATCTCAGAGGTTCTCAAATGGAGGGCTTTGGGAAAATACAGTAGGGGGACTTTTTGTGTTATCACAATTCATGGGGGTACTGCTGACATTTAATAGGCAGGGATTTAATAGGCTGAGTATGTATATCATGCAGGACTTCCCCTCCGAAATGTCAGCAGCACCCCAGTTGAGAAACACTGGTTTTTCAGCAAAGGCAGAGCCAGGACCTGAACTGGGGGCCAGTGCGTCCCAAGAACCCTACTCTTCTTACTGCTCCCTCCTGGAGTTTCAAAGACGTTCACAGTGCCACGTGCACTACCTCCTGGTGGAGCGACTGACTGCCCTTTGGGCAACATCTTGTAAGTAACTTCAGCAGGTAGAGAACAGATCTTGATCTAGAACAATAAGTGTGTCTCTCCAAATGAGAAAAGATATCAAAGAAATATCCCCTGGAGCAGATATAGCTCTGAATTTAGTGCTATGAGGAGGTGCATTCATTTTTCTTTTTTTTTTTTTTTTTTAAGATAGAGGCATTGCTTCAAAGGCTGCAACTGCATAGAAGAGAGAGAATTAATAGAATAAAGCAGACCACGAGCTGCACCAAATAACTCGTCAAGCTCATGCATGCTCAAAGAAGTGAGTGTCGCCAGAGACTATTTGCAGCTCGAGGGTCCAGAGAGGGCCCCGTGAAGACAGCAGGGCTTCAACTGGCTTCAAAAGATGGAACTGGTTCCAATCAGCAGGAAAGGAGGAAGGGAGGAAGGACAACAGAATCAGGCATGCAGCGCTGAGAATCGGCTTGCCAACTGAGGGGCGCTGAGGAGACCACCCTGGGTGAATCACAGCTTCCGTTTCCCAGCAGGAATGAGGCAGGATTCCATCTGTATGCAAGCAATTCTGATCTATCTCGTGGGTCATAGGAATCCATCACAGGCTAAAGCTCAGGACAGCTAAAGGCGGTCATTTCAGGAGTGGACAGACTGGACAGGACAGGGTGAGGTGAGGAGGCAGTCAGAAGTTCTCTCAGTAAACCCAGCAGGAGTAAGAGCCTCTGTGAGGAAGCAGCAATGGAAACAGCCCCCAAGTTCTGCCAGCTCTTTCTCAGTAGCCTTTTCCATGTTCAACTGGATAGGAAACCATTTGAAGGGGGGGGCTTGAGAGAAGGGCAGCGTTGAACCTCACTTCCTATCTTAGAGTCTGACAACCACAAGAACGATAGCAAACACTAAGGAGCAGCGTTTAGCTGTCATACGTTCAGCTAGGAATGTTGAGGGAATAGTAAAAGTGAGCAGAGTCAGAGTTGCAGTTTGGAGGCAATCTTGTCATTCTCAGATACAAAATGACACCTCTCCCACCGCCTTTAGGTGACCAGAGCGGCAACCTTCTGTGAGGATGTTAGGTGGCTCTCGATGGAACTTGCCTCCTGATACTATACCTCCATTTGGTCTCCAACCCTTGAGCTTAGGCTGGCCTTGGGCATGCTTTAACCAACAGAATGTGGCCAGTGTAATGCTGTGCTAGTTCCAACAAGAAGCCTTAAGGAGATCTGGCAACCATGTAAAAAGTCATGCTATCCTACTGGGTGTGGGGGGGTGTCATGCAAAGAGACTGTGTGGAGAAAGAGAATCCCCAAAATGATAAGGAAAAACACAGAAAGGAAGTGTCCCAATGACCCAGCTGAGCCCAGCCCCCAGCCAGCTCCGCAGCTGAATGAAGCCTCCTGAGTAACCATCAAGCAGACACGTAGAAGGGCCTCTCAGCCAGGTCCGGCTCAGATTCCAGAATCATGAGCCAAGGCATAGTTGCTGTCTTAAGCCAGATGTCTGGGGGTGGTTTGTTACGCAGCAATAGATGACTGATACACCTCCACCAGGCCAACGTCTGTGCTAGAGTATGCTCTGTGCCTGGGCAGGATATATGCCTATCCTTAGTGATGAGAAGTATGAAAACACACAGCAGTGAGGCAGAATCACTGCCATCTACAAGTGTTGCCCGACAACTGGTACCCAACCTTAGCACATAGTTGAACCCTAGATAAACATTTGTAAAACGTTTGTCAAATGGATGCATACCAATCACTCCAATTTCAATAGATTCTAGAGAAGCCTGTCCAAAACTTACTTATTCCTGCAAACCCTGCCAGGAACTCTTAACCTTCAATGTCAGGAAATGTTCTCATCAATCTGACCGTAATCCCCAAGCACATTGCCTGCTACCCAGTATGGATGGATAACAGCTGGCCACTAATTCAGTGCTCACCAATGCTGCACTTTCCTCAGCTGAGCTGAGCTCTCTTTTCATCCAGAAAGGCTCCTGCATTTGACTACTGAATGCTTGGGTTTGCCAACCTTTTCTAGCAAGGGGCTCTTCCTGTTTAACAAGCAAAAACCTCCTAGGGTTTCTTGTTAAAGCACCTTGGGGTGAGCGGGGAGGTAGGGGGGAGCTTATTAAAATGCATACTCTAATTCGGGAGGTCTGGGGTGTGGCCTGAGAATCTGCATTTGTAAGCAAGTCCCACAGGATGCTGATACTGCTAATCAAGGACCCGCTTTTCATGGCTGTCATTCCATAGGTGAGGAGAATGAAGCGCAGAGGTTTCTACCACCAGCCTCAGGTCACCAGGCCAGACTGCATGCTCCCCACGGAAGTATTAGGTTTAAACCAGCACGGGAAATCAGGGCAGCCCTACTCAGCTACAGAAGGCTGGTTCTGCAGCAGTCACTCCACAGCCACCCAGGAAATGGGCCGCTGCGTTGGAATCAACCACAGAGCTTGTAAAATGCAGATGCCTAGGCTTCCTTACTGGAGACTGACTCAAAGGATGCCCCCTGGGGCTCTGCAGATGGTGTTTTTAAAAGAATTCCATGGGTGATTTTTGATGCACAGCTGGGTTTGGGGTTATTCATCTAGACTACATGGGGAGGCAGTGGCCCCAAGAAGGTAAGACTCAAAATTATCAGCTAGATGGTATTTCTTAAAGGGTTTCTACATTCCAGGCATTGTTCCGATTTAAGTCAATATTAAATGATGGACACGTTACCACAGCTCTATCTGGTAATACAATGATCCTTCCCATTTTTCAGAGGGCAAACCTGAGGCACAGAGCAGCTATATAACAAAGCAAAAGTCACACCCGTCGGAAGTGGCTGAACTGGGATCAGAACCTAGGTATTTAGCTCAAATCCACATTGAAATCACTATGTTCTATTCCTCTTATCTACAGGGAAGATTGGCTCCTTGGAAAATCCCTAAGGTAAACTGACCAACTGGAGGGATGTTCTCCAAGCAGAAGCCACACATCATTCATTCCTCAGGAGAAAAATGGTAGGAGAATATCTGAGTCAAATTTGGGAAATATTGGGTTAAAGCAAGTTAAACGGGTTTCTTCCTGCAGAATTTCTCAGAGACCTCCCCAGCAAACACACAGGCAGTGATTTTGGTGTGTGTGGTGAGGAGTGGAGCGGGGGTCATTCTGCAACACTCTCCAAACGTACTGATTACAGAATCCTTTTGTCCAAAGGCATCTCAAAGCATGAGGAGGATGCCAGGAGAACTCCCGTTGAGAATCACTGGCTCAGAACAGTGCTTCTCAAACTTGAACGTAAACATGAATCTCCTGGGCATTTTGTTTTAAAATTCAGGTTCTGATTTAGTAGGTCTGGGGTGGGGCCTGAGAGTCTGCATTTCTAGCAAGCTCCTCAGCAATGCTGATGCTGAATCGCACTTGGCCTGGGGAAGCCCTGGGACACAACGCTGGCTGGCTCTGCTCAAGTCTGCCCCCCACAGACAAGGCCACTTGCGGCTCATCACCCTCAGGAGAACGGCCCTTACGGAGATTTCCAGGGGGTCCAGCCTCTGCTTAACTCCCCAAACCTGGAAGTATTCCACACACTGCATGTTTCATACAGCCCCAGGGTCTATACCCCACCCCTTCTCTCTGCCTTTCTACACGCCCCGCCCCTGTCCCTGCCCGGAAGCCCTCATTCTTGCAGGTGGCGTCCACCCAGCGGGCCGCGGCGCTCCCCAACTGCCCGAGCTTGCTGGGGATCCGAGGCAGGAAGGGAGAGGAGGTGAAAAGAGGATAAGCCAAGAGCAAGGAGGCCCCGTGAGGTCTTGTGACCGACTGGGCCTCCTGATGCCGCCGAGCTGGCAGTGCGAGCGCGCAGTGCTGAAATACTTGGCCCGTCTCCGAAGCAGACACCCAATCCAAACAGGCCCTCGTGTGTCTCCGAACAGACTGTGTAAATAAGGGGCTGGGGGAGGGAGGAAAAAAAAAAACCCAACTGGCCACAGATCCCGCTTTCAAACACGTTGAAACAAAATAATCCCTCTCTCTCTCCCTCCCTCCCCCCTGCTCGCTCTTTCTTTAAAATTTCCACTGGTGCTGGGGCCTCAGTGGAGCCTGCAGCCTACCTGTCCTGCATAGGAATGAAGCCTGGAGGAGTTACACGATACGCCGGCGCTGCAGGCCCAGCCGCTGAAGCTACTGCGCTGAGTCCAGGAGACAGAGACAAGGCTGTTCTCAGAGCTCCGCCGAGAGGGACCTGGGAAAGGGCAGGCAAGATGGACAGGGGAGCATGCTGCCTGGGGCATCATCCAGTTAACCCGGCTCTTGGGAGGGCAGCCCTGTCTCCTAGCTGTAAGAATCACCCCCACATTCAAACAGCATCTGACTCCACAGAACAGAGCTGGACATACAAAGCCCATCGGCAGGAACGCATCCTGGGCGACCTCCCTCCAGGGTGGCTCTAAGCTCCGCATGTGTACAGATGAGGGGGCACCTTGCTTGTGGTTCCTTGCTGGTTTTGTGTATTCGGTTTTGCCCTTTCTGATGGTGGGGTGCGGCGCGGGGGACTGGGTGCCTGAGTCATTTAGCAGATGAGAACCCAGCACCCACCCTCGGCAAGTTGCAACAATTGAGTCGTCTTTCCCCGTCCTTGCCAACGGCTCTTACTCAATCTTGGATCCAGAGGGCACTGGGGAGGGAGGCCAGGAGGGGAATCCAGACAGTCCTCTGCCTCTGACATCGGGCCCAGCTGTTAGAACTGCACTGTGGCTATGCGACCCAGAAGGGAAGTTAGGACCAGCTCTTTGAGGTGGGTGGAGGGCGATTTGAACTGCAGAGCCCTTAGAGACGCCGCAAAAGTGACCTGGACGTTGTAGGAGGAAAGAGGCAGGGTGGCCCCCCTGGCTCAGACACCCACTGTTTCCCTCCTCGCTCCTGTCCTCAGAAATAGAGCTGAGACCCTCTCTTTATAGGGGCTAGCCCCCTGTGGGCATCTCACAGTGATTATTTACATTTGTCGTTCCTAAGAAGAGACCAGACTCAGCCGCTGAGCCCCCATAGCCCGCGGCTCGGCAGGAAGAGAAGTCTAGGTTCTAAGTCCAAGAATATCATCAAATCCTTATGAAGCATCCGTTGTTATAACGTAATTTAAAAACGCTGGTTTGAAGAGCCTGTCTGAGATTATCCAGGTCTGTGGGCAGAGCCAGTGCCACACCCACTGTGGGGTTCATGCTTCCTTTTCAACATAAAAAAAAAAATCCCTTACACATTCATCTCCATTTACCATGCAGTGTCCGCTCGGGACGCCGCCACCGACTCAGCACTACACACTAGAGGAGAGCCCAGAAGAAGCAGACGAGATGAGCCCAGCTTTTAAGCAACATACTTACTCCTTTGCTGGGGGAGCTCAACTTACCCACCAGAGTTTAATGGCTTTTATCTCTTCAGAGAAACACCTGAAACGCCATGAGTCAATGAGCTCTCCCGCATTGAGGGGTCATTTTGCATCACGCATCATGCTGCAGACCTTCTAGGCAGGGGTTGACCCCCCACAACCACCTTGTGTGGTGGAAACCATTAGTACTATCCCACTGCACAGATGAGCACCTGGAGGCTTCCAGAACACACAGTGTACAGGGCCACACCACCAACCAGCGACAGTATGCCAGCTGTGAGTGCGCATCTCTCACTACAGTCACTCACTTTCTGCTTGAAAGTCATTTTATTCACCTTCTTTCCCTAATGGACAGAGCTCCCAAAGGCCAGGCACCAGGTCTTATTTACTTCAAAATTGCCCTTGACCTCTGGCTTCCCACCATGGAAACACTAGACCCTTAGACAACGTTTACTGAATAAATGGACACAAAACTTGAAAGAGGGAAAAGGCAACCCTACCCCTTTAATTCAGGCACATATTGAGCTTGTACTAGTGTCTCTCATTCTGCTGGACATGGGGACCCAGCTAAGCTAAGACTTGTGACAAGGGTGATCCCAGAGTCACAGGAATGAACTTGTACCTCCACAAATCCACAAGGAGCACTTCTGGACTCCCTGGCACTGGGAATACGACTGAAGCACAGTCCCTGCCACAGAGGTGTTTAGCACGTGGAAAATGGATCCCTGAGAAAGAGAAGAAAGTGGATCAGAAAGCTCTAATTTCCTAAATAAAGGAAGAGGTTGCTGAGGTCTCCAGAAATCAAACCAGAGGTAAGCTGGCTCAGTAAGTCCTTCTTCGTATAAAATTCCCCCTTCCTGCCATTTCTTCTTACTCTGTATCTAAGTAGAGGTGAACATAAAGTGAGGACAACAGATGCCCCCACACACCCATGGGAATAAACTTTTAAAAGGTGACAACATCAAACACTGATGAGGAGTGAAGCAACAGGAATGCTCATACATCATTAGAGGCAAGGTGGACGGGTGCAGGTGTTTGGGAAAAGGTCTGGCAGTCTCTTATAAAACTAAACAGATACCTACCTACTCTATGACCCACTAAGAGTGATTTCACTCTTAGTCATTAATCCAAGAGAAATGAAAATGTGTGTCCACAAGAAGTTTTGTTCTAGAATGTTAATGTCAGCTTTATCCAAGCCAGCCAAAAACTGGACACAGGGCAGGCACTCATCACAAGGAGAATGAATAAACTGTGGGCGAGTCATCCAGAAGCACTGAGCAGTAAAAAGGCACAAACCTCTGATCTATGCAATCATGTGGAAAAATCTCAAAAACACAGGACTAAAAGGGGGTTACACTGAGTAATACACCCCACATGATTCCATTTAATACGAAGTTCCTGCTAGAATGGGAGAACATAATCTAGAAAGAAAAAAATCAGAAGAGTAGTTGCCCCTTGCAGTTTGAAGGTGAGGGTGGGCTGGCAAAGGCCACATGGGAACTTGCTGCCATGCTGGTAGCTTCTGTACACATGGGACGCTTCATATTTGTGCAGAACGGTGAGTGCAAACTATACCCTAAAACAGGATACCTGCAACCAAATACTGAATTCTAGCAAATGCTATGCATGCTGTGGTATTTGCAGGGCGAGTATTGTCTGCAACTGATTTTGAATGGAGCAAGGAAAATGGGACAGGGAGACACCCCGAGTCTGGTGGGAGGTGATAAAGCAGGTCCAGCAAAAGGCAAGTATGCCATCCACACGGTGTGTATGTGGGTGTGCACTGTAAAATTCTTTCAACTTTTACATATATTTGTAAATTTCCACAATAAACTATTGGAGGGGGTAGAAAATGAAAGGACATCCCAAACGGCTTCGTGTGAAAAGAACATCGCCCTGATGAGATTCCAGAGCTGCTGGCACAAACCCAGGGGACACAGATTTAGGAAGCTGGTGATAGAGGGGAGGGAGAGGAGGCCTTCAAGGCACTCAGGGCTAGACTCAGAACCCCCAACGTAGAGATCCACTTCAGGGCCTGGGTCTGCATTCAGTTACTCTGCGCAAGATACAATTCCTGTTCCTCAGGATTAAGGACCTGTTGGACTTGAAATACCTCCCCTGAAATAGCATTTTGATGAGTTAGGTGTAAATGAATCAGAAACAAATGGATTAAGTTTCTGGGCACACATGCAGGATTGAAGAAAAATAAAGGAAATGAAAGGGAGAAGGGGACAGCGTGGGGTGGGAAAGGATCTCTGCTTCAAACTGTGCACACAACCATGCCTCGGAAAAATACTCGACTGACTTGCTGATCTCCGTCCCATCCACCAAGGGCTTCTGGGGTCCAGGTCTTTAAGATATTCAAATGACTGAAAATATTTCTCCTCCTGGAAAGCAGAGGGGAAGGGAAATGCTCTGAAGCCCTCCTAGCTATTTTTTTAATTTTTTTTTTTTCCAAAAGAAAGGCAGTGTATTTTTATCCAATATTTTAAAAACCCTTTTTTTTTTTTAATGGTATGTACAAAAAGTCTTTAAGCCTCCGATGCTGGTTCAGGATGTTTTTTGATTAGTGGTCTGGAGCATGAGTGAAGATGGTGCCTCCTCTTGCCAAATGTTCTGGATTTGCAGAATATGAGACCCAGGAAGTCTAAGAGGCCATTATGCTGTTGTGAAGGACTGGGAGGCCGAGACAGGCTCTGGAGACCTTTCTCGAGAGGTGAGCAGGAGCCTGGCTGAGATCAGAAGGCAGGTGGCATGGTTTCCAGACCCATGCTCAGTGACATGATACTCCACAAGAAAGCATCAGGCTCCGACTCTGAGTTGGCAATCACAGGGCACCCTGTTTATGGAAATGTCTCTTAGCAGTCACCACCAGCGCTGATGACAATTGGCTATCTCTTCAGGGACACATGGAGACCTCTTAAATACTTAGAGGAAAGGTAAGGTGAGGACATGTGAAGTCAATGCACCTTTATGAGGGAATCTGGGCTGAGAGGGAAAAAAATCACACCAAGAAGGATTTTTTTCAACAGGCCTAATTTAGACACAACATATACAGACACAACCCACAAAGATTATTTGGGCACCAGGGCATGGGATGGGGCAATGGGGATGGAAATAGGTTGATCATGATCCTCAAATACTGTTTGAGTAGCCGTTCATAAATTTTTCTTAAGGGAATTAACAAGTAAATATAATTCATGCTCTCCTCTATCATACAAATGATAATGATTGGCATGTAAGCCTTCAGAAAAGATGTGTTCGGGGTAAGATGCGTACATCAAACACCAGAACCTGTTGGGAACTGAATTCACCAGATTCTTCTCCTAGATTTTTAGTAACGTTGTGTTGCCTTAGTCTACAGTGGCCTTATGACATTTTTTTAATGAGCCACAGAGAAAGTAAGTAACTACTGTTCAAGGCCACATAGCTGGTTAGCGATAGATTCAAACCCATGTCTCTCCAATCCCAAGTCTATGCCCTTGATCATAGCCTGTCTTGTCTGCCCAAGAATGAACTCAAACCCTGAAGGATCCATGAAGTCTAATGGAGAGAGTGCCTATAATATCAGAACAATGACAACAAAATTATATTTGTATACTACATTCTTCCCCCAGAAGGAATGAACTTTGTTTTTTTTCTTAAGAAAATAATTCTCATTGGAAACTAGAAAATTAAGATCACCTTTAATTGCAGACTCAAGAGATAAACCTGTTAATCTTGCTTAAAATCCTTCCAAAAACATGTTTATATGCTTTCTCTTTTTTAAACTTACCATGGAATAATATTAGACTTATAGAAAAGTTGCAAAGACAATACAGAGTTCCCGTGTGTCTTTCACTAAGGAAGAATAAAATGTCCTGGACATTATACATCACCATGGCACACTTGTCAAAACTAAAAAATTAACCTTGGTACATTACTATCTACTGCAGATTTTATTCAGAATATCCCAGTTTTTCTACCAATGCCTTTTTTCTGTTTCAGGATCCATACTGGGATCATTGTACTGTATTCATATAGTAAAAACATACCGTTTTTACTCAACAACACATCACGAGCCTAGTTCCAAATCACAAATGGAAATCTATAGTATCATTTTCAACAGCCTCCTAGAATCCCACTCTATGGATGTGTGATATTCTCCACCTGAAGAGCACCTCCACTGCTTTCATTTTTCACTGGTTCATACATGCAAGCTGGGCAAACTGACCTATGCTGTGCGCACCTGTCCAGGGATATCCTCAGGATAAATTTCTGAAATGCAGTGACATTTTGCCACACTTCCCTCCAGAAAACCTGAACCCATCTACCTTATCACCAACAGATTAGTAACTTTAACTTAGATTCATTTTGGACAATAAAGGACTTATTTGGAATACTAGTTCTCATACCCTAGAGAGAAAACCATGGGTCAGAAAGAGTTAATAGACTTTCAGGATAGCCATTTTCCCCCCTCATTTCAAAGAGCCACCAGAAATTAAGCCATCATTCTCTTCAGCTGGAGTTCTCCCTACTCTCCTCTCCAGTTCCACAGACAGAGAGATCCTCGGGTCTTTTGCATTTCAACCATGGAATTACTTTCAGGGTGCAGGGGCAACCCCCACCAAGTTTAATTTCCTTCTCCTCTCTGTAGCGTCTACTGAAACTCCCTTAAGGAAAAGCTCTGAGCAGGCTTCTGCAGTAATGCACAAAGCACGAAGGACAAAAGGATTTGATAGTCAGCAAAGTTACACGCCTTTTATTTATTTTTTTATGGTCAAAGTAAGAGGGGGAGGGTAGAGATTACCAGACCGCTTGCATATCTAGAAATGGCTCACTTTGAGCTTGAACCAGGAACCTGCCCAGCATGCTAACTACGGCTCGGCTCGGGTCTCCCTTCCAAAAGAAGCCCATATTTTATTTCCAGTCTCCTCTTCTTCCGTGCAAAACACTGTCCCCATGCTTACTTAGCCCTGTAAAATGCTATGTATTTGAAATGACTAGGACAAAAAAGGTGGCAGGAAAAGTTTAGAGAACTGGAGCCCGACCCCATGCTGGGGAATTCTTAAGTGCCATCCTGGCTTGCGAAAAAGAAAAAAAGAAAGAAAGAAAAAGAAAAAACAAGCTACTGGTCAGAGGGAATGCTCTTCCATGCCAAACTCAGCTTGAATTAATGCACAACACAACCTCTTAAAGGGGGAAACACTGCTTTAAACTAAGAGACTCTTTTCTACACGCAACTGATTAAAAACAACAGGAAGTTGAGAATATTCTGGGAGGAAAAGGGCTGCAACATGAGATACTTTCTTCACCCCAAATGTTTGCAATCTTGTCTCTGGTCAAGGCCACGCCTTCAGGTCAGGAAGGACTGAGTCTGAGCGAAGGATGCAAGCTCCATTTTCCCAAGAAGAAAAATGCCCATGATCTCAGGCTTATTATCTTCGTGGGGCCTCTGGGACCCGGGTGAGTGGCTGGTAGAACCGATTTCATTTTTGAATTCTGCCCAGAAACCACAGGAGGATCTGCCCAGGGACAGAAAAACCTAACTGGTTACAGGAATGCAGAATCTGCCCAGAGGGCATTCACGTTCCCCTTTCCTACATTGTCTTCTAGGCAATAGGGAAGAGAGGACTTCAGTCAAGGGGTTACATACAGCAACTGATTGAGAGGAAGGAAAAAAAATAGGCTTTAAAACCAAGAGGACACTTTCTCTCGTTAGCAGAAAAATTACTACAGTAATTCCACAGGAGCAAGCGACCGCACAGTGAAACTACAGCCTCAGAAACCAAAGCACCAGCCTTCCAGCCTGTCTCCCAGGGTGAAGCCAGCACATTCCTAATAGAGCCTCTTCAGGCCAGTGTGGAGATCTTTGATATTTAGGTGGCAGAAATCAGTCTTAATTTAAAACCCAAACAACAGCAAGACCTTAGGATTCCAATTCTGTGAGTGGACATACGTGTGTTCTATCATGAAGTGGAGCTGGCAAGAAGTGACCACACTTATGTGAGGCTTCACTGAAGCCGCGAGCTGTAAGCAATACTCCCTCGGCGCTGTGGGGTTTTGTTGTGTTTTAATTGTGTATAGTTATACAAGCTCCATAAGCACAAACCGTGAAAGAGGAGGATCTATGCATAGACCTTCGTACTGTAAATAAAACATGCTATTGGAATCAAATTAGACTTGCAGCAAATTAAGCCTGACATATAGGAATAACCAGTGTGCTATTGCACACACAGAACTCTGGCATGACACACAGACCGCTTAAAGCGGTGACTCAAAGACACCTGTGGGGGCAGCGGGTGGGAGGGAGGAGGGAACGAGGGAAAGCAGGCAACTCCCCATAAGCTCCTCTAAGGGTTGGATGACAGAGACTTCAGCCAGGACGCAAACTCAGGCAGCCTGGATCCAGAATGCCACCCCACGCTGTGTTGCAGGAAAAACAAAACCACATGAGTCCTTCTCCCAGGGCTTTTGATTCCAGCCAAGGTAGGCTGGATGCTGAGGGCCCCAGATTTGGCTTGGAAGGAAGGGGACTGAAGACTTCAGATGCCCTCTTCCCATGTGTCCCCAGGTCAGAGAACTCAGGAGGTGCCGAGCAAGGACAGCCGAGCCCACCTCCTTGAGAGACCGTCAAAGCTTTGTTGCCCTCACGGCACCTGTAATCCCTCCAATTCTGTATTTACGTGCATGTGAAGCAAGTGCCTGTATGAACTCCAGGGTGCTGTCAGCCCCTCCGAACCTGATCTGGTTGCTCCATCCTGCATACCTGGTAGCTGGGATCACCGAAGTGCATGGGGTTACACATATGAACACAGATGGGCTTCCAGAAAGCCAATCCCTTCTCCCTTCAGCTGCTCTCAGGCTTCCCTGCTGCATGGATCTGAGGCAGGCAACACATTTCCCATATCCTAGAGAAGACAGACCAGAGGGCACCTCAGGAGAGAAATACAGGGGCGGTCAAAACCCATACAGTAACCTGAGCACCCAGGGCTCCATCCTGCCAGGCATGGAGGAGCAAGGAGCAACCGGAGTGGGTGGGCACCTGAAACACAGGCTGATTCAGTTGGTCCTGCCCCCTCCGTCCCCCCAGAAGACAAGAGGAGTCATTTAACTACTGGGTTCCTCTTACCCACTCTCCATACTGTGCCTACCTAGAGGTGGACAGTCAGAGGAGGCAGATGGGAAAGTCATGGCCTCACTAAACTGGATACCCAAACCTCCGGGCCACGGTGAAGAGATGGTGTGAGCTGGTCGGAAGCTGGTGAGTGCATGGCTAAGCTCTTGTGCCAGCCTCTCCAGAGGGACCTGAACTTGGCCACCCATGTTCAGAGAGCCTTATTCTACATGTGCCTGACCCAGGCAGGGGCTACAGTTACCAGCTGGTGAAAGGTTGACTGAAGGAGCTTTGGGGTCATTCATTCACTGACACATCCAACAATCAAAGAGCCTGCCCTGTGCCGGATATTGGAGTCGCAATGGGGAACAAACCCAGCCACCTCCCGGGGTCCAGCAGAAGGCACCGACCGTAATCAGGCACAGTAATGAATCTATGGCTGCAAATCGAGATGAGCCCCCTGAAGGCTGGGAACCCAGCTGTATGAGGCCAGCTAACAAGTGAACTTGGCCCACAAGTGTAGAGACAGAACCTGAGGAAGAAACTGTCGATCTGCCCTTGACTTTGGGTGAGGCACTTAATCCTTCTAAGCCTTGCCTTCCTCAATGGGCCAAACTACATGTGGCTGATAGAAGGCTTCAGTGTAGAATGCATTTAAGGTCTTTGCTCAACGAAAGCTCTCAATTAATGTTACAGTTTTACTAGGAGGACCCCCTGGAATACAGGCGTCGTGCTGAAGCCCACAGAGCCGGCCCTTAGGGTGCCCCAAGCAAAGCCACAGAGACACCCCCTCACAGCTTCCCCAGCATACTTTCCCCGAATGTCAGAAGATTCTGATAGATTCTGACTCTTTGCATTCCCTCACCCAGCCCGACTCCGGCAAAACCCTCTAAGCACTCCTGTTAGTTCAGCCCTGGGTCTCTTTAAGCAGCAGCTGCCAGCCAACACGGTGGGGGATTCATTGTGACTCAGCCCTGGCTCCAAAGGAACTGGACGCGCTATCGCTCAGCCAGGACATGGCTGTGCGCCCATGAGCTGCTGCGAGGACACAAAGCTGTTCTCCAGGGCCTTCTAAAGCTCCCTCCCTTCGGTTTGACAGGCATATTGCAGTCCCAGCCACCATCCCTGTCCCAGGGGGGACATTCAGGGGCTGGGTGTGGTCTCTTGAGGGCTTGAAGGCAAGACAATCGCCTGCCTCGACCCCAGAAATCGGGCAACAGGCAGAAGGGGCAGAGTGCATTTGGGCCTCTTTTCCATGTCCCGTGTAGGGCAGCTTATCTGGAGTCCAGACAGAGTCCTGCTTGTTTTCTCCTCCCACAGGAGGCAGGACCAGGGAGGGAGCTGGCAAAGTGAGGGGATGAAGCCTAGTTCAAATCTGGTTGCCCCAGAAAGTTCAAGAGCCCCACTTCAATGGTAATTGGCGTATTTCCACTGGTTTCCAAGCAACGTGACTCAAAATCCAACACCGAGCCAGTGAACCGGACGGCCCTGGGGATCGCCGGGGCTCTTTCCCAGCACCCCAGCACAGGGGCTCAGACATAAAGGGCAAGAAGACACAGCCTCTGCCCTGAGCCCACAGCCCCAAGAAACTCCTTTTACAGCGGAAGAAAATGAGGCCCAGTCTCTTGAAGGCAAAACCAGGTCACCGAGCAGGGGTGTGGGGCTGAGGGGTAGCTTGCTGAGGGGCATGTCACATGCCCACCACCTCCACGCTCCCCACCCCACCCCTGTTCCATGGGCCCCTGGTATGGATGGTTTAGGGGCCTTCCAGATGAGTACCCTCAGGAAGCTGGGGGTAAGTCTGCCTAAACTCCTTCCTCTGACTTAAAATTCACCTCCTCTATCTAACTTAGCTCTCCCCTGGTTAGTATGATCCTAAAAATATTTGGGCAGAAACCTGGCAATTGTTACTCAACCCCCCACCCGACCGCCTCAAAAAATCCCCTTTACCTGTTTTTATCCATCCCCCTAGGACCACTTTCTAATGACTTCGGAAGCAATCCCATCTTAAAGGTTGTCCATCGAGGGCTGCCTCCCAGATACTCAGACCTGCATGTATATATAGAGTCACATGCCCCCAATCGGATTATCAGAGTATGTCAGGTAGGGAAACTTGCATTAAAAATGAAAATCCACTAAATTAGCTCTTAAAAAGGGTGGGCTTTACTGTACGTCAATTAGACCTCAATAAACCTAACTTTAGGAAGAATCAATGGGTTCATCCTTCCTAAAGAAAAAATATGCACAGGCACATCATATTAGGGAGCAAATAAAAAGAAAATTAGCATCTCTTTGCTTAAAGATATGTTTGTTTTTTTTTTAAGTTAAAGTAAAAAGCTCCTTCATTCAGGAAACAAAAGTGGGTTCGCTTCCAAAAGTCAAGCAAAGCAATGGACTTCTGGGATCCCAGGCTGGAAGGCCTGGCCCACTTCTGCCCTACTCTCCCAAAAGGCCAGAATGTGAGCCTCGAGGAGCGCACCCCTCTTTGCCCCACAAAGCACACACAGGCTGAAGCAAATGACTCACAGACGCGGCACCCCATGAAGAGGTTTCGCAAGTCACGGATCGCTCACAACAGCCAAAAACGGAGCCCAACATCTCACGCCCACCACACTCCCCACAGCCTGCTTCATGCGTTCACATAGTAGGTACTCAGCTGACTTTGTGGCACTGCCCTGAGTCTGTACCAGGCTGCAAACACAATGAAGCCGCTTTCCCCATAGCCCTGGAAGCAACTAGGTGCCCAGGAGCACATCTTAACTCGTTCACACTTTCTGGAACCTATTTGTGTCACACAAAATTAATGAGTTCCATGTCACCAACGTCCCAGGGGCCAGCCTACTGGAAATGGGAACACGAGAGAGTCAGAACCGCCTTGGAACGGGAGACATTCCAAAAATGGTGGAGGAGAAGAGAAAAACACACAAACAAAAAGAAATGGGGAACGTTTTGTTTGGTCGCTGACATGGATAGAAGGCTTTCTCCTTGTCACAGAACTGTGACCTGAGCTTGGAGCTTTTCAGAATCCGGAAAAACAGCAATTGCATCTAGTTTAACAATACCCTAAAGCCCTGTGCACTTTCTAGAAGTTGCCAGAACACTAGAATGGCAAAGGTTGATGGGGAAAGGGAGAGGAATTAAGTACTGCACTGATTTTTTTATCCCTGAGTTTATTAACAATAACCAATTACTTGCTATCCATGCCACAAATGCCCACAATGTGATCTGCGGTTATCCGTGCAGTCAACCGCC
Organism: Manis pentadactyla; assembly: GCF_030020395.1. NCBI lineage: Eukaryota > Metazoa > Chordata > Mammalia > Pholidota > Manidae > Manis > Manis pentadactyla. The sequence goes on from NC_080022.1 coordinate 182,395,516, forward strand.
ATGTGAGCATCACCACCCCAAAGGATGGGCAGGGTCATCCCTATTTTGCTGGTGGGAGAACCGAGGTCACGCAACCAGGGGATGGCAGCAAGAAGACTCAAATGCCCGGCTGCTCTGAAGTCCATGGCCTAACATGGTGATACTGGCTCTCTGATGAGAAGGCTGGGCTCTTCTACACAGTGCACTGAGCCCCGGTGTCCCAAGAGGAACTGGTCCCAGGACTTGTCAGATTTCTGATCCAGAGGATGGAAGGATAGTAGCACTTGGCCCGATCATGGGGGTGGAGGGCTGCTCAGGGAGGGAGCATACAGCCTTCCCCAGACCCCAGCAGCTCCAGGCTCTGAAGCCCACCTGTCTGGGCCCAGCCTGGAGGTGCGGAAGGGCCTGGTGGCTTCAGTGAAATGCAAAATGACCTCCCCAAGTAGGCAGGGGAAGCCGCCAGGTCGTAGGCCCCTGGACGGAGAGCTCGGAGGCCCAAGCCTGCTGGGAACTATTAAGACTACCCCAGAGGTCCCCAGCAATGTCCCAGTGTCCCTTGGAAGAGCCCCCACTCTGAGCAGAAGACAAAAGTGAATCTGCAGAACCCCGAAAGCATTATGCTAAGTGGAGGAAGCCAGACACGGAAGGCCACAGACCCTGTCACTCTGTTTATATGAAATGTCCAGAATAGGCAAATCCTTAGAGACAGAAAGTAGATTAGTAGTTGCCAGGGGCCCTGGAGAGACAGGGGCGGAGGGTGGTGGTGGAAAATGACTACCTAATGGGTACAGGGTTTTCTTTTGGGGTGAAAAAATGTCCTGCAACTAGATAGTGGTGACGGTTGCCCAACACTGAGAATGTACTTCACGCCGCCGACTTGTACACTTTAAAATGCTTACGGTGGTAAATTTTATGTTATATGTATTTTACCATAATTTGGGGGGAAAGACAGTGAATCTTCAAAGAATCCTTGAACTTAATCAAGCATGAGACCAAACCATGGAGCCGGGTCTGAGCCTCCAGGAAGTTTAGAACTGGATGTTCCCCTAAGACCCTCAAATTTAAAAACTCAGTGTTTAAAGAGAGGGTGGAGTGGGCAGAGAGGGCGTGCAAGGCAGCCAGGCAGCCAGAGCGCCGGCTCCTCTGAGGTGACCTGGGGACCAGCAGGCAGGGCTGCCTCCCCCACAGCCACCCCGCAGGCCCCAGCAGCTCCAGACCCTGCAGCCCCCGGCCTCCGCCCACCTGGCAGGCTTCGCGGTTACTTTCTTGGGGCTGGGAGCCCGGTGTCCTTGGTCTGCATCACAGAGTCAACAACAATTTATCTGCGCTGGGCAAACAAGGCAGTCAGTAAGTGGCGGAACTCTGACAATATTTAATGACTCAGGGGGCGGGGAAGCTTTGTAGGATGTTGGAGGGCAGGCGAGGGAAGGAACCAGAGAGCAGGCAGAAAACTCCAGGGGAAATTCCGTGGGGGGGAAGATAAAAGGGGCTGTAAAGCAATTTTGACAGGTTAACAGACAGGTAATATTCCAACGGTGTTTACTTAACCAGGCTAGCGCTCCATGCAACACCGATTAAGCCCAGGCACAAGAACCTCGGCTGCTAAGGGTTTCACAGAAACAAAGATCTAGTCAGAGAAACCGAATAACAGCCAGTCAGATGCTGGCAGCCGGGCCTGCTTCTCCCCCAGCTCGGAAGCCACCCGGAGATGCTTCCTGGAGACCGATTTGGAGAGATAACTTCCAGCGGCATGCGATGCGGAGGCCGCCACCTGGGAACACATGGCCTGGCTTCTGACGGCTCCTTGGAAGGGATGGGGCACAGAGGGCAGGAGCAAAATGCCCCCTCCCCTCCCCCTTCAAGGCAGACCAGGGCTGTGACTAGGAGTCTTTAGAAAGGTGGCTGGCTAGTCTCACCAGCTGTGCCAGTGCTGCTGGCTCAGGATATTTGGACAGTCATGAAAGTCATGCCACCTCCAAAACCCTGACCTACCCACCCAGACTCAAACCCCGTTCTTCCATCGCTCAGCTGTGAGGCATGGGCTAAGTTCCTTAACTTCTCTGGACCTCTGTTTCCTCATCTGTAAAATGGGATGGTAATTCTCCTAAAGTTGTCTAATGAGTGTATTACTTATTATTAATTATGTGTTAGGGAAGTTAATATAAATAGTAATCATATACCATACATAATGAAATAATTCTGAGACATAAACAAACAATGTGATGGTTAAATGAAGCACACTGCCTGGACCACTGTGGGTACTCAGTACATTCTAGTTTCCTTTAGCAACTGCCACTACCACCCACCTGCCCAGATTTAGAATGTGATCTTCTGAACAGAGCAGAAGAGCTTATAGACTGGGGGGTGCTTAATTTTTTAAATGTGTAAAGGTGGTTGTATCTCCATCCGTGCTCTCATACAATGGGGTGACACCTCCTTAGGGGGGCCTAAAGAGGTGTCACCCTGGCTTAGGTACCGAAGTGAGATACCCAAGACACCCCTGGCTCTCTGAGACCTTGGCAGCCACACTGAGCAACTTGATATAGTTCCATGTGCCTGTTTCTCCAAGAATATAAAAGTGTTCAAAGCCATTGAACCAGCACAGAAGGGGTGCCAAGATTCTGACTTCATTTCCTACAGGGTTCCCTGGCCTCTGTTATAGGACACTGTTTTGATTATTGGATTATATATTTTTAGGTTATTTGGAAAATCATTGCGGCTTTAAATAATAAAATTCTGAGTGACATCTGTCAGGCCCGATTACCGTGAGCCTGCTAGGTGGCGTTCTCTTTCTTTTTCATTTTTGAAAGTGCAGTGAAGTAAGTGTTACCCAGAAAGCTTTGTAAGAGTCTGCAGGGTTGTGTATTAAACACTCTCTTGAAACTAGTCCCAAAGGCATGTGCCAGAAACCTAGCTACAGGCCTGAGGTGGCAGGCCCAAGAGCTGAGCTGGCAAACACGGGAAATCATGGAACAGGAATCTCCCGCAAAGAAGCACAGGGGCATCTGGTGGAAGCAGAGACCTCCCCACGGCTCCATCCAGCACTCTCCAAGTTACCTTCGGGGATCCTTCATTTCTTCTCACTCCATGACTTAGAAGCACACCAAGGAGATCTGTCTCCTGCTGCACCTGCCAAGACATCATCTCACGCAAGTGTTCCTCCACGCGGCAGTCTGCCCCACCTCTTTACTTTCAGGATGCAGTCATTATCCCTACTCAGAAAGTACATCTTTTATGACTACCTCTTGGTTATTCATCGTGTGCGTCTTACCCAGTATGGGACTGGTAGTTTAGGAAATACCTGTGTCTGTCATAGTTTCAGTCCTAAGGGGAGGGTGCCATTTGCAAAATAAACTTGGAACATCTGTGTTCAGAGTCACTTCCTCAGAGAGCAGGGACCCCTGGACCAAATGTCCCCCAAAAGCCATCTCTACCACACACCCTACCCCCAACAATCCCCACCAAGCCCTGAGTATCAATTATTTGTTGATAATTCCCCTGTGAGAGAGAGGGAATGACGGAGACATAGAAAGTTGGTTTGTGTCCAAGACTTTCAGGTAACACCAGAGAGGGCCAAGAATACAGCGGACATTCAATCAGAAGGGAACCAAGACTCGTGAAGAGTCAAACCCAACTTTTTTTTTTTTTTTTTTTTTTTTTTTTTTGGTGGAGGGAGAATGAGGTTGGAAACAAAGTCTGAACTAACAATCTGTTGGTATGATTACACAGAATCCTCTCTTTTCCCGAAAGTTTGAGCAACACGTATTTAACATCTGAAATTTTGTTCACACCTCTCGCATTAGGACATTAACTCAACACCTAGTACATGCAAACAGTTAATGGATATTTGATGAATAGATGAACAAATGTGGAAGGTAAGCCTTTCAGAGGAAACCGTGAGATGGATCAAGCGCATATTAACATCAGCGCACACCTTGTTAAACAGAGCAAGGGATTGGATATGGGCTGGGGGTTCCAGTCAAATGGATGGGAAGCCTGTCTAAAACGCTTCTGGGCCCTGAACCACCTTTCTCCGTGAAGACCTCTGTGGCCCAGAGAGGGTGGGATTATTCGCCACATGTGACTAGGGAGAAACAGACCAACAGAGACAATGAAAAGGCCCCCCAGAATCTCAGAATGAACTAACAGGAAAACTGGGCCTGGCATTCAGCTCATTCATCTTCCTGGGGCGTTTCAGATTCTCTTGAAGTGGTGTTACACAGCCTTAAATCTCTCAAAAAATATATCTTACACATCAAAAATCTGCAGGCAATACTAACTTAGGGGACAGTGAAACTATCCCATATCCCCTCAATCTTGCCAACAGCTGATGCCTAAACCATGTCACCATCTGTGGCCTTTAAGCCCAGAAAAACAATCCTAATCCTGTTTCTGGAAATCTAGGGAAGGCGGCTTGCCAAAGGAGAGAGGCGTCAGACCACAACTCAACACGCTCTGCGCAAGGAACACTGGAATGAGGAGCTGTGTGGCTCTCTCCCCAAAGAGGCCGCCTGCACCCCTGTGTGGGTCTGTTCCCCACCTGGAACACTGCAACCACACCCGGGAGGCCTCTGACAAGACAACAGGTGCCTGGTCAGGAACACAGTGGGACCCAGCCGACTCTGAGCCCATGATGCACTTGCATTAAAAACTCTATGCTCTAAATGTGGTCTATCAAGAATGGAACACCATTCAGCCTTAAAAAGGAAGGACATTCCGACACACTCCAACGTGGGTGAACCTGGAAGACATCCTGCTCAGTGAAGTCAGTCAGTCCCAAAAGGACAAGTACTGTATGATTCTTCTTCCGTGAGGCTCCTAAAATAGTCCCACTGTAGAGACAGAAAGTAGAATGGTGGTTTCCAGGGGCCAGGGGGACGCGGTGAGGGATGGAGAGTTGGTGTTTAATGGGGACAGAGTTTGATGGTGGTGACGGCTGCGCCACAACGCAAATGTAACTTAACAAACAGTCCAGGCAAAAATGCTTAAGATGGCAAATTTTGTGCTATGTATACTTTATCACAATCATAAATAAATGAATAATGAATAACAGCCCTTTATGTTCAAAGAGTAACCTCAACAGCCTCCCCCATGCGCAGGGCCAGAAGCAGGAGACTCAACAGACACCGTTTCAAACTCATGGGGTCCAGATCACACCCTCCATCTCTAACACCCCAGGCACAAGGCAAGGAGACAACGGTGAGGGCGTGGAAGCTCCGCCCCCAGCATTCTGAGACGACTTTCTTGACGGGACACAAAAATAATTTCATCAGCCAACCACCAGGCAGCTTGCTGCAAAGCAGGCCGCTGTTCTGGAAACAAACAGACTCACGAAAATCAACATGGATGGCTACACCTTGATTGTCCAAAGTCCAAAAATCTACTACTCTTCAAAGAAGGCAGAGGGGAATGGATTAAAAACCAAGAAGGAAAGGCGACACAGCCTAGATAGAGGAGTGCAATGCACCCAGGAGTAAGGATTCCAGCACGGGAGCCCCGGCCGCCAGGGCACAGCTGAGACAGGGCACAGATGCTCAGCTCCTCGCTGGGAAGTCTGCTCCAAGGAGAAGAAAATGTGTTTGACCAGAGATACAGCATAGGAAGGGCAGCCGGCTCTTAAAACTTGGGTCATTCATGGGCTCAAAGGTTAGTTTTGCCCTTAAAGGAAATAAAATTTATGGTCTGTTAGATAAGTAGAGAGGAAAATCCTCAGGATGGAAACCCGGCCAGATAAAAGTCTACAAATGAGTAAAAAGTTTTCTTAAAACACAGCGTCTAACTATTTCAGCCAAAAAAAAAAAAAAAAGGTTCTAAGATCCACCTAAAAAGCTTCCTTTTTAACTCAAACCAAACCCAGACACATCTCCACAAGAAGCCGGTCTTGCTTCCTTCGTCGGGCGGGTTTGTCAGTTGACCGTTTAGCTGTCGGGGTGGGAGCCTTGCCTTCTGCAACCATTAACAATGCAATTTACCTTAAAATGGCTATCGAGGGGGCATGGATCACCGGCTGGGAAGTGACAGGATGGTAGCTTCCAGATACCTGGAATTCTCTTGATTTGGATGGTGGTTACATGGCTGTACACATATGCAAACATTCCCTGGGCTCCACATTAAGATTTGTTTACTTTATGATTTCTTTACTTCATATGCATGATTCTTCGTTGAAAAGTACACACACACACACACACACACGGATTTTTTTTTAATTACCGAAGATTTACCTTATGCCCAACTAGAGCCAAGCTGTTGGTTTTAAAGGGTCCCGACGGATAGCCTCATTCTCCTGAGCCCCGCCTCTGCCCCCACACCCCGTCATCTACGCTGACTCTACCTACCGGTCATTGGCAGGAATGACGGGAAGGAAACCCAAGCCAAGCAGCTTCTTTTCTGCTTGGATGGGTTTCGCAAAGCAGTCGATTGAAACACAGGACAAAAGTAGCCAGAGATTCTCAACAATCAAACTCTCCCCACGTCGTGCCGAAAACTGTCACTCGGGAATTTTAGTGAAGGTGTCCTCTTCCTGAGCTGGAAGCTAACATGGAACGAACGTTCTCCTCTCCACATGGCAGCCTTCCAAATAAACAAAATCTGTTGGTTTTCTCACTGCAGCCTCCTCTTGCTCAGGCGATTCCCTCATTCAACACACAAAATGTATCGGGCTGACAGCAACAGGACAACTATTTCTTACACTGTCAGACTCTTCAGACCCCATCCCTGACCTGGCTCCTCCCCCACCGCCCCAGATATGCTCCAGGGCATAGAAATACCTAGTTAGTGCTCAGTGTGGCACAGAACAGTTTGACAATTGCTTTTCATTACCTGGATGCTGCGGTCCTACGAATGCAGCTTGATATTCTAATCATATGATTGACTGACGAAGCATCAGCCCTTCTCCTTGTCCAATTGTTATTTTGCAACAAATGCAGGACCTAACGGGGCTCAGTTTCATCTTGGCAGTTTCAGCCCATAGTCCCTGCCCCTTGTGGTCACTGGACCTTGATTGTTTGTGGCGCGCCAGCTGTCTTCCAGGTTGGGGCCATCTTTGTGTATGGTAACTCCACCAGTCTTCTTCATCTAAGAAACATGCCAGTAGTCGCTGCAGACTCCCACAGGGTTCGAAATGGGTCTGCCCGTCTGCACATTTGGGAGTGCAAATACCCTTCTGATTTCTATTATCCACCCACAATTCTCTACCTCATCCAGAAGCAATCAAAAAGGACCATCCTATTTCTGAAAATCAAGGTGCTTCTTGCCCACAACATTTCTCTGACCAGCCCTATAAAACTATCAGAAGTGTGAGCAAGGTTATAGATCCCCTTCTGCATGCCCATCAGCATTACCTCCCATCCTCCGGCCACACAATCAGGAAATCATTTTCTTGGTCTTATCTACGTTCCTCCTTTGGTCACCCCCCAGACTCCAATGGTCTTGCTAATTTTTCCTCTGGGAAATGTAATGCTTTCATTTATGTAGTCACCATCCTTGTGAGGGTCATGCTCATCTCTTGAGTCACTACAATCATGTGCTTCACTTGGACCCGCTGAGTCGGGCTCTGGAGGTGAGGCTCAGAATCGGTGCTACAAATAAACCACCCCAGGAGACAGTGATGCGGCCAGAAAACATGGGCTAAGGCTGCCTCTGGTGCACAGCCACAAAGTTAAAGAGCCCTGGGTCTAAATGTTCTCCCTGAGCCCCACCCATTCTGCACCCCACTCCCCAGGGTCTCTCCTGCACCCTTTGTCCACATCATTTCTCTGCATGGTCGCCCAGAGCCACATCTTGCCCGAGCCCGCAAATCCTTACTCTTCTGTCTGGTGCCCCAGCAACTAGCTCCCTGCACCTTCCCAATGTTATCTCATCTCTAAACGTCCTTGCAGTCAGTCTAGTAACCTGTGAGGTGCCCCACCTCACCTCCCCCACCCCACACCCACCTGCACAGCTTGCACTAGGCTGGCATGAGGGGAACATGTGGCTGCGTGCACGGGGCCCTGGACTCGGGCTCCTACAAAGCTCTCCTCGTGCTTCTCTCCATCTTCTCAACACCCTGGCTGTCCGCTGACCAACCCAACCCACTCATTATAGGATAGCTCTTCAACTCAGCTACCTAGACCTCGTCCCTCCTCCCTGCAGGCCTCTCAATGCGCTCCGTGGCTGGCATTTTCACAGACAACTAGGGGAGGTGCAACCTTCTTGGGTCATGACAACTCTCTTAGAGGCTGTGGCCTGGACCTAGCCGGCAAGGCCCATTTCCACCCTGTCACCTCCGTGTGTTGTCTCTGACCCTGTGGCTCACCCGGGTCATCCTTCCTCCTAGGGCACGTGATCCAGGGCACACCAGCCACCCCATCAGCTAGCGACCCCCTTCCTGTCTGCACACGGCCTCCTTGATGACTGGTGTGCACGCACATCTCATGCTCTTTTAGTTCTCCCTGTGTGCTTCCACCGTGCCTAGTGACAATCAGAGTGGTCACCCTAATAATAGCAAGTCCACAGAGTGCAAACCAAGGGTCACCGTTCTGGGGGGTGTGCAATTATTCACAAATGTAATCTTCACAAGTACGTGTGTGTTAACTTTCTACCTAATGCCCAGATTGTAAACTTGGAGAGAGAGAGAGAGAGTGAGTGTGTGCGCGCGCGTGTGTGTGTCAACTTCTCAAGCTCCTATTTAAACTCCTCTTGTAGTTCATTCATTCTGTAGGCATCTATTCAACTTCTCTTTCGTATATATCCCCTTTTGAGGGAACGAAAATAGCAATGGGTCGACGCAGGCTTTGCACTGGGCCACCCTGAGTCATCACCCTGGCTCTATTTCAGTCTGGGTGACCCTCCCAGAAGCCATTCCTTACCTGCAAGTTGGTGATGAGATGACCTACCTCACAGGTTCCTCTAAGCACTAACTGAAATAACACTCTTAGCCCAGGGCCTGTAGGTGCTCAACCAATACTCACTATAATGGTCATACCTGTTTGCAAGGGCCGCTCCCCCACAGAGCCCCTCTGACAGGTCTTCTGGGGGCCCCAGAAATCTACGAGTGTCGTCCACAGGACGAATTGCCAGTCTGTCTTTGAGGCCTACACTGCATTACCTTGGAACCTCAAAATCAGAATTCATCCTTGAAGTCAACGTAAGAAAAATACACCCGCTGGAGAAAGAGAAGTCCCAGGTGCCCACCATCCTCTGCCAGCCCCTTCCCAGAGCTGCCACTCCCGGACTTGGTCTCCTGGGGAGGGGTGCACGCCTCATCTGCTGCACAGCATAGAAAGAGTAGCCTTCATGTTTCAGACGAAGGCATTCATTTGTGGTTTTTATTTACAGTCCTGCATATATCTGTGCATATGCCAGCCAGGAGGCATGGGCCCAGGTACACACACACACACACATCAGGAAAAGCAAGATTTATCTGTAGATATGCACAGTTAAAGATACAACCATGCACTGTTTCTAGAAGACAAGAACCTATTGATCTTCCCATTTTCAATTCTAGAAACAACCCTAAAAATAAACATCTAGTCAGTTTAATCAACTTTCAAAGTCACACAAATTGGTGCATATAGTACAAATTCTAGCAGGCTTTTCTCCCTTTGCTCTTAAGTAACCTAAGAATTTGTACAATGGCAGGAGGAGCAAAAGAGCTTAATACCTGACCTCAAAAATTGATCCGCACGGTACCCCATCTCTGACAGTATGACCCCATCTCCCTTTGTCTCTACTCTCTCTACTATTTAGAAATCACTACTTCCCCATGCAGCCGCTCAGGAGGCCCTGAAGTGCTTTCAGATAATCTCATAGGGGTAGGGATGGAGGACAGAGAAAATATTCCTTACGATATGATTCATTGTTTGCTGTGAACCACAGGCAGCAGAACAGATAAGCCAAGAGAGGACTCAGCTAGATTATTCTTTCTACTTTAAAATATTAAACCTCTGCACTAGCCAAATTCTACAGAAAAAAATCCTACAGTTGATCTGATGTGTCAAGTAACTATTTATCAACCTATTTCTTTTTTTTCATTTTGATATCTTCCAGTACATAGCTCCTGGCCTCCCCTTCTTTCTCATTCCCATCTCTATCCTTACCAAGAGAATCACAAGTTCTTTCTTTTCTACCCACATAGGCACTTGATGAAAAAATTTTTTTTAATTCCCTTGCTAGAGATATCTGGAGCACATAATGTAAGAACAAAGCCTGTAATAATGTTGCAGGTTGCAGCCCACAAGTTACCCAAATGGTGGGAAAATTCTTGCTGAGGACTCATAAGCCAACTGGAAGAAATGGAAAAGGGCCTCTGGCTAAAAGGGTGCATGCCTGCACCCACAGTTTAGTAGAGCAGGGAAGCCAGGAAGGAAGCACCCTTCCTAACTTCCTCAGCAGCACCCGGGTTTGGGAGAAGAAGGCACTGTAAATGCACAACGAGCATAGTCTGAAATGTGCCATTTCATGGGGGATAGGTGGCAACACTCCTAGGAATTTTGGAAGTCAGTAAAGATGACTTTCAAGAAATTCCCAGTCTGCGAAGAATGTCCAGGCCAAACCTCTAGACTTCTCGAGAATATCAGTTCATTTCCGTCTCCAATCTCTCTGGAGGGCTCCAACCTTAGAACTTTTTAGTATTTAAAGGAAGCAAATTTCTTCTGTACCTTGGTTATATCCCTCACCCTCAGGCTCCCCTTCCCACCCACTCACTCAGGCCCAAGCTCAGTACCCTCGCGATAAAGCGCCCCTACAAACTGCGATACACAGGAATGCGTTCTGAGGGAGACCACCACCCTAAACTCAGTATGCATTAAGAACACAGATGTGAAAAGCGATGTAAGAACACATTCCCTTCTATCATCCAAACACATTGGTTCTCCATTACCATTCTCTGTCTCCAAAACTCAAATTCCAGCCATCAATTCAACCCACACTTAATTACCGTCGCTTTTGAAAGGAGACATACCATATCAATCCACAGCAACGTATCACAGGAATATGTTCCAAATAATATCCAAAATTCGACAAGGTTAATAATCACGTCACGTTTTCCTTTGACAGCTGTCACCATAAAGTTTCTCATTTTATCACAAAGAAATACATGGAAGGATACAAAACGAAGGGAGGAAAAATGACCAGGGGAAAAGAGGGAAAGATAGTAAGAGCCACCTTTTCTGTTTAGGCTTTTTTTGTTTTGTTTTGAGCACATCTTCTCTGCACTGAGCTACACCTTTTACGTGTACCGTCTCTGTTTTCTTCCCCAAAACCTGCGTCCCCAGCATACACCCAACTTGCAGTATTACCATTCCTTTAACACACCCTTTCAAGCCTGTGGACATGCTGTTCCCCCTGCAGAAATGCCCTTCCTCTCTCTTCCTCCATGCAACACTCTTTGAACACCTCGTATCCTCCTAGGGCCACTCTGAATGTCTCTGATGAAGTCTTCCCTCAGGCCACAGAGTCGCACATCCTTCATTGACCACCCCCCATACACACCCCCCCCAGAGAAATCCAGACTTCCTTCAGTCACTCACACACGCCACTGTAATTATTTGTTCACAGGTCTGCCTGCCCACTCTCTGAGACCCATCCTCCAGGGCATTTATCTCCAGGAAAATCTGTATCCTCAGCGTGTAACAAAGTGCCAGGCCAACAGTACATGGTTCACAAATATTTGTTGAATAAATTAACAAATGAATAAATTTCCCCCAGGAAGATCTACAGATAAGAGGTATTATTTTTAAAAAGCAAAACACATCAAAACACATTCCAGGTGCAGCTGTTTACAAGGGTGACACCCACACGTCAACCCCAAGCCAGGCCGCTGTGTGGATGGTGTGCAGCCTGCGATTTCCTTAAGCAAACTTCTCTGCTGTCCCTTTGGCCCAAGCTAAAAACTGCTCTGCTTTTCACACTTGCTCATGTACAATTTTGAGAAAGGGACCTCTATCAACTCAAAGGGCCTCAGGAAGAGGTGGGGGTGGCAGGCCTAACTCTCTCCCCCTAAAGCTTTGGTCTTAAGCCCAAGCAGGCTTGTCTGGGCTTCTCGTCCATCAGTCCAGGGGAGGGGAGAGTCTTCAACTGCATCTCGGTCAGGAGAACAGCTCACTGCCTGCAGGAAGCCAGCCCCGGATCGGAGTCGACAGGCATGGAGAAGGACTGCGAATGTGCAGGCCCGGGACAAGGCGCTCTCCCTGCTTGTGACCTGCAGGGGCGTGCGCGCGACTGTCACCATGCGGTCAGTGGGCTGTGTCTTAATACACTTTCCCACTTGGAGATCCTATGGGGAGGCAGAAACTCAGAGGGGCCTGACCACAGCAGGTAGCTGTCAGGCTGGTTCTTGAACAACTGCCAGACAACAGAGATCAAATCTCAGGAGACAACCACATGCTCCTCTGTCCTCTGCCCAGAGGGCTATTCAACACCCCATCCCTCCCCACTGTCCCCAGGCAGCACTAGGGAGCAGAGCAGTGGGCAGCTATGTCAGTCAGTGGGGCATCTTGAGTTGAAACAGGCCCTCAAGGGGGTAGAGAGCAAGCCAGTCACTGACTTACTTTGAGACCTTCCCCTGTGTGCCACACCCCTGCCCCCAGCCAACCTCTCTCAAGTGACACCCTTTGGGTGGGGACTTACCATACGCCTCTGGACCTCAGTACTACCTGGAGCTGAGCTGGAAAGGCACAAGAATCAGGTTCCCGGCTCTGTCCCCAATAAGCTGTGTGACCTAAGACAAGCTGCTTAACATCTCCAAATACATTTCATGTTTATTCATAAAACATAAACAATACTGACCTTCCAGAGTTGTGGAAGGTATCAGCAAAACCTATGCAGAACACCATCTGGGCATAGTATGTGGTCATTTAAAAAGAAGCTATTATTTACAGTATTTATACTGAGTGACTATAAGCCCCCAGAGGGCAGCCTTTCAGTTTCCTATGAAGTGCTACTTTCTCAGCTTGTTGTATAAACAGCACTATTGAACATACCCTGCCCTCGCCGCAGGCAGGTGTACGTGTGATGATGCACAGGGGTCTCTGGAATAGGCAGACGATGGGCTACCGGCAGAGACTGGCAAGCTCACACGATGTGAGCCCCAACCTCACCACCTGAGACCCAGAGGGAGTGCCACCATCCACCCCAGACCATTTTCTCATCACCTTCCCCAAACTCTCCCTGTGAGGTTATTTTTAGAACTAAAAGAAAGGCCAATGTCTTCATCCTGGCAGTAAATTCAGGGGCCCTGGCCACCAGCATCATAAAATTAAAACAAGGGTAACACTTGCTGAGGATGGCCACCTGCAGGGCACCAGGAAGGTGGGGCCACATAGGGAGTTTTCAGGATAACCTCCTAATGGAACAAAGTGGGAGGATGTGCAGGTCATCTCTGTTTGCCTCTCTCACACACACACACACACACACTCAGTTGCTAACAGTTGGCACCCATGCCAACTGTTAGCAACCTGAGTGTGTGTGTGTGTGTGTGTGTGTGTGTGTGTGTGTGTGTGTGTTTGAACCTTCTGAAATAGGACCCTGCTCTGCCATGCTCTGTCACACAGAGTAGAAAGATACCTCAGTTAGCAAATCCTAGGGATAAAATGCCTGCGATTAAGTTGACCAGCTGCAAAAAGGAAGAGGTTCTGGCCACCTCAGAAATGACACCTCAGGGCCTGTTAAGCTTCTCCCCTGAGAGTCCAAGGAAGAGACTTTTTCTTCTTTAAAGGAATCTGAGGGACCACAGAGCCCGGAGAGAGAAGGCACTCAGGTGGGGAACCCCAGCAGCCCCCCAGACCAGTCACCCCACCCTGGAGGGCTCTCTCTTCCTCCCTTCGTCCCACCAGCCTCCCAGGAGATGCTTGGTCCCCTGGCAGTGTCCCCACCTGAAGCCTGGTCACAGCTTCCAGAGCCTGGGTTCCTCCTGCTTGCAGGGATGAGGATCCTACACACACACGCGTGCACACACACACACACACACACACATACACACGCGCACGCACACACACATCCCGGGAAGGCATGGTCTTCATTAGTGGAGACAAGACACAGTGGAGGCCATTTTTTTCCCTGTCATATGACCACTATTGTTTATACTTAATTTGAATACTCTGACCCTTTATTCAAAGCTCCAGGGCGGTTTCTTGTACCATTTCAGAAATGAGAAATGGGTCCCATGACTTTTAGATGAAGACATACGGGCAGCCTTAAACCCGAGGTCCTGGGCAAGAGGCAGGACCAGCTGCCATCTGACCAGATGCCTCCCGCACACGGGCACATGGGGTGACACTGGGGGCCTGAGGGTGACAGCACTTCCACAGGATGGGTCAGGGTCAGGCCCCGGGGATTCCAGTCCTGCTCCCAGGCCTGACATCTGGGTGGGTTTGGGTGCGAGGACCTGCCTGGATCTCAGGTCCCCACCATGGGGAGCATAATAATGCCTGTGCCCCTGGGGCCTTGGGGGATTAACTGGAACCATCCGGACAAAGCCCTTACACTGTTTTGGGCTCACCAGAAGCACTTCATACCTGCCAGCTTTTAAGAAATTATCATCCACTACTTCAACTTTCTTCACATTGACCCTAGGGATTGGTAGGCGTTCACTCCATTTTCTGGAGAAGAAAACCAAAGCCCAGGGCATGTGTGACTCACCCAAGGTCACAAGGCTAGAGACGTGCGAAGCCGGGGTTCGAGCCCAGGCCAGTGTGACTGGGGAATGCTGCCCCCACCACCAGGCCCCAGGGACACCACAGGCACAGGGACCTGATGGCCGCCCTCCCTGGGCCACAGGGCTCTCAGGGCTGCAGAATTCTGTTTCCTTTGTCCCTGTCCCCTGCGGTTTCTCTCCAGAATCCTGAGAAACCCCAGGACCCTCTGTGGCTCCAGGAGGCACAGCCAGGTACTGCCGAGGAGTGGCAGGAGACTGGCAGCAACGGGAAAAAACAAAGAACAGAATGTTTTCCTCCTCCTGGAGAAAGGTGCCCCCACAGCCTTGGGGGATAGGGGGGCACCCCAATGTCTGCCCAGCCTTTCCACCCTGGCCTTGGCAGCCCCAGCTGGGAGCATGGCTTGCTGGGTCCTGCCTCTGCAGCCGGCCTCCCTTGGCGCTGCAGGAAGACAGGACAGTCAGCTCAGGGCTCACTGCTGCGCCTGTGCCCCAGGGAGGGAAGGCCGGGCTGGGAGAAGCAGCGCGCACACACACATGCACACACACACACACACACGCTTCCTGCATTTGTCCCGGGGCCTCCAGAGGGTCAAGGGCCTGATTGGGGACCCCGGGCACCCTGGGAAGACTCCGACCTACATGCAGATAGCTGCCTGGAGGCTCCGGGAGGCAGGCTCAGCTCCCGGGCCTGAATACCCAGCTCTCGGTCCTCCTGAGAACTGCTGATTTAAAATGGGGTTGCTCACTTCGCAAATCGAAACTGGGCAACTCTGCCCTTCACAAAGAGCCATATCTACCCAGTTCTGCTCTCCCTGGAAGCTCCAGTTCAAGGATCCTCTTCCAAATGTCTGAATCACTGCTTCAATGAGACCTTTTCACACAGAAACCTAGCTGAGAGTCTTCTGCACATAAAGCTTCAAAAGTGGACCTACTTGAGGGTGACTTTCAAAAGCTGGCTTGCCAAGTTAAAAACGTCCACCAGGAAGCACATTAAAAAGCAGGCAACAGAACCAATGAATCGTTGGATCCCATCGGGGGGCGAGGGAGACAGATCTATACAGTGACAATGAATCTTGGAATGAGATACCAAAACATAAATGTCACTTCTAGGTGAAAAAGCAAGACTGCTTTTTATTTCTTTCTTGGTGTTTCTCGGCGTTTTACAAAAGTGCAACTGAAGAATGTTTGGAGGGGGATAAAAAGTTCAACTTTTGAAAAGTTTCCTTTTCCCATTTCAATTTTCTTCTTTTGCATTCCACCTTACCCAGTTCGTTTGAATTTTGCGCCCAAACACCTTTCTCTCCCAAGCAGAGGACCTAAGAGGGCTTTTTGGGGAGCAGAGTTAGAATCACAGGGAAGCTTGAAAAGAGTAACAGCCCAGCCCAGCCATTTCTTCCTTCAATTCCACCCCAGAATGAGAGCAGATATTAAATTAAATTGTAGTTCTTCAGCACGCCTCCGGGGCTTGGGGTACCTGACCTGGTAAATAGCTATTAGGAAGACCGCAGAAACGTGGTGCAGGCAAATAAACCAATCAAAACAAGAAAGGAAGGAAGAAGCGAGTTTTAAGAATAAAGTCAGTGGGGAGGATCCTCTGTATTGCCGGCGAAGGAGGGAAAACTGTGCCAAAGACCCAAGCTTCTCCCATCTCCATCCAGGGTAGAGAGCAAGGAGGCGCTGGGCTCCGAGCAGAGGCTTTGTGCTCCCCGGGGAAGACTGGCCCGGGAGCTGCGCCCCGCAAGCATGGGCAGGCGCCTGGGGCGACCGGGCACGACCAAGGGGCGGGCTGTGAGCAATGCGCTGCCTGCGCCCGGTGGAGCCACAGCGCCATCAAGCGGCTGCTCGGAGAATGGCCCAGGGAAGAGGTCCAGGGCTCCCAGCTTCAGTGGCCTGCCAAGCCTGCCAAGCTGTCACTCCAGGCCCTGAGGCAGGAGCCTGCAGACGGACACCAGCTGTCCAGGCAACCTACCCAACCCGGGGCTGGCCTGGAACGGGCTACCCCAGAGGATGCTCGGGGGTTGTTTTTGCAACCCCGGACCCACCCTCTCCTCCGAGTTAAAAAGCTTTGTTTCCCAAGCAGAGTGGGGCCGGGGCCAAGGGGAGCTGTGATGAGCAGCAGGACTGCCCGTTCCACCCTCAGGGGCTGCACAGAGGCACCCAGAGCAATGCGCCAGGTATGCGGCCTCCAGCCTGTGAGACGGGCTGTTCGGCATTTGTGTCCCCAGAGAGTCACCGCCCATAGCCCTGTGAGGTCCACCAAGTAGGACACATCTTTCCTGGAACACAGCACAACAGTCCATGTGCCTCCCAGGACAGAATCTGGCCCTCAAAAACAAATTATGGAGATCTCCATGCACAGACCACTGGAGGAACCCAACCCTGGAAAAGTACAACTCCTAGAACACCCACCAGGAAAATACATGTTAATAAGAGTATTATATATCAGATCACAGCAAAGGCATGGAGCATTGCTACGTGTGAATCACTTTCCTAATTCTTTTATGCACGTCATCATATTTAATCTTCACAAACACCTTAGGAGATGGGTGCTTTTATGATTTTTTTTTTTTTTTTTAAGAAAAGGAAAGGGAAGTACCCAGAGGTTAAAAACTGGCCCACCGTTTGCACTGGGGAGTGGTAAGGCCAGGCCTGGATCGCAAAGCCTAGAGCTCACTCTTGCCTATGGCCTCCTCTACCCCATCTTTCCATCCAGCCCCCACTCCGGGGTACATCCAGGTTTTGTGGGACCTAAAGCTTATTCATTTTTCTGAAGGGAGAGGCAAACTCTTTAAGAAAAATAATTAGGTTATAAGTACACATGTGGTTATAAATACACAGTTCAGTACAAGACATGGCGCCCCGTGTAGGTGAGGGGCTGCTGCCTCTATATCCAGGGTAGCCCCACCTCTGCCCTCCCCACATCCGTGCAGCTGCTCTCCTGAAAGGGTCCCCGCTCCCCACTCCCGGCTCCCAGCCACTGCTCTGGCCTCTGCCATCCATTGCCAGGCCCCGCCTGCCCCTGAAACAGCTCTGACTCAAGGTCATTCGGTGACACCCCAACGGCCAAGTACACTGAGGGCTCTGCCACGCTTCCCTCCTGGGGGAATTTCCCCCAACATTTCCTCTCCTGGAAACGCTCTTCCAGCATCCTGGACTGCACACTATCCTGGTTTCCTCCAAACGTCTGCCCAGTCTTTCTGTTTTCCTCATGGGTAGAACTTCTGTTTCCTGCTCCTTAAATGTCCAGGTAAGCATGGCGGAGGAAAGAGGGTAACCTCAGAGACTCACAGACGTGGGATTTAACCCCCGACCCCTGGTTACGAGCTGTGTGACCATCAGCAAACTTGTCACTGTCTCTGCGCCCCTGAGGTCTTCAGTATAGTTAGGCTTAAACACTAAGTTATTTAAAAGATCCAATGAGATAATAAATGTAGCGTGCTTAGTAGGATGCCTGACACATAGTAGGGCTGTGATCAGCCCCGAGTTCCAGTCCATCTCTCTGTTCCAGGTGCTGGATTGCTATTTCTACCTTGTCTAACAGTGAGAAGTGCTCTTCTACCAAAGGCAAGCATGCCTGCCTCCCTTTTCTCTGCCAGTTTCTGAATGGTACCATGGCATCACAGAGACAAGAAACCCAAGATTCATCCTCAGTATACCTCCCACTGCACCAGAGTTCTCCCTGGAATCATCAACCATACCATGGACCTCCCTCAGTCCGTGCCTTCCTGACTTGGCCCCTGGACCTCCGCACAGCCTCCTTAATGATGAGCTCCCTGCGGCCCCTGCCTCTGCCAACCCGTTCTCCCAGCGGGAAGGCTGACCTTCCTCAAACACATCTCAGATCACACTGTTTCTCAGCTTAAAACCACCCTGGAAGGGCTTTACTTGTCCATCAGTATGAAGTTCGACCCTAACAAAAAGCCCAGTTTTATCAGACTCCCGTTGCCTATGTGCCTGCCTCTTCCCCTAAAACCCTTGCACAACTTGCTCAGACATCCCAGACTATCTACAGTTCCCAGACCTCTCCCACCAGGTGCCTCTCCCCTCTGTGCTCATGCTAGTCCACCGCCTGGAAGGCTCACCTCTTTCCCTGTCAACCACCTTCAAAGCCCAGTCCAAATGTCACCTCCTCTTGGAAGCCCTCTCATGGTTCAGGACTAATTCTCTGTGTATTCTGTGTAGACACTGACCACAGAGCTTTTCAAACCCTTTGACATTAGCACCCATTGCCTGTTTCCCAGGCTGTCATGAGCATTTTGGGAAGAGTGACATCTTGAAAGGCTAGAGAGTGGTCAGGAGGTTGGCTTCGGGAACCAGACACCCTGGAGACAAATCCCAGCTCTCTCCATCCCTTTGCCCACAGCTGGGAGAAGTTACATCACCTGTTAGTGCGCCTATTCTCTCACATGTATCACGGGAAAAGGGTGTGACCTCCCTTATTACAGGGTGGGATTAATTACAGGAGGGAGGACGAAACAGCTCAGAGCAGTGCCTGGCCCAGGCCGCTGCTGACCAAGGGAAGGTCAGTAAGCCCCACAAGTAATTTTAAATGTTCTAGTAGAACTTCAAAGAGCTAAAAAGAAGCAGCTGAAAGTAGTTTCAATGATACTGAAACCAACTAAATCTCCACTTTTATCATTTCATGAAATCAGTATTTTGGAAATTACTCAAGAGCTATTTTATGTTATTTTTTTTTTTTACAGCAAGTCTTTGGAATCCAGTGTGCCTTGACCACGCAGAGAGCCTCTCCATTCACGAGCTGCACTCGCAATGCTCTGCGGCCACGTGTGCTCCCGGCAGCATGTTCTGTGTGACCCCCGGTGCCCGGCCCCGGGAAAAGGCGCTTAGCAGCGTGCGCCTGGCTCCCTCTGGGTTTCACCCCCTGTGCAAATCTGCTCATTTTCCTCTGTACCCTTTCACTGGAACAAATCATAGTCATGAGTTTACTACTGCATGCTGAGTCGTGTGAGTCCTCCAGTGAGCCATCGAACCTGGCGGTGGTCTGAGGGACCCCCCCGCCAATGTTTGGGTACCATGTTCGCCAAGCAACTGGGGGATGATCTATGCAAAAGAGTCCCTCACTTTAAGTGAATAGACAAGAATTCTGATATTTTCCTGGGAAACTGTGGATTTTGCTTTCATTTTCTGTCCAGGGTCAGAGTATCCTGCAAGTGGGGATGCAAAAACAAAAAAGCATAATTAAATGTGGTTGTGGGGAAGCCATTCTCAACATTCATTTGCTCAGAACCTCCCATGTGCCTAACACACAGAGTCTTCACTTCCCTTGGCAAAAAAATAATAATAACAACTGTGCTTTATCTGCCCCAGGTCCAGCGGGGTTTCTATAATCTGACTGATGGACTTTTGGCAGTGGAAAGGTATTTGAAACTTAAATTGTTTTCTCCTCTATGATGTCATAAGAGCATTGCTATGTCACAGGGACCCCCAAGGGCCCTAGTGCTGGGTGCATCCTGAGTATTTTGGAATTTGACAATCTCTAGACTTGCAAAGCTGGGACAACGTCAGGGCCTAGGATGCATTTACAGAGCTGCATTCTGACACTTGCGGGCACAATTTTGCCTTTGTGGACTGATTCTTTCATTTAAAAAAATTTTTTTAACTGTGCCTTAATTCTGTGTTGGTAAAAAGACAATATGAAAACAATTAGGTTGGATACATTATTACATATTCTTTACTATTGTATTCACTTTTCTCATTTTACAAGAATTTAAAATATTTTGATGGGCCCCCAAAAATATCATGTACCTACAGGGGACACTGGCCCTGCCCAACTGAGGCCACTCCTGGGAGGGGGGGGGACCCTGTGATTGTTACCTGTAAGACAGGTTTTTACAGCAGGAAAATGAATCCTCTTTCTTTCCCACAAAGCAGAAAGCCAAAATACTACAAAAGTCCTGTAAGTCAAACAGAGGTCACAATTCCATCCTTCAAGCCAACATGCTCAGGTGAGGGGTGTCCATCACCTCTGAGGCCTGTGGGCAGATCCCAGCATTCAGGATTTTCACCAAGACAGGGTTTTCATTCTGGGCCCTCGCCTCTGTGCGCTCAGCATTGCTAATACAGAGCTGACCATAACCCACACCCTTCAGATGTAACAATCCATTTAAATATCTGCCTCCCCAACCACCATGAGCTCAGATGAGACAGAGGATTCTATTCTTATTCATCTCTGCCCCCTTAAGCCCAGAACATCACTCTGGAAGGGAATTAAATATTGGCTGAATATTAATCATATGCACTCTCTGTTCTGCTTGGCTCTCTGCACAATATGATAAGCGAATGTAAGTCCCAAGCCAGACTTGGCCTCGGTCCTCCCCAAGACAAGGGTGCTGCTACTCTGCCCATTGCATGGATGACTCATAATCTGCCCAATGTGGCTCAGTTAGTTCATCCTGCCCAAAACATGTTTGTTCCACAGCAAATACCAATTACTCTTATTTTAAGACAAACAGAAGGTGAGCACTCAATGCCCCGGCTGGCTCTGCAGCATCCCATGAACACAGGCACCAAGGACACCATCTGGTCAAGACTGGCTTATAAAGGCTGTGACTTCTGTCTTGCTGTCCCCTCTCACAGCACTGCCAGTGTGACCTGTCCTAGCAAGAGGCCCATGTGACAAGGAACCAGGGCCCTCAGTCCAAGCACCAGTGAGGAGCTACATCTGCCTGACGACCACTGAGTGAGCTTGGAATTGGACCCTGCCCCACTCAGACCTTCAGATGACTGCATCCCCATGGTACTGACCACACTGAGCCAGAGGACATGGCTAAGCCACACCCAGATTCCTACTCCCCAGAAAAAGGAGATAATAATGGTTGTTTTGAGCTGCTGAGTTTGGGGTGATTTGTTACGCAGCATTGGATAATGGATTCAGCAAGTAAAGTACTAAGGACAGGGCCTGACATGTGTTAGGTTCTCAACTATTTGCTGAATGAGTGGATGAAAAGAAAGAAAATTAAATTCTAAGGTGATGACTTACTACTCCACAAATCTCTTTTAGATTAAGGCAGGGTATAGATTAGTAATTGTAGACATACTGACTGACCTCTCTGCCAGATCTAAACAACTCCCAACATCACAGCCAACCAGCCAGGTTGCTACCGTCTACACTTCCCATACCCCTGCACTATGACGGCAGCCAGATGTCCCAGCTGACAGCTCCCTCCCCAGCCCCAGCGCAGGTATCTCTTCCCCTAATCCCCGTCCAAAGCTGTTTCGGTGCCTCCCAATACCAGCAAAATCAAAGCCAAAACTGTAACTCAGCACGGAGACCCTCACGACAATGCCCTCCCCACCCAACCCCAGACCTGCAGCATCTGAAGCACAAGAAGACAGTGCCCCAGATGAGTGGGACAGTGACACCTAGCAGGTCACACTGACACATCTAAAGAAGGCATCGCATGGAGGCAATGGCCTCTGTGCACACAACTCACACATGTGCAATCACACAGGCATGCACACACCCCACACATGCACATGTACACACTCACACACCTGCACCTATGCACTCACACATCACACAGCTCCAAATGTTTGCCTGCATACCCCACAGGCATGCATGCACACACTTGTACATATATGCCCTCATACACCGTGCATACACTCACAATGCATACTTCCATACACCCACACATGCACACCCTTGCAGTGCACACACCCCACATTCACGTGAACACACACCTGTGCACACATGCACTCACACCCATGCACACACTCATGCATGTGTGCACACACTCACATGCTCACCCACGCACTCTGGGTTCAAAGAGCAGACCTAGGCAGTGTGTGATAAGCTCCAGCCAGGGACAAAGGCTGACCCTCCGAGACTGAGGGCACCTCCCTCTAATCTCTAATTCCTCGTTAACCAGGTGGCAGCCAAGAAATAAAGCCGCCTCTTAATGCCTTGACACCAGGAAGTGGGTCCCCACGGCCGAGGCCCCAAGAATCCCAACCCCTGAAGAGGTCTCTAAAGCGCCGCCCCTTCCTCCGGTTCCCCTCTGGCTCCCAAGTCAGGAGGCTTGTCAGCATCTGCTGCACACACCCATCTCCTCCCTCTAGAGTCACTCTGTCAATGGATACCTGGTCACCTCCAGCCCTGGGGAAGTCAGGACCCATGAGACCAATTCCCAGGCCCCGGAGAATGGCAGGTCCACCGGAGTGAGGCCTGTGACCCTCCGAGGTCCTCTCACCCCGTGGTGATAGCCCTACCTCTCAGCTAAGACCGATATTTAATGCTGAGGGCTCTGGGGGCTGGGGGAGGGACTAGGGAAGGGGTGAAGGTGGCTCCACACATATCCGAGGTGCACAGCACCTGCAAGATGCCACTGTGGGCACCATGCAAACCCCTTAGGCTGCAATGGGGTCAGTCAGCAGGGGTCTCGCTCCAATCCTGCCATGCCTGGCCATGACCTCAGAAAGGTTCCAGCCTATTCGGCTTTCTCACCAGGAAGATGGAACAATGCCTGTGTCTTCCTCACAGAACATCCTCAGGGTTAACAAAAACCTATGTGCTCCGCATGGACAGACATGATCTCCAGTCCCGGCCTCCACCTTTGTGGATGGTGGGGCTGCACGAAGGATGGGGCAACAACCTGCCCCAAGGCACACTCAGTGTGAGCAGCAGCAGGGTTCCCAGAGGAGGGGAGCCCAAGACAGGCAACTTCTCCCAAATGCAACAGCCAAAGGCCGTGGCCACTGTAGGGGTATGGCCATTTCCTGCCACCAACTGGGCCCACCGCAAAACCTACTTCCCGTTGGACCAAAAGACTCTGAGTCCAAGTTCCAGTGAGTTATTTAGACATATGCATTATTACGGACTTTTTAAATAGAGGGCTGTTTAATTCACCCACAACCCCAGAACCAGAACTAGGGGCTACCCCTCCCAGCCTGAAAGGAATTATTCTGTGATCAAGACAAGGGAAATGTGTTTTAACAGGCATGAGCCACACAGATTATAAAAAAGTGACTGAATAGATAAATTCAAAAATTCCAAACAACATATGTAGATCGCTTCCCCTCCAGGAAATGAGCTGCTTTCCCCTCCCATTAAGTGTGGGCCGAACTTCGTGACCCTCTTCTGTGAACACAGTAAGGAAAGGGGAAAACAGCAAATTTGCCGTGGAGAAACCTGGCAGACACATTATCAAGAGATCAGCCTCAACATCACCAGGCATAAATTGTATGGATACCACGCAGGCCTGGATACAATGCAATGAGACTATCTCCACTCTCTGGTTTTCTTCCCCAGACCCCAGACTATTATGAGAAAACATTCAACAGAACAACAGTGGGCGACATTCTTCAAAACACATGACCAGTACCCCCGAGAACTGTCAAGGTCATTAAAACCCACACAGACCAGAGAGGACTAAATGCAATGGGGAATTGTCCAGACTGGATGCGTGAGCAGAAAATAGTCATTAGTGAAGAGACTAGTGAACATAAAGTCTGTAGCTTAGTGAATAGCACTGTGTCAATACTAATTTCCCTGTTGTGACAATGCTACCTGGGTTCTGGAAGAGGCTAGCAACTGGAGCAGTGGGTGAGAGGCAGGCAGCAACTCTGTCCTAAATGTAGATTTTCAGTAAATCCAGAATTAAGTTCATTTTAACAATTGTACTTGTTACAACAGGTGGATAATGGGTCAAACCATCATCCACCCTAGAAATTAGACAACGGGGTGACGGCAGAAATCTGTACCCAGTTTCCCTGGCGACATGTCCACAATCCATCATGAAACACACCAGAGCAGCTACGGTGTGCCAGGCACTTTATTATTCTAATTCCCAAACCACGACAAGTTTCAGCGTCCCTTCAGATGGGAAATTAACAATGAGGAAGTTAAGTAACCGGACCAAGTCACATAGCATTCAGCGGCATCCTACCCGGGGCTGGCCCCTCAGCACATGCTCTCGTCCACGATCCCCTGCACCTTCTGAGTCAGGACTCATGGAAAACCACCACCTCTTCCTATTGGAGACCTCAGTGTCCTATAAAAGACAAGCCCTCCCTGCAGGGGTCCTCTGTCAGAGGGGTTTCAGACCCAGCACCTGGAGAGATGTGCTTTGGGGAGTGATACAGAGAAGAACCTCTAGGTGGGGACAGACCCCCATCAAGGTCCAGCATCGGCGCCGGTCAAGGACAGAGGCCACCCCGGCTCACTCTTCTTTGCCTAAGGCTTCCCAACAGCAAAGCTTGTCACAAGCTAGTCGGTGCTTTCCCAGGGTTCAGCAAAGATTTGTGTAAGAGCAGAAAGGAGGCGTGTCCCTCAACCACTGTTGTAATTTTGGAGGTCCATCTGTCAGAAATAACCAGATTGATTTGTTCTTCCTTGGCCCCTGGCAGAAACTGGCAGACAGCTCTGAGCTCCTTATACAAGAGGAGCACCCCCAGACCTACACACACACACACACACACACACACGGGATGGCGCTTTACGTTCACTCATCAGAGTTAGTTAGCAGGACTCATCTAGACAAACATACTAACAATCACCACCATGGAAAATTCATGTAGGTTCTGGTCCCACATCTTTTAAACCTCAAGCGCTCCAGCCTGAGGACCGGGCTGCCTGGGTTAGATTCCAACTCTGTCACTTCCTCTGTGTGTGACCTCGGGCACCTGGCTGAGCCTCACCTTCCTCGTCCAGCACATTGTGGATGGTGGCAGGGCTGAGCCCACTAGCTTCATTGTGACGATTAAACAGGTGAAAGTCTCTTAAAGCATGCTTAATACATGTTTGCATTTCTTCATTGTTGTTTCTCCCCCTTGAGGGGCTGTATTTACCCCATCCCTCCACCCCCTCAGCCCTCAAGAAAATAGGATTCCTTTATTTGGAGAGATGTGGGCTTCCGGTGGCAACCGTAGAAGGCACCCTGACAACCCCTGTCCTGCTGTCTATCCAGTCCACAGAGCTGAAGACAAGGTGCCTGGAGGACACCACCGCAACCTCTGACTGGTTGCAAAGAACCTACCAGAGCAGACCACCTCCTTAGCGGGAGGACCCGAAGCCGCCTGCATCCAGAGGGAGACGCCAGGAGCTACGCAGGCAACACTGTGATGTTTCATCTCTGCTTCACTGGAGGTTTTTATTTTTAGGTCAAGATGAATGTTTAGGAACAACTGCTTTAGAACCTTTTCTAGGCTAAAGACTGCAGCCTGCAGCAACAGCGTAGGCGCTCGAGCTTGCTGCTCTGTCGGTCACGAGTGGAATAGACCATTTGTGAGGACAGTCAAGTTGGAGCAGAGCACAGACAAGACCTGGACCCCTGGATTTTTGCAAGAAGGTGTCAGCTCCACCAGCAGGGGGCCTCCGTTTCCCACCTGTATGGAGGAGCTGCCCTCTGGGGCCTGGTAGAGCAGGTTCTGCCTGTGAAAATTTACCAAAAGCTCCACTGCCAGCAGCTGTTCAAGGAGGCAAACCAGAAAGATGAGGATTGATCTGTTCTTTTCTAGACTCGTGGGGTCCCCAGACCAGCCGCATCAGCATCCTGGGGAGCTTATTAGAATTGCAAATTCTAATTCTCAGGCCCCACCAGGAACAACTGAATCAGGAAATCTGGAGGTGGGACCAGGGCTGTGTGTTCTAGAACCTCCAGGTGGTTCACACGCACTTGGGTGGACAGCCACCCCCCTGTATATTCAGAAGAACATTCTTCATTACCTTACCTGTCCCTCCAAGGTACAGGCCTGCTCTTTGGTGTTGACACCACAGGCCTCCTTAGAGGGACGGGGCAGGGAATGAACCTAGAAGGCCCTTGAAGCTGAGGTTTTCCTGAGAGCGCATGATGCATCAGCCACGTGGCACACTGCCCACGATGCGCACAGCGCCCTCGGGGGCCCAGAGTCCTCGGGCATGTCTGGCGAGAATAGCTCTCATTGATCTAGAAAGCTCTAGACTACTCCAGACTACTCCAGAACATACCCATGCCGTATATAGGGATTATAGCAGAAGAATATTTTATCCTAGTTTTGTCCAGGGCATCATCTTAGCTGTTTCCACCTTCTTTTTCTTTATATATAAAAATAAAATTTTATGAAAAAAACCTCCTTAAATCTTTTTGGTGTCAAGGCCAGGTGTAAGTACCTTTAATATTTTGCAAAGAAGTGTCTTTTTTAAAGCAATGTCCGCTGGGGGAGAGAAAAGAAAGCCTGGACTTTCCGTTTTGCGGTCCCTACCTGAAGTCGGTGAGTTTGTAGAAGCACCTGCAATAATCATGCCTGAACACTAGAGGGCACCACAGTCCATGAGTCCGTCGGGCCGGGACCTGGCTCCCCCGGAGAAACCTCGCAATAAGACAAGCCCACCCCAGACCCCACTGCTCTCCGGGCTGCAAGGTGCAGGCGCTTCTCAGCCTCACACTGAACTCCCACCCACCCGTGTTCACCTATAGAGTGGGAAGTAGGCACCGGGGGGGCACACAGGGCAGCAAAGCCGGCCGCTCAGTCTGCATTTGTATTAAGTTCCCACGCATGCCAAGTGATGCACGGATTTTTAAAATAACCACGATGCTACTGAACACCCGCGGCTCACACCACTTTATAGAGCCTATTCTCCCACATGCAGGCGCCAGCGCAGGTACACCACCTCACTCCACCGGCTCCAGCGCCCAAAGCCTCCCACCACCCATACTGCAGATAACCCAAGTCTCAAAAGCGCAAAGTGACTTCAGCAGCCGATGTCTGGGGCAGCTGGTGCCCGAGCTCCGGGAAGTCTAATTCAGCGAGAGTGGTTTCCGTGTTCGCATGCGGCACCTCCCAAAAGGCAAATATGAGCCCGGTCTCAGAATCCTGCCCTGGGTGACCCGGAGGTGGGATAAACCTGGGGCCAATGCCACTGAGTAAGCTTACGGTGGGGCCCCAGGCGCCTGGGCCCCTCCCCCGCCACAGAGCCAGGAGCCTTCCCCGAGAGACCGATAAACCTTTGCAGCTCATGCTGAATGTTACTAGGTTTCAGCTGCTGTGTCACTCTAAGGAGTAAGGAAGGTGTGTGTGGGCACGTGCATTTGTCTGTGTGAGGGCATGTGCAGGCTCCCCACCCCCAAAAGTCACCATGGGCCATGAGACGGCTGTGTCCCTCCCAGCACCTAGTTCCAGCCACCCAGCAGGGTCCTGCCCCAGATAAACTCAGAAAATACAAGAAAGGGTCAAGGCATCTTGTCACAAATCCACAAAGGCATGCAAGGACAAGAGGACACCCCCACCTCCGCCCGCCACCCCCACCACTCCTGGCACTGCTCTGCCCCAGGGCCCACGGGGGCCTCTCTGCCACCCCACCCAACCCCCGGGGCACAGCTGACATGGGAGCCAACATCCCAGGACAGCCCTGCAGAAATGGCACAGCAGGGGCAGCCACCAATTTTTTGTAGCTACTTCCTTCACATTAGGATCAAAAACATGGTTAAATATCCTGACTCCAATTTCCTGGACTTATTCCCTTTTTTGTCCCCTACTAATGAATATTTTATAT
Source organism: Manis pentadactyla (assembly GCF_030020395.1). NCBI lineage: Eukaryota > Metazoa > Chordata > Mammalia > Pholidota > Manidae > Manis > Manis pentadactyla. Next base: position 182,423,616 of record NC_080022.1, read on the forward strand.
CAGAAACAATCCCCCCCAAAAAACGGTTTCCTGGACGAGAATGACAATGTCGACCTTTCCTACATCCACAAGAGGGATGAATCTGCTGAAACCCACATACATCCCAAATGACGCAGCCCCTCTTCCTGAAAGAACGGCCCCTGCGCTCCAGCCTGTGTGACTGCGAATCCCGGTCTGGTCCACAGCACAGGCCCCCACCGCCCACTGCCTTGGGATTCTTGGCTACAAAGACAGGCTAAGCCAGACCGTCATTCCTGGGAGGGAGAAGCCCTCTTATCCCCTGTGTCCCCCACGATGCATGAGCCCAAATGCTGGAGGAAGGGAGCTAGAATCAGCTTTGCTTTGGGGGGATAAGTGCATTCTTTGCCCAAGAAGAACAGCCATCTGATCCTCAAAATCTGGCTCAGAGGGGCCTGTGCTCGGAGCAGCATGTGAGAGCCCTCTGCCCAGGTACCACCCTCACCGATGTCCCCCGTGGCACCCTGAAGATGGGGACGGGGGGCTCACACCGAGCTTCCGAGGGGATCTGCTGCCACTCTTCAGGACCTCTGTCTCTGAGGGAGGGTCTCAGCCGCAGCAAGCTGGGCACAGAGGCACGGTGCCAGGGCCCCTGCTATATTTCAGGGCCATGAAAACATTTTAATTTGCTTTGACATCAGAAGAAAAGAAGAACACAAACTTTTTGGCTGAAGGAAATGTCTACATACGCTATATTAACCTATTTGCATTGATATCAACCAGTTGTAAAATGCAATTCTTAATTTTTTTTTTTTTTTTAAGGAAGGGGGGCCCACCAAAGCAAAAATGCCTGAGACTCAATGAAAGTCTGGGCTGCCTGGAGGGAGTGACCAGGGTCCCTGAGCAGGACAGCTGAGGACACTTATAAATGGACCACAGAGACTGCCCCCTCAGCCAGGAGCCCCTTCTCCTCAGCCTCCAGGGCCAGAACACAGGTTTCACATTGCTCACTCCGTTTCCCACTGCCAAGGGACTCTTTAAAAATTGGGTCCACTTCGCAAAGGTTCTCATCCAATCCCAGGACCAGGGGACGATGAGAGGGCTGGGTGGGGCAGAGAACCAAGTCCATGAAACTCTGAGCCTCCCGCTGAGACAAACCGTCGTGCCCAGCTCCGTCTGCACCCCTTCCACTTTTCTTATGATACTATTCACATAGCGTGAAATGCACCACTTCAACCATCTTAAGGCGTAGAGTCAGCGGCACATGGCCCATTTCACAACACTGTGCACCCGTCCCCACCCTAACGCCTGCAGGTTGTCATGCTGCCAGAAGGAAACCCCGCACCCGCTGAGCAGTCGCCTGCCTACTCCAGGGCCTGGCAATCATTCACCATTGTGTCTCCATGCAGTTACCTATTTTGCTATTTCATATAAAGGGAATCATACAAAACGTGGCCCTGTTGTTTCCAACTTCTTTCCGGAGCATAATGCCTTCAAGGTCCCTCCTGCCGTCACATTCTTTTTTATGGCTGAATACCATTCCAGTGCGTGCTATCTCATTTTTTTCTCCCGCTACAGGCATGAGAGCTCACGGAAGGGAAAGCAAAAACCTGGATGACTGACATTATCACATCTCAACTGCAAGTTCTCAACTCGGCAAGAGATGTGGATCCTAAAACGGAGGGCAGGCGAGTGCTTTTTAAATCTCAGGACACAAAAAGTCAGACACACTTAGGAACACGCGTTCTCTGTGGCTCCTGCCCTAACATCCTCCCCCGTTCCACCATCCAGGGCCCCGGTAAGTTGAGGGCCCATTCGGCACTTAGATTAGGGGATTCTAGAAGCAGCAAAGTGTGCTGGTCTCCCCCAGCTGCTTGGGCATAAACCCATTTCATTCCGCATCCAAGGGTCTGCCTACCTCCTCATCCCTAATGACGGGAAGGAACTGGCCACATGTGCTGGGGAGAAAAACCTCGGGAAGGGGAAGTGGGGGGGGAGCCGAAGGCAGAAGGGGGGGGGATGGGAAGCAGCGAAAAGCAGTGAGGCCATGCACCAGAAGGAGAGCTCCGCGCTCTAAAGACGAGAGCTTGTGTTTGCAGTGAAAGAGGATGAGGCGAGGAGGAGTGTGTGGCCCGGAGGAAGAAAAGCAAGCTGAGACCCCCTGGCCACGGTGAAGGCCACCTCTGGGTGGCCACGCCCGCGGGCGCCCATGCTGCCCCAGCTAACACCCGCATGAGAACCAGGCTGGCTGGTTCTCATTTGCTCTTCTCCCCGACCTCACTGGAGTTTCAAGGACCTGGGTGAGGGCTATGACTTCCAAACCAGACGTGCAAATCAGTTCAGGCATCTCTACTATTAAAAAAATAAAAGTTACGAAAGTACAAAGATGTATATGACAGCTGAAGGGTCCCATACATGGGCACCCAAAGGCCTGGCATTGGGGACTGGCTAAGAAAACAATGGTCCATTGACTCTCGGCTCTCTTGCCAGGAAGGCTCATTACCAAGCCATCAAGAAAATGCGCTTTGTTATAAAAGAGAAAGGAAGAGAGAACAGAATCCACACTATGGCTACACATCACATCAGTGGTGAATGGACATCTGCTCAAGCACGTCAAAGAGACGTCAGACTATTTCACCTTCAGGCCACGGCCCACGTGCACATTCCCTGACACTTTTTAATAGTATGGTTGCCGTGAGAATGAACGAGTCCAGCCTCAGCAGTACCCACCTGCAACCACCTCCTGACATTTCCCTTCACCTTCCCTCCCTTTAGGAAAGTAATTACTTAGAAGAGTTCCCTTGGGATAAAAGCCAGGCCACCTCCGCTACATGTGCGTTCGTGTATAATTCTGTGCACACACACACACACACATATTCTGCAGAGCTACTTAGTGATTTTCGAGGCAGGGCAATTGGTGGCACTCAGAGCCAGGCCATCAGCACAATGAGTACAGTGTAGCTTTTCTCCTTCCAGGGGCATTTGCTTAGGACTCAGACCTCCTGAGTCTTCCGAAAGGAGGAAGACTTTTCAACACCTGGAAGGAACCCAGTGCAGGTTGCTTGCTACCTTCCTTGCAGGCTGCTTGCTACCTTCCTTCCAATGCTCCTGTGCCTAATGGTCCTTCCAGGATGGGAAGGCAGGAAGAGAGGGCAAGAGGGGGAGAGGGAGGGAGACAGCCAATGTGGTAACACGGATAGAAGGCCCCCTGGGGACAGGGAGCAAGCCTGAGACTTAACCTTTTCCCTTCGAGTGTCCTTCAAGATTTCCGCACTTCACCCTGAGCCTGGAAATCCACTTAAGGGGGCAAACAGTCCTTCAGCTGCAGCTGGGTGCCAGGCATGTCTGGGAACAAAACTGAAGAGTCTCCAAATATTCCAGAATGTGGAGCTGGGCAGCAGTGAGAAAAAGGAGAAACTGGGGGCCAGGAATACGCCAGCAGCTTGCATCCTGTTACTGCCACACCCAAGGTGGCCAAAAGGTAAAATGGCGAAAAAGAAATTTCAGGGCACCATTGATAGAACAAGAGTCAATGAAAAGCCAGCAGTCTCTTACTACTCAGTAGCGTGTTACACAACTGTGACATTAGCTTTGCAGAGTGTCATACGGGCCTTAAAACAAAATGCAAAAGCAACACAGGGACGTGGAAAAAACAAAACCAGAAAGGTTAAATCAAAAGTTAGATTCAACCCACCTGCTCTGAGATTGCATACGATTTGCAAAAACCAAACTCAGACTGGATAACAGATCCCCGAAAATGCAAATGCATGACAGTGAGGGATTCGAGACTGTACTTAAATATAAAGTTGTTTTGAATAACAAATGAGGTTTCAATAGTGGTGTAAAAGAGCCAAAGAAACTCTCTGGAGCACCTCAGAGGAATGGCAGCAGAGGAAAGGCCTGACCCTGTGTCCAGGAGCCCAAGACACCTCCCCCAAACCCCATGGTCAAGTCCAAAGGGAGTATGGGATCAGCCTCCCCTCCACCTCCAGCCAGCCTGCGTGTTCTGCTGCCCACAACTTAGTCGCCTCTTGCAAAGGTCCCCTCTTCCCCCACCAGCAACCTGGCCCTCGAGTTTCCACGGCCACCTTCTCCTTGACCATTCCAAGCAGCAATGTGGTCTCCCTCACCTGGAGGCCAGGGCTCGGTTCATCCTGCTACTGAACACCCGCAGTCACAGCCTCGTCTGTTTGATGCTTTCTCGCCCAGATCCCAACAGGGGGCCTCTGGAGGTCTGGGGCTGTGTCTGCCTCCCCCCCTCCTCCCCTCCAGTGCCAAGCATTCCAGATGAGTTTGCTGAATGAATAAACGGCTCCTCCCTCCCTGTCTCCTTGGACTAGGGTTCGAGGGGTAGGGAGGAAGCAGCCTGAAAATGAAATGAAATGGGCATTTTTTACCCTTGTGCACAACCTTGAGAATCAGCCAGGGAAGGAAAAAGTCAGCCGCCACACGGGGGGCCTTAAGAGGCCAACATCCTCCCAGACCCCTTTAGGCGGAGCGGAAACATTGCAGTGGGAGGTCAAGTCCTTCCTGGCTGGGAGGAAGGCTGGACCAAGTTCCAGTCTTCCACTTACTTTAATTGCCAGAAAACAGACCTTCTCCGCCTGTCATTATGACTTAATTAAGCTGGAACAGCCCGGAAGGCGGAAGCCGGGCCATTAAAGCTGGCTGGCAAAGTGGGACGCAGGGCTCAGGAGTCCAGGCAGGAAGTGCCGAAGACAAGACAGTGCTCGGACCCCCAGGTGCAGCCCTCACCCTGCCCCAATCCACCGCCACCTGTGTTGCAGGTTTCTGGTTAACCCTTTCACTGCCACGTATTTAAGTCTGGACATGCACCCAAGATTCAATACAAAAATCAATGGTGATCGTTTCTCAGAAACAAACTAAGCGACGGCAGCCAGATGCAAAAGACTACAGATGTATAATTCCATGGATAACATAAACGGCAAACTTTCAAAGCAGAGCAGCAATGTCCTAGGGCTGGTCAGGGGAGTGGAGACTAACTGCAAACGGGCATGAGGAAAATGGGGAGGTGGGGTGGGGGAAATTGATGGAAATGTTTAAAAACTGCATCGTGGTGATGGTTGCACAACTTGACAAATTTACTAAAAGTCACTGAGTTGTACATTTACAAGAGATGAATTTTACAGGATATACTTTAAATCTCAATAAAACTAGTTTAAAAAAAACGGTGTCCAGAGAGACAGCTCAGGGGAAAAAGAACCAGGCATGGGTGTCACACCCGTCACCCATCACCAGCGCGCCAAGTCTTAACTGAGAATGTGTTTGGAGCCTGAGAGACGGCTGGTCAGCTGGACAGACTGTGGGCTTCAAGGTCAGAGAGGCCGGGCCCCTCCCCAGCTGACAGATCCTGAGAACAATCGCCAACATCTCCAAGCCTCAGTTTCCTCATTTGCAAAATGACACTAATATTCACCCGCACGTATAATGTCACCAGCACATCACAGGCACTCACACACCACTTTGAGAGCCTTTTCTTTCAATGTAACAGGAACTTAAACAGATCTCTGCAGCATGCCCAGCACTAAGCTAGGTGCTTTGGGGGACACAAATATAAGAAAAAGCTATTTTCAAGTTTACAACCTTGTTGATACACTTAAAAAGCAATTCGAAGTAGTTGAGGCTGGACTCTCATAACAGGATCTCAAAAAGCAGTGCTGAAAAGTTCAAGGGTTGAGCTATGGCATGGAGGGAATGGGGTCCCCAGGAGGGCTTCTCACAGGAGCTTGGGACCGAGCCTGCATCGATCACAGACAGGAGGGTCCGGCTTTCCAGTCTTGGCACTTGACTTAAAATCCAGGTGGGGCTAACCATCACACGCCACATCAGTACAAGCACACACAAAGTGGGATCCCTTCCAGAGCAGACGTCAGGAGGAAGCAGACAGAACACGTACAGAACAGTGCAGAGCCCGGCCCATAGTAGGTACTCAGTTGTCATCAGGCACCTGTGCCCTTGAGAAGAGGCAGCCATGCGTGGGCAAGGAGGAGGAGGGAGGATGCATTTTCAGGTCAGGGGGATACCTTGCATTACCATAAGGACGGAGGGCGTGGCAAGACGATAGAGGCTGGCTTTGCAGAACACCGTGTCCTTGACCTTCCCTTTGTCCCTCAGAGCCCCCCAGACTCCACAGCTCAAGCCTGCAAACCCAGCTGGGCAGGATGTGTCCTCTGTCCTCAGCCCCAGGACCCCTACACACAGTGAGGGGGGCCCCTGTGAAGCCGGCTCCAACCCCCAACATTGAACAGAGAAGACAAGAGCCATTTCCTTCAGGGAAGAAATGTGGGCTGTCTTCATGAGCCTGACATGTCGTCAAACATGAAAAATGGAGGCAGGGGGGGGCAGGGGAGGCAAAGGGGGGAAAAGGACAAGGAACAGCACACCAGCGGGCAAGGAGGGGGCCCCGCAACCAGCAGCCAGAGGGCCCTGGGCGCCCCCTCCCCCCACCACTGTGCTCTCAGCTGGGAGGCGAGCAATGGACCTGCCGGCTCCTCCAGGCCAGCCTCAAAGGCAAAACACACTTTTAATGACCCAAAACCTCCTATAAGAAAACTTGTCATCAGGTACTAGAAACCACACAGTCTGACTCTGTTGGGGAGCACCAGCCTTCAGAGTTGACAGAGCTAAGCTGGCAAGTGGGTGACCTTAAGCCAAGTCATTTGAACTTGTGAGCCTTGGGCTCTGCTCCTGGCACAGGAGGATCAACAACGGCCCTTGTAAGGCTATTGGGAGGGCTGACACGACCACCAAACACCTGGCACAGAGCAGCCCCAGTGTTAGAACACGGCCTCTGGAGCCCGAGGGCTGGGGGCCAGGTTGCACCACTTAACAGCTGCGTGATCTTTGATAGGTTACTTGCCCTCTCTGTGCCTCAGTTTCCTTGTCTGTAAAACGGGGATAATACTCATGCCTTCCTCATAGGGTCACTGTGAGAAATGTGCAAGCATGTGTGTGTGCATGTGTCTGAGCATGTCTACATGCACATGTGTATGTGCATGGGGGCTGCCTTAGAACAATCAGTCCTCAAACACAACGTGCAACTGTGTTCGTAAGTAAGTTACTACCTACCACTCACTGCCTCTCAGTCAGAGCTGAGGCCGTAACAACTGCACACACGTCTCCCCTGTCAGAGACTGCACGACAGGGTAAACAGGCCCCTGGGTCTGACCACCAGCGTGGTTCTGCCTGCCCGTGTGCGTCCAGCTGAGTGTCCACACCCAGCACCAGGATTCTCCACCAGGGCTCCTACTGACAAGGGGCTGGCGGTCCAAGGTCACCCAGCCCAGGGCTCCCTGTGGGCAGCCAGGTCTGCTGTCCTGGGAACCAGACCCCTTGCCGGAGGGGTGGGCACTGCTTGGCAGTGCTCCCCAAGCGTGCGTGCACTGGGCAGGGGCAAATGGGCCTGGGGCTGTAGGGCCACACCAGGGAGGGCAGCTCCTGCCAAGGAGACAGGGGGACAGGAAACCACCTGGGGGTCTACAAGCCAGGCTGGTTAAAAAAAGTCATTAGTCAGAAACCAAAGTGAATCACCGGATTTAGGAATACACATCTCCAGGGGGCAGCAGGGGTGTCTGCAGAAAAGACGAAACTGTGAGGAGGTGCTCAGGGTGGGTTTGCATAGTCTCAGGAGGGAAGCACCCCAGAGACCTCCGAGCAGTGGGAAGGTCCCCTCTGCTTCCTCCAGACGCCTCCAGACAGCTGAGGTCTCCGTCAGGGCAGTGTGGCCAGGGGAAGGGTGCCCCATGCGTGCCCTTTCCCCCAGATCCCAGAGGGCCTGCTTCCAGGCTCTGGGGGGCTTCTCTGCTCAGCGCCCGACTGACCAGTCATGCTGAGCGGGAAGTGAAACTCCGGCCCACTCTCTGTGGCAGACCGGTCTCTCCATCGGCCCTTCCCAACCCCAGGGAGACCCTCATGCCTTCGGGCCTCAAGGAGCAGAGCTGATAAGGACCAGGTGCCCCCCAAACCCGCCCCAGTATGCAAGGCAGCAGGAGTAGCCACCCCAGGAACGCGTGTCCAGCTTGGTGTCCCCGTCTTCTCATGCCCCTCCCGGGGGGCCCAGGGTACCAGAATGGGAGCAGCAGTTTTCCCACCCCCGAGTCCTTCCTGCCTCCCCATGCCTCTCTCGCCCTGACCTCCCTAAACAAAGGTGCTTTTCTCCCTGCTCCTCGGGGTCACCACATTTTCGTCAGACCTGTGCTTGTTTTCTTTCTGCTTGGGCCCATCTTGGCTTGCCTCCCCAGGCACCACCATACCCTGGAGACAAACCCCGTATTGTTTTCATAGACCTAATAAATGACAACACTCCCCACCCCCGCCACTGCCCGTGAGCCCGCCCAGCTCCCCCTTTCCCGTCTAAAGTCTCCCTTGTGCTAAGTGTCGCCCTCCCCCAACGAAAGAGCAGGAATCTTATGTCAGCGGAAGAGAAACCTGCTTGTGCTATTAGTGCACCCCCCCCACCCCTGCTGCCACCGCCTGTTATCAGGTGAGATTCAGTCCAGAGAGAGACAGCATCGGTGGGCACCGTCAATAACACAGCCCCCTTCTTCCCATTCGGGCCTGGAAATGAAGGGCACATGCAAAGGTGCTAAACAGCACAGATCATAAAACAGAAGTGTGTTCAGGAAGTTTTCCAAAACACCTCTTTCATCAACAAAAAGGCTTCCCGTTGCCCCCTGGAAAAAGTCAATGAGGGGAGGGGTAAGAAAGGGATTAAGCCAAGCACAGACTGACTTTCTCCAACACTAATCCCCACCATCCACAACACTGCTCGGACGTGTTCCGGGAGGGGCTGTTGGCACAGAGGAAGGTTGACAGTCGGTAAGAAGGGCTGTTTGATGGTGGGCTGTGCCAGTGCAGGGCCAACAAGCCAAACTAAGAGACACATGTCATCCTGCTCAAATGCAGACTTGCACATGGATGGTTCTGGAGTCTACCAAACAATCCCCAAGCCACCAGCTTTCTGTGGGAGTGGGAGAAGCCAGAAGCCTCCCCCCACCTCCTGCAGCCATCTGACTGCACGGAGCCCTCGCCTCACCCTCTGTGCCAACTGCCACGGGAGCCGATGCCCTGGAGAACTCAACCACCTGGGACGTGAGCATTTGGACTTCTGATCCCAACCCGACTCCGCCTGCCCTCGGCCAGGCTGGATGGGCCAAAGGGCTTTCACATCCTCACAGCCCGCAGCAGAAGTCCCACCCTCCTCTGGACAGGCCTGGAGAGGTGGGATGCCACCCTAACCAGGGCAGGAGTGACTTGGGTCCTGGGGAGAACTGGGAAGCCAATGAGTCCAGGCACAGACCCAGACACATTTACACAGCCACACATGTGCACATCCTGGCTTATTTTTTGAGATGGACAGGACTTCAGAACTCATCCCTGCTATTCTGCCCATGAAACAGAGGCACAGAAGGGTAGAGAAACTTGCCCACAATCATGCATCTGGGAAGTAACAAGCTAAGACTGAGATCCAAATCCTTCCACCCAGGGTCCAAGGCACCTGTCACCTGCTTCACATCACCAACCTATAAGTCCATGGGACTGAAAACTCTATATGCTAAGAGTGCCCAGAATACTAGCCTGTACAAAGTGCGGAACAGGTACAAAAATGGCCAGGGCACACCTGTACAGGTGGCCACCCCACCGGGAGCTACTGAGAACCCAATCCACACCCATCCACCCCATCTGGAGGTTGCCACTGTGGTAAGTGTCTCTGGGGATTATTCTAGATCCTCAGGCTGGAAGGGGCTTCAGGCCAGTAATTCTCATCTTCTTGGTCTGGTCCTGGGAGGCTAGTCCAGGAACACAGCAAGCATGCAGAGACCCACCATCCAACTGTCCAAGATGGGGCTGCTGCTGTTTTTCCAACAGCCGAATGTTCACCTGCTACTCCAGACAAATCCCATCGTGAGCCTTCCCACCCCCCATCACCAAAACAAGAACTCTGCCGCCTCTCTTTTGCCCCATGCCTCCCCGCACAAGCTCTCCCACCTGGCTAAGTCCTCTGCAGTCACTGGTACCTGTGGGCTCATATCGCTGTGGACGGAGCTCAGCTAATTGCCCACCACGCCCCCGTATAGCTCCTGAATTCCCCATGCCGCCCTCCCCCGTGCCCGCCCTGGTACAGTGTGCCTTCTGAGATGGGCCCCTCCTCTGCACAGCCCGGAGCTTCACCTGCAGGAGGTCAGGTCTGCACAAATGCTTCTCCCCCACCACTTCCCAGCGATTCAGAGGGGACCCTCGCCCACCCAGTCACACTCGAGACAGCCACGATGGGTGGGCCAGCCCTTCAAGGATACATTGGGCTCAGCCAGACGAGGGGAAGGCCAGACCTCCTGCGACGGGAATGCGAGCCCCTAGAAGCCCTGTCCGCTGTGATGTGTGGACAGGGGCTCTGAACTCAGCCATAAAGCCTGGCTGGGAAGGTCCTTCTCTTGCCCCGGCACCCCCACCCCACCTCCAGGCCACTGACTCCTGGGACAGCGGAGGAAGGTGGGGCACAGGCAAGCTGGGAGTTCTGGGAGCCATCCCTCCTGCCCACCCCCCCACCAAGCTCACACACACAGGTCAACCCCGGGGCCCACCACTCTGCCCTGAAAAAAGGAAATGGAAGAGGACAGTCACAGATCTGGGCTGGGGGCTGGGGGCTGGGGGCTGGGTCAGGGCTTCTCTAAGACATTTGTGGGGCAGGAGGCTCTCTCTTGGCCACAGGGCCCTCAAGATTTCCCAGTCAGCTCATATGCCGAAGGAGCTGGGGGCCTCCCTCCCAGCTCAGGCCTCTCTGCATCCCCCACAAGCGCAGGTGCATGTGGTACTGAGCCCTCCGAGGGCACACGGCATGGCACGTCCTGGGCAGACTGTTAACACACAGCCTCACTTTCCGGCACCTACAAGGCAGAGTCCAGCCAGCAGCAGGGTGAAGGGGCTGGGGAAAGGCGGGAGGTGGTGGGCAAGCCCGAAACCAAAGCCAGCACAGGAACACGAGGGCCCAGCAGCACCCTCCGTCCTGCCACGCCCCCAGGGCCCTCTGGCCTGGCCTCCAGTTCTCAGCAGGCAGAGGTTTTAGAATCAGACACAGCAGGGCTGGCACCTCAGACCTTCCACTGCTGGGCAATACTAGCAACGCTTTCCTGCTCTGAGCCTAGCAACACCAGGTCTGCAGGATGCTAAGGATTGAGCTGTTGATGCGGTGCATAGCACTTAGTAGGTGCTGAACAAACGTTAGTCCCATGTGAATAGCTTCTGGTTTATGTGACTGAGTGAAAAACCCTGTGCCATGTATAGCAAAGGCTACAGCCACACACGGGGGCTGGGAGCACCCAAACATCCACACCCCGCAGGCGGGGTGCATGCATGCACATGCACGCCCAGGTAGCCAAGCTTATCCATGATGTCTGCTGCCCAAAGTCCCTCAGACCAAAAATCTAAAACACACACAGCTGGGGCCTGGCTGGTCAAGTGGGTGAACATTTCCCTATCCAAAAGGAGAGGAGAAACTAGGGATTTCTCCTGGCAAGCCAAACAAACTTTCCAAAGATCTTCTCAGGGGCCTGTAGGAGAGGAGAGTGGACATAATTTCACAGTGCTGGTCAACTGCACCCTGCTGAGATGCACCTTAAAACTAACAGGATAGAAACCCGGATGCTCCCCTGCTCCGGTCCCGCCACAGGCCCCCTCCTCCGCTTGCTCAGACCCCAGCTCTCCAGCACAAAGTCTCTGTGGGTCTCCCCGCAGGGGGCGGGGAAGAAAGGGGGTTTTGTCCTCTCTCCTGAGGGTCTGAGTTTATCTGACACTCAAACAGTCTTTGTAAACGGAGTGGCCCAGGATAAATGCTCCCTTAAGAGTTGCTTGGCCTGGGACAGAGGGACCCTCTCCAGAGGAGAAAGAGCAGCCTGTTCCAATGGTCTTTTAATATGGGGGGCAGGGTGTCCCCGAGGAGGGGCCTCCAACAGACTCTCACAGAGAGGTCTCTGTCCCAGGGCTACAATGGAGGGAATTCTTAAAGACACAGATGCTGACAGGGGGAAAGATTTTTTTTTTTTTCCTAAGAGGAGGGGGGAGGTGAGGCCGGTAGGAGAAGGGGACGTGGTGAGCACGTCTCACTCCCCAGAACAATTCAGATTCTAAGAGCCGTCTCTGCCTCTGGAGCAACTGAAGGCAAGCCCATCAGCCACCCCACAGAGCAGAAGTCTTTGCAGGTCTGGTCTGTCATCCAAAACCTGGAAAGAACCTACCAGCAAGGGGAAAAGAATCCCATTTTTTACCAAAGCGCAGGGCCTTGATTGTACTTTCCTTGAAGGCAGTTTGAGACCAAATGTTCAGTGGGGGGGGCTGCAGAGCACCCAAGGACCCCTAAATAAACTTCCTTCCTGCCGCAGGGCAAGGAGGGCCCTCTTCTATTTGTTTATTTTAGTACACAGTCATCCCAACAGATTTCTGAGGGCATCCCACACTATCACAAATGATATTTTATAAAGCCTGCTACCAGGCGAGGCTGTTTTCTGGTTTGATGTCCTTTATCCTTAATTGAGGACTTTTCCATGAGGCTGAGCAGAGCTGCAAAAAGATGTGGGAAGGGTGCACCCACTGAGAAAAGCAGGGCATGTCTTCTTGCCCACCCTGCTCATGGTCATTGGCTAAGAACAGTGAGGGAAACAAGGCCTCCTCTACGCTGAAGTTAATGCAGGAATCCTCTAGTGCATGTCTAAGGTACACAGAGGGGAAACTGAGGCCCTGAGATGTGACAGGACTTGCCCAAAGTCACAAGAAGTAGGAGACTAATGCTGGGCAAAGGCCAGGGCTCTTGGCTGAGCCATCATGTCAAGGTGTCTTACCAATGGGTCTCAGGCCCAGGCAAGTTCACTATGGATTCAATGGGACCAAAGAAATGACAGTAGAAGGTTCTTGGGGTGAAACGATTATACCAACTATTTCCACTGTGGCAGGTCAGTCACTAAAAGCCCGTTTACTCAGAGCTAGTCTGCACGCAGCAAGCCGTCCTCTGGGCCTCTCGGCCCGCACAGCACAGCCGCCCTCTGGGGCTCTCTACCCCCAGCAGCTGTCCCCAGTCTCTGTTCTCTGAGCTGCCACCACTCCAGCCTCTGCTCTGCCCTCCTGCAGCCTTACAGCTGTGCCGTGTCACCCAGAGCACTGGGCAGCACTCTTTATATAGAGTCAATAATGATGCATTGCCCACACGTGAGCAGTGAGCTAGCCAACCAGGGCCAGGTGAGAATCCTGGCCACAGGAACCTTCACTTTATCCACCCCTCCAGGATTCTCTCCTCAATCTATGTGCCCTCAATCCTCTGCAATGGTCTCTGTACAAGGAAGCTGGAACATTGTAATTAAATTCCACAATCTACAACAATACACGAATAACAAAAATTACAACAAATTATAATAACCCTCAAGTCTGAGGAGATCCGTTGCCACACCCTGGCTGTATGCAAACCAGTTCTACTCAAAGGAGTTTACCTAAAGGACCGCGGGTGGGCCTCACAACACCCACCTTCTCCAGCCTCTCCCGCAGGAGGTCCTGCAGACACACGGGCCGGTCTTGCTGCTTTATCTCTGCCTCTGCTTCGTCCTCAGCAGCCGGAACCACCGCTCCGGTCCCAGTCGCTGCCACAGCTCCAGTCCAATTTCTCTCCGTCTGCTCCTGCCTTTTCAAGCCGACCCACATCTGGGCCCTCATGACCTTCACAGGCCCCTTAAATTCTTCCTCCGAGAAGCAGACCGTATTTCCCTTTGTGCTGGAGCCTGAGGACAGGAGCAGAGCTCGGAGCGCCCCACCTCTCCTGGAGGAACCCGCGGCTGCTTCGGGCTCTCCACCAGCTTTCAGCCGGGTGGCGTCTCAACCCGAGAGGCCGGTGCCGGACCTCCACCCCCTCCTGTTCATCACACCTCCGCTCCTCCATTTCTGGGGCTGACGGCTCCCCTACATCCTCCACCTGCCCCATGGCACCAGGCAGCCTGCGCGCCCACACTGCTTCCTCTCGGGTCGCTGCCTCTCACGCTGCCACAACATCCTTTACTATTTGCACAGCACCTCGTAGTGACGCCATTTCAGTCAGCAACAAATTATCTTTCTCTTGGGGTGGACCCCGATCCCCCACCCCTTTCCAGGACCACATGTCCACAGGGGACACTCGAGTGTCTCCCCGTCCACAGGTGCGGCCGCTGAAACACTCCTTCCATGAGGCACCTGCTCTTTTCCCTTGGTCACCAGTGAACCCTGCTGTCACCAGTTGTCTTGCTAATGGGTTTCAGCCCCAGGCAAGTTCACTATGGATTCAATGTGACCAAAGAAATGACAGTAAAACGTTCTTGGGGTGAAAGGGTTATACCTAACTTTATTTCCATGGTGTCAGGTCACGAAAATCCCGTTTACTCAGAGCAAGTCTGCATGCAGCAAGCCAGTCTCCGGATTTTTCCACCCACACAGCCATCCCTGTCTCTGTCCTCAGTGCTGTCACCACTCCAGCCTCTGCCCTCGTGCAGCCTTACAGCCGTGCCACATTACCCAGAGCAAGGAGCAGGGCTCTTTATATAGAGTCAATAATGATGCATTGCCCACACGTGTGTAGTGAGTTAGCTAAGGAGGGCCAGGTGAGAATCCTACTACAGGAACCTTCATTTTATCCACATAAGGAATAGAAACGTGCCATGCCCAGGATCACTACAAGCAAAGACCGGTAACACCTTCCAAAAGCACGACGTGCAGCTGTTTTTCCAATGGGATGTTTGGGTAACTGAACTGGAGTCCACGGACCCAGCACCCACAGCTACACAGCAGCGAAATGGCAGACCACCACGGGCCTCCCACCTGTCAGCTCACCCAGTATGTGTTGTCTTTCCTGGGGCCGGCAGCAGGCCAGGTGCAGTGAAATCAGAGCACGTGCACCTCTGATTTTATTGAAGAAAAAGAGCCATGCTTGTGAACCAAACATGACAACATCTAATATTAGGGCTTTAGCATAATACAAGTTCAGAGAAGGGAAAGATTGGATAGAAAAGGACAGGTTGCAAAAATAAAGGCAGCACCTGCCTGGTGAGTTTATTCAACTGTAACCTAGGCAACCACTGGATCACAAAACTGGATTCTATGCCCCCTCCACCTGGCGTGTTCCTAAGCGCTAGGGGAGGGCACGGTCCACAAGGATAGGAGCAGCTAACAGGTCACGGAGAAGAAGGCTTTGAGGCAGGTCCCGGGAAGGAAGCGCTAGCCAGGGCACCACAGTGACTCCTCTCCCCGCACCCCAGTCCTGGCTTCCCACTCAAGCCAACCAAGGCTCCTGGAGCTGCTTAGTGACCATATCTGCCTTGTACACGAGAGCATACATGCCACCTGTATGTTAAGTCATTTCGCTTGAGCCAGTGGAAGCCCAATCCTATGCTTCCCAAATTCTACTCTTTGCAGCCCAAACTCTTCACTTTCGAGAAGAAAAATCAAAGGCGAATTGGACGCCCTGACTAGAAAATGGAAATTTTCTTCCCCAATTAAATCCAGCCACATCAGAGCAGAGATGCAGCTGCAGTCCAAGCAGACAGAGCCACGGAACTGCTCCATTTCTTTAAGATCAACGCAGGTTTCAAGCCAAGAAAGGGGAAAGAAAGTAAATGGAAGGAAGAATCCAAGACTCAGTCTAAAGAATGAGACACACTCTGACTCCCATCCCTCCCCCAGCCTCAAAGCCACACAAGCTCCGTTCACCACCCTCTCAACCTGTCAATTAAAAGGTTCTTTGTGCAAAAGGACAGTGCAGCTCAGATGGGGCAAGGATTTCTCACCTGGCCCTTCTCCAGTTTGGAGGTGAAGTTGGTGCAGCACAGGACAATTGCCTCCAATTTCCAAGTAGAACATCAAAAGGGCAAGCTTAGTTACAGGCCTGCTCTGAAAGCTCAGCTAAGCTTTGAGCCCAAGGAGTAAACTACACACAACACTTCCCTGGTAACTGAGTTAGAACCCTTCAACACAATGCTTCCATTCATGCCTTGATAATGGACTGGTCTACTTTCCCGTCCTACCCAAACGTGCGGCCCCCAACCTTGAGCAAGGATCCTAGGACAGCCCAGAACCATCATGTTAGGATGAAAACATGATAGGGATCCATCAGTAGGATCTGGCCTCAACATCCTTCGTGAGATCTCAACAAGGGACTCAGGACTGCTGACGCATAACTGGGACATGTGTATCTCCTGAGCAGAGTCGAGACAATTCTGTGAAGAAATGCACTGGTTTAAAAATTAACTGACCAGCATCTGAATCCTGACTCCATGCCTGCCAGTTGGGAGATGGCGTGCAGTGACCTATGGCTCTCCGACCAGATTTACACCCGAGGACAGGAAAGTGAGGATGGCGAAACAGAAAAGGTAGAGCTTGGGGAAAGGCCTGGCGCCAGGGGAGCAGTTAGTGAGGGGGCCTCATCGTGGAAAACGCTCGTAGATGAACCTGTCTGCTAATTTCGGTCTCAATTTTTTTAACACTGACTTCACTGCAAGCCTCACCTCCATCAGGAGAGGAGAAAGGAAACACTATTTTAAACTTGTCAGTGGGTTACTGCGGATGAGGAGGTAAAGGATGAATCATTGCTATAGAGACGCTATCAAATTCACTTGTGACTTCAAGCACTTTCCAAAAGCAGAGACCCAAGCTTGCAGCTAGAAGCTAGATGGACGCAGTCGTGTGCCAACTTGGAAGCAGACCATGTTCTGGCTCTGCCACTGAGCAGCAGAGAGACTTTGCACAAGTAACGTAAGCCTGGGCGCCTCGGCTTCCTCGCCTACTAAATGGAGCAATACTGTACAGAGCAGCCAGCACCTTCCTAGGAAGTCCAGAGCCTTCAGTACATGGCAATCACCTCCCTCTTCTCCACCTTCCCTTAAAAGGCTATTCACAGGCAAGCTTCAGAGTAGAAATAACCTATCACCAAGACAATGAGCTTTTTTCCTCGCAATGGCAAATGAGGACAGCTGGCTTCCTTTAGGAGCTCACACAACTCTTGGGCATGACTCACGGCTCCTCAAACAAAGCCTACCTGTGTGACGTGCAGACACGGCAAGCAAAATAGGGTCCGCCGGCTTCAGTTCCTCGGCCTGGAGAGCAGAGCCATCTCTCCAACAAGGAGCCCCCAGAAGCCAGGGCACAAGCTGGCACACGGATGTGCGAATACCGCGGAGACACCTAAACAAATCCAGGACAAGCCCTTTGCCAGGTCCCACGGGGTGCTCGTCTCCCTCCCTGGGTTACCAAGCACAGGAGCCCTGCGAGAAGTCTGCACAAAGCCATAGCCCCGGGTCCTGTCATTGGGCTTTTTGTGCCAAGAAGGAGACAAAATTTGCCTCTGCAAGATAGACTGAGCACAACACCACTAGTCTAGAGAGGCTCAGAATTAGGGAAGGTGTCTTCCTTTGCTCTGAGGAAATCTTGGGGTGAGAGATGCCATTTCAAGCATCAAGTTGCCACTCTAGTAAAGCCTCTTCACTGCAGGTAAATGAGAACCCAGTCATGGGCGATCCGCTGCAAGGCTGGACTTGGAGACCCAAGAGCCAACTGTCCAGCTCCCTGATGCGGCAAGACAATCCCCATGAGAAAACAGACCCTCAGGTTCAGAAATCCAGGGGAGGACAGAACTGCTGGGGTTCCCCCACTCATCACCCTTTGCGGAGCATCAGCAAGCCCCTGGTATACAAAGGGAAACAGATTAATTCCCAGCCCCACCAGGCAGGCCGGTGTCTTACCTAGAGTCAGTTCATTCATAGCAAACATTTGGTGGGTGTCGCTTTTGACTCTACCTCTGCTTCCTAAGGGCCCCAATGTCTGTTTGCAGAATCCCAGTGGCTCTAGGGAGGGGGCTGCCTCACCCGCAGATCCAGGCCTGGGACCTGGGACCAACCACGGGACAGCCAATCAGTGGGTTCCACCTCTGGCCACGGGGGAGGCTCCGGGTGGGACCTCAGGGATGCTGAGACAAAGGCATTCTCTCCCTCAGGGTCTGCGCAGCAGGGGGCCTGCCCACACTCATACTTAGGAAGTAAACCGAAGAATGAAAAGAACTGGACGAATACAGAGAGCCATCAAATCACCCAAAGGCATAGCGCCTCGATTTCTCAGGTCGGTGAACAAGCCAAAGTTCTCTTGGTTCAGCTGGTTAGAGCCGGTTTCTCTGTAACTTGCAACTAAAAATGACCAACAAAAAAATATCCTTCTTTTATGGATGAGAAACTGAACACAGAGAGGCCCAGTGTCTTGCACAGGGTCACACAGATGTCGGTGACAGGGGCAGGATAGGAGCCAGTGTCACACATGTGCCAAGATCTGACTTTAAACCATGGCTCCGTCCTTCAAAGCTCTGGAGCCTTCCAGATACTCCTGAGAGCTTCTTGACCTCAGATGTCTGAGATAATAATGCCCCCATCCAGGGCGACGGGGATTCAGGAAATGAGACCCTACAACCAAGGGCTCTGAGCCTGCGAAAGTTGGCCTCCCTCCTTCCCAACAGAGACCACTGCTGCTGCGGTGGCCCACGTAGTCAGTGGGTGCGAATCGTTGAGCCCTTTACACAGGGATGTAGAAGGAATAGGGCCAGGTCCTAGTTTTGGGGACAGTCAACATCAAATGGCTAGTTTGACCAGGGAACCGTGAATGCAGCCACACAGGCATCTTCCCCAGGACAGTGCCCAGCAGACAGATGCCCAGGGTGACCTTGGCAGGAGAAGGGGCTTGGAAAAGAGGAAATGAGCCGGGTTCAGTGACGATGTGGGGGGAGGGGAACAGGGTAAGAAGAGAGTGGGGAAAGGGGTGGGGAAAGCCATTCCTGGAGAGACGGAGCAGTCCAGTCAGTGGTCAGGTGGAACGAGGACGGAGGAGCACCCCAGCGCTGCGGTTAACCGTATTACTGGGTTCTGCTCAAGAAGTTTAATGAAAAACCCAAACATCTCAACTTCCCAACTGGCTTGCCAGTGGCCACGGACTCCCTCAGATTCAGAGAAACCTCCCTCAGCTTGATTCTGGGGCCACACTAACAAGTCAGGTACGAAGCGGGAGGAAGAGGAGGGGTCCTGAGGAGTCGGGGGAGGCGTCCCCTTCTCCTCCCCTCCCAGGAAGAAGAAAGCCTCCAGGCTTGGGACTGTCCTGTTCTGTCACCCCAGCCACAGGAACAACAACTTTGTTCCCTGCTGCTGCTCAATTTGAAAAATAAAAAGAAACATCACAATAAAAAAATAAAAAGGAAAAGTACAACATTCGTGGTGCCTCCGGGGGTACAGGGCCCATTTCCTCCTGCCCCCGTGGGGGAAGGCGCAGAGCCTGGGAGGCAAAGCAGGGTAAAGCTGCCGAGCAGACACAGTCGGTCCCCTGGGGCCAATAGAACCATTTACTGTGACCACACAACCCCCCATTGAGGCCAGACACGCCCACCCAATGACAAACCAGAATACTCAGCTTCCCACACACAGCTTTGGGAAGAAAACCCCAGAAAAGAGGTGAGCATGTGAACCCAGCCACTGGCCAGGGCTCTTCATGGGAACTGCCGCAGAAATCTGCCCTCTCACCCCTGTGCTCAAGAAGGCATTTCTTAAGCCATTCAACTGTGCAGGAAAGGCTTCTACAGAAAAGTAATTTTGAAAAATTTTCTTTCAAGAAAACCCTACCCTCAGCAAACCTTACATATGAAATTTGACCAGGGAGGCTAAGTGGGCAGAGCAGAGGCCCCCTAGGTTTCTCTCAGATCAAAACCCAGCCCTCCCTCCCTGTGCCAGCACTGCCCACCTGCTCACCCCTCACAGTGGGTGCTCGGCTAGGAGCTGGGGGCCAGTGCTCCTGGGTCAGCACCTACCTGCATCACTTCCTCACTTGTATTTTAATATCCTCTTCTGGAACATGAGGGTGGCCCCTCACCATCTCAGCACATTGACGGTGGCATCAGATGGCATATGGACACAAAAGCACTTGAACCACTTGAAAAGCTCCAGAGCAACTAACTAGGATCTAAGGACACAGCAGATAACCATCCCTTTTAAGTTAGAAAGAACAGATGCAGCCCATTTGGAGCTGAGTGCCACCCATGTAAACTGAGGCTCCTTACTTCCCTGGGCACTTAGCTCTGAGTGAAGCTTTCTCCTCAAAGAGAAAAGGAGGTCCCACAGGTGCCCTGAGAGTACACTAGGGGAAAAAAATCTAACCGTCCTGGCCAATCTGCCTTTACAATGAGCCAAGTGCCACTTCACACCCACTGGGATGGTTGTTATCAAAAACAAAACAAAACAAAAGTGTTGTCCAGGATGTGGAGAAACTGGAATCCTACGTCTTGCTCACAGGACTATAAAACGCAGCAGCTTCTATGGAAAAGAGTACGGTGGTTCCTCAAAAAATTAAATATAGGATGGCCGTATGATCCAGCAATCCCACTTCTGGGTAGATAACCAAAAGAACTAAAAGTAGGGACTAGAACAGATATTTGCACACCCATGTTCACAGCAGCACTACTCACAATAGCCAAAAGGTGGAAGCAACCAAGGGTCCATCGATGGATGAATGGATAAATAAAATACGGCCTCTACATACGGTGAAAAATCACCCAGCCTTAGAACTTAGGAAGGACAGTCCAGCACCTGCTACAACATGGTTGAACCTTGAGGACATTATGCTCAATGAAATAAGGCAGACACAGAAGGACAAATATTGTGGGATTCCACTCAGCGAGGCCCCAACAGTGGACAAATTCATAGAGCAGAAAATAGAACAGGGGGTGCCGGGGGCTGGAGGTGGGAATTAGTGTTTAATGGGCACAGAGTTTCAGTTTGGGAGGATGAAAACGTTCTGGACATGGATGGCAGTGAGGTCACACAGCAGTGTGAATACACATAACGCCATTTACTGCACACTTAAAAATGGTTAGGATAGTAAATTTTATGCTATGTATAGCTTACCATAATTAAAATCGGTTAAAATTTTAAAAAGTAAATATAGAAGGTGCAATGACAGAAAGAGTAGTTGTTGCTTAGAGCTTCTGAGGGTTTCACTCACAAACTGAAGAATTTGTCCCCAAAGGCCAGCATCTCAGACACCGTCCTTTCCATGCTTAAAGCACAATGAAGCCCCCTGCCCAAAACTGCTAAATGCAGTCAGCTTCCAGCTGACCCTAAGGCCACTAAAGCCCACCAGCCAAAGGACATGAGGGACTGCAGCAATGCCTGCAGGAGCGCCCAGCAAGCACTCAGTATTTGTGAATGAGCAAGAGAGGAAGTCTACAGGCAAATGATGGGGAAGCCACTGTAATTAGGGGAAGGAAATCTTCCCCGGATGGCTCTGAAATCCCTCAGGAAATCTCTGATGGGCTCCTGGGCAGGCGGAGATGGCCCTCCCTGTCCTGTCCCCCTCGGGCTCCTCAGTCCGGTCAAAGGAGAGCATAGGAAATCACTCAAGTGAAATGAGGGCATGGGCCTACCTTGCCTCAAATGGGTCTCAAAGCCATTCCAAGCAGACCCTTAACAGGCACTTCCCAAAGGCCTGGGGGCCTCCCGGACTGGAGGGCAGACATTCCTGGGGGCCCAGAAGCACCGCCCCTGTATCATTCATCTGAATGCGGTCACTTCTATCTTAACCAACTGCAAAAAGCACCTGGTTTCAAGACTTCTATGTAAAAACCTGTACCAACAACCCAAATATGGGAGGAGGTGATGACTCAGATTACAAAAAGAATTCTTTGACAGAAACTTGCCACTTCAGCATTCTTGCAGGCTGTAGGCTTCCTCCAGGCCCTCCATGTTATCATGTGATCAACCAGGAAGGGTTTTAGAGAGACATTTTTCCAGGCACAGACCTAGTCAGTAAAGCAAGGGAACCCAAGTGATTTTGAGCAGTGTCTTTAGCCACTGGCATAATTCAAAACGAGGAAATTCACCGGGGAGCATTCTCGTCCTCATGTACACCGAGCTGGGTGCACCCATCACCTGAAGAAGGGGGTGCCAACTTCATGGGGAGGACCCCAGCCAGCTCCATGCTGACAGTGGGCATCGCCTAGGGCAACACTGGCCAGAAACAGAAGTAGCAGTGGTCTGCATGGGCACCCCAAACAAATGTACCAGGAAGCTGCCTATCACAGGGAACAGTCCAAGCTCCCAGATCTCATTTATTCCTCAAGCATGGAATAGCAGTTCCTTTCATGTTCACCCAAATGCAGCCCTTTCTGTCTTAACAGCACACAAAGGGCACCTGATTGCAAGATTTCTATGTCAAAACCTGTAACAACACACTGAATAAAGTGTACATGGGGGCTAAGACCAGGTGGAGGTAAGCCAGGAAGGCTTTCTGGAAGAGGAGAAAGAGCAACACTTTGTGGCTGGGTAAGCTTCAGAGGGAAAAGGCTCAGTCCCGCCTTTAGGGGGCCAAGAAGTCAGTCAAGTCCCTATTTCTTAGTGTGTCCATCTGTATGGGATGGCCTGGGGGCCTTGCTAAAGGTGCAGAACCCTGAGCACTACCCCACCCTGACTGACCACCCAGAGTCTCTGAAGATGGGGGCAGAGTGGGGAGGGCTGCTAAGAACACTCCTTGTTATCAGATGCTCCCAGCAATTCATTCTTTTGCAAACCACAGCCTGAAGGCCAGAACACTGGTGGAGGCAGCCAGGAGTAAGCAGTCTGGCCTGCACCCCCCAGACCTGGGAAGAACTGCAGCTCCTGAGAAAGGAAGGCCCTGAGGAACCACTGAGGAGAGAGACAAGCCAGGTGCAGAGAGAAGGGCTGTTCCGTAAGAGCTTAGTCACAAAATCCCCAACCCCTCTGCCCCTCCCCAGGCTTCCGGGTATGACCCTCACTGGAACTGGCTCGTTGGAGAAAATGGCTGCGCCATTGCACACGGGGCGGATGGCTACCCTCCCGTGTATCAGCTGTAACCAGAAGGCTGGGAGTGCCTCAAAAAAGAAAAAGAAAAATCAAGTCTGGGCAACCAGACCCTAACAGTAACCGAGGAACCCTATCTGGACAACACAAGTCTGTTGTGTTGAGATCTAAGTAACTTCAAAACTCCTCATCCCAAACAAACGTCACCTCCACGGCAGGGAACCGCTCCAGGCTGGAGAAGACAGCCCAGATTCGAGTGTCTGTTGTTGGCGGAAGACTTAGGCTGCGTGGTCTCTGTCACTGAGCAGAAGAGCCTCTTTCACCAGCTTCCTCAGCGGCACACGAGCACTCTTTATTTTTTTATTGAAGTATTGTTGATACACAATATATACTGGTTTCAAGTCTACAAAATAGTGATTCAATGGCAATCTGCATTATTTAATTCCACCCCTAGTTACTATCTGTCAACACAGAAAGACATTACAGAACTACTGACTATAGTCCCTCTGCTCTGCTCTCATCCGCATGACTAATTCATATACGATTGAGATTTTGTGCCTCTTCATGCAAAGACGATTCAGCCAGCCTCCATCCACATCAGTTACTTCCAAATACCCCTCCAGGCTGGCTGTCCTCACCCTCAGGAAAAACGGGTCCCCTGAAGAAGAGGGGTATCACTTCCAAGCCCAGGATTGCGTGACAATACCCTACATCCATTATGAGGTCAGGGCAGAAACCCATGTCCCTTTAAATCTGCCCAGATAACCAGGAAATGCCATCTCTGCTGGGTCTACGCACTTAGCAGCCCGACACACCTGCTACTCAGGTGGCGTGAGTCACCCGCACAGGCATTGTGCTGGACTTGTCAACGGTGGATTCCGCGGCTGGCTCTCACGCACACCGGATGTCATCCAAACACCTACCCCTCAGAAGACATGCTGGGGCACATTAGTCTACAGCCCAATTTTTAATAAGCGACTCATTCCTGGTGGAGGTTTGGGGAAAAGCAAAGAGGGGGTACAGAGATACTTTTCTCACTCATGGTCAGGGCTCCGCTCCCCTCTAGGCCCTGGAGAGTCCCATCTGCTCTGTTGGCCATGAACAGAGAGGAGGGCCAGGTCACCTGGGGAAGAACCTGGAAGGGGCCACTCAGTTTTAAACCTTCTCCAGAGTAAAGATGATCTGTGGAGATGGATGGGTCCTAGTGATCTGCGCATAGAACCTGTAGTTAACAATACTGTATTGTACACTTAAACCTTTGCTAAGGGGGTAGATTCTTTGTTGAGTATTCTTATCACACACCAAATAGTAATAATAATGAAGAAAGAGGGCAGGAGGAACCTTTTGGAGGGGATGGGTATGTTTAGGACATAGATTGTCATTATGATTTCACAGGGCATACTTATAACCAAATGCATCGAGCTGTATTAAATACGTGCCGCTTCTGTATCCCAATCACACCTCAATAAAGTGGTTAAAAAATAAATAAAAAGATGGTCTGCTGAACCACTCTCAACATCCACTCTTTTCCAGGACATTTTCTGCAATGCAGGACCCTAAATGAAATCCTGGACCAGAAAAAAGGATATTAGTTGGGACAATTGGAGAAGTTCTGGAATAAGGTCTGGATATCAGTTCAAAGTATTGTCAGTGTTAAATCCCACACTATATATACATAGGATGTTAATACTGAGGGAAGTTGGTAAACGGGACAGTAAGCCCTATAGGGACTCCATGTTCTATTTTTGCAACTTTCCTGTAAATCTAGATTTATATCAAAATCAAAAGTTAATTTTTGAAATCAGGACAGCATTTTGAATTCAGCTGCCTAGTAAATCTTAGTCTATGGCACTTGCTTAAACACTTTACATCACAGTCCTGAAGGCAAAGTTTAAGTTACTCTCATACCAATGCTGATCAAGTCTTTCCTTTGGGAAAAACAAACCATTCCTTCACTCAGCAAGCATTTTCCCAGGGCCCACAGTATTCTGGCTCCCGTATGTGGTATCTGCTGCTGAATAAGTGGTGCTCACTTCCTCCAAGCCCACCTTGGAAATGTCCACCAAAGGGGGCATTCCTTTGACTTAAGACATGACTCTGACCGAAAGCAAAGATAGTCCTGGGAATTTTCCAAAGGAAATAATCCAAAAAGTGTACAAACTCTTATGTATAAAAGCTGCTCACCAGTGCACTACTTCCAAGGGTAAAAATTCAGAAACACCTTAGTGTCCAACAAGAGGGGAATTGTCAAGCACATTATGATTCAATGCGTGTAGCAGAGTACAGTCACTACAAATAAAAGCGAAGGCGGAAACGGCAGGAAACAAAGTTGTACATATTGCAAGATTTCGGCAGTGAGGAAACAATGTCAAACTGCCTGCACTACTATGGGAACTGGTTGTGTTTTTCCCGGCTTTCTGCACTTTTTTTTTTTTTTTTTTTTTGTAGTTCTCTGCAGAAGAAAAAGAGCCCAGATTACTTTTAAAATCAGATGGACTGTGGAGCTGGAGCTCCATCAGTGGAACGGTTTCAACGGTTCCCCTCGCGGGGTCTGTGTGGCAGCGGGGAGAGGGTGGGAAAGGGGCACAGAAACAGTGCTGGTGGGGGCAGGAACAGGGACCTGGCTATGGCCAGAGGCACACGCTCCCGGGGGAGCAGGGAGGACCAACACAACGACCTCCTTCCTTCCTCCCTTCTTCCTCCAGCAGGCGCTCCCTGGAGGCACCCTAAGCACAAACCAAGGGAGGCCCATGCCAGCTTCCAGAAGTCGTCTATGCAGAAGGGACTTCTGGGTGGGAAATGGGTCCTCACAGCCAGGCTGCCAATAGGGCGGGGGGAGAGGAGGAAATCCCACACCTGGAAAAGCATCTCCAGGAAACCATCTTCAGGGGGAAAGTCCTGGAGTTGAGGACAAGTGCCAAGGAGAGAGAAGGAAAAGAAGGTTACATGGCACACCAAGGTGGACCCACTCGGTCATTCATTCAAAAAACCTCCACGCCGCGCCTACTCAGTGGCAGCCACAGCACTGCCCAAAACAGCGCGGACCCAAGCGGATAAGGGGAGAGCTACGGAGGCAGGAGCGGTTCGCTTTCAGCTCAGGTCTCAAGACCAAGTCCCCTTCCCGCGTTGGCCCGGAAGCCTCTTCCATTAACGAGCTGCGCTGGGGGGAGGTGGGCCGAGGCGCTGGTGGCCGTCCTGCACCGAATCCCTGCCACCTACCACCCATTCAGAGAGCCTTCGCCGCACCATCCCGGCGTCCGCCTGACAGGTGGCCCAGTCTTTGCATAAAACCACTCACGCAAGGACCGGCGACCAGAGACATCCAGACACCGTCCCCCACCCCGTCCCCCAACGGTGAGAGAGGCTCAGCCTGGTCACCACCTCCAAGCGCTGCGCCCCTGGTGCGCTCTGGGTCACCGAGTGGTCACCGCTCCCAAAGTAACGGGCCCGGGAGGGCGATGCGGTGAGGTGGTAAGCACAGGGGCCGCGCGCGGGCGCGCGAAGGACGCGGGGGCCTTTCCCCAGGCTGAGCTTCTGCGCCGCGGGGCAGCCAGGCTTGGCGGCATTGGGGACTGAAGGGCAGTTACCGAGGGCGCCGGGGACGCGCGCGACCACCGCGAAGCAGGCCAATCAGCTCCTCCTGGAGGCGGAGGGATGGCTAAAAGGACCTCCGAGATGTCAGTTACAACCCAAAACCGGAGACGAAAGCGATGCGGGAGATGGGGACGGGGACAATTGAAATCCCCACCCCCGAACAGCAGGGAAACCTACCTCCAGGTCAGAGACCCGACTGTCAAGCAGAATGAATCAATCCGCCGTGGAGACGTGCATCTTCGTAGCCCGGCTGATAACGCACCAAGTAATCCACGTTTGGGTATCCGGAGGCCCCATCCCATTCCTCACCTTCCATTCAAAACCAAAGGCAGCCCCGGCCTCTGCCCTCGGGAGCCGTGGAGATCCGGGATTTCGCTGGAGAGATTCCCAAGGCGCCGCGTTTCCCGGGCCTGGGGGCGAGCGGGCGACGCGGGCAGGGCCCCGCGGATCCCGGCGAGCGCATCTTGCTTTCTCCCGCTCGTAGAGTACCGAGCGCGTCCGCAGCCCCTTGCCTTTCTTCACTGCGCATCGCCGGCGCGAACACATAGAGATCCATGCCGGGAAGCCCTTTGCCCGGTGCGGGAAAGTGGTAGGAGCACATCAGCTCTCGGCCTCGGGTTTGCAGGTCCGGGCGGCATACGGTGGGTGGTCTCGGGGAACGAGGGGCCAGGGAGGAAGAGCGCGGCGGGGGACGCCAGCTGGGCTGGTCACATCCACCTAGAGTGCCCGCAAACCCGCGCGGCCGCGCCGCCTCCGCGCTCTGCCGGCCGTCGGGCCATTCGGCGCCTATATACGAGCGGGGCCCAGGAGAGGCGGGGCAAGGCAGGCGGGGTGGGTGGAGCGCCGGGAAGGGGCGACCAGGCGGCCGAACTGCACCCTGGGAAATGTAGTTGTTTTCCGAAACACTACCAATACAGAGCCCAGGTAGGAACTGCTCGGGGCGCGCAACAGCTGTCCTCCCCTGCGCCCTTTCTTCGTGGACAAGGCTAGGATTCCAGCCCCGCTGTCAACTCTTTTGGGTCTAGGCTGGCCTTTGTACCCAAGGTGACTCCCACCGAGCCCCTAAAATGCCACCAAGAGTGACAAACCTTGGTAGGCCCGGAATCAAACAGAACCAGGTTTGTTGGTTGAAGTCTCCACCTGCCAGTAAGCTGTGTGACCTTCAGGGACAAGTTACCGTGTATACTTCATCTGACACCATGAGTGTCTGCTTCCATAGGGGTGTAGAGGGAGGTGACCACAGTCATTGTTGGGCCACACAGGGCGGCCTGGTCTCCCATCTGCAATGTGAACTGCGTTTCCTTACACTCGTTAAGGCTCCACTTCTGCAAACCAGCTGCCACCCTGAGACCCTCCTAAATTAAAATTCTGGAGCTGCCACTGTCCTTACTTAGGCTTGTGATTCTGCAGCTGCCTCCTCACTCATTCAGCTGAGCGCCTGCACGCAGCGGGAGCAGGAAGGCCGGCGTCCCCCCTCCAGGAGCTCACAGTCAAGAGCCGGGAGGAAGCAGCACAGTGATAACTGTGTGGATGTGCAGAGGGCGGTATGCACCAGGCCACTATCCCTGCCTGGGGACATCAGTCAAGGTGTCCTTGTCGAGTGGCTCCTCTGTGCCATGACCTGGACCACGTATGTCCTTCAAGGCTCCTCTGGGACAGCCTCTCTCCCACTCCATTCCAAGTGTGGTTCTCTTCTCTGAACTCCCTTTACACAGTTATCTACCCCATTCATTTGACACTGACAATATGCTGTCTTTCACCGTCGTTTATTTATGTATGTGTATTTCTGGCTCCAATAAATTCTAAGTATCATAGGGTCAAGGAATATATCATATGCCTTTTTTAAAGAAAATTACTCAATAGGGGCTCAGTCAACATTAGCTGGTTTCATCTGACTGACAGGCTTACATTGCTAACAAAGTAAATGCAGGTAAATCGGGCTCTTGCAGGTGGACAAACTTAGTCATTCCCCACCCTGTACTGAATCAATCTGCAGAAATCTCACCCACAAAGCTCCACCCAAAAGCTTGATATTACAGCAAGCTGCCCAAGCTGGTGGAATTCATTAGCCTGCACCAACATGCCAACATAATTCTACCAGTCAATATTTGTTATGATTCTTGGCTTCATGGGGGGTTACAGTTAGTGGTGTTACCAGATATAAAAGGGACAGTGTCTGCTCTAGAAGAGCTAGGAAGAATAGGAGTTGGTAATTTTCTGTCTCTTGACTGATCAATGGTGACCACTCATTCATTCATTCATTCAACAAACATCTATTTGAAATCAAATAAGCACCAAGCACAGTGCTAGGTATTGGGGGTTATAACTGCATAGCTGACAGTCAAGGTCCTGGTCCTCATGGGGGAGATGGACAATAAATAAGTGAACACCCAAATTAAGTAATTGCAGATGATAAGAAATAAGGAAAGAAAGAAAGAAACAGGATAGAAAGCAAAAGCTATAATAGAGGAAAAAGAGGATCTGAGTTGGACAGAGTTTCTCCAAGGAAAGTACAAGTTACAGAATTGATCCAAACTAGATTACAGCTGTGCACACATAACCCTACACCTGAGATGGTGGTGTGAACAACTGATAGAGTCTTAGATGGCATCCTGGGAGGCCAGACTCAACTTGGGCTTCAAAAGCAGAGTCTTTTGGTGAAAGGATAGTGTAATGGTGGCTGAGACAAAGGCTGGGATTTCAAAAAACAGGTGTGTGCTGGGGGGATGATGGGATAAAGCATAGCTCCGCTCTTCTGCTATAGGACACTGTCATGCAGGTGTGATACAGCCCCATGTCCAGGTGAGATGTGACAACCAGCTGTCCCCCACATCTTCCACAGATGGCAAGAAGCTGTTCAACCAAGAGCCCACATTCTCCCCTGGCAATGGAATGGCTCCAGAAAGCCCTAGACATCCAGGTGTGCCAGGACAGGGTGATGCAAGGTATGGGAGCCACCTAGCAGAATCAAATATGGCATCACATAAAGGGGTGGTGGTGTGGGGGGTTGGGAACCAGAGCCTGGGACTTGTGCAGGGCTCCTCCTCAGGGTGAGCAGGAAGCCCTGCCCAGATTTTGCAAGAAGTTTTCTAATGCAAATGTTCCCAAAGACAGCCAGGTCCAGGCATTCATTTGAGATGCCTGCCTTCTCCCTTTGGTCATTTCTAACATTCCAGGGAGCAGGTCAGATGGCGGGAGATGGGACTGAGCATTGCTGGGAAAGGGCGGTGGCCCCACGCACCCTTCCTGCCCTCCAGCTGGGAGCAGGCGCACACCGGCCCTCCCCTTGGAACACTGAAGCCCTGCTTGCTGGAGGTTCTGAAATCAGCCTCCTGACGTACCTCACCCAACACTGAGTTCTGGCTCCTTCTTCTCCCTGACTGAGGAGCTTGAAGGGCTGGGAGGAGCTGGGGAGGGAGTGGCAGGGAGCAAGAGGGCTAATAATGGCTGACATGTGTATCTAAGCCTTCAACTTAGTAGCAGAGGCACATTCCTGAGGAATTTGTTCAATGTTTCATGTTACAGATGTAGGCAATGAGGCCCAGAGAGGGCAAGAAACTCATCAAGGTCACACAGCAAAGTAGCTGCAATCACTAAGAGCTAGGGGAGGGAGCTGACCGGACGGTGGGACCTTCTTCATAGACCAGGCTTTCAGGAGAAGGCCGGAAACACCATTCAGTTCGATGTAATAGTCATGTTCTAAATCAATTAAGCCAGGGATCCCAAGCCCCAAGGTCTTCTTGGGAAGAGGAACCACTTACTGGTTTTTTGGCAGAAGCCAGCCTCCCTGCAGGAGATGCCCTGATGGAGATGATGTGCATCAATTTGCTGATGCACTTCGTGAACCTGGGTTCTGAGCCCAGCACTAAAGGAGGCCCTCTCCCCTAAGACATGGTTTCGATCAGTATTCATTTATCATCTGAAGTCCTGGTGCCAGGAGGCTGAAGATCAAAAGATCTTCAGGCTAATCTGCCATATCACACGTAAGATTTTCTATCCAAAGAAAACTAGACTTTAGTCTGATTACCCAGAAATGGGACCTAGTGGGTATCCCAGGGACTG
The DNA here is from genome assembly GCF_030020395.1 of Manis pentadactyla. Lineage (NCBI taxonomy): Eukaryota > Metazoa > Chordata > Mammalia > Pholidota > Manidae > Manis > Manis pentadactyla. The sequence goes on from NC_080022.1 coordinate 182,454,089, forward strand.
TCCCTGTGCCCCTGCAGATCACCATGTGGCCCATCACTTGGCTGAGACTGCCCCTGGGTAGGAAGATGCCAAGAGAGAAGTACAGAAGGACAGGGGAAGCAAGGAGTGTCAGGGCCATGGCAGGGGCTAGAAGAGCTGTCTTCTCTCTCTCTGGAAGCTGCAGCTAAGAACCCCAGATGTCTGTCGGAGTGATGTCTGCACCCTTGGGGAGGCACTGTAAATATGTGACCCACTGAAGCACAAAACCCACCAAGGACAGAGTTTAGATATGAGCCTTGATTTCCTCATTAATAAAGCCAGTGATTCCCCTTGGGAAATTCGGATTCTAGCCACTAAATAAACCAGAAAGGCAGATCATTTCTCAGCTAATCCTGAACTGTCCCAGCAGCACGATGGTCCCAATTTCTGCAAAAGCCATTTGCATCCGTCAACTATCAGCGGGAAGCTCAAAGACAGAGACTCCGCTCTTGCCTAAGAGATACTATCTGGAGGAAGCAATGAGCTGGAAAGTGCAGCCTGCTCCCCTGCCCCAGCCCCAGTGAGGCTCTGAGGGAGATGGAGCCTGTATAAAAAAGACTGGAAGGGGAGAGAGAGGAGAAGATGGCATACCAACGGGCAGGTGCTTCTGCCTGGAACTCCTCCCTGCCCCAGATCTTGGCATGTCTCCCTCATTTATATCATACAGTTCTCTTCCGACACGTCACCTCCTTCAAAAAGTCCTCTGATCACCGTGAGATATCTCCCACCTCCATGTTACCTGCTAACCCAGTACCCTGAGGGCTGGAGGTGGTGGGGACACACCCTGACTCCTCATATGTCAATGAGAAGGGACCCCAGTTGAGTAGCACTTCTGACCTCTTTCTTCATCCTGTCCTCAGGGCAAGTAAGCTGATTGGTGAGTCAGAGCCGTGGGTCCAGGTTTCTGGAGGGGGTGCAGTGAATTCATATGAAGGTGGTAAGGATCAGAGACTGCATTTCAGAAGCAGTCAAGTTCTGAAGTCCCAAAAGTCTGCTCAGAGGACTGCCCCAGGACGACACTGTGAAGGGAACAGAACCCGCAGGTAAGCCCCCCTGGTCAAAGTGAGAGAGGTCCTCCAACCCAGCACTGTTCATTATAAATCTGAATCACCTGTGTGATCCTGCATCTACCTCTCCCCCAGTGCTTTAAAATCAGGCAGGTCCCTCCTAAATGCTTTCCACTGGTATGTAGCTACCAGAGTCTCTGGTTTTCCTCACCTCTGTAGCTCTAGTCCCTAGAGGAGCACCCAGCAGGAAGTAGGTGCTTATCAGATATTGATAGAGCAAACAAATAATCATTGTTGAGGATCTATTATCTGCTAGGCATATGATAGACTTATCACCTGATCCCTCAACACCTTTGGTGATCAAACCCATTTTGCAGATGAGGAAACTGGCATTCAGAGACACAGAGTGACCTTCCCACAGTGACACAGACGACAAGCAGCAGAGCCAGGCCCTGAAGAGCAGGGAGGGGGTCTCATTCCATGGTTTTACTGCAAGTCAAACCACACTGCAAGTTCAACACTGAGAAAGTGAACAAATGGAAAGAGCAGCTTTTTAATTATTTTTTGACAAAATGACCTTTAACCTACTATTTTCAAAAATTATCTGAGAAATAGAATATTCTGATAGACTTATAACAAATAAATAAATTGAATTTTAAAAATAATTTTTAAAAACCTCATATAAAGGAAATGCAAGGACCAGATGGCTTCACAGATGAATACTACCAAACTTTTAAAGAAGAATTAACACTAACCCTTCACAAACTCTTTCAAAAAATTGAATAGAAGGGATCACTTCCCAACTTACTCTATGAGGTCAGTATTATCCTAATACCCAGTAATACCCAGTATTACCTTGTTACCAAAACAAGACAAAGACATCACAAGAAAAGAAAATTAGAAGCTAGTATCCCTTATGAACTTAGATGCAAAAATCCTCAACAAAGCGCTAGCAAACCAAATCTAGAAACATATAAAAAAGATCATATACCATGACCAAGTATGATTGATTCCAGGCATGCAGAGTTGAATGAATATAAGAAAATCGGTCAATGTAATACACTATCATAATTGAGTAAAGCCACATGATCATCTTTATGCACAAAAAGCATTTGACAAAATTCAAAACCTTTTCATAATAAAAACACTCAAAAAACTAGGAATTGAAGGGAACTTCCTCAACCTGACTGAGGTCACCTATGAAAAACCCACAGCTAACATCCTATTTAATGGTGAAAGACTAGATGTTTTCTGGTCAGGAGCAAGACAATGATGTCCACTCTCACCACTTCTATACAACTAGGGGTTCTAGCCACAGCAATTAGGCAAGAAAATTAAATAAAGTTACCCAGATTGGAAAGGAAGTAGTAAAACTATTTCTTTGTAAAGGTGACATGATAATAAGTGTTGGTAAGGATGTGGAGAAATTAGGACCCTCATTCACTGCTGGTAGAATGTAAAATGGTACAGTTATTTTGGGAAACAGTCTGGCAATCCTCAAATGATTAAAGACAGCATTACAGCATGACCCAGCAATTCTACTAGGTGTATACCCAAGAGAATTGAAAGCATATGTCCATACAAAAAGTTGTACATAAATATTCACAGAAGCACTGGCCATAATAGCAAAAAGTGGAAACAACCCAAATGTGAATAAACTAATTAATAGATCAATGGAAGTGGTATATCCATACCATGGAATATTACTCAGCAACAACAAGGTTTGATTCAGCATTGATACATGCAATAACAGGGACCTTGAAAACATCATGCTAAGTGAAGAAGACAGACACAAAAGGCCACTTTATTATGTGATGCCATATATCTGAAATATCCAGAATAGGCAAATCCATAGATCCACAGAGACAGAAAATGAGCTAATGACTGCCAGGAGCTCAGAGAAACAAAGAACTAAAGGGAGAAGGGGGAAAGGCACCTGTGTGCCCCACGAACACTGTCTCTGAGTGATGGCCTGGCTACATTCTGACATTCCAACTGAACATTGAATAATTTCAGTGTTACCTAAGGTAGCAATGAAATAAAATCAATATCATTGAAAATACTTAAAGCAGTTGAAATATAAAATGTAGTGGCAAATTGTAAGATCTAGAAATTTCTAACACAAGGCAGGAACCAAGAAGTGACAGTCTGTTCTCCATTTTTGGCCGTCTGAGTCCCTCTGTTGAGGTGTACTTCCATATATGCACATGATTTCATATTAATTGCTTACTACATTTCTAGTTCACTATGTGACTTTTGGCCAGACACTCAAACTCACCTATAAAATGAAGGGTGGGGCAATATTCTTTCTTGTTCTAAAATCTATGACTTGACCTGGGTTCAACCCAGGCAATCTGGAGCAGTTGAAGCATGACAGACTCTCTGTGTTCTTAAAGGGCATATATTTATTTTAATGGACATAAATTAGAAGCCAGAAATAATGGATAATACCATCGTTAAATAATATTTCTTTCGCACCTGAATGCTCATTTAGCAGGGTACTAAATGAGGCAGTGAAATATGCAAAAAGGAGAGATGCAAACCCCTTCAATTTTTGCTCAAATGTTGCATTTTAAAGTCCCCATTTAAAATTACAACTAAGCTGCCAGAGCAGGACTGGAGATTCTCTCTACCCTGTTCTACCTTTCTTTCTTTCTTTCTCTTTAATTATTTTACTGTGGTAAGAACACTTAACATGAGATTTCCCTCTTAACAAAATTTAAATGTTGAATACAAGTACTGAAACTTGATGCCCATTGATTAGAAATGCCACATTCTCCCTTCCCTCAACCTCTTGGCAATGACCATTCTGCTCTTTGACTCTATGAGTGAAACTATGGTAGATACCTCTTATAAGTGAGATCAGGCAGTCTTTGTCTTTCTGTGACTGGCTTATTTCACTTAGCATAGTGTCCTCAGGGCTCATCCAACATTGCATATTGCAAAAGTTCCTTTTTTAAGGCTGAATAATACTCCAGTATGTGTATATACTACATTTTCTTTATCTATTCATGTGTCCATAAAAGACCACAGCTAGACAAATAAATCTTGAGACAGAAGACCACAGCTGGAGGGCCTCATACATAGTGCTTTCAAAATATATTACATAGCTGCAGTAATCAAAACAGTATGACACTGGCAAAAGACAGACACATAGACCAATGGAACAAAATAGATAACCCAAAGTACACAGCCAACTGATCTTTGACAAAGGTGCCAAGAATACACAATGCAGAAAGGATAATCTCTTTAACAAATGGCTTGGGAAAACTAGATACCCCATGCAAAAGAATCAAATGAGACCCTTACACCATACACAAAAAGAAGTTCAAATTGTATTAAAGACTTACACATAAGACCTGGGACTGTAAAACTCCTAGAACAAAACTTAGGAGAAAAAGTCCAGGACACTGGTCATGGCAACAGTCTCATGGATATGACACCAAAATCACAGGCAACAAAACAAAAATAAATAAGTGGGACTATGTCAAATGGGCTCTACTTTTCCTTTTTCAAAGCATTTATCGACCGCCAGTAGATAGTACATTATAATTTTTCACGTGTGTTATTTATTGCCTTTGGGAGCAGGTTTCCCCGTTGGATCCTATTTACCTAGCACTGGGCCTGGCCTGGAGAAGATACTAACTTTAATATTGTTCAAGTAATTGAATAAATGAGGCATGGGTCCACTTTTTGTTGCTGTTATTTTAGCAATCTGTGTTTTCATTGAAATCCACATTGTATATGTGTGTGTTCTTGTGTGTCTCACTAGACAGTGTGAAAAGGCAATACAGTAAGAATGTGGGCTCTGGAAGATTGAGTCTACCTGCCTTGAGTCTGAGTGCCTGCTTTGCCACTTGACCCAGTTTCATAATCTGTTAAAATGGACACAGAAACAGAACGTACATCATAGTTTCAATGTGCGTGTGTGTGTGTGTGTGTGTGTGTGTAAGGAATAAATAAGCTAATGAGTGAAAAATAATTAGCATGGTGTCTGGAAAAAAGTATGTGCTTAATCAATATTAACTGTTATCATTATTATTAACTGATGAAGAAACTGAGACAAGAAAGAAAGAAGAAGGGAGGAGAAGAGGAAAGAGCAAAGAGGGAGGGCAGGACAAAAGGCATGCAAAATAAAAGCAGAGGAGAGCCAGACAAGGAGGTCCTGGACTAATCAGGAGATGGGGCGTATGCAGCTGAAGGTAGTGAGGCAGGCAGCCCAGGCTGAGTGTCGTGGAATCAACCCAAAGCAAGTGCAAAGGAGGCAGCTGCTCCCTTGCTCAGGGGTGGAGTCACTGCCAAGACAAGGAAGGAGAAGCAAAAGCACTGAAACAGTGCGTGTTAGACGAGAGGCTAACCAGGGGGTGAGCCTACCAGGGGGTGAGCCTACCAGGGGGTGAGCCTACCAGGCGGTGAGCCTACCAGGGGGTGAGCCTACCAGGCGGTGAGCCTACCAGGGGGTGAGCCTACCAGGCGGTGAGCCTACCAGGGGGTGAGCCTACCAGGGGGTGAGCCTACCAGGGGGTGAGCCTAGAGGCAGGACAGGAAAGAGATTTCATCCCAGCATTAGTCCCAGCATTTTGCATGTTTAGAGTCCTGAGGTGCCCTCTACTACCCACAAAACTATTAGGAAGGCCTCCTTTAAGGCTAACAAAGTTTATCAGATTTGCCAAGATAGTTTTTACAACAGGATGTTTTCAAGATGGCTCATACATGACATTTCTCATGTTTCTCTTCATAAGCTTCCTATAAATACAAAAGCATATATTCAGATATGAGCTATTTTTTTTTCTCTTCCAATGTTTCATTTCTTGCACTCTTTAATTATCGCTCATAAGATGGTTGAATTATTCCAGAAATGAGTGTGTACAGGTAGAGTTTCTTGACATCAGAATTTAGGTAAGATGGCAGAGATGGGAGGAGAGCCCACCATTCGTTGGTACTGCTGATTGCCTGCCATCCTTCTTTCTCCTTCCCAGTGGAGCAATGATTTTGTCCAGGACCCACCTCACACCCAACTCTAGATGGGCACCCTAATTAGTCCAAGCCAATCAGCTCTGAGCTTTCCCCTGGCAAGTGTTCCAGCTCTGGAAAAAGAGATGGGTGAACTTGACATAAATTGGCCCAGTCAGACCAAAGGACACACAAAGATGGTCACAAATTCTTCGCTCCTCGTCCCATGGAGAGATGGCGTCTAATTCCTCTCTCCTTGTATCTGGAGAGTAATGACTTGTTTCATCAAGAGAATGTGCTAGAAGTAACATTCCCAGATTGCTGAAGCTGAATCATGAGAGGCCATTCAGTTTCTGGGAGCACCCTCTCTGGGCCCTTTGAGCCCCCAGGGGAGATTCCGAGTAAGCTGAGAGCACCACTTTGGAGCAATCAGTTGTAGGTTCTCTGGTTGGCCACCCCAGCTGACTGATCTTCATCCAGGAAGGTGTCAGAGACTGAGTGAGGTTCCCTTGGACCCCCAAGATTAGCCACCCACCAGCTGAAAAGCCACGGAGTGACCTCCACGGATGCCACAAGAGACAGAATTGTTTTGCTAGTCTTGGCCAAATTGTGACCTCCCAAATTGTGAGATACAGTACAATCAATGTTTGTACTTTTTACCCACTAAATTTTGAGGTAGTTCTTTACACAGCAGTGTAGAACTGCCGTATATAGAATAAAATGTTCCATGCCTGGATGAGAGGTTTTTGTCTGTTTTCCTTTGTGAATGAGAAAGCCTGTTGCCTGAATGGCCAACAGCAGCCATCTCGCAACCATGCCAGTGACACCTTAGGATGAAGACAACTCTGGGACTGGGAGAGCTACCATCAAAGGTCCTGGGCCTCAGTGATGTGAATTGACTAGTGTGAGAACCCGTCCTGCCTCTGGACTTCTCACTGTGTGAAATGGTGCATGTCCTCACTGGCAAAAAGGTATGCCAGGGTTTGTATCATTTGCACAGAAGGCGTCCGTGACTAAGAACCAGTCATGTTGACTGCACCAGGCAGAAGTCTGGACGCCTAGCCCGCTCTGCTCCTGTCTCTGTTGTGTGATCCTAGAGAAGTCACTCAACCTTCTGGACCTGTTTACTCCATCTCAAATGTGGGGATAGTTTTCCTGTCCCTCCTTATTTTGCAAGACAACTTTGAAAACCAACGAGATGCAGAAGGCCTATAGCACTGAGGCACTGTGGGGATTTATATATCAGAGTTTCTTCCCTCTTGGATCTTAAACTCCAAGAGGCTTTGCAACATCCTTTTACAAAACATTCTATCATTCAAGCTTCATGTCAACACTTTGAGGTGGCAGGTACCGTTATTCCTACTTTGTAGATAAGGAAACAAGGTCAGGCACGTTGAGTGACTTGCCCAAGGTCACGTAAGTTGGGGCTTGACCCTGTGTCATCTCATTTATGGTCCATTATCACACAGGTGCGGTCACCACCCTCAAATAACTAAGGTGCACCCATCAGCCGTCAGAAAATAACAAGTTGTTCCTACATGGACACTGCAATTACCCAGTTTATTTGTTTGCTTAATGGATAGCTTCTGTCTATTAAAATGTGAATATGTGAAGTGGTACTTGTTGAGTCCAGTAAAATTTCTTGATGCTGATTACCTTGTTTCTAAAAATGATTGCTGTTTAACAATGCCTGTAATGAACATTAATTTGCCTAGTACTCCTCCCTTCCTTTAAGAACAACTTCTCTTCCCACCACATGAGTAAAGTGTGTCTGAGAAGAAAGCTAATGGACAGAGAAATAAATAGTTCCACGTGCCTTCTGAAGAGAGACTACATTCTTTCCAACCTGCCTTTTGAAAGTCCGTTCTTTCGTTTAGGTTTGTCCCCAAGTCCTCCTGATAAATTCCATTTTGGGTCCATGCTAGTTCCCTTTGGGTGTCTGCCACTTGCAACAAAAAAGATCAATTCCCAACCATGTGTGGATATCAAGAAGTCATGATAAAGAGAACAACAGCAACTCAAAGATGGGCAGGCCACCCTGGCATGGTGTGCACATGCACATTTTTAAAATAAACTGATACTTATATAGAGTATCTTCCAGCTAAAAATTCCATTTGGGAAGAAGTCTCAGTAAACTTAACAAGAGGCAAATGTTCCTACTGAGAATTCCTTTCTGCTCACGCAATGCTGGTTCCACTATCGGTGGCCCACTGTGGCAAAGAGCCCACCTCCATCAGCTCATGGGAAAGAAGGTGGGAGCTGCTCCGAGGGGGGCATGGCTTCTACTTAGAGCAGCAACTCAGTGTTCAGAGGATGCTTTGGAGTCATTTGAGGAAGTCTGCAGCAGACACCGTGTGACAGAGAAGAATCTAGAAATATTAAAAAGCAAAAGATTAAGCGCCAGTACATTTACGTTCAGCCTGATGGACAACACTTAGAAAATTTGTGAATCATTTCAACTTGTACAGCTTTTCTCAATTGTATTGATCATTTATCCGTTTCTTCAAAGGCCTTGATTGATCAGGAACATCATCTGTGATAAGAAGATGGGATACGTTCTCGGTGTCCTTTAACTCTTTGGTTTTTGTATTGTTTAGGGTCCTGATAAGATCCAGATGGCCCATCCAAATTGGGGGATTGGAGAGAGTTTAAGACAGGGACTATACTCCAGGGCATGCCGGCACACCAAGCAGGGGGAGTGCAGAGCCTCAGGACCACCACAGTGCTGAGCTGGACCCCCACTAAGTCAGAAGGGACATGGGGAGAAGTCGTTTCTAGAATCTAGAGATGGGAGCCTCAGAGGGAGACCCACATGCCAGGAACTGTGGAAACCCTCCTCTCACCACCCAGTCTCTCGCCCGGTGCTCCACCAGCCGCACCCAGCTAGAATGCAGAAGCGAACATCCAGGTAGGGGAGCTCTCAGGGCACAGAGCAGGCTGGGGAAGGGTGGAGAGGGGACCAGGATGGGCAGAGGGAAGACACCCAGTCTGCATCTCAAGGATGTCCCCAGCCTCACGGAATTAGAGTGGAAAGCCAGGAGAGATTAGAGCCCGACTTCCCATCCAAGCTCTAGCCCTTCATCCCAGCTGCTTCCGGACCTCTGCCCCGCCCCTGGGAGCCTGCTGGCCTTGCAAACTGGCCACGTCGCAGCCGTGCTGCCCACCCTGCTGCTCAGCTCTGACCCTTCACTGCACCTCTTGATTTGTTGTATTGCTCCAGCTCTGTCCTCCTGGGCACCCAGACTCAAGGTCACTTCCACTCGGCATTCTCTGCCAGTTGCTAAGCCCTCCACTACCCCACACGTCACCGTCTTGTCCATCCTGTCTTCTCTCCTTTGCTTCTATCTTAGTGGCTGGTATCTCCTGGCTGGTTTCCACATCACTAATGTCTTCCCTTACGCAGCATAGCCTGATTCATCTAAAACACGCCACGGATCTTGCTTCTGCGGCCAGAATCCACCAGCCCAGCTCCTCCTTGTTCCCCAAAGATGCCTCATGCTTGCCTGCCTCCGTGTCTCTGCTGAAACTTTTCCTTTGCCCAAAGGAGGGGCCACCCTTTGTCTTCATTTCCTGGAGCCTAGTCTTCCTTCATGCTCCCAAAACATTTTGGTCTTTTCCTCCTCCGCTCTCCCTGCATACTTTGCTTGTACCTCTCTTAGGGCACAACCCCATTCCACCTTACACAGCTGTGATCCAGGGACCTGAGCTCTTTCCAGTTGTCCTCACCACATTGTGCACCTGAGGTAAGAATCATGCCCCTGGTACCTAGCCCAGCAGCTGGCTTGCTGTGGGTGTTTAACACCTGTACACTGAGGGAACAGATGTGACTACCACTTGGGAGATTTTCCAAAGGCCAAGTGTGCAAAATACGTCTTGGTCTGTCTCTCTTGTCTACATAACAATACAAATTAAGTATGTCCCTAAGGAGCCCCACGTTGATCGTAGGACATATGGCTAATCCTATAATACACTCGAGCTGCTGTATGAAAGCACTTTTTAAACAGCTTTATACCATATCCAGGCACACAGATTGGGAATAGACATCTAGAGATTTAGTAGATCATCGAATGAACTGAAGAACTAGGCAGTTGCGTGAATCTATACAGGGAGAGACCCAGAGCGTGGGACCCACCCCCGTGGTAAAACTCAGCCCTCCAGGCTGCAGGGCAGCAACAACTCACTGAAAAGCACCTCACAAGGCTTGGATTAGCCTGTCCCCAGGCTCAGGGAGTCAGTGAAGAGGAGTCTGAAAGTCTTAAGTCCTCAATGATGGGTGTAGATGGGGAAAGGACGGGGCGGGGGCGGTGGGGGTGGTGGGGAGAAGAGAGGAATTGTCAAAACTGCAGTGATTTAGTGTCTGTCCCTCCCTCCTTCCCTCCCTCCCTCCCGTCACCCTGCGTCCTGCACAAGGAACTATTGAGCAGGGACAGAACAAACGCTCCCTTATGCAGCTCCCACAGCGTCTCCGGGTCTGTCCGAGAGACAGCTGCCGGTAGCACGCTATGGTTACTCATTACCCGGGTTCCCAGGCAGGAAAAGGAGCACGCTTCACAGCCCCGAACTAACCCTCAGCCCCAGTGCTCAGCCGTAAATAAATAAATAAGTCAGGTGTACCGGGACGGGGACGGGGGAGGAGCAGGAGCAGAGTTTCTGACCGGGGAAGGCGGGGAGGACAGAGGAAGGGAAGCCGCCTTTGGAGAGAGGACAGAGGGGCGTTTGTGCTGCCGGCCTGTCCTCGCCTGCAGGGGGGACTTCACTCTCAGCTGACCACTCCGGGACTTTGCAGAGAATGAGGACTTTGAGGGGGAAAGAAAGCAAGCCCCATGTCTCCAGCTGCCATGCGCCAGCCCCCTAGACCATGGCCTGCTTCTCGAAATTATCAACGGGAAGCAAATCTGCCAGTGACAGAAGCACCGTGAGGCAGGGCCTGAGATTTGCCAGTCTTCCTGACCCGCAAAGCAAGTGGTTCTGCCTACAGACATCACAACCCCACTGCAGAGATGGGAAGGATGGAGAGAGGGAGAGATGGTCAGGGGGCTAAGAGGCAGGATGACTCTCAAAGAGAGTCGAACCCCCAACCTTAAAAACATCTATTCCAGTGGCTGTCAACCGTAGCGATCTCTCCCCCTCCCCCAGGAACCGGGCACTGTCTGGAGACACCTTAGTTGTCTCAGCTGGGGGTGGGCATGGTACTGGCATATAGTGGGTGGGGGCCAGGATGCCACTGAGCACCCTACAGGCACAGGACGGCCTCCACCCCACAGAACGACCTAGCCCCAATGTCAGACCCTATTCTAGATCTATGACTCAAACCCAGTCCTTAGGCCAGGCCACCTCTAATTTTGCAGGTAGCATCAGTCAGTCCATCAGCCCTTGACAGTTCTATAAATCCACCCACTCTTCTAGGGGGAATAAGGGGGAAAATCCAAGGCTGCACATATAAAAATGCCTGTATCTCCTTTTGACTAACTCTGGGAAAAAGCACAAGGCAAATACGACCACCTCCGAGGAGAAGAGGAGGCGCATCAGTCAAACCAGGGCTCTTGAGTCACTGCCTGATTGTTTAGCAGATTGGTCAAGTGATTTCAGTATGAAGGACATGTGGGCACCTGTCCACTTTGTCTTTGAATCTCTGCCAACCTTGGCATGATAGGGGCTTGCAAGGTTGCGTTTTGGACTTTGTTTTCTCTCTACTGAATTTGTGGCTCCCTAGCCAGTCTTACACCACATGCTCAACCTTCTTGGGCCTCAATTGAATAAGGTCACTGTGGACAGGGATGGTCCCCAGTCACTATCTCAAGACCACTGCAAAGTTTAATGAGTTCTTTCAGGAGTTAAAGTGCTCCCAGCAGACCTCCTATAAAGATGAAGCAGGACCCAGTTACAGCGGCCAATGTGCAGTAAGTGTGGACAACTTCAAGGGACACTATGAGATTCGTTTTGCAGTGTGACTGTGGCAGCCAAGTGTTGGTGGGTCTACACAACCCTCAGCGTATTCCAGGAAGAACACTGGTCTTCCTACAGCTGTCCTGGGGTAGAGAGTCTGCTGCTGTCAGGTCAACTATTCTGTTGCAATCATGCCAGCTCTGCAAAGGGTGATGTGTGTGTGTGTGTGATACTTGCATGTGTGTGGTGTGTGATATGTGTGTGCATGTGTGATATATGTGTGCTGAAAGGGGAAGGGGACATGTATGTGTGCATGTGTCACATATGTGCACATGGTGTGTGCGTGTGTCACTGTATGGCCAAACCAGATGATGAATGCCAGAACAAGAGGACCAAGGAAGATTCCAGAGAGAAGGCTGTCCTAAAACATCTCTGACAGGCACCTTTGGGGACACAGGATATCTGGAATCAAGAAGCCCTAAGAAAATGCTGTCTGGGTTCAGTGTCTGTGTCTACTACTTTTGGGCTACATGACCTTGGGCAAGGCATTTAACTCTGCCAGACCCAGTTTCCTCATCTCTATAAAGGGACAGTAAAAGTGCCTACCTCGTGGATCATGGGAATCCGTGAATTCTTGCACCGTGTCTGTGCTGGGCTCAGAGCAAGCACTTGCGCTGTCCTTGTTATCACTGCTTGAGGAGGAAATTCCTGGAGTCTAACCTCATGCTGCCTGCTCCCTTCCCTTCTCCCCCAGGGAAGGCCCTTGCCCCTGGGCTGACCACTGCCTATGCATAGCCCAGTCGCCTCTGGCTTCACCAACCTGCTGCCTCAAAGGCCCCAAAGCCTTCCCCAGCAGCCCTGGGACTCTGAAGAAAGCCTAGCTGGGGTTTCCCCCTTATGCCTCCTAGATCCCCCCGAGGCCTGATGACAGGCTATGGCCACAGCAGAGCAATGACAGGCCACCATCCACACTCAGTCAGCCCCACCCCATCTGCCCTTCACAACGGGTCTGTCAAAGCCGCCCCTCCTGTCCCCGTTGTTAGCTCTCCCATGCTTATCTGCTGCCGGAGACAGAAGTCTCTGGTTTAATTGTGGCAAATTAATTATTGAACTCCACAGCCAGCTCCTCCCCACTCACACAATTGCTCTCATTCAAGGCCAAGGCGGAATCTCCGCAGACCAGCTGGGGGAGCACAGTTAGCCCCACACCCAGAGAGGAGCCAGAGCAGCTGAGCATAAAACTCCTCCTCCAGGAAGCCTCTCCCAACCCTTCTGTCCGAGACACCTCAGCGAAGGAGCGACTTTGTAACACTGGCGACACTGAAGCTCTTTCCTGTAAATCCATAAATGGTGTGGAGGCACATAACTCACTAGCTTGTTCCCACAGGGCTGTGTGAGCCCCTGAGCCGGGCTCAGGGCAGATGCCGAATCAGTGCTGAATGGACGAATGCTTGCAAATGAATACCCTCTCCAACTCGGTCTAATTTATTGTGTAGTAGTAGATGAATACAAAATAACCTATGTAACTCATTTATTTAGCCATCACTCCTTGCGCATATGTGACAGGCACTGTTTGAAGCACATTGAAGCACATTTTGAGAGCTATATGATATCCTCCCCAAACCCACCAGCTAGGTATTATGATGCTGATTACCCACACTCTACAGAAGGGAAAAGCAACTTTCCAGCAGCCACACACACACACACACACTGTGGAAGCACCACTATTTCAACCTGACTCTCTCCAAACAACTACCCCTATGGCCTGACTTTTCCTACACCCACTGCCTCCCATGCCCCTCTCTCTTCTTGAGAGGCCCTTCTTTTCCCTGTAGTAGACCCTCTGGAGGAGAATGGATGCTTTGTAAAGAGAGAAACTGAGGCCCAGCGGTTAAAGGGGCAGCTGCTGACAAGGAGCGGGGAGCACGCAGGCCAGGCTAGAGCAGAGAATGCACACAGGGAATGGAGACTAGCTTAATGGAAACAGAGGGGACGGCCTGTAACCGAGCAGAGCCCCAAGAAGCAGGAAGGAGGATGTCCATTGGCTGGGTTTTCTAGGAATGGCTGAACCACGGTCCTGACCCTCCCACACTTCCATAATTTGGGGCTGTCAGGAAAAGGCCCTGTGCTGACCCACCAAAGCTGGACTCCAGTCCTGCCCTTCCCTCTGACTCCCTCGCTGTGTAACCTGGGGCAAACTGCCCAACCACTCTAGGCCTCAGTTCCTCTGTTCATGATCTGCCTCCTGATTTCCCAGGAATCACTGGGAAAGTGAGGGAGGAAGCCACCTAGAGCCAGGAAGCGGCATTATCCAGTCACCTCCAGGCAGGTGAATCCCCAAAAGGAGTGGTATTTCTTTTTTTCTTGCAGAAATGATAAAGAGCAGGCTTTCGTAATGGGAAAGTGTTGGATTTCAAGTCAGAACCCCAGGTTCTGGTCATGTGCCTGCTATTTAAAACTCACCCATCTTCTTGAGGCTACAGTTTTGTTTTAGTGTGAATCACAATTCTTGCCTGTGTCTTGGTCCACTCAGGCTGCTCTAACGAAATACCATAGACTGGGGTGGCTTGAATGACAGACACTTATTTCTCACAGTTCTGGAGGCTGGAAGTCTGAGATCAGGGTGCCAGCATGGCCAGATTCTGGGGAGAGCTCTCTTCCTGGCTCGCTGACGGCTGCCTTCTCGCTGCGTGCTCGCACGGCTGAGAGAGCCAGGTCTCTCTCTCTTCCTCCTCTTACAAAAGCCACCAATCTTACTGGATTAAGACACCACCCTATGACCTCATTTAACCTAAACTGCCTCCCTGAAAGCCCCCTCTCTGATACAGTCACACTGGGGCTCAGAGCTCCAGTATGTAGATTTTAGGGGGGCACACTCGGCCCTTGGACTTGTCACTGAAAGCTGGGTCAGACGAGTCAGGCAAGCGACCAGCCTTCATCACCTGGAAGGCCCCACATGGGAGAGAGGGGCAGGTGCAGGGCCTCGACTGCCACGTCAGTTAAGTGGTGGGTGAATCTCAAATTGGTGAGGATGGAGGAGATAACCCTGCAGGGCACCCACAATTTTCCCCTATTCCCTCAGGGAGTCCCAACTCTGAGCCTAGGATTGCCACTCCCGGATCCTTGTCCTGGCTTCTTTCCTCTTCCGAGGGCATCTAGAGGCCAAACACCTTCTGACCGGAATGTTTTCCAAACACCCAACATCTGGAAGGACCTGTCACAAAGGCCCCCTTTGTGCAGCCAGGAAATGGGCTGGCAATAAAACAGTGCCAGACCCCGCAGAGCTGGGAACGGCAGGGGCGGCCGAGTGGGTGAGGAAGGTGGACGGCTCAGGGCGGGGCGGCGGCCACTGGGAGGATGTGTGTGACAGTGAGGTCAGCAAGAGGTGTGCCCGAGAGGAATAAGACAATAAATAATGGCTGGCACTTACCTAGTGCTTCCTCTGTGCTGGGTGCCGTTCTGAGCACTTTATCTTTAGTGCCTTATTTATATAAAAGAAACTTTAAAGAGAGGCTCACAGAGGGAAATAGATGTATCTGAGAGCATGTGTGGTGTGATGTGTAGAGAGAGATTAAACAGAAGGGTGGTGGAGAGATAGAGGTATTCACACAACAATAAGGGATTATTTTTCGGGTCTGGACAGGGGCAAGGCAGAGAGATAATCACTGTTGGAATGTCCAAAGGTGACAGCGTCCCAACTCCACTCTAACCAGATTGCTTTCCCCCCTTCCCTGGAACTGTGTGCTTGGAAAGCAGGTACAGGTGCCCTTGCAGAAACCCCCGCTCCCCCTGTCTCTTTGTCCCAGCAGGTGGCTGTGCGTATGTGTATGCACGCCCACAGGGGTTTACAGGAGCCCTGTAATATCAGCCCACAGAACGCTGTGTTCGTCTCACACGGCCTGCAACAGCCCCAGGTGTGTCTGCAGCCCCATGGAGGTCTGCAAACACTATAGGAGCCCCCTTTGTGGAAAGTTCCTCAGAGACTGAATACCCGTTATGCCAAAATCCCTATCAAAAATCCAGGAATAGAGAGCTGCATCCTGCTTCTTTCCAAAAGTATCTGAAAACCAGTTCAGGCAGCTCTCACAGAATCTCAGACTCTTGGGCTGGAATGAACCTCAGGAATCTGGTCACAAATGGGAAGTGGATAGATGACTTTGGTGGCGCTTGTTAAAAATGCAGATTCCCAGGCCCTGTTCCAGACCCATCCAATCACTAGGGGTAGAGTAGCGGAATCCAGGAATCTGTCTTTGTTAAATTCTATGAGTGATTTTTTTAATGCACATTCAAGTGTGAGACATATTGGTCCAAATCATGACCCAGTTTCCAGGACAACAGCACTTACTGATCTAACACACATGGCTCTTCATTCCATTCTTGGATTCTCTAAGGCTGCACATTTCTCAGCATGCACAAAGTCTTTTGCAATTTTCATTTTTTATATCTAATCTTACCTTTCTAAGGCTCCTTTCTGTGTACTTTTTATTGAGCACAAACGATGTGCTAAGGGAGCTCATTGCCTATTATCTTCTTTAACATTCAAGACCCTCCTTCATGTTATAGGCAGGATGCATGTGGTTAGAGAAACAGGAGAAAACAGGAAGGAAGGAGGTCATGGGAAAAGGGGAAGAGAGATCAGAAAAGACCTTACCTAGTCCCCTGGCTTCAGGGAAGCAATACGCTGACTTGTCGGTGTGTCCTCATCATTTGTACAAACCAGAGGACAGACAGGGGCATCAGAACTCAGAACTACCACTTTTGGAAAAACAAAATTCTACTCTTAGCTTTCCAGACCCCCTTGCAGCTATATTACATGTCTCTAAACAAGGAGATATTACAGGAAGCTTGCCGAGGGGCTTCTAGGAAATCTTTTGCTCTCCTGATCAAAAAGAGGGATGCAGGTGATGCTGACCTTTCCTCCCCTTCCAGTCCTGGAGAGTATATTAGCTTCCAAGGGCTGCCACAACAAATTACCACAGACTTGGTGGCTTAAAACATATTCTCTCATAGTCTGGAGGCTAGAAATGCAAACCCAACATGTCAGCAGGGACACGTTCCTTCCAAAAGCCCTAGCGGAGAATCCTTCCTTACCAGTTCCAGCTTCTGGGGGCTCCTGACATTCCTTGGCTTGTGGCACCACTCTGGTAGTCTCTGACTCCATCTTTGTGTGGCCTGACTCCGTCTGAGTGCCCCTTCCTGTCTCTTATGAAGATATGCTGTTAGTTTTAGGGCTCACTCTAATCCCACATGATCTCTTCTTGAGCCTTACCTTAATTACGTCTATTAAAGAAAAGCCCCTATAAGGTCACATTTTATGGTTCTAATACATGAATTTTTGGGAAATGCTATTCAACCCACTACAGATAGGGATATGATTCATGGGCTGCAGCAGCCATTTTTTGACACTGACGTGCAACCATGAGACCAAAAACAAGCTGAGAATGGCAGAGCAGAGAAATAGAAGGAGAAATGTTAAGATAGGATTCTGAGAGCAGAGCCACAGGCTGTCACGTCAGCAAAGAAAGCAATAAAAAGCAGAGTGGGTTGGAGCAGTACACACTGGCTGTGGAGTTACACAGACCTGGGCTTCAATTCCAGGCCCCAGTCACTTTCAGGAGGGCACCAGGCAGATTAGCTTCCATGTGTAAATGTTGTATGACCTCTCTGAAAGCTTTATTTGAGGAATACACAAGACAATGCGTGAAACCCTAATAAGCACTCATTCCCTCTCTTTTTCTCTCACTCACCAACTTTGACTTATTTTTCTATTTCCAGTATATGTGACATCATATGCAATTAATTAATATTTGTGAGCCACAACTGACCAACCAAACATTTGCTATGTGTCAGTGTCTGCTTTTAATATCTCTGGGTTCAGTTCCCACCAGCGATGTAGAGACATTTGTTGGGCCAGGGTTACTGCAGCCTGATCCTGGGAGGTGGGCAATAGAAGATCAGGAGACTTCCGGTTAAACAGGGTGGATTGAGCACATGCGATTCTTTGCACTCCTTCCCCAAACCAGCGGAGTGACAGCAACTGAATTTAAAAGGAGAAAAAAGTCAGAAAGACAAAGAAAACAAGAGAGGAGAGGACACCAGACAATTTTGAAAGTTGGCCACTGATTGCATTGAGTAGAGAAAGCTGAAGCCCAGCTGTCTGCAGAGGGGAGAACGCACGAGCAGCCCCCTCACCCCTTGGAACACTGGGAAGGCAAAACAATTGGAGGCATGGTTTGCCTCTGAAGGCTGGGGTGGGGCAGGGACAGAGGACCCTGTGACAGTCCACAGAAGGGTGCTGGAGCACCCAGATCCCCAGCATGTCCCCACTTAGTGTAGCCAGTCAACTTCCCCTCCAACCCAACAGGAGATTGACAATTCTGTTTTGGCAGGAACTGAACCAGACAAGGTCCAGATGCGAACACTGAAGAGGACACGGGCAAGTCAGGAGGCAGAGACCTGTTATGGGAAAGTCTGCATGCCCTTCACCAGTCAGCTCTCCCACTGTTAGCAACCAACTTGCAACCACCCCCAGCTCTCCCACAGCACACACAAAACATCTGGATTCCTTGTGATGAAATTGGTCATCCCAAGAGAAAAGACCCAAAGATTTGAGGCTCTGCAATGAAAAGTCTATTCTCTGGCCCAACGCCCTCCAGTCGGGCTCACCAGCTGGCAGGCCCCATCCCCCCAGCCCTCCGTACAGAGCTTCCAGTGAGGCAAGCACAGCAGACCCTGGGAGAAAGTCCCAAGTAGGACAGACAGAGACCAAAACAACAAACCAGGATGGGGGGAGAAGAAAAGAAGTCCAGGGGAAACTGAGGCAATGCAGGGAGTGGAAGAAAACAGAAATGTAGCAAAACCTCCTAACTCCTTTCATTATCACCCTTGGAGAGAGAGAAGAAAGTATTGCATTCAAGAAATAAGAACAAGAGGCTACAAGAAGGATTAGTATAGCTATTCAAACTTTTGGAAATTAAAAGCGTGGCAGAAGGAGTTAAAAAGGAAAAGCAGACCTGGAATATAATGTTAAGTGGAAGAGAAGAGAAAGACATGGTAAATATAAGGGGCATAAGAAAGAGGATCAAACCAGGAGTTCCAAGATTCAACAGATACAAATTCCCAGAGAGAAACAGAAAAAATTGAGGGGAGGACATGGGGAGATAAATAATAAAAGAAAGTGGACATGAGTTTCAGAGTTGAAAAGGGCAATCAAGGGCCCAGTGAAATGAATGAAAACAGACCCACATCAACATCCTGTACCATAAAGTTCAGCTCATTAGAAATAAAAAGAAGACCTTCAAAGGAGGAGGCGAGAGGGGAAGGGAAGAAATCACACACGCAGGACCAGCAACCTGAATAATATCGAACAATTTAACTGCAACACAGGAGGTGAGAAGGTAGATCCTGCTGGAGGCTCTAGCAGAAAATTCATTTACTTTCCCCTTCCAGCTTCTAGAAGCTTCCTGGTCCTTGCTCATAGCCCTTCCCTCTGGAAAGCCTGCAGTGACCGAGCGGGTCTTTCTCACATCCCGTCTGCTCCATCTTCCACATAGAAGGACCCCTGTGATCACAGCGGGCCCGTTGGGATAATCCAGGATAATCTCCCCATCTCAAGGTCAGCTGATTAGCAACCTTAATTCCACCTGCAACCTTGATTTTCCACCTGCAACCTTGATTTCCCTTAGCCCTTTAACAAGTCATGCACAACTCTGGGACTGAGGATGGGGATATCTTTGTCTACTACACTAGGCATGCTGCAGCTTTGTATAAAATCTGGGTCATTTTGTTTAGGAAAATGTGAGTGCATGTAAGGCAGGTGCATGCTAAGGATTACAGGGTGAGAAGGCAGGAGGAGGAGGCAGGGTCTCCAGTGACACCACAGGACCTCTGCTCCGATCCCAGACTGAACCTCTATTGCACTGTAAGTTATGGGAAACACCCTCATCTGGTTAAACCACGATAGGGAGGATTTCGCTGCTTGAAGTCAAATGGAAAGCTAAGGATACTTTCACTTTTCAAGGTAAAAAGTCAATAATGTCCAAAACCCAAATAGGGAGACATGCCGTGGTGCTGGGAAATTGGAGGTGAATATACTGGAATTGAAAAGGTGCTTTCAGACAGAACACATTCACAGCTGAGGTGGAAGACGGTAGAACATTAGATTTGCATTAAAAATGTTACTGTGCTATTTGATTTATTAAGCTTTGTCTGGTACTTCATAAAAATAAAATTTTAATTTAAAAAAATGAGAAAAATAGTTTGGAGCACTTAACAGCCACAGCCCAGAGGGTGCAAGGAGACTACTACCCACAAGGTACCCCTGGCCCGGGTGTGTCTAGCTGGAAGAGTCTCCTGGGAGACATGAAATAGTCCCTCCAGGGGCCCACAGCGTGGAGCGCGGCCAGGAGGTGCTCTCTCGGCCTTGGCTTGACAGTGTCTTAATTTGCCTTTCCCAGTGAAGATGCCCAGCACGCTATGGCCGCCCTCAAGCTAAGAAGGGTGAGACGTCAGCACAGGATGCAAAGTTTCCCATCACTAACAGATGCTATTTTTAGGAGCAGAGCTCAGAAGAGGAAACTGAGAGAAGAAAAGTCAGGGGCCAGTTTGCAGGGAGAAGAGAGTGACCACAGCCATCCCTCTCTGCACATCTGCCCCTCTTCGCCTGGCCCTGGGGCACAAAGCCAAGATCTTAATCACCCAGCGTCGCTCTGGCACGCTGAGTGTGTGATACACCTGTCTCTACCGTCAGGCAAATGAGTGGGTTCACAGGCCGAGGCCTGCCCCGCCGAACAATGCTCCCCTTTGTCCCTGCCCAGAGCTCAGGATCCACAAGGAAGCCAAATCCATCAGCGCTCGTCAGGGCCCTTGATGCACACAATGCAAGTCATGACCCACATTCTCCAGCGAAGCCCCAGGCCTCCGGCGCGCAGCTCTCGCTGACACGCAAAGTGTCAGTCAACCTTCCAAAGCCCAGGGTGGGGACCTGGGTACACTGCGCACTAGGCTCTCATTCCCAGAAGCCAACCAGGGCTAGAGAGGATGCTGCTGAAACGGACACATCCCTCCCTAAAATCAGCCCCAAGGGAGCTGCAGTAAGAAAACCATTTGCCCAGGCGGGCAGAGGGCTTTGCCAGCTACTTTAGCAGACACGAGGCACACCTGTGCAGTGCCTGACCCTGGCTCACGTGGCTGGCAGTTTAAAGGACAAAATCACGCCCAGGAAGAGGGAAGATGGAAGGATGAATGCCCAAAGAGGATCCCCTAGAAATGCAACACCAACCAGAACGGTGTAACACTGTCCTCTGGAGCCAGAGAGGTGGCTGGCTCTGCAGAAATGTGGGAACTTTACGGCCTAAGGGAACCTGAAACTGGCCTCCAGGGATGCTGCCCGTGGTAGTATTTGTATTTCTTGACAAGCCCTCCAAATCATTCCCGGCTGTCGCATCGTGTCTGGTCCCTGCCCCCCACTCCCACCCTCTGTCCGGGTGACTGCCAGTCACTGGGAAGTCTTCCCTTGCAGATCCCTGGGCTGGCCCTGGCGCTCAACTCAGAGGGAGGAGGCAGGAGGGGAGGGTGTGTTTAGATCTGCTGTGCCTCAGGGACGGGGCCACTGGCACCGACTGCCTAGGCCACATCAGAGCTCGCATTAGTGTGTATTCAGTCACACCCCTGGGTCTCATAGCTGCGCTTACCCCACAAGCTTATTTATGGGAATGAAATAAGCTAATAATGAATTTTGGGAAAAGCACACATTCCCTTAGAAATATAGAATATGTGAGCTGAATAATATTGGGTAAGGATTTATTATTTTTTGGCTAAAGGCCACTGCTCAGCTTCAAGGGAAGAAATAAGATACATGCAGTATTTGAAGTCGATTCTACAATGTCACTTATTTCGGTGTGATAACTGTATTAGGGTCATGTAAAAAAAGAAATCCTTTCCTTTTCAAGATACATACTGAACCGTTCATGAATAAAATGGCATGAATGTCTGGTAATTTTTTTTCCCAAATAAGGAAGAGGAGGGGGTGTACTGGCCAGAGCTTGGTAGTTGTCAGAACTGGGTGATGGATTCATGGGGGTTCGTGACCCCATTCTGTTTACTTGAGTGCAGGTTTAAAATTCTCCATAATAAAAAGTCGAACAAAAACTAATTTTAAAGACAAAAGCAGAAGAAGAATAAATCTGCCAGTGCAAGAATTTTTGTGTGCCTCATAGAACAAATGATCAGATCTGGTCTTGCTTTCAAATTATAGTGGCTAAAATAGATTTGGTTTGCTTTTTTAACCAGACAGTTAAGAGTGAGTAAGCTCCTGCAAGCGTTGGACAATAAACCACTCATCATTTTTGGTTGGGTTCCAGAGCAGCATCTAGTGACATCTACTCTGAAAATACTTCTGTTGAAGTACCAGACTTATGTCACACAAACAGAGATCAGGGGGCTTAAGGCAGTTCCTAAACATCAAAGCTGTGTAGGGAAGGGTTAGAAGAAGACTGTCACAAAGACGTATTAGGCAGAAGGACGGGCAGATTGGCTACGTATGATAGCGGGCGAAAGTCACTTTTAGTCATCTCGTACCCTGGGTGAAGCATCTAAATAGCCTGCAGGACATCGCCATTATTTTCATCGGATGTTTGAGAGAGCAGCAGTCCCACTTTTACCTAGCACATGGTTCAAGCCAAGTGGATTCAGTTTTCCACTGACTCTTCTCCTCTTGCTCTTTTTGTTCTTAGATTGGGATGGTTAAGATTAAGATTAAATATCATAAATGCGAACAGCCACAGCCTGGGGATCGGCCAGATCCTGACCTTCTTCTTAACCTATCTAAGCATTTCACACCCTGGGCTGGCTCAGTTCCTCTTTATACCTGGCAGCCAAATCCCCATAAAGAATGGTGCTGACCGGTTCACGGGACACGAGCAACACAGGAAGGCAGTGAACCCGAAAAAGCAAGGCATCAGGGGCTTATGGGTAATATGCCAGGGGCCTGGGGGTGGGGCCAGCCTCCCTGACCTGTACAAGGAGGGAGGCAATGGAAGCTGAGCTGGGGGTGGGGGAGCGGTGTGTTGTGCCCTGCTTGTTGGCTGCACTCCTCCAAACCACAAAGCCCCGCTTGCGGCTTCCCTGCCAAGGCTGATCGCAATCTGCCGTGCTATCCGCATTGTCATCTCTTATGCAGACACGCGCTCAGTCAGGGCTGTGAATGCCCAGAGAGCTCCCTTGAGGGATCTTGCCTTTTCCCAAAGCCTTGTTGTTCTGTCAGCCAGGACGGCGACAGCACGACTCCTGTGGTGCCAGCAGGGCCAACCTGCACCCCCATTAACCTCCTTCTCTCCCTTTCCCTTAGCCTGCCCCTTTCACCCCAACCCAGCCCAGCCCAAACCTTAAAATGAGGCTACCCCATCTACCTGTTTTCATCTTTGACTTTCACAGCTGGGAAATGAATATTCAGAATGAGGGAGCCCATCACAGAAAAGACCTAAAGCTGGTCCTCCCTTTAACCTTGATGGCTGTGTGGTCCAGCCAGAGGCGGTTGTGTCGAGGGCCTGGGTCTACTGAGGGCTAAGAGAGGTGGCACTGCCTGGTGGAGCTGTGAGGATGTTGATGGGAATCTGGGAAACTGGTTCGGAAAAAAGGGATTTACTTTTCAGCACCTGCCAACCCGATGGGCTTGCCAGGAGCGTTTCATTTGCCAAGAACTCTATATTAAACAAACACGCACACACCTACAACATCCCTTCTCCAAAACAGGCATAACGTATTGGGTAAGGAAGCAGCTCTTAGGAAAGATAGAGGTCCGTGAACCTTTCTGGTTTCCAGAGCATAATCCATTTTAATCTGCTCCAGACAATCTGAACATCTATTCATCCAACCTCTCTCTTACATTAAAGTTTAGGTTGCAAAGCAAGAAAGTTAAGGTTTGATTTTGACCTATGAGATTTCTCTTGTGTTGTTTTTATTGTAAAAGTCTATTATACAAGTTTCTAATATACAGGTATTTTAAAAAAAGTCCTTGGGAGACTTCTAGGTCTATACACTCTTATAGACCTGGCAGTGGGCCCTATTTTTTGGTTATTGTTTTCCCTCTCTCTCCCTTCCTTTTACCTGCAAAGTACAGCCAACAGGTGAGACTGAAAGAGCCATTGCCACGAAATAGGTGGTGTTGGAAGCTGATTTGTAAAAGTTTCTAGACCGAAATAAAGGCACTGACTAAAATGAAGGCCTCTTAGCCACCCCTCAATAGGTGTCTGCATGGAAATAGTCACTTGAATCTGAAGCATTTTTATACTTAGCTCTGCTGTGCTAATGAGAGAGGTGGGTAGGAGGGAGTAGGCATGCAGACATGGTCCACTAGCCCTCAGCATCTCCTGTCCCTGTCACTGAGTCATGAAAAGAAGCCACGAGTTGGCCCCTGCCCTGACCCCACAGTTCTGGGGTTCTGGGAGGTCAGCCCATGGAAACCCCTCAGAGAACAGGAAAGAATAAAAGCCAGGTGTCCCCAGGGCTCAAGCAGCATCAGTCTATCTCTCTAGGTGGGTGTCTTGGAATCCCGTCAACTCCCTGCTCACCTGACCCACCTACTTTTCATCGCACCACCCTGAAGTCTATGTGCAGAAGAGAGAATGAAATCCTATCCTACCTGCACGCAGTTTGTCATGCCATGCTTATCCCAATTGAAGAAAAAGATGCCCATGAACCTGTGAAACCAACTTGTGTGACCTGGGTTTATGAGCCCAGAGTATATGGCAACGGTGACAGGAGGTCACTCCTGTGATTATGTTACCTTATGTGCCTCCCTATTGCAAACTCACTCAGGGGCTGATCTGTTGAAGTGGCCATGCTGGGAAAGCCCATGTGCCAACAATCTGTGAGCCTCTAGGAGCTACTGGTGGCCCCCAGGAGCGAAGGAAAGCCCCCAGCTGACCATCAGCAAGAAGCTGGTTCCTCTGTCCCACAACTGCCAGGAACTGAATTCTGTCAACCACCTAAGGGCTGATTCTTCCCAGCTCCCAGGGAGCACACAGCCCAGATTACAGCCCTGTGAGACCCCGAGCACAGGACCCAGTTAAACTGCCTCCAGACTCCTGACCCGGAGAATTGAAACAATAACGTGTGTTGTGTTAATCCCCTCAGTTTGTGGTGGTTGTTATCCAGAGACAGAGAACTAACCCAATGACCACCTCCCCCCAAGTTACCAAATATGACGAATGTCCACATGGAAGAAATCTACAGATTCATGAACCATTTCAAGAGTGGTCCTTTTTCTTTTAACCTGTATTATAGACTTGTTAGTAAATGAACAACTTTACATTCCCCACAATTTCACATATTAAATTCAAACAGCATTTTCACTGAAAAAGCAGATCGGGTGCGGGTTCCTGTTCAAAACCTCATGGAGGACAAACCTCAGTGCTCATCTTAAATCAGTTAACGAACGGTTCTTTTCCTTGGGACACCCTCCTGAGTGACCAATATAGGATGCAGACCTAAGTGCATATTGAACCCTAACCCTAAAAGGCAAAGGTCAGGGAAGGTGTTACACTTCCATACTCATACTCACACCCTAAAAAGCAGAACATAACTTTGGCTAAGGGCCTCTCCTTCTCTTTGCATGCTTCCCAGCTTGTCCTATGTTTTCATTATTCCCTAACACATCCTGGACTTCTTGGAGGTCATGGAGATGAAGGGAGATGTTAGCCTGGCCCTAAACCCCAGGGCTGGCTCTTCACCAACTCCAAACAGGTAGATCCATACCCCTCCCTGCTAGACTGAGGCCAGTGGGAGACATACTAATTTCATGGCTTATAGTTTGCCAGGGAGTGGAGACTACATCAGAAAAGATCCCATACAACTTCAAGTCTGATCTTTTAATTTGGGAGAAGATCAATGAGACAGTGATGCTGGCACATGTCCTGAGGTTTACTCTGTGCAGAGAATCACATGCCTTCCCTTGGGCCAGCCTAACCCAGTGGCTCATCCACCCACCCCTGTCTTCCATGTCTTGGAACAGAGGATGGTTGCTGAGCGCCAAGGATGCCTGGGGATCCTGAGGCTAGGCCGCCCCATCAGGAACTGCAGAGGTCTCAGTGACAGCTCTTGGGAACAGCTGATGGCCACGCAGGGCGCCTTTGCCATCAAGCTACTGGCAGAACCCAAGCACTGTCGAGAGGATGAGAACTAGTAGGGAAAAGGCTTGAATAGAAGCCAAAGTAAGGTTTCCGGTTAGCTTCCCGCAGCTCTCACTGGCGGCCCAGGGCTCATCTCCCTCCTGCACCCCGCTGGAAGAGGGGCTCGTCCTCTCCCAGGTTAGTTCTCCCGGCTGGAGGCGGGAGGCAGAATTTTGAGTGTTATTTCTCCTGCTTGTGGACACACTGCCACCTCTTCTCACAGGCCCAGGGCTGGGCTGTGTTAGGAAGATGATCAAAAAGTAAATTCACTAAATAGGGCACCTGACCTTGTGGAGAAGCCTCTAAATGCCCCTGCACGGCCGGCCTCCCTGCCCTGTGTTCAGCGTTAATTATAAGTAGGGAGCCACGGCTGAACTTACCTTAAGGCCAATGAAGTCTGAATGCAGGGGCGCGGGCTCCAGGCCCCTTGCAAAGCTAACTCTGTGTTTGTCCTTTTGTATTACTTTTTCCAAAGAGCGCTCCTCTGTATGTAAATTTCAGTTCCCCCAAACCGGGTCCCCCCTGGGAAGGGGCAAGCTGGCAGCGACTGGCCCGAAGCAGCAGGGCGCCCCGAGACGCCAGGGGTGCCCTAACAGAGTAGGACCGGCCTCGCCGCGCAGCCAAGCCGGGTGACGCAGGGGCGGCTTCCCGCGGGCGGGCGGCCCGGGAGCGGCCCGTTGCGTGCAAAGCCCGGCGCCGCCCCGCCCGCCCCGCGCAGGTAAACGGCGACCGGCTGCCCGGGAGGCCGCCCGCGAGCCTGGCCAGGACCCGCCCCGGCGCCACGCCAGGCGCCCCGGGAGGCCGGGACGGGAGGCTCCCCGGTGACTCGGCGCCGCGCCCCGGGAACGTGCGCCGGCGCAGGCGGCCCAGCCTCACCTGGCCAGTCGGATGGCACCTGCGGGCCGAGCCGGCAGAGGTCAGGGCACGTAGCCAGCAGGGGAGGCGGATCCCAGAGCTGGGGTCCCCCCATCTGCTGCTTCCGCAAGATCCGGGGGGCAAGGCCCAGGCCAGGGGTGCATAGGTAAAAATTGGTGGAGCTGTATACACTTGAGATAGTACTTTTGTTAGATGTAATCATGCCTTCATTTAAAAGGGGAAAAAAGAACAGCCCCCGGGCTCCCATTTGCTTCCATCTTTCACAGGTTCAACCAATTATTCGAGGGTGGCGTGTGCAGGAGGTGGTGCCAGCAAAGCTTTAGGGCTGGAGGGTCTGGGAGGTGAATTTCTGCACGCTTTGCGGGTAACAGAGCCGACCCTGCCACTGCCTGTCGGCCACCTTAGCAAGATTTCCTGGACCTCACCTTCCTGGTGGGCAAAGTTGGGGTAATGATATAAAGGGCAAGGAGGTTTAAAGGAGGTGGCATGGAGCATAGCACCCCACCTGGCTCTCAGTCTTCACCTAACTAATGGCCTATGGTCCACCCCTCTGCACAGCCTAATGGGAATGTTTTCTGTTTGGTCCCCAGATGAGATCCAGATGCCAATACCCACCCTCACCTCTCAATTTCTCATACCAGTCACCTGAGATGAAGGGGCCATTAAGGGTACAACCTTGAGGGCGTAAGTTGTTTTGCCATCAGACAGTCAGGGATGTGAGGGCTGAGAGGCAGTCCTGTTAAGTAAGCAGTGCTAGCAGATGGGAGGGGAAAGAAAGTACTGGCAAGCTGCAGTCCTGAAATTATTAACTCAAGGAAAAGACTGAAATCTAGGGATTTCTTTGACAGTTCTTACATATCCTCTTACCTCCTGAGTCCAAAAGGCTGAGAAAAGTAGGGAAACAAATGCAAAATCTGATCCAAGGTCTGGCTGAATTTCTATGCTGGTAAAATTATAGCCTTTCCATAGAAAGCATTGGTCAGGAAGTGGTGGGACCCACAGAAATAAAACGGAGAAAGATGGGAGGATATGAAAAGCTTGGCCTTCTCTGAATTCTCAGTCCTCAAAGAACCTTCTTTGTCTGCTGAAACAGCCAAAAGGGGCTGTTCCAGTCTTCTGAAACACTTCTTGAAGGAAATGTAGTTGCTTTGCCTAAAGCCATCACCCTGCAAGAGAAAACCAGTCCTCCTCATGCACTACTACCTTGGCATCTCCAGAAATGGCAGAGTTATGTCCAGCATGGCCCCGAAAGTGGGGTGATGGCCAACTCAAATCAGGGAGAAAGAATTTGAAACCAGCATGATTTCCAGATTTTTCTAAATTTTATTGACAAACGTGGGAAAATATATATTTATGAATCCATTTTTATGGCGCACAACAATGGAGGGAAGAACATCATTTTAAACTCGTCTGAATTTATTGACTTATAATTGTTACAGAGATTCTGGCTTTACTGTGCCAGCATGGGAAGTCGGGAGTGACTTCCGGGCCTCAGTAAAGACTGACCACTGGACACCAGGTGAGTGTTATCTGTGCCCCCAGCTGTCCATCATGTCCTGGGTCACACTTACCAAATCCCATTACCAGCTGGAAATGGCTTCTGTGGGACTGGGCCCTGACTCCAGATACTGATGATATTCCCAGGACGCTTGTAGACTACTTAATGCCCTTCTAGTAAGGAAAAGGCAGAGATTTCTGCTCAATGAAGCAGGTTCATATGTGTGGATCTGAATCAACTCCTGTCTGTCCTATCATGGAATCCTGTGCAACATTGCTTCCAGCAAAGCAATGGATGGACACCCTTGCAATTTGCTCCTATCACCCAGCAGCCATCCTCTGTTTTGAACTGTGACATGAATTATTGGAGATGTGGTTTCAAGACTAGCTCTGGGACAATATTTAATGAGGTTGAGATACTGTCCTTTAAGAGAGGTTTTTGTTTGGAACCAGTGATCACTATGTGGCACTATTTCTCTCATAGCTGGACCTGGAATAAGAGCAGGTCTGGAATAAGTGGGGGTACAGATGGTGCCACCTCCATTGTACCTAATGATTCTCACTCTCTTCAACTTTGGACACCACCAGTTTAGAATTTTTGAATCCAAGAAAGGAATTACCCACCAACGGGACAGCTGGCCATTGGAGTAGTTTCCCTTTTGGAAAGGGGAAGGGTGACGTTTCAACTGCATGAGGGATAGCTCCATTATCTGAGCAGAACGGTTTTTTTAAAGAGAAAATAGAGAAGTTATCTGTAGATGTTGAGCAGCGAAAGAATAAGGCTGTGATCAACATAATAAACCCATTTTTCTGCTTTTGGCTCTCCACCATCTGAACTCATTGCAAAGCTTGAAAATCCATTATTGTCCGAGACTTGGTATGAGGGCAGGAACAGCTGGTTGGGGGACCCAGGACCTACGCTCTGCCAGCTAGCTGTTTCCGCCCAGAACTTTGAATGTGGAGCTGGCACACAAAGAGTCAGGGTGAGGTTAGAGTTCATTCCCGCGGCGGTGGTGGAAGCATCAAGGGACAGCTGTTGAGTGGTTGCTGTTCAATATCCAGGGGCCAACACAGGGGGCCAGGGCACCCAAACTGAGATGTTTTTGAGATGTGATTGGGTCATGGTCCCAGACCTCTAGTTTTCTTGCATCCAACCGATTTTCAAGCCTGTTTCTCCTACAGATCCTGTGAGCTCCCAATAGCCTTCCACTAAATTCCCTAAGTAAGCCGAAGGTGGATGCTGTTTGCAACCATGAATCTAACCAGCCTGTCTCATCTGAGTTCTTTCCTTTGCTTCTACTGGTGTGTTAGGTAGGGGAGATGTTAGGACTGGCTTCTGTTAGCTCTTATATTATCAACCCAGAAAAGCAGGAGCTTCAAGAAGGACTGAGCACAGCACAGGTCATCCACAACAATCTCCCCTTTATTGATATTAATCACAGTTATGAGGTCTTGTCCATCAGAAAGTTTGCGTTATGCAGCATTACATACAAAGACATGAAAATACACATACACCAACCACCAAACCAATTAATTTCAACCCATCAAACCTCTGAATGTGTCTTCACCTCTGATCACCAGTGCTTCGGAAGATCGTAACATAGACCCAGCAGACGGTTGGCCTTTGGGTCTTACAGCAATTCACAGAGCGGGGTATTTACCCTTGGAAGCAATGAAACATGTAAACTCAGAGGGCAGGCATTGAAGCCCGGCTTTTGAACCGCCTGCATTGCTGGCAGAGCCCGTGTCGGTTCCCATAGGCAACTCTGACCAATGAAGACGGCAGGCCTTAATTTTATGTTCAAAACAGACCAGTTCTACCTCCCCAGTTGGAGGAGCTATGTCTACAAAGGAGTAGATTGCGATTGGCTTGTAGTGTAGTTCAAGTCCTTCTTTAGGGTCATTTCAGAACGACGACTTGGCTAAAATTACTTTCCAAGGACAATGTAAAAATCTCTCTTCTCCTACCCCTTCTTCCTTTCTCACCCCAGGGTCTCTGGCCAAACTCCAGCAAAGCCTGCTGCAGCTTTAAAGTTCTGGGTCAGGTAACAAGTTACTAAATGGTCAACAGAGAAGGACCCACGACAGACTCCAAACACCCTCCGCTCACTTACATCAGCTTAAGTGGCCCCCTCCATAAGCAAATGAAGGGTTTGAGTTCTGGCAGTTGGCCGGTATCCCCGAGTCTCTTAGAAAAATGAAGGTCACCAACCTTATCAAAATAAAGGTCTAGAGGATTGGGAAACCGCGCCAGACCACTTTGCCCTTAGAATCCACAGACAGCAGAGGTCTCTGATCAAAGCTACACTCTGTCCTCTTCTCACAGGTCTCACCATGTGTTCAAACTTGTCTGAATTCCCTTAACTTCAACGGTGTCCATCTTTGCCTTAAATAAGGGGGAAGACTAACTGATCCCCATCCCTTTGTCGGCGCCCCTTCCCAAACGGCCTCTTCCCCAGGGGAGGGAGAGGAAGGTCCGTTTCCTCCCTGGGGTGGCTGGGATCTGGGGACAGTTTGCTGTGTCCATGATGCTCCACTAAGGGACAGACAAGAGGTGTCCTGGCCATTCTGCTCTGAGGCACCAGGCAAAAACTGCCAGGAGACTGCTCTCTGGAGAACTTGCCCCTGCAGTGACCTTGGAAGTCGCCGTTGTCTCTAGCGAGGAAGACTGAAGGTGTGAAAGCAGAGATTTCCCTGATCTGGACGTCCGTGGCAATCCCACTGAAGAACGAGTCTGTTCAGGAGCCAAACAGAAATCTGTGGTTCATGACACCTTGAGATTCCAAATAAAACCAACATCTCCCTCATTCCTCAGAAGAAAAGTAAAAATTGTCATGTTCTAATCAGCGTCAATCAGGACAATGAGATGAAAAGGAAAAAAAAAAAAGGAAAAATGTTTTAAGGTAAAGAGCGAGGCTTGTGGTCCTGTCGAAGCCCGCCATTGCTGTTTCTTTGTGCTCCCTTTCCTGGGATCCGAAGCATTTCGGCGCTAGCCCAGGCCGACATCGAGGGACATCATGACCACAAATCCCAGGATGGAGGTCCAGGATGCCAGCTTCCCATTACCACTGGGGATGGGGAGAAAAGCAAGACCTTAGCACAGTCTGGGACACTGTCTATGCTGCAAGTATCCTCAGCAATACACATTTCTGATAGAAATGATACTAGTGCTATTAATAATGATAATAATATTGCTATGCCAGGAAAACTCATTAACTCGTGGAATCCCAAAGGATAACCACACGAGATCCATACTCAGATCAGTTATTCCCATTTTACTGGTGGGGAGACTGAGGCATAGAGGAATCAGTATCTTGCCCAAGGGCACCTGTAATAGCTGTAGAATCCATGCTTGAATAATAACATGGCCATTAAATTCCTGAAGATACTATTTAGTCTGACGTTATAATCTAGTCTCAAAATCATTCTGCCATTAAAACCAAAGTGAAACAAAGAGGAAGCCCCCCACCCCCAGTATCTGGCCTATAGCTGGACAATGAGAACATAGATGTCCCCTCTCCCCTCATTCCAGCCCCCCCAAAAGCTGAGAGATGGAGTGGTGGGGGTGTACAAAAATAATAGTCTGTTC
Source organism: Manis pentadactyla (assembly GCF_030020395.1). NCBI lineage: Eukaryota > Metazoa > Chordata > Mammalia > Pholidota > Manidae > Manis > Manis pentadactyla. Next base: position 182,486,083 of record NC_080022.1, read on the forward strand.
ATCAGGGGGCGGGGGAGGTGGTGGGCGTGTTCTGCTGCCTAAAATCGCCTGGTCTGTCTCTCTGCCCACATGCCCACCCCTCCTTTCTCTTTTTAGTTTCAGGAAGCACAGCTGAAGAGGGGCTGGGGGTGACCCCGGGAAGGGGCAGGGTGCAGTGGACGTAAAGAGAGGAATGGCAAATGAAGAAGGGCAGCTCTGGAGCTCGGGGTCTGGGCCGGGCCGGGGGCAGGCGAGGGAGGGCAAGCGCTCCGACCTGATCTGAGCTTCAGGGATGATGTCGTCCATGACCACATAGACCATGGCGCCAGCAGCAAAGGCCAAGGCGTAGGGCAGGATGGGCTCCACCAGCACCACGGCGAAGGCACCGAAGACCCCAGCTAGAGGCTCCACCATGCCGCTCAGCTGCCCGTACCTACGGAGAGAACAGAGACACGTGCCCCCGCGGGGATGCCAAGCAGACACACGGCATGTCGGAACTGTTGACTCAACTCTAGAAAACAGACACATTTTACGGCACATGGCGTCTGAGCACGGCAGTGTAAAAGCGCTTCGTTGTTTTTTTAACCACCTCGTGTGCTTCCCCAGCTCCCTGTTACACAGCTACAGTAGACGCCCCCCTCTCAGGTTCCTTTGGGAGTTTCAAAGTTTTCTACTTTCTTTTCAAAATAATAGCATTATTGACATATGAGTCACATTCCATACGGCACACCCATTTCACATATATCATTCGGTGGTTTTTGGTATAGTCACCAGGTTGTGCAACCATCACCACTATCTAATTCCAGATCATATTTGTCACCCCAAAAAAAGAAACTCCATAGCCATTAGCAGCCACTCCCCTATTCCTCCTTCCTCCCAGCCCCTGGTAACCACTAATCTACTTTTTGTCTCTATGGATTTACCTATTCTGGTATTTCATACAAAAGGAATCGTGCAATATGTGCTACTTTTGTGGCTTATTTCATTTAGCATAATGTTTTCAAGGTGCATCCACGTTGTAACACGTATTGGTACTTCATTCCTTTACGACTGAAGAGTACCTTACGGACACTCCATGTTATATATCCATTCATCGGCGGATGCCTGCCATGTCTTTTGATCACTAGAACAGGTTAGGAGTATTACGGACATTTCCCAAGAGCAGTTGTACCTGGTATGTCTGGGGGCTCAGGCGACAACTGCACCCCTTCTGAAGGAGCTGCAACCATCCACTTCTGCAGAGAACTGTGCGTATCAAGGGCCTGAATCCATCACGTTTGTATGCACCTGGCCACGTGTATATCAAGGGCCTATCCCCACTCTATGCCCCTCTTGGATTAAGGTGAGATTTCTCCTTTTAAAAAATCCCTTTGTTTGAGCTAGTGAGAGTGGGTCTCTGTGGCTTGAAATCACATGAGCTCTAATTAAAACAGGAGCCCACATGTGCACAGAGAAGTCAGAGCAGGAGATGATCTGGTACCTGAACCCACAGCTGAGCCCCATGGGCGAGACACACCTGCTGCCAGATGAATGCCCGAAGACAAGGAACTGGGAACATCGCTCCCACTGCCCCTTGCTGTGGGCATTTGGCAAGATACACTGCCTCAGAGCCTCAGTCCCTCCATCTGTAAAATGGGGGTAAGAGACACTTCCACGCCCAGCCTCCCCAGATTACAGGACAGGACTGTGAAGTCCACCCGCTCCCTGCTTCTCCCTGGCCAGGAGTAGACGGTTGGCACGGGAGGCACTGTTGGTGCTGGAGAATCCTCTAAGGGGCCACTGCCTCCTGACACCCATGCTTGTGTGCAAGGACCAGCGGGCTCTGTGGCTGTGTAGTGCGTACAATTCATGGCCTTGACTTTGTCAACCTCAGGAAAACCTGAGTTTGATGTCAAGTCCAGTCTAGAGCAGGAAGACAAAAAAGTTTGACCTCAGGGTCTGGACTTGGCCCACAAAGGCCCCATTCCCTCCCTTCCTTTCCCATGGTGCTTCTGCTGTAAGAAATGCCTGCCAGCTTTCAGGGTCATGGAACTCACATTTAAAAACCTCTAAGGCAGTCCTGCCCCTGCCCTCATCCAAATCCTCTATTCTGTAGACTCCAACAATGGAGAAAGAGATAATAGAGGGTAGAAATGAAATAATTTAAGTATGTGCAAGAACTTGTAAGTCATAAGGCCCTATAAAACGGGAGGCATTTTAAAACTGTTATTAGCAGTCCTTTAAAAGCTCTCAGCATACATTCTAGAGTAGTGATATTTTTAGCAAGAGGTATTCCGAGCATCAGAGCTCTGAGTTGAGGGGCAGAAGATTAGACCTCTAGTCTTGGAGTCACCACTGAATGGCCCAGGCCACGGTCCTCTCCTCGGAAAACTGGGGACTCACCTTACACGTTACTAAAAAGCAAAATTATGGAATAGATTTAGAAAGACCAGCACCGTCTCCCCAGACCCTGTTGACATAATCCTGGTCTTCGCACTGACAAGGGTATGCTAGGAGCTAATGCAATGACTCCTGGGGAAAGACTGTGGAAACACGAGGCTCCTCCCAGCCTCGGGGGGTGCAGGATTCAACCACATTGTTGGCGCTTTGCTAGAAGCTCCAGATTTGCCTCCAGGTCAGAAGAGGTTGTTCTGGAAGCAGCAGCCCATACGGAGGGCTGCTCTGAGCCTCACATCAGACACAACTCTGGCCTCTGATGGCCAGTGCTCTGAAGCGCTTACCAGAAGGCTCTCCAGGTGGAGAAGCCGGCTCCTCGTAAAGGGAGGCTGACGGCGAGGCCCTCCGGGAAATTCTGGATTCCAATTCCGATGGCTAAATTCCTGAAAGACCAAAAAGGCACACGCAGGTGGCCGTCAGGACCAAGCAGCCCCACACAGAGGAGCCCCGGCCTAGGCCCAGCTCCACCCTTTGGTGCAGGGATCCAGGTGAGACCTGGGACAGGTGGAGGTGGGGGAAAGGGAGGGCATGTGTGTGGGTGGAGAGCACAGGGGAGGGGGCGGTGACACGGACCTTCCACTCCTTCATGCTATCCTTGTCCCTGGGGACCCTCCATCTTTCTGGTGCTACCATGCAGCAGAGAATGTGCTGGCCGGGTGTTCATGACTTGTGTCCTGACACTTAGCTATGTGCACAATCACTTCACTTTGTATGCCTCAGATTCTTATGTATAACAGGGGGGGCTGCAAGGGGACGAGAACCCCTACCATGAAGGATTCCGTGTGAGCCGACGACGAATGCCTACAGAGTTCTGAGCACACATGAGGTGCTCAGTACATGTGGGTTTCCATTCTCGTACGGCATGGAGATGGATGTATCGGATTTTGTTGTGAAGTGACTTCAGAAATGGGACAAGGAAGCACTAACGCAGAATCCGACTTGGCTTCCCTGCAGACTCTGCGTGGGTCTGGCACGGACATTGTGCTCCTTTGGGCCCCTGTCATCCTCTCTCTTCCTGCCTCTGGGGGACACTGTGGGGCTGGGCTGTGTGAATCGGTCAGCTGGTCAGAGCCAAGCCTTGACAGCCTGCTTCACACACAGTCCAGGTGTTGATATAGAGCAGAGGGAGGGAGAAACAGCAGGAGCCAGGAGGAGATGCAGGACGTGACGCCAGGGGACCAGGCATGCATGTGAATTAAGAACCTTCATTACACACACTGCAAATTATCGCAAGTCAACTGAATGTCAACCTGCAAAGGAAGCAAAGGCACGATGTGAGAGAGACAGGGCTGGTCTGAACAATGGGGAGGCAGTTTCAGAGTGTCTCCCAGACGAGACTACCTTGGCGGGAGAGGTCCAGGGGCAGCCCCTCCGTGGAGGGCCCATCGCATCACCAAAGACCTCCAGGGTGTGAGAAGAGGATGTCACTGGGCAGGCAATGCTGGGCATGTGGCCAGAGGGAGTTGTGAATGGACAGACAGAAAAGGGAAACTCCACTGTCACTTGGCTTTCCAGGTAATTTGTTCACCATCTGTCCACCTTGCTGCCAAAAGGAATCCACCCATCGGCTCTGGACAGCCACCAGGGGTTCTTTACTAAAGGAAATATTCTGTTGCTTAAGGCTGACAGGGTCATTGACCTCCCTACGCCCCAGAAAAAGCAGTTCATAAGCTGAAGTGGATGGATAGGAAGACACCCGGCCGGCCCAGCCCGGGCTTGTCTGCAGAGGCCCATGGCCACATCACTCCGTGTCTGCTGACCTCTCCTGTGAGTCTGCCCAGATCCCTGACTCAGTTATCCAAGGCAGCGCTCTCCTTTTACCTCTTGGAGAGGGAGGGGCTCAGACACGCTCTGACACCATCTCATGGTCTAGGGGGCAGTGAACATTTTGTGAACAGGGCCAGATAGCAAATATTTTAGGCTTTGAGGACAATGGGGTCTCTTTTGGAACCATTCCACTCTGCCAATTGTTGTGGGAGAGCAGCTAATATGTGAACAAATGAGTGTGGCTGTGTTCCAATAAAACTTTATTTACAAAAACAGGTGGCAGGCCAGATTGGGCCTATGGGCTGAGTTGGCAGGCCTCTGCTCTCACACCTCAGCGGGTGGAGAAAGGTCCAACATAATGGAACCGAAGCCCCTGGGCCCCGAGTCCCCCATCCTTCCTCATGCCTCACCACCGTACATATAGCAGCTCAAGTTCTGGCTCTGCAGTCAGACTTCTTATGTTCAAATCCTGGGTCTGTGACTTACTGGCTGGGCTGCCCTCTACTTCACCAGCTGTAAAGTTCGAAGAAAACCTCCCCTCCCCCTCCCAGGGTTGCCAGGATGATTGATAACCCAGGATGGTCCCCCTAAAGCCCTGGGCACACAGGAGCTGCTATTCAGCAAGAACCTCATCAGCGTCTGGGGTGGGGTGGGGCTGGGCGTGATCACTGGGGTTTCAGTGTGAGCTGATGACGGAAGGCACCACGGAGAGCGGGACTGTAGGACAGTCCGTGTCACCGAGACTGACTTAGCTTCAAGAAGCGGAGCAGGGTCACAGCCTCTCCAGCCGTGGGGCCCTTCCAGTAATTCACAGATCCTCTCTGCAAGACGGGCTCAGAATACTTTCCACCCGGAATCAAAACTCACTCCTTTACAAAGCCCTGCTTCAGACAGATCTGGCTCGGAGGTTTGACTTGCACTCATGTGTGTTTGAAGCCCCATCAGCATGCACCTTTCTGCTCTTGCTGAACGCCAAGTGTGCCACCTCGGAGAAGAAGCACCAGGCGGGTGAAGGGCCTTCTGATGTGCTCCCTGTGCTGGTGGCTCAGCTCAGGTGCACAGAGTCTCCCGAGAGGCCTGAGCAATCGCTTCTGCTTCCTCTGGTCACCTCCACGCTCCATTCCTGCTGAGCCTCGGGAACTGGCTAGGCTCCCGATCCTCCCCTGGGCACACAGGGCACGAGAGTGGCAAGCCGGGTGCGTGGGGCACCTGGATGAGCTTGGACTTGACTGTTCTGCTGCTGAGCGGTAAGCCGTGGGGTCACTGCTGGGTAACCCTTAAGGATTTTCCCAGGCAGCTGGGTCTCAGAAGCACCTCCATAGGTGAGAGCTGGGGGGCAACTTTGCTCTGCACCTCCTCCAGGGAAGCCCAGATCTGTCCCAGTCTGAGCTAAGAGGATGAGATTAAGTGACATTAGGGCACAAAAAGAAACCTGGCTGGTGATTTTTTAGGAAAAAGCTGTTGTTCTGTTCCTTTGCTTTTTAAGTGTGTGCGTGTGTGTGTGTGTTGTGTGCGTGTCTGTGTGTGTAGCAATGGGTTCTGCTGGGCTGGCTTTTCCTTCCTCCTTTTCTGAGCTCCTAACCATCATTCTCCAGCCAGTCCACAGGGCACAAGTTCCCTTTCTTGCCTCAAAAGGCCGGAGGACAAACTCCTGTTCTGTTCAGGGACACTGACAAAAGCCACCCTCGGGGACTAGGTTCAGAATCACGGTTCAGAGTCTCTCTCCTCATCTCTAGGGTCCGAGGTAGAGGAATCCAGACCCACTTTGGGATCACCCTGTGGAGCCCTGCTCAAGTCATGGCGCCCTGACAAGCATGCTCCCACCAGCCCTGGGCAGAAATGCAACTTCTTCTAGAGGCTTCTGCCATCACTCTCATAGCCCACATGACCCTGAGCTCCTATTCCAGGTGCAGGGGGCATTTGAAATACATTTCTATTGAAGAAATGATCCATAAGGGTTCATCTGCTGATATTTCATTAGCCTCAGCCCTGCCTTCTCAGACAGACCCTCCGAGTGGTGATCCTTTTCCTTCAAACTTGCTCAGCATCCCCTTTTCACCTCCAAATGGATGAGGATACAACTAGCTTTCTTGACTTTTTGCAAGGCCCTGAATCCAAGGTCTCCTTCAACATGGAAGGTCGGTGTCCCACCAGTTCCTGTGTCCCTTCTCTGACATGGAAACAGCACTTTGGGGCCGGCTTGGTGTCCACTGCCATCACCTGTTCCCGTGTTCACAGGCAGGCACACGACTTACCCCAGCCTAACCACCAGTTGCCAGCCCAGTGCCACCAGCAAATCAGAGGTGGGGTTCCTCGTCCAAAGTCCTCACCACGCCACAGTACTGATCGCAGCCATCTGCCAGGCGGGCTGTGGAAGCCTCCGCCACATCCCGTCTGGGCGCCACCATCCTGATAAGCAGCACAGAAACCCCATTCTTCTGTCTCTGGCAAGCCATGTTACCTCAGCCCTCCCCGGCTCTGGCATGGGGCTTCCAGACCAACCAGGTGCCACACCCTCAGGATCCTGCCAGGCCGTTCTTAGCAAGGCACTACCTCGCTGGGCAATCATGGAATCTGTCCTGAGTGCCCTTGGGCTCCTCTGCCCCACGGCAGGGCTGGACCACAGCTTTCCTGCCCTTCTACCTTCATATAAGTCCCTTCTTAACTTGGCTCTGCTCTCCATGCACGTGGACACGCATGCACACACGCACATGCACACTAGCCTACCATGTTCCCCTGCCCCGCTCACTATGCTGTGCCTCTGTTCCATGTCAACTAGATAGGGGCGACCCAATGGAAGGGCTCAGCACCCCCCATGCCCTCTGTTGCACACTGCTGCTTGCACCAGCTCAGGATGGGAACCAAACACAGGGCTCTCAGCCCTAGCTACGCCAGGGAGCTCCAGTAAATGCAATGCCTGGGCCCTTCCCTCAGGGATGAGTAATTGGCATCGGGGCCTGGGGTCTGTAGATTTTAAGAACATGCTGAAGGTCCTGAGAACCACTGACCTAAGATGTTATCATAGGGGATGAAGATGAAGATAGTGCCTCTACGTCCACATGCCTCCTAGAGCCCGCCCCAGCTGTCTGACACCCAGCAAGGAGCACCACGGGGTGGCCCTGGCCGGGGACCAAGGACACCAGTGGCCACATGTGACCATGGCAGGCTATCTGCAGACTGGGTGCTTTCTTGCACACAACCTGAACTGGGGAGCTCTGGAGGGGATCCAGGGAAACAAACAGCAGGAGCCTCAAAGTGGAGGGTCACTGGGGTGATAGGATGAGCAACCCACATGATGGGGCTCATGTCTAGGGAGAAGGAGCAAAAAGGAACTGGGCTCAGGCTGGCAGGGCTGGCTCCTTGCAGCACGAGCTCACGGCTGCCTTTGGAGCAGTGGGGACCCAGGTGGATGGCTGGGATGGGAAACCGTGAATGAGGGAAAGGGCAGCCTGCTGGGGAACCTGGGCACGGAGGGAGTGCTGCTACCCTCCCTGCCTCCTGCCGCCCTGCTGAGAGTGTCCCACGTGGGGCCTGGCAGGCTATTCATGCCATCAGCGAACTAGGGGAGGTAAAGCCCGAGTGAGAGGTATCCTCTCCAGGACGGGCCGCGAAGATTTCAAGCAGGACTTTAAGCAAGGGGGAAGCCCAAACCCTTGCCCTGCGCAGACAAAGCTGCTGTCTCTGGGCTCTGCTCTCCAGGAGGGAACACAAAGACACCTTTACCGGCCTTGACCATGACCCAGTAGTGGCAGGGAGAGGAGGTGGGAATGCGGGGCTCTTTAAGGAAAGAAACCCAGGCTGTCCCCTGACTGCATCCCTTCCCTTAGGTGACAAGCCAAGCCTCATGGTGACCTGTCACCTGGGTCTGTTGGGGAGTAACAAGGGAGAGGATCTTGTAAGAAGGGCCAGGCAAGGCCATCCGTGGGGAGCAGGCAGGGGAGAAGAGGGGGAGGATGGCAGGATGGTTACAGCGGGAGGTCACTGGGGAGGGGGTAACTCCAGGGGGCTGGACTGCACCTGCGGGGTCAAGAGCAGCCCTGGGAGGCCTCTCCCGGGAAGGTGAGCCAGGTCTGTCCCAGAGGGGTGCCCCTGGGCAGCACCAGATTTGGCATGGAGCATGCAGCCATCTCTTTTCCTTTCCCTTAGGAATCTGATTCACCAGGAGGGGCAGACCCAGTCTAGCGTTAGGGGAAATGGGCTATTTTTAAAGTTCACTTCCTAGGACTTTGATTTTCGTTTTAATGCCACGGTGGAAGGGAGACTGTCCAGAAGGAAGAAAACCAAACATCACTTTCTTCTCTGACTTGGGGGAGGAGGTAAGTAGCAAGGGCTCGTCTGACCTCAGAGTTCCCTCATTAGCCGTTAAGCACTATTACAGATGCAGAATTCCCTGGATGCAGCTGGAGTTTTGGGGTGGGAATTGGGGTGCCCAACTGCCCTGGTTAGCCTGGGACTGGGAGGTTTCCTGGAAAGATGGACATCCAGTGCTGAAACCAGGAAGGTCCTGGGCTGCCTGGGATCAGCTGGTCACCTTTGGGAGCACCCGGAAACCTGGTAGGTGGCAGACGTTCAGGTGAGAACCTTAATTTGCTACAGAGGACGTACCCACAACCCTAGAGGCTGAGCAGATATTTTTTTTCTAAAAAGGCCCCATCCAGTACTTCAAATGGTTGAAAACAAGTTCCAACCACTCACTCTATGTGGGCCTCTTGTGTCCAAGTCTGCCCTGAGCTGGGGCACAGCACGGGCAGGAGTGATGGCCTCCCCGCAGTGACAGCAGCAGAGACCTTGCTCTCTGTCCGGGGCAGGGGCACCAAGGGGCATTTCAGGCTGTGTAGGGCCAGAAGGCAGCTGGAGAGCCCAAGGACCGGGGGACTTGATGGGGGTGGGGAAGGTGCTGGGCTCACTCACAAATACTGACCTCCCAGCAGGTCTAGGGGGCTGGGCCCATGAGGGGTGCACAGGAGGTGCAGGCCGGGAAAAGGGTGCCCATTCCCTGGATGCAAGGGCAGAAGCCAAGGGCCTGAGGGGGGCTTTTCCACTGCCTCTCAGTCCGTGCTCTCCCAGCCCTATAGAGGCAGATGGCCAGGCCTCTCGGTGTACTTGGCCCCTCCAGGCTGTGAGTTAGAAGGGCCTCCCTGCCCTTTTCCTCAAACACCACTAATCCCAAGAGGTGGGCAACAGGAATAAAGACCATCCCAGTGGGCAATTCCTTCTGCTTTTTCTTAGGGGCCTGGAGGCAGCCAGAGGCCTGACCCTGGGTCGCTGCAGAGGCTGCCCTCTCATCTCCTGCATCCTGTTCCTACTCAGCCTCCGGAGTTAGGGCCCCTGGAGGCCCCAGGTCCAACTCCTTCATTGTTAAGGCAGAAATCAAAGGCAAGGAGAAGCTCAAGGTCTTTGGAGGCAATGAGACAGTGGGTGGCCAAAGACACCTGGATGGGAACCCCCACCAGGTGCACCACCGTAACCCAGTGCAAGCTACGAGAGACTCGGCCTTCACTGTCTGTGAAACAGGCATAAATATCCCCCATCTGCAGGTTCTTCTGAGGATGGAGAATAATTGCTATGAAGTGTGGTCACAGCTCAGAACAGGGGCTCCTGACACGGTAGCTACTGAAAATCACCCCATTCCCTAACCTCACACAGATTTCTTCTCCAGCTCAGGCTCCTCAACCTTCTTGTCTCTCTGATCTCCTGGTCAGAAACGAGGCCAGAAATAGCAACTGACGGTCAGCTGGGAGCCACTTTTCAGGAGCAACTCCAGAATCTACCACCAAGCCCCGGCCACATGAGAGGTCTTATGTCACATACCCAGAATAAGGGTAGGAAGGGTCCCCATCTTCAAGGAGTTACAGTCTAACAGAGGCCAAGAGGCCCACACACAAATGACCACAAGACAGCACAGACCTGGCCGAAGACCACAGGAGAAGCACAAAACATGGCGAGAACGGTTCTGGCAGAGAAAGATGACTGGAGACAGAAAGTGACATAGGATGGGCTTTGAAGGATGGGATCCTTTCAACAGACAGAGATGGAGAAATGCCTTTCCTCCAGTTGGGAGGAAGGGAGTTCACAAAGGTGTGAGACGGTCAGGCAGAGCCAGATCTTCTCTCCGTTTCCTCGATTCAAAGCCAACACACAAACAAAAACAAAAAGTGCTCTGGAGTCTAAGCCCAGCTCTCCTAGACGTCGATCTTCCAAGAAGAGTTCCTGCGGACAGGAAAGCAGAGTCTGCTGCCTTTTGAGGGGAAACCTGAGTGTTTGATGCCCCCACCCCACCCCAGGCGTCTTTCCAAGGCAAAGGGTTGGGTCCATGTTAAGGGGCTCCACCCCACCTTCGGGCGCAGGGCCCTGAGCTGAAGGAGACACTTGGAGGGGGTGCCCTGACAGTCTGCCGATCAGCCACTGGCACTCAGACCTTTCCCTGAATGCCTCAGGCCTCGAGCTTGGGGCAAGCTTTCAGGGCGGGTTGTGTCAGCAACAAAGCTGTGCTGGGAGCAGCACAGAGCACTCCAGTCCCCTTGCAGCAACCTGCCGCGGAAACCAGCTCACCTTTCATCACCACGCCCATTGGAGGGAGCCTGAGGTCCTCGGGCTAGAGTAAAATGACGGTAATCACCCCCGCCATTTATGGAGTGTTACTAAGTGTCAGGCGTGGTTGTAAGCATTTTGCGTGTAGCAACATGCTTCGTTCTCTCAGCCCTCTCCTAAGTGTCCCTACCTTTAATATCCCCATTTTACGGATGAGAAACAGATGCACGAGGAGGTTAAGGGGCTTGTCTCCAAGGTTAGCCAGCTGCGAAGTGACAGTGGAGACTCTTACCCACCACCCTGTTTGCTTTGGGTCCTCTGGGCCTGGTGCAGACCCATCAAAACACCACAGAGAGAGACAGTTACCTGGGCCCAAATCCCCAGCAGAGGAGCAGGTGCTGCCTGAGGCCCACTTGGCTGATGTTCTGGTACATTCTGGGAGATAAGGAGAGCAGGCCGGATGGGCGAGATGTCAAGCAGAGGCTTCCAGGGGTAAAGGCGGTCAGAACATCTCATCTGCAGCAGGCTCTCAACCGTGCCACCACTGACCTTTGGACTGGATCATTCTCTGCTGTGGGGGCCTGGCCTGTGACTGGAGAACACCGAGCAGCATTCCGGGCCAGGAGCATCTCTTTCTAGTCATAACCAAAACTGTCTCCAGACTTGCAATCTCCTGCAGTGCCAAAGCACCCCTGGATGGGAACCACAGGCCTCGAGTACATTACAGTTTGGGTGAGCTTGCTGCCTCAGCAAATATCCAAGCACCAGAAACTGCTCAGACCGAGCAAGGACAACTTCTGCTCTCAGGCATCTCACTTGAGAATTTCTAGGCTCAGTGGAGATGAGCCTTCTACAGAGCTTAGCTGTAGCAAGAGAGATTCCTGGGATTCAAGGTAAACCAACCAGATGGCCGCCACTCCCTCATCTTGAAGGCAGGAGCTTTGGAACGTCAGAGTTGCCCAATTCCCAGGGCACCATGCACATTGCACTCTCTGTGAATGGCGCCCCCCAGAGTTGTGCAATGGGACATTCCTGCTTGAATCCCAAGCACAGATTCCTCGGCATATAGGATTGCTTCTGGGGGTTGGAGGCAAGGCGTCTGGGGGAGGCGGTAGACAGAGTCCTGGATTTCTCTGAGAACTGTGGTTGCAACCTGCGGCCTTGCTCTCCAGGCTATGTTCTCTGGCCTGCTGATTATGAAAGGAGAACGCATGTTCCTGACCAGCCCCACTTCACCCAGGCCTTCAGATCCTCCCATGCGCTCTGAGCATGTATGTTCTTGCGTGGCAGGCCCTTACATACTGTTTTGATTGTTATCGTCCTGCCCTGAAAGGCCTGATTGTTCAGGCTTGGCGATGACATGGATGACATCACCGGCTTTCCACCCAGGCTGCCGGTGGAGATGTTTGATGAGCCTGCAGGTGGGAAGGGGCTGGATGCCGCCTGCATGGCCGCCGGGCCCTACCTGCTCAGCCCAGCCGGTTCAGCATGCAGAGGCTCTTCCCCACCCCCTTCTTCCAGTTCGGGGAGGCTTATTGCCACAGGCTGGAAAGATGAGATGACCCATCCCTTCCCTTAAAGTCTGCCGCCCTCCCCAAAGAGGGCAGGGAAGTCAAGCCACATGGCAGGGTGTCTGAGGGTGAGTCAGGCCACCATTGTGCCCCTTTGCTTGCAGAAAAGTAGAGAGCCTTCAGGATCCCTAGAGGAATCTCTAACTTCCCAAGGGATACCCAGGGATCTTTACCTGCCAAGTCTCCCAGCAAATAAATCAACCCTATCCTTTGGCCAGGTACAGGCCACCTTAAAAAGCACCCAGGGCTGTATAACCAAGAACAATGTGTTTACACACTCATTGAAAGCCTAGGGGACATCACCCTAGCTCTATCTACAATAGCTACAAACTGGAAACTAAGCAAATGCCCATCAACAGAATGAATAAATAAAGTGCTCCATTCTCACAATGGAATACAGAACAGCAAAGTGAATGAATGATCGGCAGCCACAAACAATGGGCTGAGGCATCTCAGATACAACATTTTCAGTGAAAGAAACTAGACACAAAATAGTGAATGCCCTGTGATTTTGTTTACAGAAAGTCCCCACGGAGACAAAACTAAGCTATGCCTTCTTATCTACTAATTGAGATGAGGTGTCAATGCCAGATAGCAGCAATTTATTGGTGAATTCTCCTTAAAGTACTTGGACTTTTAAAAACAAGACATTGGATCAGACAATAAGGATTCTCTAAAGGTAGGAATTCAGGTCCTGGGTAAGGATGCGTTTCTCACTTTTGGGAAAAGAATAACTTCTCACTGCCTTTTAATAAAGATATTTACTGCAGCTGAATGTATGTGCAGGGACGAGCACGCATTGTAAGTGTTCTGCTTGCTGGATTTTCAGAAACCTGATGAATTTCATGAAACGCATACCCAGATTAAGAAACGGAACACTACCAGCATCCAGGAGCCCCCAAGCCTGGTCTCTGGCTTGGCCCTGCTGTGGCCCCGAGAGGTCACTACCTTCACGGCTGAGAGCGTACTGAAGTCATGCCTGCTTTTGCACATTCTAGAAATAGTTTAGTTGGCCATCCAAGACCACACTCAGGGGTCACGTGAGGGCCTGAAGGATGAACACTCATCTCCCTGGCCGATGGCCGTTTCCAGGCCTTAGATGTAGAGCTCTGCATCAGGGTTTTCCTCGAGGTACCTAAGTCTGGCCCTCTGGCATCTCCTTTCCCTCCAGCTTTTCTTCTGCAGGATACTTTAGTCTGTCCATCTGCAGGATCAACACATTAGGGGAGGGAGGCAATGGAAACACATCCTTCTCCAGCCCACAAAGTACCAGTGCAAACCACTAAAACACTGGCCAGCACTCTGCACTTTCTCCTACAGAGCTTCGAGACACTTCATAACATTTATTATTTCTTTCACTCAAGAGATATAAGTTGACCTTCCATTCTGCAGATATACTAACCAAGGTCTACAAAAGGGCGAGTGATAAACCTAAGAATGCAGCATGGGTCACCGGCACAGGGAACTGGGGTTGCGTCCCCCGCACTTCTCCAGGTCTCCCCTCTTACCATAAAACTGCAGAAGGCTGGGAGGAAGAGGGGCCAGGGGCAGCTTTGGGGAAGGAAGGCCACAAACCTCGATGTCATTCTGGGCTACTGTGTCACAGCTCACCTGTGCTCCCACAGGGAATCCTGTGGGATCTATCATCCAAACCTGTCCAGAGCCTGGCATTTTTCCCTCCATGCTACACCCAGGTGGGAGGCCCCCATCTCCTCCCTGGCCACAGCAGGGGCCTCCTAACTGGTCCCAACTCTCCCCTGCCCCCGACATTCTGTTCTCTGCACAACTGCTATGTCTACTTAGGCTGCTCCTCCGCTCAAAACTCTGCTGTGGCTCCCTATTTCACTTGGGGGCAGGGCCCAGGTCCTTGCCCTTGGCTTATAGTGACCTTCATGTTCCTGCCCTCTGCTCCCTCTCTGATTTCTGTACCTCTTCCCTTGCCTCCTTCTACTCTAGTTGTAGCTTCTATGCTCTCCAGCAAACACACTGTTCACTCCCACCTTAGGGCATCTCTACTGGAACATTCCTTCTCAGATATCTGTGGCTCACTTCTTCACCTCTTTCGAGGCTAGGTCATAAAATACATTTTGGCTTCTCTCTCTCCGTCTTGATGCTCACCAGCTCTAGGGGAAGCCAGCTGCCATGCTGTGGGACCCACAGGCATGTCACAGGATCCTCGAGCAGCCATATGGAGATGCTCATGTGACAAGGACCTGAGGCCTCCTGCCAGCAGCCGTGTCAGGGCGCCACCTTGGAAACGGATCCTCCAGCCCAGCCCAGCCTTCAGATGAGTGCAACGCTGGCTGCCTTCTTGGCTGCAACCTCAAGACAGACCGTGAGCAGGGCCCACTCGGCAAAGAGCTCTTGAATTCCTCACCCACAAAAAAATTGAGATAATGTTTCCTGGTTTGAGCCATAGAACTTTGCGCAATTTTGTTGGCAATAGTTAACTAATAGGTAATTCACTTCTCAGTGAGATCTACCCTTATCCCCTTATCAAAAATTATAAACCACCCAGAAATCACTCTCATTATCCCTTAACCCTAGTCTTATTTTTCTTCTCTTTTTTTTTCTTGATAACAATTCTTACCTTGTAATCTACCAGATAATGTACTAATTTTCTATGTTTCTGTTCATTCCCCCCCCCCCCATCTGACCTGGCATCAGAACAAGTCAGGAATCTGTTCACCCATGTGTCCCAAGCACCTAGAAAAGCACCAGGCGCACACGGATGAGGCAGACGTGCGTACAGATATGGGCCCGTACGTTCCAGCCAGGCCGGTGTCTTGTCCTCTCCCAGCTGCAGGTAATCAATCGGCAGCAAGCATGTCACAGATCCCTAGGCCTCAGAGTCTTCAGCTTTGAAGTAAGGAGGTTAATTGGGGTGACCCGTAGCTTTTTTCCAGATGCTAAGCTTTGTGCTCCCTACACAACGACGGTATTGTGGGTCCTCCAGATTCCAGAGGCTGCAGAGACGGGCCTCCGCCTTTGCCAAAGCTCATTTATTTCCTGTCCGTGTACATCTAGAAAGCCAAAACACAAAACCGGCACATTGTGCACATCTGGACAGCTTAAACCAATCGCTCCAAGAGGCGACTCCAAAACGGCGGCTCAGCGAAAACTGCAGCCCAGGCCACATGAGAGGGGTTGAAAGACTCCTTTCTTTTCCACCTGCAAAACAATCTTCTGGGCACGATCTTAAGAGGCTAAGTGCTCTGCTGCTGAATAACATGCGCGCTCAATAGCCTTCGCCTGCAGTCTCTGTCACACACTCTCTCTGCCTGGCTCCTGGCCAGTGTAAAACTTACGGAACAGGGATTTTCCCCCCCACTCCCTTGTTTAGAGCAAGCTATACCTTCACCTATCCTGGGGGCATGTGGCCCGAGTTCAAAGCTGAACACCACCTGCTCCTCCTCCTCGTTCAATGCACGCCTAGTGCAAACTGTACAGGGAGCTTTGAGCTCTGGGGAGAAACTGCTAGCTATTTGCATGCAGTTAGAATGTGCTCCCTCCCTTCCTCCCTCCATAGCTGGGAAGAGAAGGCTGCCTGTCAATAGGTAGTCTGTTGTCTGACAAGCAGCCTGGGTAAAGAGCAAATGAAATGAGTTTCAGAGGCTCTGAACTTTGGCTAGCAAAGATAAGCAGCACAGGGAGGGGCAGAGGCCTGCAGGGAAATGTGGGGTTCTACCCACTTGTAACTTCACAGCTGGTGATGACAAATGGCTGAGTGGCCAGGACAAGTCGAAGCATGGGGAGGTTACTAGCGAGCCTTTGAGTAAGGGTCCTGCACGCAGCAGGGGATGCTTGCAAGGAGCAAATGAAGGTGGGTGAGGATCTGGGGTAAGGGTGTCTGCCCATCCCTCATCATCACTCTTTTGGCTTCTTTTCTTTTATTTATTTTTTCTCTAGGCTTCTTTTAGAAGTGCAGGTGAAGAGGCGGGAGTAGGACACAGGCATGAGAGCCCTGAAGCCTGGCCCTGGACCCTCACATCAAACAGCAGCATCTCCCCAAGACTCAAAACTCTACATCGGGGAGACCAGTGCTCGCTGCTCTGAAGCCAAACAGCACTGAAAGCCCACAGCCCACTGGCTCTGCGCAGACCCAGCATGCAGAAAACCAGGCGAGATGCTGGGAAGAAATCTATCAAAAATAAATCTTTTCCTTCCTTGTCTTGTTTTGGGGCTTGCTTTCTAGCAAGGCTGGGGACTCAGAGCTTTGCGGCTGGGAAACGAATGTTTTCTTGGCTTCTCAGTATGGATAGCTGAGGGTGACTGCAAGATGCATGTCTGTGAAACTGGTGGCAAGGGGACAGGCTGGGGAGCATCAGAAGCCAGAAGGGTCTGTGCCTGCTGGCTGCACATGCTATTAATGGTACCAAGATGCTGAGCGCAGCGGCTACCCGATCAGAGCCGCTTCTTGCAGAAATGCCTGGTGCTGACACCAGAGGCGTCTGGCTAACAAACCACAGCAAGAGCACGGGTAGGGTTTACTAAGCCC
Organism: Manis pentadactyla; assembly: GCF_030020395.1. Taxonomy (NCBI): domain Eukaryota; kingdom Metazoa; phylum Chordata; class Mammalia; order Pholidota; family Manidae; genus Manis; species Manis pentadactyla. Next base: position 182,502,865 of record NC_080022.1, read on the forward strand.
CCACCCTGAGCCAGGTCCAGGGCTACGTGCTGTTCATGCATTTTCTCCTTTTGTTCTGGCAATCACCCAGTGCAGGAAATGTTATCAGCCATTTAATAGATGAAGAAACAGAGGCTTACGGAGGGTTAAATAGCTCTCTCAAGTTCATCACCCCATAAGTGGCACAGCCAAAATTTCAGCCCTGAAGGGCTTCACCCAAGGGTGCAGTGCTGGCCATCACACTCCTACATAAACACTGCAGAATGAGGGTGGGTCTTCCTGTAATCTCAGTTTATGAAGGGGAGCCTGTGTTATGTCAACCTTTCACACCATGAAGCCACCTCCTACCAATTTCCCACTGGGGGAGTCGGGGGTAGGGGGACATAACACAAACATTGCAAGAGATCCCTGTTTGTTTAAAATATTAATGTTGCTTGAACATCATTAAAAGAAAGAGGTTCCCAGTATTTCCAAACAATGGCTGGCATCTGACACACATCTGTTGTCATTTTCTCTCTTGACCAAGTGGGGGACTGGGAAGAATTCCTTGGCTATTATATGTAGATCTCAGTTGGCTCCAGTGGATGCCCCTGGGGGGCATTACCAAGGTGCCAGGAATCCCCAGCCTTCTTGGCGGGAGGAAGCCAATTAAACACTGGCCTCCCTGGCGTTGTACCCCCTCCCAAGGGTAATGAGCAGTCTGAGAAAAGGAATGACAGGTTCAGAGGGGAGGGCATAAGTAGGGGCTCAGGTCAGGCAGGACAGGAGCAGAAAGGAAAGCCCGGTGCCCGCTACACAGCTGAGAAAGCGCACTCTTGCCGACAGCTGCTGGCCCACACCTCAAGAGCCACTCAGACACACGTGGGCTTCAGAACCCATCACATTAGAGCTGAGATTTATGTGAACATGAGTTTGCAGAGATGGTCTCCTTCCCTACTGTATCCTATCAAAACCAGCCAGTTCTCTGGGCTCTTCAAACATATCACTGTGGCCCAAGCCAGAAAAGGGAAACAGGTCTCTCTGACAGGAGATTAAGGGGACAAGACAAGTGAGTGTGTCACCAAGCCAAACAAATAAAACAAATGACCACTCTATAAAGGACACTGAGAATGATTAGACAGACAAAAGGGATAATAGGGTCAACATATTAGGTTAATCAAGGTTAAATTCCTTGGGTAGGATAATCATGTTGAATTCATGAGGGCGAATGTCTATATTTTCTTTTTTTCCCTCAAAGTTAAATAGGTTGCTTTCCTCTAAGACTTCTCAAATAACTTAATATACAAATTCAATCATTCATCAAATATTTAGAGAGTCCCTACTATGTGCCAGATGGTGTGTATTTATTTTTACTTTTTATTTGGAAATAATTTTAGACTTAACAGAAAATTGCCAAAAAAAAGATATAGTACAGAGTTCCTGTGTTCCTCTCATCCAGATTCCCATATTGTTACCAACATAGTATAATGGTGAAAACCAGGAAGACAGTATTTTACATTAGCATAAAGATGGAACTGCCCCACCCCCACCCTTCCCACCCATCCCCCATGTGTAATCACTCTTCTTGGTTTCTGGTTTATCCTTCCTGCATCTTTGGTATAAATGAGCAGATCTATGTGCGTTCTATTCTTTTTTTACACAAATGGTAGTGTATTACAGATTCTCTTTTTCACTTTGCTTTTTTCACTTAGAAGTATGTCCTGGAAATCACTCCAGCTCACTCACAGAGCTCTCCCCTATTCCTGTTTACAGCTGCATACTACTGCATTATGTGGATATACCCTGTTCATTCAACTGCATTTAGGTTACTTCCAATCTTTTGCAATCATAAACAATGTTGCAATGAATAAATAACCTTGTGCATATATATTTTTTCATGTTCTTAGAGGTGTAGCTGCAGAGTAGGTTCATAAGAGCAGGGTTGCTGGATCAAAGGGGAAATGCGTATATGTAGTTTTGTTAGATGGATATGATATAGTACAGAGTTCATATACTCATGGGAGGTCAAAGAGGGACCCCAGCCCTTGGCCACCTTCTGAAGTCAAAATCCCAGATGGGTATCTCAATAGACATTCTGATAATAGTTTTTTCTGGGAGGGAGTGGGGGTTCCCAGGGCAAACTATAAATAGCCTGGGGGAATCACAATCTTCTAATACGGCACCTGGGAGGTAGATGCAATTAGTTAGCCCATTGAAAGTGCTGCAAATAGCATGTGGCACAGAGCAGGTGCTCAATAAATGCTAGCTTTTCTTTCATTATCATGATGATCAACCGCAGCGAGCAGAGGGGTTCACAGAGCAGGCCCAGGACTGCTCTCTTCAGGGAGTTCTGTTTTCAGGCTGGCCCTTGGCCGGGTCCTGGGGCCTTGGTAAGGGTGGCTCACTGTGCCCAAACTGTGCAAATGATACTGTTCATGCCGAACACCTGCCTCACCTCCAGGAGTCTGGGAATTTAGTAGGGAGGGTGGCAGGCAGAGGGTGCCTATGTGACCAGCCCCAGTACAGGCTCTGGGCACAGAGGCGCTAAGGGGCTCCCTTGGGTAGGTGATCTTCAGTGGTGTCACGAACTCACTACTGGGGGAACGAAGTGCATCCTGTGTGTCTCCACAGGGAAAGGACTTTGGGAAATGAATGGCTCGTTTCCTCCCAACTTTGCCCCTGTGCCTTCTCCCTTTGCCGAGTCAGCTTGTGTCCTTTCACTGTCACACACCTTAGCTTGCGTGTGACTGAATGCTGGCTCCTCTGAGCCCTGACAGTGAATCACCAAATCTGGGGCTGGGCTCGGGACCTCCAGCATAAAGTTAGCAGCAGTGACCGGGGTTGGTGACAGGTGGCTGGGCCTAAGGCAAGCAGCTCCCAGAACCCACCACATCCTAGGGGTGCAGCTGGAAGGCAGCCAGGGTTCCCGACCTTGGTGGGCTTGAAGCAGGGAGCTAAGGGCTGAGAGGGCCAGTGGGCTGGAAGAGACTCAACATAAAACCCAAGGCCAGAGGGCACCATGAGACCCCAGGGACCAACGACAGAGGCACATCTGAGATGATGCCCAACACTGAGTGGGCCCCGTGGCATCATGGGGGACCCATAAGGACCTGTACGGAGGAAGGGCCACACCTGACCAGACGCTCCCCTCTGAGCACTTGGCTCTCCTTTAGGGAAAAGGAGAAGGAGAAGGGTTCTCAGTGGCTTGTGTGTGTAACCTGAGCTGAGCAAATGTAAAACTAGAAGGGACAGTGAGCTTTAGGGGGCATGTGTTTTTCCATCTGGACAAATAAGGGCTAAGTTCATGGACAACAGCTGTTCTCACCTTGACAGCAGATCAGAATCACCTGGAGGGCTTGTTAAAACACAGTGCTGGGCCCACCCCCAGAGCAGCCAGTAGATCAGGGTGAAGCCTGAGAATTTACATTTTTAACAGGTGATGCCAATGCTACCAGGAGCCCTACTTTGAGAACCACTAATACAGGGAAACACAGTTAATGGCACAGTCAGAATGAATGGGCCTCTGCAGCTTAGGAGGAAGAATTATCTGCCCCAAACTGCATGGGCAATCCTAGGCTGTAAGAACCTCGTTAATCCACCTGCTGAGGCAGCAGCCTGGGCTGAGGGAAGGCTTGGGAGGAATGGCCGGCTCACCAAAAGCCCCAGCAAGCCTGTCTAGACTGAGCTCTGGGGAAATGCAACTGTGGCTGACTCCAGAACCTTCATTGAAGTGCACACACCCACCCTGTCTCAGGCATCTTTTCCATGCACACAGTTGTGGGGCATTGCAGCCAAAGTCAGGGTACAGGTGGGACCGTCTTTGCACCTGTCGGGTCCTGGCCCTGTGGGGGAATCTCCGGCCAGATGGGCATGAGTTCCAGCCTCCAGAAAAGGCTGCAGGCATCTGGCAAAGGGACAGTCCCTCCTAGTTCCTTAGATCAAGGGTTCTCAATTGGCCTCCCAGGGTACATTGGCCATATCTGGAGACATTTTTGTTGTTACAGATAGGGACAGGCTACTGACATCTAGTGCAAAGAAGCCAGGTGTGCAGCTCAACATCCACAAGGCACAGGACAGCTCCCGTGATGAAAAAGCATCTGTTTCGAAGTGTCAACAGTGTTGAGAGGCTGAGGACCCCTGCTCTCCACCCTGCATGGCGCACAGTGGGCACCACATACAGTAGGCACAGCATCGGCAAAGACTTGTGATATTGGGAAAATGAAGTTAAAAAGGGATCTGTTTCTGAACAGTCTTTAGTCATCCTCCTGAGAGGGTCTCAGGAACATGGAACAGCACAGCCTGAGGAGGGAGGAAAGGAAGGGGGCCCACTGAGGTCCCTCCCTGCCACTCGAGGCTGTAGCAGCATCACCACCTGCACTCCCAGCAGGGCCCCAGGCCCTCTCTGCTCCACCGAAAGGCCAACCTCAGTCTGGCCCCTTTTCCCTTTCGGTATCTCAGATCATATTCATAAACTAACACCTGTAAACAGAAGAAGGGACTGCAAATCTCAGTGGCATTCTTGGAATACAAAACATTCACATCTTTTTGAGCTCCCAGCAAATGTTCCTATAAAGCTGTCTTGTAAATGGCAGGCTGGGTGCCCGTTCAGCTCACAAAAGCCCATTTAACTCCTGTGTGAGCAGTTTGTGAGTATGTAAGTACCTCGCGGGTTGCGTAAAGCTTGTGGAGTAGTCCAGGCACTGAATCACCATTTAGAACATGGTTTTTTTTCCTATGGGAAAATACCTTCCCTCTGAACAGTGGAAAGGGAACAAGAAGGCACTAAGGGAAGGAGTGTGAAATGGGGGTGCAGGGCTGGAGGTATAGTTCTCAGGCTCAGAAACTCTGAACAAGAACATTCACCTACCATCGGTGTGATGATGACGTGCAATTTCAGGATCAATCAGTCCACGAATGACTGCTGACACCATGTGGAGGATACAACAAAGAATTGAGCTTGTGACGCAGAAGGGACAATTACCACCCCTCACATACCCCCAGGAATCCTCTTCTGCAGTGAAGGGCAAGAGCTGTGGGAACAGAAGAGGGACAAGCATGCCAGACCTTGGGCATCCTGAGGGCTTGGAGGGAAGCTGGACATGCAAAGCAATGGCCAACACACACAGAGCCCTGAGGCAGGAAGCTGCAGGAGGTGTTGGTCATGACTGGAGGTGGCTGAGTAATGGACAACGGCCTGATGCAAGGAGGGCTTAGCGGGTGCAGTAAGGGTATTTTTTTTAAAGATTGTGATAAAATTCACAAAGCGCAAAATTTGCCATCTGAACCATTTTTAAGTGTACAGTCAGTGGCATTAGTACATTCCTACATATGGACATCGCCACTATTTGTTCCAGAACATTTTCAACATGCAAAAGGAACCCCACTCTTCATTAGCTGTCATTTTCCATCCCCTTTTCCCTGCCATTGCTTGGCAACCGCTAATCCGCTTTCCATCTCCGTGGATTTGCTGACTCAGGATAGTGTATAAAGGGAATCGTACAAGATGAGATCTTCCGTTCAAGGTTCATCCGTATTGCATTGTGTATTGATACTTCACTCTTTTTCATGGCTGAGTACTTTTCTACTGTAGGGACAGACCACGTTTGGTTCATGCATTCATCCATGGATGGGCATTTGTTCAGCTGCTACCTTTTGGCTGTTGTGACCAGTGCCATATGAACGTGGGTGTACAGGCCTTTGTTTGAACACTTGTTTCAGTTACTGGGGGTCTACAGCAGGAGCAGAATTACTAAGGCACCTATTAAGGACTTGGTGCTTGTCTTGCGAGCAGCTGGAACCATTTAAGTAGGAGCCACATTCATGAGAATTGCATTTTTAAGCGTTCACTCTGGCTGGTGTGGGTGGACGGCAGGAGGAAGGCAGGAGTGACCAGGGCAGACATTAGTCCAGGTCAGAGAGACCAGATGAGGGTGGCAGGAGGACGCAGAGAAGTGGCGGACTGCCTGCATCAGCTTCCGAGCATAGCTGTGGGCATCTAGCCAGAAGCAGCCGAGAACCGTTTCCCCCTGAAATGACCAGCGAGTCAATAAGCAGAGCCTAATGCAGGCAAGACACGCGTGTCAAGCTGACTTTGAACTTCTTCCCAGCTGGACAGTGAAAAGCTCAGCATATTCCAAAAGTGTTTCATGGTCTCTTTGTGCTAAGGGCCCCCATGATGTCCGAGGGAACTTTCACTTCCAGACCTTGCCTGTAGCCTGGCTTGCAAGTTCAGCTCTGCCTCCAATTGCAAGGTGATTTCCACCCTAAAGGAAGCTGTTTATTCAAATGGAGCCTCAGCTATCTTCTTATCAGCCCCACTATTTATACAACTGCCTGACTTATGAGTCAATCTCAAGCACAAGGTAAAAGTTCAAATCTGAATGCTCTGAGACCTATAGCATTACCTTGAGGCACCTATTTAGTTAAAACAAAAACCAAACTGTCACAGAACCTCCCAGATCCTCTGCAGCGGACTGACACCTAGAAGAGGGACTCTTGCCCACAGAGTCTTCACAATGAGCTATTTCCATTCTGGTTCTGCATGGAGGGCAGTCCAGGAAGATGTGGGCTCAGACTCAAGAAGGCTTTGCTTCCAGCAAAATCTTTGGGTACTCTCCACATTCTAATTCACCACAGCAACTGTTGGCAAGAGATTCACTCTGACCTTCCTAGGTAGCTCGTTCTCAGTAGGTCCTGGTCGGCAGGAAGGAAGGATGGGCAGGTGCATGGGTAAAACAGACACTCCCATGGAAGAAAGAAGATCGCCGATGCCATGCTTGCTTTGGCTTTGCTGTTCCACTTCTTTGAGGCTGATCTGGGTAGTGATGAGGACAGAACTGGGTCAGTGGGGGATTTCACACCCAGCACTTGGCCCATAAAAGCTCCTTCCTCGGAGGGATTGATCTAGGAGAAAAGCCCATTTAGGTAAACACATAGCCGAGAAACCAGATGTAGCCGGTAGATTTGCTACTCGAGGACACGTCCCCCAAGACAGTCCCGAGAGTATCTGTGACTTTAGCACTTGCATTTTCCTAAGAAGTCTGACATCCAGTATTTCTCTCAGAGTTCTGGCAGCTTGGAGCTTGTCCCAGGCCGAAAGCAGGGGAGCACCCTGCCCTGCCTGGCCCTTCCCGCCACTTCCCATCTGACCGCTGCTGGCGGAGGGGCCCTGTAAGTCCCGGAGAAGCGCCATCTAAGAGCTTAGATTTCATAATCAAACTTTTGAGGGTAAATATTTGCAGTGACTCACTAGAGAGGTTTTCTGCTCTCATGCTGGCCCCCAAGGAGTCACGGAGTTATTTCCCGGGGCCTGTTAACAGCTTGAGATAATCCGCAGGCTACGTCTGAGAGTGGTTTTGTGAGGCTCCCCGGAGAGCTCATGAGTCAGAGACCGGGTTCCTTGACCCACTCCCCCGCCTGGGAAGCATCTGGGCTCACGGTTCCAGAGGTCAGCAGAACATTCATGGCGCCACATCCTGGTGGAGTCAGTGGTGCAAGTGTCCGGCTTGTGGCCTGGAGGCTCTGCCCGGGCTCGTGGGACAGGCAGACAATTTATGAGTGGAGTAACACATCATAAAAGTGAGTGGAAAACGCTGAGGGGCCAACAAGCCAGGGCAGAAGACATTTCTCTCCAACCAGGAAAGCTGACGGAGTCACCACCCCGGCTGGGGCAGGGCTGCACAGCCAGTCCTGACAACCACGGTCAAGGATAAGTCATGAGACGCCTCCAGACCCTACACAGCCACAGCCAGCCTCGGCTTCTGCAGCCTGGGCCCCTGTGGTTTGAATTCGTCAGCAGGTCTGCAGCACATGGGCTTGGCCCAGGTCACCTGGGGGCTGTGAGGACACATGAAGCTCATGAACCACATGGCTGTCACCCTGTGACCTCTGATTCCAGCTGCCCGGATTCAGGATGGGCCAGGCAAGGGATAGAAATGGTACAGTGCAAGAAAACAGCCTTCAATAAAGTGTACCAAATGGATATTCTTTCACTGAGACAAAAAATACTTGCTGAGCACTTCCTCTGTGCCACATGCCCTCAGGAGGAAGGGGATCAGACAGTAAAGAGGCGAGTGGAAAAGTAGGTGATCACAAAAGACTGTGATCAGTGCCGGGAAGAGCAAGGCCTTGGGGATCTGATGGGGAACTTGGCAGGGGGTGCTACTTAGAACAGGTGGTTAGAGATGGACTCTTTGGGGAAGGAGCAAGAATGAAGGCTTGTAGGCGGGCAAGCTCTCTGTGTGCTCAGGAAATTTGTAGAGGTCCTGCGTGGCTGGAGTCTACTGAGTGAGGGGGAGCATGAACTTGAACTTTATTCCAAATGCAGCGAACACCAAGAGCATTAATCTGGAGAACATGGCAAGATGGTCAGCTAGGGTTGAGAAATGACTTTGCAGCAGTGTGGGCAATGTTCTGATTTCCAACCTCTGGGTCAGATATATCGACAGTTGGATTTCTCAATTCCTGTCTCCAGGACCAACACCAGTTTCATTCAAGATACACTTAGGAGCTTTTAGTCTAATAAAGTGAAATTCCACATCCCCTCTTTGCTGTTTTGTAAACAGGGCATCTGCCTTTTTCCTAAGCTTGAATGAGTCTCCGCAACCCAGCTCTGTCCCTGGCAAGTTTTCTGTCTGATGCTGAGTTTCTCTAAGAGTGGAGCTTCATCTGACTGGCTCTTTGCCAACTGCCCCTGCTCAGAGAGCCCAGGGCCTCCTCCTGAACCATCTTCCAGCATCTAAGTCCTGCTATGTGGCTACAAAAGTCACCAAAGCTGACTGCAATCTGCCTGCACTTCCACAGAGAGCTTGAAGCAGGATCCTGCCATCGCCGTGCCCCACCTGCCTCTGGGACCTGCATCAACATTATCCTGGGCGGGTTCTTTCTGGTAAAGACCTGCCACCCCCCCGTGCTGCCCCCTTCCTCCCGGATCTGCCTGGCAGGTGGGGCTCCCTCTCAGCATCGGCACTGAGGTGCTTTGCAGGCAGGAAGTTGAGTCCCAGGGCCAGGCCTCTGCCCATCTCTCCTCCAGCTCTGCTGTGAGTGCCCAACTGTGGCCCAGAATATAACAACCTGGGAGATGCATTCAAGTTCACAAGGGGAGATAAAAAGCAGATGACAGCTGGCAGATTTCCCTACTGGATGGACCTAACTAGCAGTAAAGGCTTAGCTTGGGTTAGAATGTCATAAATCAGGAGCATTTCAGGGCCGCCACAGGTCATTTGGTCCAGCCCTCTGCCACTTGCCATTAAAGGAAGAGAGCGTGGTCCTAATCTGGCAGGCATTGCCTATGTTAGACGAGCAGGGCTTGTAAAGAAATAAACAGACTCTCAAAAGGCTTCTGGAATAGCTATTTCCCAGATTCATCAGGCTGGGGAATCCTTTTCTTCCAGGTGAAGCCTTGAGTAGGAGCACAACATTTAAAACAAATGAGAGCAAAGCCTGGCTCCCTGAGCCCACCAGTGAACTGCAGAGCTCGATGGGAGACAGCTTGAAAAACCACTTCTGAAAACTCAGGAGATTCTAAGCAGGGGAACCACCGAGCCCTGTGAGGACGATGTGGGGAAAGGGAAGGTCCACAATGCCAATAATAAGATAACAAAATAATGATGGGTTTTCACTGTTAACATCTTAAATATATTTTAGTTCATATACATATTAAAAATACTTTTCAGTAACGGCTACCTTTTACTAAGCAAGCATGTGCCCAGACTGAGCTAAAAGCTGTACATACTCTGTTGCGGAACTGCCAAAATCTTTGCCAAGCAGGTGTAATCATTCCAATTTTACACAAGCAGAAACCGAGGTTCTAAGAGACTAAGTAACATCCCCAAGACCTCACACCTCCTGGAGACCCACGATTTGAACCTGGGTGTGTTCCACACACAGCCAGTGGCATCAGAGAGAGAGAGAGAGGACTTCTTTGTGCCTGAGGATTGCATGACCCCAGTCGAAAGAGCCCAAGAGCTGGTTACAAACTGGGAAGACCCCAACAGCTTTGGAGACCCCAACAGCTTTGGAGGCTACTTGAGCTGACTGTCAAATTTTCTGGGCTGATTAGCACTGAACTTGAGGAAAGACAAGTGTGCTTTGAGCCACAGATCTCTCCCAGGCCTGCAGGGGCTTGTTTCCACTCTCTGAATGAGGAAGCTGTGCTTTGCAGGAGCCCAGCAGAACAAGAACAGATGCCTTCAGATGCCAGCATGAAGGGCCGAGGGGAAGTGCAAAGTATCCGCACTGTCAGAGATGGAAGCCAGGGCCAGGCTGTGAGAGGGCCCAGTGGCCAAGCATTGCTGTGAAAAAGGGAAGATGTTAATAGTTTCTGGGCAAACAATGTAACTTTTTAAACTGGAAACCCTGCAGCCATGACCTCATGGCAGACAACTATCTCAGCCCAGGCGGGGTCAATCACGCACGCATCCACGGTGGGCTGCTCTCTCCCCCAGGACAAATGCCCCCTTCAGGGGCTGCTCTCCAAGCAGTGGGGGGACTCCTCAGCTGCCCCCCTGGGTGTCCTCTAATGGCTCCCCAAGTTTAACAGGGCTTTATAGGGCAGTGGGAGGAGACCATTAGGGCAGGAGCAGTTCAGGGATACATTTCACAGTGGCCTCTAATAGCCAAATTACCTTCCACGGAGCAAGGGATGGTTGAGGCAGACCAACCTGGCAGTAGGACCTCAGAGGAAGCGACTGGTGTCAAATGGCATGTGTGAATCCCTAGAAACAAGCTGCTGGCTCTAATACAGTGGGTCCAGGAAGAGGTGGGGAGGGCAGGACCTCCCCTGGTGGATAGACTCTCTGGGTGCTCAGGAAATGGTGTTGAAACAACTCCACTCCAGGCCTTACTCCACAGGGGAAATGTCAAGTTCATTTCTGATCTGTCCATTTACCCTTTAGACTCTGGACATTCCTGTCCCCAGACACCCCGCGCTCTGTCTGCCACTCAGGCTGATTGCGGGTGCCCAGAGCAGGCACCAAGGTGGGCCAGCCAGCACCCCGTGTTCAGCCCCTGTGCTAGGGAGTCTTCCTCTCAAGTCAGAGTCTTGTATGAGTTTGGCATCCTCTGCATGGCGATGACCTTGTAAGTGACCAGCCAGGTACTTGGTTTCACACTAAAGTCTTACTAAGTGACTCTAACTTGCAGTCAGACAGACCAGATCTCACTTCCTCTCACTCTCCCAAGACAGGCCCTTTGCCTTTCTGAAGAAATGAGCCCGGACCTTACAAGTGGTCATTTGAGAACTTTCAGCTGGGCCCTTGTGCAGCTCTGGCATACATGGAAGGCCCGATGGAGCACAATTTTTAAAAAAGAAGAGGGTACACATGGAATTACCATATGACTCAGCAATTCCACTCCTGGATATGTACCCCAAAACTGGAAGTAGCTACTCAAACAAACACTTGTACACACACGGTCATAGCAGGACTATTCACAATCTCCAAAAGGTGGAAAGAACCCAAATATCTATCAACTGATAAACAGGTCAACGAAATGCGGTGCACGTGCAACAGAATATTATTCAATCATGAAAAAGTACTTATAAATGCCACAATGTGGATGAACCTCAGAAACACTATGCTCAGTGAAAGAAGCCACACATAGAAGGTCCACATACTGTCCGATTCCATTTAAACGAAGTGTCCACAACAGGCAAATCCACAGACACAGAGAGTAGATCAGTGGTTGCTCGGGCCAGGGGAGCTCGGGGAGGGCCTGCTTACAGAGGATGGAGTTCCCTTTTGGGGAGGAAACGCTTGAAGCTCAAGGTGGTGGAGATGTACGACACTGTGAATGTGCCAAATGCCCTGAAGGGCTCACTTGAAAACAGTTAGTTTTACCTCAATTAAAGTAGAGGATGGTCAGTGACAGGCGCCCCGGAGCTCTGCATGAGGGGAGCATGTGCTCCACTCTGAGGGGCCCTGCAGGCTGCGGGGCCACACTTCCCTTCCTTCCTTGGGAGGGGGGACATGTGTGATCCAAGAGCGACCGGCTGGAAACAGTGGGGCCCGTCTGTCCGCGCCGGTGGGGCCCCGAGGAGCCCAGTCTGGATTGTTCCAGGGGGCACGGGTGCCAAAACCCACCCCAGTAGGACCTCCTGGAGCTTCTGGGGCATGTGCCTGGCTTGGTCTTGGGAACCGCAGCTGGGAAGAGGGGATGACACCCATGACCCATGGGAGAGGCCTCCACGCGGGGTAAGTCCTGGAAATGGGCGGGGAAGCCGAGGGTGAAAGCAGCACCTTCTGAGATGGGAGACTACTTGGGAACCGGGGGTGCGGGCAGGGGCGGGCCCTGCCTGGGCCCTCTGTGGGGGGGTTCACCATGCTGGCTACTTTCCCCGTGGCATAGGGAGAGAGTCCATTTTGTGAACAGTTTCGTGATCTCTGCCCCTCCTGCAGTGCACTGCCCTTTGGGCTCCCCCAGATTCTCCAGGGACAGCTGACACACCAGAAGTACGTGTGTGCTGGGAGGAAGGGCACAGAGAGGCAGAGTCGGGGAGGGAGGCCAGCCCAGCTCTCCCCTCGGGCCCTTAAGTGCTTGTGGAGATCACAGCAGGAGTCCTGAGGTGGCCACGGTCAAGGGGACCAGGCCCAGTGTGGGGACTGGAGGGGGGACAAAAACCCAGCCGCAGGGCAAGGTGGTCACATGGAAACCTCCAGAGCAGATAAACCAGACCAGATTCCCCAACAAGGGAGGGGCAATATGAAAAGGCTGCTCCATTGGGGGTGAGATCTCTCCCCAGCGCACCTCAAGATCTCTTGAAGCCTCATCTCAAAGCAGTGACTCTATAACTGGAGATTTTAAACACAAGGGCGGCCTGGAAGTGGGGAGCATCTGGGAGCTTTTTCAAAACATGGATCCTGACTCCCTAGGGATGAAACCTTGGCTATGTCCCCCCTAGGTGACTCTGAAGTGCGGTCCCCACAGAGGATCACCAGGTGTGGGGAAAGACTTAGAGTAAAGCCCTCTGCCCGAGTCCTGGCTCAGTGACCTTCTCGTAGAGACCTGGGGCGACTTACTTCATTCTCTGCACCTGTTTCCCTCTGTGTAAAATGTCCTGCCCCATGTCCTAGGCACCCTCTATACCCCTATAGACCACCCAACCCTAGGTCTAGCCCTTCTGAGATTTATTACTTAAAAAAAAAAAAAATGGTTAGTTAGTACAACCATTTGGAAACTGATGACCCAGCATCCCACCAGCAGACCTTGATACATCTGTTAACTCAAGAACGACTCACTGACCACCTGTTTTGTGCCAGAAATGCAAAAGCTGAATGCTTACATTGCTTACATCTGAATGTCCTCAGAATGCTTACATTGCTGGATCAAAAGGTAAATGAAACAGTGTGTTAAATCATTTTAGCTGTTGTTCCAGATTAATTCCACTAATATCGCAATTCTGAACCTTTTTGGAGAATCATTCAAAGTGGAAACTAAATATGAATAAAGTCTGCAGCTTGCACTTGCCTCGGGGTTGAGCCATGCCCCCCAGTGTAGTGCCTTTTGTTCAAGACGGTTATCTCTGAAACAGTCACTGGGACTTGCATACCTATGAATTTCTGGACTGGATATTTCTCTTCCAGCTGTGACACTGTCAATAATTGGTAAATTGGGCTAACAAGGAGGTGTGACTCTTCTGGCCTTGGGGGATCAGGAGAGGGGACAGGACTCTCCCACTGAGCCCAGAAGCTTCAGCCTGGCCAAGCAGATTGCAATCTGTCCCCTTGCCTACATCAATTACACATCTATCCACTCGTGAGGAGTGCATTTTTGCAAAACTGCTCAAATCCCAGGATAGTAAAATCAGGTGAGGAGAGAGAGAGGGGCAAGTAAAGATTTATACATGGGGTCCTGTGTCCATTGGTCAGTTGGGGGCTGGAGGGAAGGCGAGGCAGAGAGAATGCCATAGAAAGATCATGGCTGCGCTTCTTAGCAACCTCTTGACAACTCACGCACTCTCCTCGCCTGCACTGGGCTCTGACCTACCTGGGGACTGCTTCCTCAGGCAAGACCTGTTGGCCAAGAGGTGGGAAGAGTACACACAATTTGGGTCCACCCAGCTCTAAAGGAATATTGAATTCTGTGGGCATTCCGTGGATTTTATCAGATGCCAAATATTTTCATATAAACCAAACATCTGGATCGATTTTAGGTTAGAGAGAGTCCCCAGATGAAAGTGGAAGAAAAGGGAACCAGTAATGTCAGATTCAAAGGTGCCCCCCCAAGTCTAGGTCAAAAGGCTGAGCCCCTCAGTTAGTTGCACTTTGGCCACCCCTCGCTGGGCCCACCGCTCTCCACCTGTCCTCTCAGCCACTGGGGTCCAGGCTGCTCATGGCCTGAGGAACTGCCTGCCTTCCCTCCCTCCCATTTCAGTCAAAACAGGTGTGAAGACTGGCAGAGCTGCCTGCAAAGAGCTCTTTCACCTAGATGCCGGGTGCGCCCTGGCCTGGAGAGGCCTTGAAAACATTATTAATATACTGTATTTAAAAACTAGATCAATGACCCATCCATTCTTCAGGTGGTCCTGGTGCCTCTTGCCTTCCAGAAGCATGGCAGGTACCGTTGTGCTGGGAAGACTGCTGCACACACAGCACAGGCCCCAGCAGCTGCTGCAGGCCCTGAGCAACGGGCACCCAGTATCCCCTGCCACTGGCCCATCTCTGCCAGTCACCATCCCAAAGCCCAAAGGTGGTTAGATTATTCCTCTGCTCAGAAACACTCCATAGCTCCCCACTGCCTCCATCAGGAGTGGGCCACTCTACCCTGTCCTGCTTTTGTAAAAAGACTTTTACTGGTGCCCAGCCACACCCATGCACTTATATTGTCTGTGGCAGCTTTGGTGCCACCAGGGCAGAGCTGAGTAGTGGCCACAAAGCCTAAAATCTTTACCATCTGGCTTTTTAGAGAAAAAGATGGTCGCCTTGCTGTGCCCTCTTTCCTGCCCTGACTCTCAAGGGGACAGTCTCGGTCTGAGTGCCATGCTCAGGGACACCAGGGGGAAGAGAAGAGAGAGGAGGTGATGCTGGGGTCCCCAGCCTGCAGCCAGGCCCTGTAGCCACTGCCTCTGGGAAGCAAAGCCCAGAAGGGGCTGGGCTGGGGCAGGGCAGAGCCCTCACGCTTGCCAGGGGAGAATGCATGTGGCAGGCTCCGGAGACTAAGAAGACCAAGACCAGGGCAGGGGTCACTGGGTGTGTAGCCAACCTTTTTAAAATCCACTGGGAGGTCCCCACCAGGCTGGAGAACAGGTAAATTTAAACTGAAGGTAGTGCTTCACTCTGAGGTTGCACAGTTTTCTTACTTAAACTGCTCAGGGGAGCTGGAACTGGTTCCTTCGGGACACTTCCCTGAGCGCAGGGATCTTTGCAGCTTCCTGTTCTGGCTCCTGTTTCACAGGCATCAAAGGACCTGTTTCCTCCGTGTCTCCCAGACATGACAGTCCCTGTGACTTCAGCCGGCTCGGGGACGCCTGCACGGTGCCCTCCTCCGCCCTAGCCACTGCGGAACCCCTGGGTTTGTAGCTGAGCTGGCTCAACTGGGATTACCTGGGGGCGCCCTAAATCCGATGACAGGTGTGCTTACAGGAGGCAAACAGAGGAGCGTCACTCAGAAGAAAAGCAGGGCGGCGAGAATGGAGGGAGAGACCGGACCTATGCTGCCCGAGGCCACGCGGCGCCTGGAGCGCCCAGTCTGGAGGAGGCAGGAAGGCTCTTCTCTGGAGCCTTCGGCGGGAGCGCGGCCCTGCCGACACCTCCATCGCGATCTGGCCTCCAGAACTGTGAGAATCCATTTCTGTGGATGTGGGCCCTGGTTCGTGGTATTCTGGTAGGGCAGCCGGAGGAGATGGACACAAGCGTGGGTGAGCACCTGAAACACCCGCGTGCCAGGTGCGGTGAGACAGACCCCGGTGTGGGGCACAGTCTGAGAGGAGACACAGATAACAGCTAAGCGAAGAGAAAAGTACATATAATTACAGCTTGTGAGGGGCTCAGAAGAAGCAGGTTGGCCGGTGGGATCCCGGCTGCACGGGGTGGGGGCGGTGGGAGGCAGGGTCTTTGGGAGGAGCAGCAGAGCGTAGGGTCTGCACCCGGGTCCTCGCCCGGATCGGGACCTTGGCTTCTGCCTCTATTCGGTCCCTCCTTCAGTCTACCCCCTCCTCCACCCCACTGACGGATGATCCTTCTAAGGCACAAATAACAGAAGTCACCACGTCAAAGGCAAGGCGTCTACCGGAAGAGCTGCAGGACGTCAGGTGCGAATACTAATTCCCGATTTCAAATCAAAGACCCAAGGCTGGGGGGTAACCAACAGCTGCGTGGCTAAACTGAGATCAGACCCCAGACCTGGTCCTCTTTCCACTGGGTTCACGGACACTCCTCACTGTCCCAGTCTTGCTCAGAAGCTGCCCGGGATGGCCCACTGCCTACCATAAAGACCCCACACTCCTGGGTGGAACACTCCGCCCCTAACTCTCTGATTTCCATATAAATTTTCTTCAAATCCACTGCCGCTCCCATCAGGAGCCTTGCAATCTACCCACATAGACCTACTCACCACTTTGAGCTCCTCCATGAACCTGCTTTTAATAATTACATTGTATATTATATTATACAAAAATATTCAAATAATATTGTCATTACATTATGACCGCCTGCCTTGTGGAGCTCTGCCACGTGTTCTGCATTGCGCTCAATGCTTTACAGGTATTACTGGCTTACAGCCCAGTGACCTACGTTTCAGCGTCTCATTTTGTACACAGAGCTTAGGACCCTGGCTGAGGCTGGTGATGCCTGTGTGGGCCCAGTGAGCTCTGCTACACTTTGCCCACAGGACTCTTGTTTCTTCTAATCACAATAACGTCGGGTTTTGTGTGGCCTTTTAAGGTTTTGCAAAGCACTTCTGTGTATGTCAGTTTACGGCAAAAACTTCCTAACCCACCCAAGATGAGTCGTCTCTTCAGTTTGCTCCCAGTAAGGGCCCTGGGTGTGACCCCACCCCTCAACTCCTCATAACCTCCAGCAGTGCCCACTGCCACCAAACCATCTCAAAGAAGCCAAAAATCCCAGTGTCCAGAACAAGGAACTGGCTATAGTGCAGGGCAAAGCTCTAGATTAGATGGCCGCAGCTGAACTCTCCCTCCACGGAACACTGAGTCACGGCCAGGCACGTGTCCCACGGTGGGGATCAAACCCGAGAGCAGATCCCACAACCCCACCCTGACGTCCCAGGGGCTCCGAAATGCTCTTCTGTCTCTGATGTGATCTCTACGTGGCCGTTGGGATGGACTCAGGAAGGACAAGACACAGGCACGACGCTCAGCCGAGGCCCCTGACTGCCACAACTCCAGCCCCCGCAATTTATGGGCAGACGGGAGCCACACAAGCTCCGTTATGACAGTTGCAGCCTTGTCCGGGAACAATGTTGCCTTTCAAATTGTTTTCCGCCTGGGACAGTGGATTTATAAACTGAACTGGTGACTAGGAACAGAAGCCCAGGCTACAAAGACTCAACGCCTTGTTCCAAATGCGCCTGGTTTAGTGGGACCCTGATAAGATAAACACAGACAACGACCTGGAGGCGGGGCGCTTTCACATGTGTCTCCATGCCGGCTTTACATACACACAGCCTGACATTTGGGGGCTGCTTTGCAGATCAAAGGGAGAAGAGACAGCCATTTTCTGCATCTCTTTCCAGAAAGGAAATTGGATATAATTTTCAGACATTAGGTTTGTCTCTCCCTAAATAGCTCAGAAATAAATTCACATGGTTCCTCCCCAAAGGGTAGTCCTAAAACTGCAGTGCCCTCAGTGTGAGGAAGCTAGGTTACTACTGCTAATAGTGGGAGCTGGGTGATGCACCCGTGGGCTTTATTGCGGACTGTCCTATTTTTGTGTAGGTTTATAAATTCTGTAATAAAAATGAAAAGAGAAGGAAGTATGGCTGAATACTTACGGGTGACAGGCATGTGCAATTTATTATCATGGCATTTTCCTTTCTGTATGTTTTAAAACGTTCCATGGTAAAAAGGCAATAAAAATGACTTTGGCTTGAAGGAACATTTGCTTTTCCTCTCATTCATTTATTCAACATGTACTTATTTGTGCCACCGACTATCCTAGGTTCTGGAAAAACAGTGTTAGACAGAAGAGACGGAGTCCCTGGACCCCATGGAGCTGACATTATCTCCATGGTTCAAATATTCCTCCGGTGGGAACATCTGGCTGGGCTTCCTCAACAACAGAACACCTTCTGGGGGCCTTTGGTGGGGAGCTGAAATCCCTCTAGACTTTGCTAGGGGCTGTGGGGTTGGGGGGGCAGCTCTGGCCTGGGTTCTTGGGAATTGATCCAGTCTGTTACTGGTAAGAATCCTGAAGCAGGACGGAGGGGTGGGGCTTCAGGAAGCCCCCCCCAGTGTGTGTGTGCCGAGAGTCATGTCATTCATTAGTACAAATACCCCCTTGTCCCTATCCCCTAAGGCTGAACTATATTTCCAGAGAGGGTCCAACCCACCCCTCGCCTTGGGGCTGTGCTATAAACACTCTGGACAAACAGCTGTCTATCCTGTTTTTAAGGTCTCTGGGGATGGGGCAACCCTGAGACAGAGGCTGACAAGGGCTGCCGGGGCTGTGAACCTCATCAGCCAGGGACCAGTGGACAAGACCCTTCTGTGCAGCCCTGTGCTCTGCTAACTGCACCCCACACGAGTCCTCTTAATCGGCCGGGGACAGACAGCTGGCATCCTGGGGTCACCAGCTTTCTGATTTGCCCCACACATTTACCCTCAGAAGGCCGTTTCAGAAGCTGAGTTTTGGTGGAGTCCCACACCCAAAACTGGGTCCACAGGGGAGCTAGCCAGCTCTGGAGCTGCGCCGCTGATATCTTACCCTTGACCAGACAGGAAGTGAGCCAGTGGGATTCTGTGAGAACAGGAGCTCTTGGGAGAGGAAGGTGAAGACCACGGGAACCCCGATTCTGTGTCGTATGTCTGCCCGGTCCCCCAAGAGCAGAGCACCACAGTGTCTCTGGCTTCTTTGCCAGGGGACGGGCAAGGTCTGGGTCAGCTTCCTTTGTAATTTTAAGTTCATATTCCACAACCTGTTTGTTCTGATGAGTTCGACTGACACAGGGAGTGGATTCAGATTTTTCTTGATAGTTTTCTGTCAACAACTGGGATGGAGAGGTGACTGTAAAAGTCTCAGGATCATAAAGATGTTTATCTCTAATCCTTGGGGAATGAGTGTAGCTGCGTAGGAATCACACAGTTTGAATGAAACCCCAAATGCCAGGAGGTTATCAAACATCGAGATGTATTTACTGGTTTCTGAGCATCTCCTAGATTTACTACCATGCAAGTTGGGGCTGGGTGCTGCCAGAGAAAGGGATGTAGGAGTTGGGATGGGCCAGTCCCTGCCTTCAGATTCTCAGACCCCAGGAGAAAAGACATACAAATAATGCAAAGTGAGCCAACTGTGGGCAAGAAAGAAATGAGGCAGGTGAGGCGTGTGGTTCCCCTGCAGGTCCTGAGGCTGAAGTTCCCAGTCAAGCAAGGGGGCCATGACATGGTGGCACATTCCATCCTGGCGGCAGAGTTTGGAAGCTGGAAGAGCTGGCCACATTTTGCTGTTCCTTACCCAGATGTTTGGCACAATTGTGGCATTACCCACAATGCCTCCCAGGAGGTTAAAGACCTGGAATTTGGCCCGGAGAGAGGGAGGTAGGGAGGACACTGGCTAAACCTCTGAATGGAGGGCCTATGGGAGATCGGGAGCACCCCCTTCCCACTGAGGAGGGCTTACGGAATGGTTTTGAGGGGCAGCTATGTAGGAAGGCCTTCAGGCCAGTGAGAACTCTTTCAGAAGATGGCGAATAATGCTTTTCACAGAACAGACATTTCTTAGTGTGAACAGGTCACTAATTTACCCTGGCCGTGCCTAACCATTTACACTAATTTGCAAGTGATTTTAACTCTGTTCTTCCAGGTCTGAGAGTAGGAACCTATTGATTTTAATTTAACTAGTACCTGGCACAGTGCCTGGCACAGAGTAGCTCTTGCAGCGTTTGAAGGATGTGTGTCTAGGAGGGGGGCTTCTGGAACCTGGTGGGCAGAGGCTGGGGATGCTGTGAACACCCTGCAATGCACAGGGCAGCCCCACCACCAAGACCGATGTGTCTGGAAGATCAACAGTGCCAAGGTCTGGAATCACTTTTGCATAAAAGCAGGAAAGGTGCCAGGGAGAGGATGTGAATTTCTCTTTTCTAAGGGATTTTAAGAATGGATTCCATCTGTCCTTGTGGGTCTGGGAGTCTGGGATGAGCAAGGAAGACTTAAACGGCCCACTTGATGTGCTGAGCTTCGTCGTCCCCCATCACTAGGTGCTGAAGCTGTGGGTTGCCATGACCTCCTTCTGCCTTTGCCTGCCACTCAGATTTATTTCATAGGCTTTCCATGAAATGTTAGGGGGTTTCCATCAGAAGTGGATCCCTTCCAAACCATCCAGCACTGAGACGTCCTGTTGTTGTGTCTATGCTTCTATAAACCCTGTTTACCAAAATCAATCCCTCTAGACTCAAGTTCTAACCTGCAGAGCCTCTTACAGCCAAGTCATGATATGCGGAACGGATGGTCTTTTAATTACAACAGCTCTATGGGGGCGAGAGACAGAACTGTTATAATAAGGATACACAGCAAGCAGAAGAATGCATTTGAATGGGCATCTTCCTGCCACGGTGAAGGCAGAAACAGCTGGGGTGACACCCCTGGGTGAGGTTTCAGGCCACCTCTGCCCCACAGGGCTCCAAGCAATGTCACTCACATTCTACGTCCTGAAGCACACTGGGTGATAGTTCCTCGCTCTAAATTACTTTTCCGATGTGCTAAAACAGTTTTTTATAAAGCCCAACTGAGGACCCAATAGATCCAGTCTTTAGATCCTTTCCAGAAATCAGTAACATCCCTTTGCCAACCAGCATGGACTCAGGGTTTTTAGAGACGAAGATCCTTAATGAATGTAGGAAAGGTTTAGCTGCCTTCTAACTCGGTGTCTCTTTGGGAGAGGCATGGACATTAATTTCTCTGTTTGACAGTCCCTAAACAGAAAACCCACTTACGGTAGTCAAAGCTATTATTTTTACCACGGGGTGCCTGCTGCATGCCAGACGCTGTTCTGAGCATTCGACGTGCATTAACTCATGCATATGAGGGAGATGCTCTTACCATCCCCAGCTGACAGACGAGAGAACTAAGGCACAGAGACCCTGAGTAACTTACTCAAGGCCACCCCGCTAGGCAATGGTGTGGTCCACACTTGGACCCAGGAAAGTCTGCTTTCAAAGTCTGTGTTCACAGCACTGTGCTCGGCTACCTCTCTGGAAAACAATACTCCAATTCTTCACTCATTTAGACAGAAGAAGTTAAGGAAGCACAGGTCCTAAAGGAATAACAATAAAAAGAGGACCTGAGTCTTCAAAGTGCTGGATGCTTTACAAAGTATTTTTCTTCAATACAATCTCCAGTGGGTCCTGCCAGGCCCTGAATTTGATGGTGGCTCAGTGCAATGACACCACCACCAAAAAGCCAAAGCACCATCGCTCTGTGCATGTCCTATTCAAGAATCAACCATAATGGTATTACGCTCAGCGAAATAAGCCAGGCGGAGAAAGGCAAATACCATATGATTTCACTTATTTGTGGAATCTAAAAACAAAACGAAGCAAAAGTGAACAAAACAGCAGCAGATTCACAGATACTGAGAAGTGACTGGTGGTTATCTTGGGGGAGGAGTTGGGATGGATGAGGGGGGATAAACAGGCACAAAAATCTCAATCATAATGTAAGTTGGTCAAGGGGATGGAAGTGCAGCATAGAGATTACTGTCAACGGTTCTGTAACATCTTCCTATGTTGACAGATAGTAATTGCACTAGTGGGGGTGAGGACTTAATAACATGGGTAACTGTTGAATCACCATGTATATACTTGAAACCAATATAATATTGTATATCAACTATACTTCAATAAAAACAAAACACAGGGAAATCGTCAAACAACAAAACGGACTCAACCGTGAGAAGCCAAGACTACAAAGGCCTCCTCACACCTTGGAGTGACCAGGCATTTCCCCATGGGGAACCTCCATCACTGTCCATGGGGTTCAGGTGAGGCTCCTGCCTGAACCAGATTGTAATTCCATCCCCCTAGTCACAAGAATTGGTCTGAGAGGACATATACAAGTTAGTCTAATCAGACCCCAAAGGAGCTACGGGGAAGAGAAGGCCTACTTCTGTGGGACTTGAACCTACCTCGAAGGGCAGAGGGCTGGAGCTGTAAGGAAGAAGCCATCTTGCCACCAGACAGAACCTAAGAATCAAGCCAACACTGAAGACAGCAGGAGAGAAAAATAAGCAGAGGCTTGATGGTCCTGGATCAACCTGTGCCTGAAGCTAGCCTCTCTGCACTCTTCAGGTCTGTGAACCAGCAAATTCTCTTTTTAGCTTAGGACATTATGAATTGTGGTTCTATGTCTTACAGAGTATATAAATGAAAGCTAAAAATATCTAATTAAAACAGTTGCAAAAGTATACCATACTGGTTGGGAACAGAGCAAGGAAAAAGTCATCAAAATCCTGGTTCTTTTCCCCACACCTTTATCTGAAAAGAAAATGTAAACGTCAGGAGAGCATGAGACATGCAGTTGACTTTATATGAATTACACTGATAGGCAGGCGATTATCTGTGAATGCCATTAGTAAATCCATGGAATTTGTTCCTGTGTGAGTGACTCATCACACTGTACCAACTCTCTCATCCACAGCCACACTGCACCCTTGATACCAGCTAGCCATTTGCAATGACAGGTTCTGCGTGTCAGGTTGGACAGATAAGGGTAGTTGGATTACACTGGCCCATTTCCTCTACCCAAGGTCATCACAAAGGGTTGGTATCCTAACAGACAGAGGGCTACGTAGCTTCACAGCAAAGGCTGGCCTGTGTGCATCTTTCCAAGCATGTTCGCTACAGCGAAAAGCTTCTGTTTGGGCCAGTTGCTTACTTTATGAATTCTGGATTGAAAACATTCAAACAGAGGAAAATCAAGCAAAAGCTGCTTCCTCCTAATGATTCTATTCTCCACATACTCTTGTCTGGTTTATGGTCCCTGGAAAGCGCTCAGCAATTTTCTGTTCCCCAAGACACATGGCTTCCAGCTCTGTGCCGCCCCTGGGAGGTCTAATTGGAATGTGAGGGCCCAACTGGGCAGACAGAGGCCCAGGTGTTTGTGAGCTGCACGCACCCTGGGTTTCAGATGTGGGGCGTTGGTCCTGTTCATTTTCCTGCTGATTAACTTACTCACACCTCATTTGTCCACTTCCCTGAAACGACCTGTTTGAGATGCACTTAGAAACCGGAGTCTCTGTGGTTTGTCTGGACTGGTTTCTATTTGTGGAGAAGGAGAGTTTGCTTGTCTAGGGCAGAGAAAAATGGGTTCTGCAGGAGTCACCATGCCCTTGGTGTCCTGTCACATATATTCCTACGGTTCTCTCCAGGAATCAGGCAACTCCCAGTGGGACACAGGGAAACCTCGCCAAATCTGTAGTGTCCCTAAAACATTCTCAGTTCCCAGAGGACGCTCTGGCAAGGAGAGAACACGAAACACACGGCAAGTTTAAGGGCCGTGGCAAAACAAATAATTACTGAGCCTGTTGGTAAACAGACCCAGAGAAGACAAATGAATTCAGCTTGTTCACTCTTGCCTGTCAGACAGAATTTAATACCATCCTGTTCCTATTTTCCTTCTACCCAGGACCCAAGTTAGAGCTTGCTTAATTTCTGTTTACAATATGAGTCTCCTGGGGTTGGAGAGAGAGAGAAGTCTGGTTAGGGTGGGGGAAAGGGCTCACCTTCCCACGGAGAGCGCCCTGTAGACCAGTGGTTCTCAACTCAGAAGGTATGACAACCACCCAGAGGGCCCAGCACCAGCCAGTGCAGTTAAGCCAGAACTGCTGCAGGGGAGGACTTAGGCATCAGTATTTTAAAGTTCCCCAGGGGATCCCAAGTGCAGCCAAAGCTTAGAACCACTGCTCAAGGGCTTACGTTACCAATATGGCAGCCATGAGCCACGTGTGGCTATTAAGTACCTGAAATGTGGTAAATCCAAACTAGAATGTGCTGTAAATGGAAAATGCATACCAGATTTCCAAGGGTTAGCATGAAAAAGAGAATGTAAACTGCATCACGGACAATTTTGTTATGCTGATTACAATAGAAACAAGGCAAACCTGTCCTGAGTGAGAATATGTATAAGTGTATGGATAGGAATGTGTGGGTGGCGCTGCGGGGGAGATCAGAAATTGACAAAGAATCACTCAAGGAAGAGAAAGACAGAAGAAAAGCTCGCTTGTCTTCAAGCCACTCTTACAAAGCATCATTCCCATTTACAAGCAGCGTCTGTTCCCGGTCATCTCCATGCGTGCACCCACACTCACACAGACACGCACACCTGTTCTGGTATACCATCAATAAGTCACGGTTCGTTTTCTTTCCACCAAAGAAACCATGATTAGGAAGGCAAAGACTGTGGCATGGAATAATAGTTTCTAAGCAAAAGTCAAAGTTCAACCTTAAGCCTCTTTTTGTCCATTCTTCTCGAGCATGGCAAAAAAAAATCCTCAGAGGATAACTAGTTGATAACTAGTTTTTATCAGCAAGAGGCAAGTCAACAGAATTTAAAGATAGACACATAATTAACGATATCTCTCTAGAATGATAACTATAAGGTAATAATCTTGTACCAGACATGGTGGTAAATTTGCCCGCCAAGTCTAGTGTATGGGAACAATTTACTTCACCCCAGTTCCCTGTGGTCCTGCCTGAACTCTAGACCTGAGCAGAGAACTTCTTGACTCAGAAATTCTCAGGGAAAATGGTTAATTTTATGTGTCATCTTTATTTGTCCAGGGGGTGCCGAGATATTTGGCCAAACATCATTCTGGGTGTTTCTGCAGGGGTATTTTTGGACGAGATTAACATCCTAATAATCAGTAGAGTAAAACAGATTGCCCTCTGTAATATAGGTAGGCCTCATCGAATCAGTTGAAGGGGCTAAAGACAAGAAAAAGACTGAACATTCCAGAATAAGGAAAAATTCTTCGGCAGACTGCCTTCAAACAGGAACTTGCTTCTCTTGGGTCTCAAGCACACCAACCCATACTCCAAGTTGGGACTTATCAGCCTCCATAACCACATGAGCCAATTCCTTATAATACATCTCTTTCTCTATAGACATATTATCTTAGTTTTGTTTCTATGGAGGGCCATGACTAACACATCATGACATCCTAAAGTCTGAGGTGCAGCTGGTCACCCCCTCACATGGGATGGTCTCAGCCTCCTCAAGAGTAAAGACTCAGTTTCTCACCTGTGGTGGCTGGAGACCCACGGCAGCGGCAGGGCCCATGTTCCCCCCAGCTGGACCCACAGCAGCTGCTGGAGGGATGGGTAACGCAACTGGGAAGTATGGGGAAGTGGGCTGGGACCCAAGCAGCAGGGGATGAGAAGGGAGAATGAGATATACCACTTGTCTTTTCTCCTTCCACCCTCTACACTTTTGACAGTTCTGAGGCTTAGCAGTTCCATTCGGTCTCTTTGACGACGTTCTTCACAGCCTATGACCGAGCATCAAGATTTATTCTTTTGAGAAGCTACGGCCAGCTCAGCGATAAGGCTTGGATTTACTTTCTTCCCTTCCCCGTGCCACTCATTTCCCTTTTCCCTCCTCGTTGCTTCTCTGGGAGTGCACCTTCTAATAAATTACAGCAGGTCAACTTTGCCTGAGGCTCTGTTTTCTAAGAAATTCAGGCTAAGACGCTCAGCCTTTCTCTTTGTAAATTCATTTGCTTGGCCGTGGAAGAGCTGAGCTCTTTTTTGGTTGGGGTGCCCACATGGTGGCCCAGGAGTGGAGAGCTGGGCCAAGGTGAACTGATACATAGACCCTCCGTGCCCTGTTGCTCAAAGGTCCCTCCTGAAGAGAACTAAGCCAAACATTTAAATTAAAATTAACTAAGAGAGGTGTACTCAACGGATAGTGGTTGTTGGGTAAAGAAATTATGGATGGACTGCCTTGCTGAGCTGTGTATAAAAAGTGAAGGAAGTATGCGAGAGAGAGAGAGAAAGATTTTCTAGGCCCAGTTTCAACTGTTCATGAAGCTGCAGGGGTTTTTTTTTTTTTTTTTTGCTCCTGATGTCCTGTATCCCTTCAATGAATGTTCCTTTTCACTTGAATTCGTTTCTGATCAATCTGAACTTAATTCTGTTATGGGTAACCTGCATTTCCTATCTGGATAGTCTTGTGGCATTGTATTCATTTTTGTGATTAAGAAAATTTCCAGGATATGTCTAGTTGTGAACTTCTTTTCATTAAATTCACCTGAAATGTGGCAAGCTCTCGTGAACCCCAGCCTCAGACTTTTTTTTCCCTTGCTTAGTCCCAGAGGTTTCACTTTTAATGATCACTTTGATTGGTCCTGTTCAAATGGATCTGGTGGCTTCTTTGGGAGCATGTAGAAATTGCAGGTTGATCTGTTCTGCCCACCATACCTATTGCTTACCCTCCATCTCATTGCAATCTATTGTTTCCCCCTTCTCTTGCTTCTCTCTATTTTTTAATAGAAGGTAACCCAAAAGGCAATAGGGAGAACATTTGCAGGATGTCTCGAATCCAGTTAAAATCTTGGATATGGCCCTACCACAAAGCAGTATTTGTGATTCTGAGGTTTGAGTTGTCGGACTGTTTTGAAAGGCATCCTGTGCTTTCCTGGCTGATATGAGGAACCTTCCACAGCACACAGAGGCAATCCCCCCCTGCGCCCCTCCGAAAGCTGCAGCACTTCCTTATTCCTGCATTTACAAAGACCCTTGGTCAAAGGATATGCTTTCATGTATTTAACTAAGCCACAGAGGGAAACAAATTGAATTTTTACCTTGAAAGTCAATATCATGGGTCCCAGTTGAGATATGATCAGCAGCAGGATGGGACAGGCCAGGGTAATGCAGGACCAACAATATGGACAGATAAGACATTGTGGGAGTAATGGGGAGAGGTGAGGTCAGTTGGTATCAGGACAAGATGTAAGAAGAGTTAAATCCAGGTAGGGAAACAAAAGTCAAGATTGTGGAGATAAGGGGGGAGCGAGAAAACCAGCAGCCAGGAGGAAGGACAGGTAGACTGCTCAAAATTCAAGCAGACAAGACAGTCTGAAGAGTGCAGGTAAAGGGACAGGTAGAGGGAAAGCAGATTCAAGCAGACAAAACATGCCATCAGAGCCTGGGGCCAGGAGGCTCAGTACCCACGGAGTGCAGGGTGAGGGCCTCTGTGTCCATTGACCAGGCAGGTAATGGGGTCAGAATCCAGGCTGAAAGCATTCAGGGCCAGAGATGGAGCAACAAGGTAAGAGCCAAGCACAGGTGGAGGGTCTGAGAGCAGGTCTCACCTCGATGCCGGGCATGCAGCTTATAAAGCAGGAATTACTCCTGCATTCCTTGACAGAATGCAGACGGGAGAGTTTCTGAGGGCAGGTGAGAGGCCCACTAGTGGTCCTGGAGAAGGTGGGAGCTGTGAACCATACTTCCCTTAAAATAGATGAGCAATTACCAGCTCGACAGGGGTAAAATTCAAATGGCCCTCACACCTTGCCCTTGACCCAGTCATCAGACTCATCGCTCTCTTTTCTCCCTTGGAGTCCCAATCTCTGTGAGAGGCACCAGCATCTACTTAGAGGTACGAATCCAAAAAACTGGGGGGTTTCTAGTTCATTCCCATCACCTAGTCTAACTAGACTGCAAGTATTATCCTGATACCAAAACCAAAGACATCACAAGAAAATACAACTAAAGACCAATGCCTCCTATGAATATTGATACAAAATTCCTCGACCAAGTTCTAACAAATCAAATCCAATGACATATTAAAAAGAGATTATATACTATAACCAAATGGAATTTATCCCTGGAATATAAGGGTAGTTTAACATCTGGAAATCAATACAAGAGTCCATATCGATAGCATAAAAGACAAAAAACATATAATCATCTCAATAGATGCAGGAAAAGCGTTTGACAAAATCCCAACACCCCTTCAGGATAAAAACCCTCAATAAACTAGAAATAGAAGTGAATTTCCTTGACCCGATCGTAGAGCATCTATGAAAAGCCCACAGCTAACATCATACACCATACTTCATGGTGAAAGACTGAACGCTTTTCCCCTAAGATCATGAACAAGACAAAGATGTCCACTCTCACCACTTCTATTCAACATTAAACTGGATGTTCTAGCCAGCAATTAGATAAGAGAAATAAATGTGGCATCTAGACTGGAAAGGAATTAGTAAAACTGTCTTTATTTGAAGACAACATGAGCTTGTAAATAGAAAATCCTAAGCAAGCCACACACACAAAAATTATTAGAACTAATAAATGAACTCGGTACAGCTTTCAGAATACAAGATAAATATACTAAAAGACAATTCTATTTCTACACACTAACAACTTGCAATCTGAAAATGAAATGAAGAAGAAAACAACTCCATTAATAGCATCAAAAAGGATAAAATACCTAGGAATACACTTAACCAAACAGGTAAAAGAGTCATACACTGAAAATGACATAACATTACTGAAAGTAAAGACCAAAACAAATGGAAAGACATCCCATATTCATGGATCAGAAGACTTAATATTGGGAAGGTGAGGATACTCCCTGACTTGATCTTCAGATTTAATGCAGAGGCCATCAAAATATCAGCTGATATTTTGCAGAAATTGATAGGCTGACCCTAAAATTCATATGGAAACACAAAGGACCCAGACTTGCTAATACAATCCTGACAATGAAGTTGGACGATTGATACTTCCTGAATTAAAAATGTACTATGAAGCTATAGTACTCAACACTATGTGGTACTGGCATAAGGATAAAATATAGACCAGCGGAATAGTGTTGAGAGTTCAGAAAAAGAAAACTCCTACTTATAGTAAATTGATTTCCAACAAGGGTGCCAGGTCAATTCAAAGGGGAAAGAAGACTATTTTCAATAAATGGTGCTGGGCAATTGGACACCCACATGCCAGAAAAGGAAGCTGGACCCCTACATCATACCATATACAAAAGTTAACTCAAAATGAATTAAATACTTAAACATAGAGTAAGCTGTCAAATTCACAGACATTGAAAGTACAACAGTGGTTGCCAGGGGGTAAGGGGAGGGAGAAATGAGGGCTGTTGTTTCACGGGACAGAGTTATAAGTCGAGCAAGACCAAAGAGAGTTCTGGAGATGGACGGCACAGCAGTGCGCACGTACTCAATGCCACTGAACCCCTACACGTAAACTGGTTATGATGGTAAATTTATTTATGTATATTTTACCACAATTAAAGATTCAACAAACAGAACCAAACAGCACACCGTGACAGGTTGAGAGAGACATCAGGAAGAAAGGAAAAAGCTTTTTCCCTGATGTTTGAACAAGAAACCCTGCATTTTCATTTTATCTAAGGCCTTGAAAATTACATTATTTTTGTTATCATGCAATAAAAAGCCAGCATTTCTTTCAAGGTCCTTTATATGTAGAGAAATGCTCACCCTGGGCCAGAGGCTCCAAGACTCTCAAGTGGTGTCTCTCTCTCCTGGACTTTGTAAAGATGTGGGTTTAGGAAGCATACCCCCATCAGAAAGGATGGCTGAAACGGGTGGGGGACACCCTAGGCCCCCCTCTACTTCCCTTCTAGAACCGTGGCTGCCGCAATGCTGGGCACATCCACAGCACAGAGAAGCTTGTTGGAAATGCTGATCTGGGGCCCGACCCTGGCTCAGTGGGTCTGAAGAGGACGCTTGCAACCTGCCTCCTTCATGGTGTCCAGGGGGACTGTCGTGCCTCATCCTAAACCAGGGTTCAAGAAGCATGGCTCTGGGATCTGGAGGGGAAGGACAGGACACACCACTTCCTCTGCCTCCCCTGAACATCAAGGCTCTCGTTTTGTCTTGTCTTTTTCCAAACACCACTCCATGAGTGCATTCCTTGTCATAGGCAGGCTGTGGGCTCCTCCTGGGGCCCAGGAAGAGCCCCTCCTCTCCTTTCCATCTGGGTCGCCCACTCACGGCGGCCTGGGAAGTGCGCCTTGCACTGACCACCTGAGTAGCAAATTGGGACATTAACCCAGATGTGGTAAAAGGTGGCCAAGAGGGGCTGAGGGCTCTGTGGAAACCGAGCTGCAGAACGGGCTTCTCTGGGCCTCCCAGGGCCCACGCAGATCCTGAGGGCAGTGCTGCGACAAGCGGCATTTGGGCCACTGGTCCTGAGGGGGCAGGCGTGGTCTGAAGTTAGTGAGCAGTGTGGCTTTGGGCAAGTCTCTTTACTTTGGTTCTTCTCTCGTATAAAATGAGGATCTCCGAAGCTTTTCCCAAATCAAATGCAAAGTTACAAAAGTCTTGGCACTCATGAGCTAAGGCATCTGTGGCTTGGCCTCACTGGCTTCTCCAATCGCTTCTCCCCTTCCCTGTCCTGAAAAACACTGAACTCGGATCCTCATTCTCCTCCGCAGGCCCCTGAGCCGGCCCGGGGGGCCTCTGATTCCCCACCTGCAGGCACCAGGCGTGAGGTGACGCCAACAGGGACTGGGTGGAGGCCTGGCGCAGATGGTCTGGGGAGGGCCCCGGGCCCTCAGCTCTGGACAGAATGAAAACCCGACGACCTATCCGATGGAATCACACCGGAGAAAGGAAATTTGTCTTTTAAGAACAACTGAGAGGCTTATGACTGAAGTCCCAAAGAATTCTGTGGTTGAACCTTTTTTTTTGTTGTTGTTTGTTTTCTGGCACAATCTGTCTCTGTTTCTGAGCCGAGGGCCGCGTTCCCCGTGACAAAGGCCTCTTTCTTACGACAGTTTAATAGCTCCAGCACGGGGGCAGCCCCGGCTCTCCCATGGGCCAGCGTCTGCAGGCGGCCCTGAGAAAAGGAGAAAGCGCTGCTTTCCTCCAATCTGGTCCAAACCGAACTGAGAAGCAAGGAAAGCAGCAAAACAAAGCCTTCACCTCCTCCTGAAATACAGAATGAAGGCCACTGAAAGGGTGTGGGGAGAGGCCACATGGGGACAGAGGAGAATAAGCACCGGAGAGCGGTGCTCGGGGCTTGGTGTCCACGGCGGGAGGGAGGAGGCCCGAGGTAGTAGCTGCCTACGGCCACCCTAACGAAGTACCCCAACTGGGTACAGAGATTTGCCCTCACAGTTCTGGAGGCCAGAAGCCCGAAACTCAAGGAGTCGTTAGGGCCGTGTCCCCTCTGACGTCTCTAGGGAAGGACCCCCGGCTCCTGCAGCTTCCTGGCCGCCTCAGCATCTCCTGGCTTGGGGCTCTGCTGCGTCAGCAGGCGGCCGCCTGAGTCTTCGCTCTGTGTGTCTCTGTGGTGTCGCACGGCGTTCTCCTCTGTGTGTGTGTGTGCCTTTCTCCTCACCCTACAGGGACACCGGTCACACCGGATTTAGGATCTACCAGAATCCAGGGTGACCTCATCTTAACGAATTACATCTGCAAAGATCCTCCCGCCAAATAAGGTTACATCCACGGGTCCTGGGGTCCTGGACTTCACTATACCTTCCTGGGGGACACAGGTCTACCACAATACCACCGTTCTAGAAACGCGGGGCTCCCCGAGCAGCCAACCACCTCCTCTTGTTCTGGAACCTATAGGACAGGTAACTCTCACTCAGGGGCTCCACCCCCACAGTGACCCAGCCCATCCGTCCACCCGCTTCTGGGAGGTGACAGGGACATGGGTCATCACACCACAACTGCCCAGATGACCTCAGGACCTCCTCTGGAGTGTAACTGAGCTGACCCCAGTTTCCACACCACTCTGGGGGGTAATTTTCAAGCCTCTGTGGTCATGGCAGTGTGTGACGTGGGAGGCAGGAGAGAGCAATGGTTAAGGGTGGGGGCTCAGAGCCAGGCTGCCTGGGTTCCGACCCCATCGCTGCCCCTTGCGTGCTATGTGCCTCTGGGCGCATTCTGCACCTGTAGAATGGGGGTGGTGATGTCCCCGTCTTAGGGGGCTTTCAGGGTTAGGTCATACATGTGAGTCAGTGAGCCCAGGATCTGCAAAAGGAAAGTGCTCTGCAAACATTAGCCTTCGTGATGGTCCAGGGCTGCGAGAGGCAGGGGTGAGGTGAGAAAGCCCTGCAGAGGTGGCTGATTCATGGGCTCCTGCATCAGACAGACCTCGGTTAAACCCTGCATCTGCCGCTTGCCATAAGCATGACCTCAGAGGAAGTTCCCAGGCTCTGTACCCTCATTTCCATACCGGGAAGGCAGTAATAACTAGGTGATGCCAGTAAACAGCCCATAATGACAGCTATCCCAACTGGTGCCACCCGGCAAACCAACTGATGTGCCCAAGCCGCCTTTGTGAGCTTGCCAAGCAATGCTGTGAAATGGAGACCACCACCCCGGCCAAGCACGCTGAGAGCTCCCTCCGTGGGCTGCTCAGAAATACAGTTGCTTTCTGCCTCCCGTCACTTGTAACAAGCTGTGTGGGAGGATGGACAGGGCGGCGACAGGCCCTCCAAAATGACCACACAAGTCACGCTCTCCAAACCAGGAAGGAGGCGGCCGTGCCGCCCTCCTCTGTGTGCTGAGCCCCACAAGGGACCATTTATGCTGCGGCCCCCTCCTCCTCCACCGCCCCGCCACCCCCACCAAGTCCTTGGCGATCTTGGCACGGGGGACCGGTCTCGACACAACGTGCACTCTGTTTAGCCTGAAGCAGGCCCGGGGGCAGGCACAGACCCCGCAAAGCCCTTTGAGAGCAGCAGTCCAGTTTCCCTGTGGCTTTCCCAGGTGCTGGGGGTGACTCGCAGTTTTCTCTCCTCCACCCCCTCTGCTGCCCTGTCCACCCTCCCACACAGCTGGTTACAAGCAACTTGAGGCCTGGAAGTGAGTCCGGGGAATTGGGGGGCAGGGGCAAGCAGCAGCTCGTGCGGGCCGGAAGGGGCTGCCATTGTAAAATCATCTAATGAAGTGCGGGGCAGACAGTGCACGGCCTGGGCCTGAGCTCTGTGTCCTGCATAGAGAGCAGAGGGGGCAGCCCAGGCTCTGATCCAGGTGAGGACGCCGGAGGACGTTTACTGAGCAGTCCCAGAGCCAGGGCCAGTGGGCAAGGAGACTCCGTGCTCAGATGTGACAGCAAGATCAGCCTGAAAAGGTGAAAGGGGAAATCGAGGGAAGGATGCCAAGGTGCAGCATCAGGCATAGAGTCCAGTCCAGAGGCGAGCAGAAGCAACATGAGGTCCGGCCATACGCACCTAGGGACCCCCATGTTCCTGGACCTGGGCCTCGGGGCCCGAGTGTGGGCTCCACAAGCACACCTGAGCCAATTCTCTTTCTGGGTAGGCAGGGGTGGGAGCTCTTGTCCTGGAACCTGGGCTGGGCCCTACTGTAATGTCTGAAATGGGCAGGTCAGTAAGTAAGCAAAAAAAATCTACATGGTGTATCCCCTTCTTGTACACCAGGCACCATTCCAGGTGTTCTGGGTACATAGTTCTCAGGACAACCCAT
The DNA here is from genome assembly GCF_030020395.1 of Manis pentadactyla. NCBI lineage: Eukaryota > Metazoa > Chordata > Mammalia > Pholidota > Manidae > Manis > Manis pentadactyla. The sequence goes on from NC_080022.1 coordinate 182,536,416, forward strand.
TGAGGCAGATGCTACTGCAACCGTATGACTGATTATTATTATGAGAGTTAACAGATTAGGAAACTGAGGCACAAGAAAAAAAGCAACGCATTGCAGTTGTACAGCCAGTAAGTAGCAGGGCCAGGATTTGAGCCCAGCAGTCTGGCCCCAGGATCCATGCTCTTACATACTCCACTTGTATTGATGAGGAGGAGGGGTGGCTCCTACCCAAAGCCCTGTTGGCTGTGTTCTCACGGGCCTATCTCCCTGTTCCTGCGCACGTGAGTGGCCGTTGGACTAACTTGTATCAGGAACATTATTACATGTCAAGTATTACTGAATGAGGTTTTCATGCTATAAGTGTCACTGAATTTGAATGGGGAAGGGAGAGAAAGAATGAGTGAGCAGGTCAAGTAAATTCCTATCTGGAAGGTAAAAAAGACTGTTTCATCCTGAGTTTATGAACTAATTTGGGGGGATAAATACACTTTCTGAGAGTTTCACCTCATACAAAAACTGACCGATATTCTATCATGGCAACTTTCTTTCAATGCCTGTACTTTGTAAAATATGCGAGGTGGCAGTTCTACATCAGCCTTCACATACATGGGGGACATGCTGGTTGTCCCAGAGAGCCCAATAGTCTCAGAACCACAGATAGAACCCCTCTCGTGTGCTGTGTGTGGAAACTGAGGCAGAGATAGTAAGAGTCACGGTCAGACTGCCAGGTGCTTGTTAGCCTGAGTCCCACCTGCTGGACTGTCCTGGGAGGGTAGTGCTGAAACGGGCACACTTCCTGTGAATCCTCTGGGAGCTTTCTCCATCTCCCCAGCGCTGTGCACAGCTGTGTGAGGGCCTGCATTGCTGTCAGAAGGTTTATGTAAGGGAATTTCTCCACCCTTCCAAGGACAACCATCTTTCAGAGTGAGACATAGCCCCTCTCTAGTACTCTAGTACTCTCTAGTACCCGCAGGAAGAGATGAATAATGTGGCTTCCAGTGAGGCCACCCCAGGCACGGCTGACGGTCACTTTAGACTTTGGTTATCTGCTCTGGCAGAAGAAAGCAGGGGCGTGCAGAGTCCTGACTTCCAGAACACCCAAAATCAGTCTGATTTTTCTTATTTGTCCTCTTGGGAGTGACGTGTTTGCTTTTCTAATGACTTTTGTTAAAATATTGTTACTCATCACAGTGACCCTGGGAAGTATAGAGAATGGGCCTCAATGTCTGTGGGGAACATGGGTGAAGCCAGACTAAGACTGTACAGTTTCTCAGGGACAAGTCCAGACAACAGGTAAACGATAAATAAATAGACTCATCCATCCCTCCCTCCATCCCTCCCTCTGTCCCTCCCTCCCTCCCTCCATCCCTCCATCAGGGACTCATGAGCCCCAGGCCCCACGAGGGGGCTGTTTCACAGGCGAGTGGCCAGTAGGTTCGCTATGCTCCTCCTCATCACCTGCATTCCAGGTTTCCAGGTACCGATGACCTATCTGCCGGCACAGACTGGGGGGCCACAAGGGCAGAGTCTCCAACAGGAAGTGCTTGTTCCCGGAGAGGACCACTTGGGGAGGATCAGGGAGCACAGACAGACCAACTGGAGGCATCTTCCCAGCAAAACGGAGACTTCAGATTTCCTTAACACACTGCTCTGGCTGCGAGTGTGAAAAGCACCGCTATGAACCCAGGACAAAGGCGCCAGGAAGGACGGTGGCAGAGAGAGGTGAGACGTGCTGGGGTTTGGACACGGCTCGAGATGGAGCCCATGACTACTTGTCTCTCCCGTTCGCTTCCCAGCCCCCAGTCCTTCTTGCTCCTTTTGGTCAAGCTTCTGAGAGCAACATGCCACCCAGACTGTTTTCCAAAAAACCTGGTTCAAAAGCTTCCAGTGTTCCAAGGATGGGAACTGCATTTTTTGAGGTTCAAATGGGGATGAAGGAAGAAGTGTTAAAAACCCTCATGGGGAGCGAACCGCTGAAGGGGACCTATGACTAGCAGGCGACAGGGACACCCCATAAATTCATTAAGCTCCCTGACATGGGAACATGATTATCTAGTGACAGGAAAGCTCCAGGATTGAGGAACCAGGACTTCTGGGACTTTCGTTTCTTTGCCTGTAAAACTAGGGGCTTGGGCTAGATCTGGGGTTTCCTGCCAGGAGCAGAGGGGTAGCCATTTGGGAGAAGAAGCCCCATTCCATCCAGAAAACACATTTAGCATCTTTCCAAAAGGCTCAACTACTAAAAATACATATAGTTAAGAGGTAACGCCATCTCTTAGGACCACTTTCAGCCCTTACATCCTGTGATTAAAGGTTTCCTAGTCACAGTGGGTGAAAGAGTTGTCCTAAGTTATCTTTTTCTAAGAAGATGAATCCTGTGCTCAGTAATATCTCTGTGGATGGATGGACAGACAGATAAATTACCTGATTACTAGTTACCTAAAATTGTCCACTAAGAAACTGCTTAGTCCTAGCCTGGCTATACCCATGTGTCTAGCAGGCTTTTAGAACCATTCTCTTTACTTCCAGGATTAATACAATAAATAACACTATTTTAACAAAAAGTTATTAGAAAAATAAATATGTCACCCTTAAAATGACATAAAGAAAAAGCAAAGTGATTTTTAGGTGTTCTGAAGTGAGGACTCTTCACACCTCTACTTTCCTCCACTTGTGTAGACAATCAAAGGATATACTTTTCCTCCACGAGTGTAGACAATCAAAGGCTAGACTAGCTTCCTGAGCCTTCATTGTCTATGTCATTTTTTCCCTCCTCCCTGGGAAGGGTCCCACAAAAGCTGGACTGCTATTCTTTGACGTAGGAAAGTAAGATGCTGGAAACTTGCAAGTACTGAACTGAATGAGGAATGAAAACATCAGGGTCAAGACAGCAGGAACAAAAAGATGCTATTGTTTTTAACAATGCACAGAGCATTTTTTCTAAGCCTGTGTATTGGTGTGCATGATCCTTAACTTTTGTAGGTATGACCTCCTTGTACGCCGCACCTGCGTCAGGCATCGTCTCTCCACGGCCTCGCGGGCGCTGCCTTCATCATTTGCTGCACGTCACCCGGCTAGCTGTGAGGTCAAGCTACCGCAGGGCGGCACTGTCTGCCGACACTTCCAGAGTCCACCGCCTCTTACTAATTCAAGGTAAGGCTATCAGTGTGGGAGGCCTGAAAGAAAGACTTAGGAGGAGGAGCTGCTAAGAGATTACTCCAGAATTCCAGGCGAAGTACTTTGAGGAGTTCAAGCGCAGGGCTTGTTCACATAAAATAGAACTGAGGGCACAGTCTGCTACTGCAAATAAAGAACGGCACTAGAAATTTACTTCCAATTCTGCTGAAGTGGCTGACGGGCAGGGCAGGAGTGTGTGTTATTTTTCTGCAAGGGGTGGTGGTGGCTGGGTCAAGGGGCAAAAAACATTTCCTCTCCCAGGGACCTTGCCATCCTCAGGCTGGGTCCCCTTCGGGCTCATGACCATTAGCCAGGGAGATGAGGCTGGGTACTGGCACCCCCGCGGATGGTGACACCCAATTCAGTGGGCAGGGAAAGAGGTCAAGATCGGCAGCCTTAGGGAAGGCAGAGTGTCCTCAGAACCCTCCAGAAGTCTGGGAACTTGGTCCCACTGCGGGGAGGCCTGGGGCATCCCAAAAGCAGCCTGTAATGTGGAGATAGCAGCACACTCCTTAGATGTGTGAGTGAACTACAGTGATAAGTCCTTATCTCAGTTCTCTAAGACCCCTCCCCACCACAACGGGAAGTCTCCTCTTCAATTTCTGGACATTCAACCTGTTTTCAAGAACATACTGGAACAGGAGGACTACTTGATCTGACAGATGCACATATGTAATAGGTCTTATTCATACAGACACACTCATCATCTGCTTGGTGAAGACCAGGAATGTGTGCATTGCCATTTTTATTTCTAAATGGCTGCTTAGCTGAGTAATGACTGCTGTCTTAAATGACTATTACTATACCAACATATATATTATTTTTTAAACCAGGCAAAGTATATCTCACTTATGTTTCACTCTTTGATCTGGGAGACAAACATACACTTCAAACTTTATTTTGATGCCCCTATGTGTAACTTAATGAGCTATATGAAGTACAAGTGCAGGCTAATTATCAGGCATCTTTAACTAAGCATCTGGGTGTTGGTTAGCATTAGCTGGCTGGGCCACCCGGCAGGAAACATGTCCAGGTGTATCCTGGGGATGTGCTTTGTGGATTATCCACAGTGGCACCCCATGAAGTCTGCAGCCAGCCCCCTCTGCTACACTCAGCCTGGCCCAGACACCCATTGCACCTGCCGGCCAGGGCCTATTCATGGAGGACAAAGGCCTCCCTATGTGTGCTCCCTTGAAACTTAAATAGGAAGAGCTTTGTGAAGCAAAATGTTTAGGCATAAATAACCTTGCTCTCCCTGCTGGTTTGAATTATGCCTCCACTGAGCTAAGTGATCGCTGAGGGCATGTTTCCTCTCTGGAAAACATGTTCTTTGGAGATGATGACACTTCAGAAAGGAAAACCATTTAAACAGCAAATTCTCCCCAAGGACATGCAGGCTGCAGAATTTCTCTGTGGTAAAACCAAAATTGCTATGGGACCAGGTCAGAAAGAAGAAAGCTGCGTTTCCCTTGAACTACAAGCTGCCCTTTGCTGGTTGAGAGTCTTCATAGTTCAGGGGACACTGAATTCTGACTGAATACCCCAACCTAAGCTATCTAGTGAGAAAGCGGGGTCGGCTCAGCAAGAGGGTCTTGGGGAGGGCGCCATAGAGGTGGTGAAGTAATAGCATCTGAACACTAGATGGCAGCAGCCACACACACGTTAACTTGCTAGGAGCTTACGTCTTCCCTGGTCAGGGACTCAAGTGGGAACTGAAGACAGTGCATTCTTGGAGTATTTTATTTTTACCTTTCTCTTCTCCCATGGGAGGCTGCAATGCCATGTAGGTGAGAGGAGAGAAGTTCTTGTTTCCAAATGCATTATAAATGGGGCACAAGAGGAAGGTCATTAAAAAAGATAACTGCTGTCAGGGTGTTTGATCATGAATCTGGTCTAAATAAACAAACCATGGACTGTGCCCACTAAATTAGGGGTCTATGCACTTTTCAGTACAGGGACAGAGAGTAAACATTTTCAGCTTTCAACCTTAAGATTCTGTGGCAATTACACAACTCAGCCATCATAGCACATAAGGAGATACAGACAATATGTAAACAAATGCGTGTTGGCAGTCTTCTAATAAACTATTTCCAGAAACAGGGACTGGGCCACATTTGGCCCCATGGGCCACAGTTTGCTAACCCCTGCGTTAAATCAACATGAAACTCTACCTGGCCTGGCTAGCTTGGTTCCCACGCACTCCTGACACATGCAGGGTAACTTGGCTTTTCCCAAATCCATCAAACCCTTCCTTGCTGTGTGTCTCTTGAACTAGAACTCTCCCTTCTGCCTTGCACACGACAACAAAGTCAGTTGACAAACGCCACCAGTCGGAGCTGCATTTAGAACCTTTTTGTCCCTCCAATCCCTGGTCATCCCCTCCATGGTCACCACCTCACTCATCTCCATAGCTACTAAAACACACAGCTGTGGGCAGTCAGTCCACATCCGCTCGAGTGCTGAATTCTTCACACTGGTCCCTCTACCTGCTCCCCCAAATTATCCCACTGGAGCCAGGTCATTGCGTCCATCACCTCTTGGCTGTTGTCATCCCCTGCCTCAGAGTGGCCCATCTCTTGCTGAAAGATGCCCTTCTTTAGGCATCTGGCTTACTCTTCAAGAATGCTCCATGTGAATTTCATCTGCTGGCCCTGGAAATGCCCTGGGACCTTACCTGGGCACGCTCACAGCATTTCCTGCCATCATCGCCACCTGTCCCAGCCGACTGTCCCCACGCTCCTGGTGAAACACCACCCAGCCTATGAAGCCCCCCTGACAAGAGGGAAGCGCCTCATCCACTGGTTTCTTAGATGATTTGGTTTGTTCCCCTCCCTTGGAGCTTAGTCTGTGCTAATCTTACGGTGTCGATGTGTTTAACTGCCCACGAACAAACTATTGTGACTATTTTTTTTGTTGTTATTGATTTTCAATTATAGCGAATTGAGGTCAGAGAATGTGGTCTGGAGGGTATTGATCTGGAGGTATTCTGACTCTCTCGGGCACAGTACTCTAATCAATTCTGGGAAATGTTTTCAAAACACATGTGTACTTGAAAAGAATGTAGGTTTTCTAATTGCTGGGTTAGGGTTCTACATACATCCGTTACATCCGTTTTAGCCTTTTATCTGTTCTGTACCGTCAGGGGACTCGTACTTCTCCACCATGACTGAGGTTTTGCCTGATCTTCCTTGAAATTCTGACACTTTTTCTGAACCAAGTTGTGGCTTCTGTTGCTAGGTGCGTGCAAATGCAGGGTCATTCTGGCATCCGGCACTTGGCTTCTCTTTTCCATACGTACTGCCCTTTATTCTTTATATGGCTTTCTGCCTTGAAGTCTGTTTGTCTGCTACCAACACTGTAATACCTGCTTTCTTTTGATTCACCTTAGATCTTTTTCCATTTTTTTATTTTCAACCTTTCCACTTCATGCTTTACGTGGGCTACCTGTTAATTGCCTAGAACTGGAATTTTAAAATGCAAGCTCTATCTCTTCGATGTGTTTAATCTGTCAGATGACTTCACCTTCGCACACCTCCCCCCACATTAGTCTGTCTTTTTCCTTCTTGTCCCTCCCTCCCTACCTTCCTGCCACCCTCTAGTCCCCAGCCTCCCATAAAACTGTAAGCTAAGGGCAGAGAAAGCTAACCAGCCTCGCCTAGGGGCTGTTCTGCAAGTTACCACTCAAGGACAAGATGACAGGCACTTGGGAAGGAAGAACCCCAATCGCAGATTTGTGAGTGGGGAGAATGGGCTGTAGGGTGGGGTCTGCCTGAGGGCGAGCTTTGCTGGGGGGCTCCCTGCCCACACCAGCATACTTGGGACACAGTGGTGAGGGTGGCAGAACTCCCTACAGCCTGTGACAGGGAATGGGGGCAGAGTGGGAGGACAGAGGGACATGAAAACCCCCAATGACGCTTGTCTAGGAGAGGGTTTTCTGAGGCTGAAAATACTGAGACCTGCTGTCCCAGCCCATCCCAGGGACCTCTGAGTTTATGCATCTCAGAGAGGATGTTCGGTCAAGGGAAGAGAGGAACTGGGCTCGAAAGGTTTTGCTCTAATTTCTTCAGAAATATTTATAAGGACTAGCAGAAAGCGCAGGTGACAGAGTAGAGGGACATTGGGGTTGACATCTTGATGTCACAGGAGATGTGGTGCCGCCAGACAGCCTGGCCTGTGGGCTCATTATCTGGGGAGGGCTGTCACTTGCCAGCACAGACCTGTAGTGCATACAATCGCCGTGCTCTGGGAGGACCTGGCCTTTGAACGTGTACAGGGTCAGCCCCCTGGGCTCCTCAGCCCTGTGGACACTGCCGGGCTCTGACATTTCTCATAGTCTAAACAAAGCCAAGACCAAAATGGCCATGCTGAGGGACAGAGAGCCACCCTGCCCCCATACCCAGTGCTGGCAGCGCCGTTGGCAGAGCATTATGAACTGTAATCAGCCCTCGATCTGGGTGACATTTTTTACATCCTAAAGGCCCCTCCCATCTACCATCTCATTTGATTTCCACAACAGGCATCATGTAAACAGATGATGCCAGAAATAGGGCAAGGACATGACTTGGGAGTCTGACAGGTGGGAATAAGAAGGTGGGAACAGGGAAGATTGACCTAGAACATGTCAGCCTGCACCCTTGTTCAGGGCATCGTGGAGCAGACATGTCCCTTAACGGGGAGCCTTACAATTCAGTGACTGCGCCTAACATGCAAGCCCCAAGTCAGCTGGGGGAATAGAGGAAAGGAGGTGATGGAGCATGAAGGAGTCCCACGCAGATCCAGTAACCAGGAGGCTGGGAAGGGTCCTGTGAGAAATGAGCACCCACCAACCATGGTAAACAGACACAGGGTTGATCACTAAAGAAGGTGGTACCATTGCCTTAGCAGAAGAAAAGTAGGTTTTGAGATTGCACCAGGCAGAAGGGGTCAGAAACGAGTAGCCCCTGGGCCATCTCTTTGGCCTGGATTATGCTCTTAAAATGATCATGAATTCAAATGCTTTTGAGGTCCACTTCTGTTCTCAACTTTCCCAACTGTCTCCACCCGATTGTCTCCAGGCAATCTTGTGACCCTTCATCCCCTGAAGGCATCTGAGTTGGTGCCCTTGGATGCAAGGCTCCACTCTGCTCTCGTTGGGCCAGGAGGCTGTCCATGGTAGTCATGGATTTGTGGGCCTGGGTGGACCCTGTAGAGCTCATTGCCACAGTGCCTGAGGATAAGCGCCCCTGGTGGTCCCCAGGGCGCAGCCTTATCTAGACCCTGTTTAATTCAAGGGAGGAAGAATTGTCTATGGAAGTGACTGTCCGTGGAAGACGAGGGAAAATCAGAGTGACGGGCAGCTGGGCTGGGTCACCTGGGCGCCTGGCGGTGATGAGGAACCCTGGAGTGGGGGCAGGCTTTGCATGACAGCACAGGGTGACAGTAAGCTCAACTCTGCAAATGCTGAGTATGGGGACACTGTGGAACCTCTAAGTGGAGATGTCTGGAAGGTAGCTGGACTCAGAGGAGTTGTTTGGGAGAAAAATCTAGGCTGAAGATCAGCTTGGGCATCAGCAAATAGATGGAAAATAAAGTCATGGTGATGGAAAAGGTTCCCCCCAGAGAGCGCGCTAAGAAGAAAGCATCCCCTAGAGATAGATCGCTGGGCAATGCCAACATCTCAGAAAGGGAAAGGGCCATAGGACAAGAGGCCCCCAGAAGACACCCCAAAAGGACAGACGTGAGGAGGGGGAGCCAGGAGAGGGCAGCATCAAGAAAAAGGAAGTGAGGGCTTCAAAAAGGAGGGAGCAGTTGAAAGCACCAATGGTTGCCTTTGCTATGTTTTTCTTTTGGTCTTTAGCCTTTATACATTTACAGAGTTTGGAGGACAGCCTGCAATCATATCCATGTTATGCCTTCAAAGTGGTTCCCCACCAGATGGCTCATTTTAAAAATTTGACCTAAACCTGCCGCTTTGATGGGGCACCCCTCTCAGGCATGAGCTCACCTGTCCTCCTCACCACCCCCACCAGTCCTGGCCCTGAGTGGGGGTGCAGGCTGCTCATCCAGGGAACAAGCATTTCCAGAGCACCACAGGGTGCGGGGCCACGCTCTAGGGCGGTACCTGCTGGCTTACCTGGCACTCTCGAAGGTGGCAGATGCCGTCTTTCCTATAGCCCCAAATCCAACTCCAACAGCAAGACCCTCTGAAACAGACACAGAAAAGCAGGCTGAGTTAGGAACAATTTTCCAGTAGATTCATCACCATCTCTGTCTCCAGGAAGATCGCATTAGGTTTCCAGTAATAGAAAATCCACGTAACAGAATCTTAACCCAGGGGGTCAGCCAACGACGCTTCTGCATATTTTTGTATGGCTTGCAAGCTAAGAATGATTTTTACAGTTTTGAATAGTTGAAAAAAAAATCAAAGAAAGAATAATATTGCATGGTACATGAATATTATATAATTTTAGTGCCCATAAATAAAGTTTTACTGGCACGCAGCTGTGTTCATTTGTTGACAAATTGTTTATGGCTGGTTTTGTGCTACATTCAGCAGAGATGAGTAGATGTAATAGAGACTTATGGCCCAAAGACCTAAAATACTTACTATGTGGCCCTTTATAGTTTGATGACTGATTCCTGACCTAAAACACAGGGCTTTATTATTATTAGCTCATGCAACAAGAGGTCCACTGTTGATATGGTGGCCAATGATGTCATCACAGATATTTGAGGAGCCACCCTCAAATGGTAGAGATGGTTACAGTCCACTCTGAGATGGTGTGGCTATCGTCCAGCTTAAGCCTGAGGATAGGCAAGATGATTCTCTAAGTCCTTTCCAGGGGAACTCGTGAGCTTGCTGAATTCATCGACACTCTAACTGTGATCAAGTGTGGAAGGGCCATGCTGGTCTCCAGGTATCTGATGGGGAAGTAAGGGCTTGGAAAAGAAATGGAACTGACCCAGTGGCCTGGAACCACTGGGGTGGAAGTGTAACGTTAAGACACGTTCTGACGTCTACGGGAGAATTCAAAGATCCCTCTCAATCAAACAGGAAAGAACTATCAATATTGGTCAGAATCCAGATCAAGGGCCTTTGGGGCCAGGAGGAACTTATGTTATGAAGACAGAAGAGGACATGATCTACTGAGTGAGAATTTCTTCTTTTGGATTTCAGTGTCTCTTGGAACTGCCTGTTAGTCCTGCGTTCTGTTCAGTTGGAGAGGGCCCAGGGCCCGGGGGCTGTAACGACCCCAGGAGGCACCCGGGCCCAAGGGGGCTGCTTACACTTGTCCTGTGTTAGGGGCTAAGAGCTCAGCTTTCGCCCAGTCCAGTTCACCAGGAGACCACATGGGGTACGGGGGCCACAGACCTGGCTAAGGCATAAAGTGCTTCATCTTACCATTCATGCCTCAGTCTTCTGTGGGGACTTCACGGGGTGGCTGTGGCCGCTGGAGGCTGCTGGTTGAGAATTTGGGATTCTGATGTCCCACCAAGTGTCTGTCCATATTTCTCACAATGAGTGACCATGGGGTATAGCATCCCAGGACTTTAGAGGTGGAGGAGACACCAGAAATCGCCTGGCATGATCTTGGGCCACTGCCAGGCTCAGAGGCCGGGAATTACTAGGGTCTTTCCAGAATCGGACGGCAGCACCAAGGCTGCTGGGACCAGCCTCCCAGCACATATGACACACAGCAGAGGGGACTGCAGAGAAGGCCCTGAAACACTGCCTCCAGCAAGCTCTCAGCTCGAGTGGCCGGCCAGTTGGACACTGCCGGAGCAACCAAGCTTCTCGAAATCAAGGTTCTAAAAAGTTATCTATTTTTAGGGCTCCTGATGCCAATTCACAATAAAGACTTCATCATCTTTCCTCAGAGATGACCAGGTTCCACATGAGGCCTTGTGTTCAAGGTCTTCATCTCTCTGCGACCCTTCTCTTGAGAAATGGGGACCGGGTGGTCCTCTGTGCACCAGGCCCTGGGCTAGAAGCCTTACACATGAGCTAAGGTGGGAATCATTACCTGCGCTCTACAGATCGGACAGCAATGGTGCCGGGGAGCTGGTCTGAGAGCCCAGGCGGGCCCAGGCTCTTTGTTCTCCATGGTTCTCTTCCTTCTTTCTTGGAAATTTCCTCCAAGGGTGCAGAGTATGGAAGCCGCCTTCCAGGGAGGGGTTAGCCTGATGCCTCTGACTTCAGGAAGGGGGAGGGTTGCAGGCCAGGTGCTGGATGCGTTGGTGAGAGCTGATGTCAGGGTGGGTTGCGGCAGTTTATGCCTAAGGGTTGCAGACATGCCTTCCAGCAGCGGCGAGGAAGCCTCTCTTTGGGTAGCCCCTGGATCCCAGGGAGCTGCCCACACCCTTGGTCATGAGACTATAAAGTCCGAGGGCAGCTGAGATGCCTCCATCTGGCCAGGCTCCTACCTTTGGAGAGTCTGACATTTACAAACCTACCATTTTCAACCTTGTTTTGTACCAACACAGTCGGAACCACAACCCACTCGGTAACCGCGGGTCTCCAACACAAAAGAGCTTCATTAAGAACCCCTGGCCCACAGGGAGAGGTGTCAAAAGGTGGGAAGGACTAGGGTGTTTCTGACACCAGAGAGGCGCATCCCTTCTTTGGAAAAAATCTGCTTTTCTGAACTACAAGCAACAGCTGGTTGGCTCCTTTTGCTGAAGATTTTGCTCTCAGTAGTCATTTTAGTGTAAATGATAGTGCAGCCCAGAGCAACAGGACCTACATTAACTAGCAGACTAAGCCCTCCTAGTGATTCGGCATGCGGCTCGGCACTGACGGATATAAATGCTCACCAAAGCTCCGGGAGGTCGGCGGGGGGAGGACGCAGTTAAAGCATGAGGGAAAGCGCCTGCCCCAAGTGTCACACGCTGGGCAGGCAGAGGCTGGCCTTGAACCTCCGTTCCCACACACCCCCATCCCAGTTTGCTGACCTGGACTTGAAGCTTTCTCCCAGGCGTGGGTGGCCAGAGCTGGCATCTGAATCTCTATCCTGAAGAGGTTTGAAGCCAAGCAAACGCACAGTCCCCCTGCCCCTGCCGCCTGCCCTGTGTCATGGAGCCAGGGCTGGGGGACACGCTGGGGCCTTCTGGGATGGTTTGCAAGGGAGCAGGTCCTCCTTTTCAAAGCAGCTGCCCCGGGAAAGAGGAAGAAGAGGCAGTGGAGGAGACAATGCAATTGTTTCCGTGTCTAAACGTAGAGTAATACTTGAGAGGCAAACTAATGAGAAGCCAAGCCAAATTACACATAATTTGAAAAACTTATGAAAGAACATAAATAAGAGAATTAACACAGGTACTTATGATCGACAGAATGATAGAAGGAACCTGCTGGGTGGAAAAGGTGTCGAAGAAAAACGCCAACCAGAGCTCCCGCTGCAGGTGCTGCACCGAAAGTGCAAATTAGGAAGGTGATTAAGACAAGAAACCAAAGTGACTGGAATGCTATTAGTCAGCCGCCGCCCCTTTCACAGCTACTGCCATTAACTCTGGTGCAAAGAGGGAAAATGAGCGGCCAAACCCGGGTTTGTGATGCGGGCGGGGAGGCCAGCCTGAGGACACACTTGAGGAGATAAGCTCTGAAGCCGAGCCAGCCACCTCCAGTCTCCCCGGCTTGGAAGGTGGGGTGCCTGCCTCTCTCCATCTCCCCCTCCCTCCCAAATCTCTATCTCTCCGTATCCCCCATGGGGGACAAGAATAACAAAAAGGGCCTGTGTTTTTATTGAGATGGACCTGGGCTCAAATCCTGGTATACTATTTAAGGTTCTTGTAAAAATGCAAGTATGGTTGAGAAGCATGGGGTGGCCTTGGAGTGGCCCTCTGGCCAGATGACGCTGCCACATTAAACACGGGCTCAGTTCTAGAGCAAGTCTGAACATCCAGTGACACGTTCCCAGGTCCTAACAGGTTACTTGTTAAAAACAGAAATAAGCACCTTGGACATCTGCTGCTGGAGGAGATCGTGGGGACCGTGGGGCCATGTGCAAGGGGACATGCCCATCCCCAACAGCATCTGCAGCTTCTGAGGGTGCCAGGCGAGCTCTGCTTTGATTCCTCCTCCGCTCCTGCCCGTCTAGGCACTGTCACTAAGCCAGGAGATCGGTACCGTGCAAGGTGAGGGGCTGTGTCACATGAAACTCCCATAGGAGCTTCCTGCCCAGAAAGGCTTGCTTTCGGCTGCCAGGAGAGTCGACCTACCTGTCCTGGACACACCGTAGGCACACTGCTGCCTCCATGCCCGCTCTGATCTGGCAGCCTGGCTTAGACTTCTGGGGAGACTGGCCCACAATATGTTCACTCCACTGCCTGGCCCGGCTTTGGCTACAGATTTCTAGCAGGAAGGGAAACCAGTAAGGTGGGAACTCTGATCACATCATATGTTTACTAAACAAAATGTTGGTATAACCACCCAGGCATTGCTACAGCATCCCCGTGGAGCCTGGCAAAGGCCTTATAAAGGATGGAAATGATCGACTTAGTTCAACACACGTTTCTAATGTGGATTGCTAACCCTGCTATTCACATTGGGTAAGCTGGGTGTTGGGAAAGATGAAAAATAGAGGTGGCCCAGAGGAGCTGAATTGAGCTCAAATTCTCATCAATATCAATAAAGTCCTGTCTTAGAGTGTATTAAGAGATGCTGATCATGGAAGATACTCTCACACGGATCCCCCTTTAGTGAAAATAACCACTTCCTACTTAATGTTTCCAAGTATGCTTTTGGAGCATCTTCTGCTGTCTCCAGCCGGGCTCTGTTCACACACTGATGGACCCAGAAAACCGCTCCCCCAATCCCTGCTGCCTCCAGCTGCAGCACACAGCGGGGGATGAAGCATCTCCTCGCTGGTGTGAATGAGGACAGACTCCCGCAGCCCCATCTTTAAACAAGTGAAGGCATCCTGTCAAACAGCCACACGCAAGAGTCCATTTCAATCTGCTCTAGTTTTCAGCATGTAGGCAAAGATCAGTTCCCTGTGTTTCTACAGAGAAAAAGGGAGTGCAAGCCTTTGCTGGCACAGGAAACCCTGAGCCGTTCTAACCAGCAGGCCCTGCTCCGTGCCCAGACTCACCCCTGCAGCCACCCTCCTTCACCACGTGCCACTGTTGCCACACCCGGGTTTGCCCTCCAGCCAAAGGGCTCACTTACAGGTCCAGGGACAGACCAGGGCGGAGGGTCAGGAAGGGCAGCCTGGTCAGCTCCCCGAGCCTCTGTCCAGTCACCGGGAAGAGAGTCCTCACCCCCCTTCCAAGGACCCCAGCAGGCAGGGAAGCAATTGGTGGCTTGGATCTGACAAATCCATAGCATTAAGCGGACAAGGTTCTATTCTGGGGTGTAGAACTACACCTGGGGGTGTAGGAAGCACTGAAAACCAAAGAAGCTCAGCAAATATGGAGGGGCAGGACGAGGGAAGGACATTAGGGGGTCAAGAGTGTGGCCTGGAAGGAGCTGTTTCCCAAACAAGTACCTCCTGGGGTAAGTGGGCTCATCTGAGGCCGGGGCTGCAGACAGCGGCTCTAAGTGCTGGCCCAGCCCCAGTCCATGGGGAGGCACCCGGAGCCACCCTGCACCCTGGGGTCCCCACCCACAGTCACAGGGCTCTTTCTGCCTGGCCCTAGTCTGTCTGAGGCGACTGCTCCAGGGTCGGAGGGAGAGGGGAACGCTGGCCAAAGCCACCCCCATAGCTCCATCCCCGTGTCAGAGCTTCACAAACCCCTGGAGGGCAGTTGTAGCAAGAATTCAGCCAGAGGTCCCTCCTAGGTGGAAACATCTGCTGGGAGCGGGCACACACGCACGCACACAGTTAACAGCCCAGTGTCTCACCTGCTTCACGAAAAGGGCGCTCTTCTCCACAAAAGGACTGGGGACTCCTGGGGGAAGGCAGAGCCTGCTGACAGCTGGTGTCATCCATTCTGCGCTCCACGGGAACCAGCAGTCACACAGGACTTGCCCAGAGGATGTCGCAGCCCTTGGGAGGCGGACGGGTGCTGACCCCTGCTGCCCCTTCTCCAGATGCTGTATGAAGACGCACGGCAGTCTGGGGCCCAGGTGCCTTGTTAAAGGGAAAGGTACCCTGAGGCCAGCTGCCTGGACCCGCACCTGCCCTGCCCGTGGGCGCACCCGGCTGCATTCTGCATCACTAGCTCTGCATCACGCACCTGAGTTGGGGGCACCTCTGAGGGGGACATAGTCATGGTTTGGTCATTCACATGGACTTGAGGGCCTAAAGAAGTTGGGAAGAAAGGAGATTTCTTCACCTCTTTGGAGGACTTGAGAACAAAATTAGACTCTGGCAGTTGCTTAAGGATGCTGAGTAACCTAGGATGCAAGTCCATTTACCACTCTGCCTACCTGGTTCCCACCAAAGTATTTCTAAAAAAACAGGCAAGAAAAAGACGTTGCTGTCTCAGATCACTATTATGTTTTGCTACCTGGATGACAGGCACTATTACAATGCATGTATCTAAGTGGGGGGCAATTTTTTCCCACAGGGAGCTGCAGCATTTCACAGGAAGGTTAACAGAAGAGTAAAAAATAACTGCCTGGCCTTCTACAGCCCAGTTCGGTGACTGCCAGATGCCAGGTGATGGATGGCCTCGCGGGCTCCTCAGACTGGGCCCCATGCGGTCACAGCCATTATGTGTGAACCTGTCCTGGCCCTGGCAGACAGAGCACCTGGCCAGGGGGCCCAATTAGAGCTGGGATTTTTCAGCTATGCAAGGAAGGAAGGAGGCGATGCAGCCACAGATGGGAAGGTTAGGGGCTGTCATTATCCTGACTCTGCTGTCTCATGGAAGATGCTGGTCTCCAGGTGAGAATGGAGCTGGCAGGTGAAGAGAAGCAGCAACAGATAAAGCAAATTGGGTCCTAAAAGTGTTTGTGTCTACTTTTCATTTATCCCTGAAGACTGAAGCCTGACTGACCTCTGCCCTCCCTGTGGGTCTGTGAGATGCGCCAAAATCCTTTCACTAACCTGCTTGCTTCCTAAACCCCGTTCAGGTCTCACTGTGCAATTTGCAACCAAAAGACTCAATAATTCAGCCAAACTCTGTCCTAGGCACTATATGATGATTATCTAACTTAATCTAATTAAATCTAATTTCATTGCACAATTGATATTGTTGTATTTTCCAGAGGTGAACCACGGTTCAATTTCAAGCAACATGCCAAAGCCATACAGCTTAAAAGACATTCACCCACGTGTTCCTGCCATCTCGTAGCACATCACACTGACTTCTGTGCTTTTAAGATCATTAAGACCTCTCTTCATTAGGACCCAAACGGAATGGGGTCAATGCCCACAAGCGTATCCATTTGGACACCATCACGCTGCGAATTCTATCAAACAGCCATTAGGTGTTGGGCCCTGCGTAGGATACAGACGTGTGAGACATGGTTCCTATCTTTAAGCAGTTCACTGTCTAGAATATTATTTTGGGGGGGACATAAAATTAGAAACTTATTTCTCTGCTCAAAACGTTTAGAGAGATCTTAAGCACAGTGCTGAAATATCAGAAAATACGGGACTGGAGACAGAAGGGAGGCAAGGAGACTGGCTGGGAGATTGCTGCTCACAGGCTTGGCGTGAGGCCAGGTTAGAGCGGGGCATCGGCCCCCGAGCATCGCCAGGTGCTGGCTGGAACAATACTGGGATGAAGTCAGAGAAACTAGCATAATGGCATCACCTCAAAGAGGAGGCGCGCAAAGGGAACTGACTGGGCAACTGAGAAGACATTCAGTGGAGATGCTTTCTAGGCAGCTCCAAACGCACAGTAGCCTGGGAATGGGAGTATAAACTCACGGAGCCATGTGCATCTGGTAACACTGAGTGTGAAGACACTGTTCTGGGCGCGTTAGGTGGATTGTTTCAATTAGTCCTCTGAACAACACTGTGAGATCAGGACTGTTAGCCTGGTTAGGGATGTAGGAAATGGTCCCTGCAGCCCCGGGCTATCTTCTCTCCCACTTCCCTACATTGCCTCTGTGCAAATCCTCATTAGCTCTATTACCACTTCAGTGGCTATTATCTCTATATAGTTAAACATAATCTTGCAGTTTCACTCCTCCTAAGACTTTAGGCACATAAAAATGTTTCATTTATATTCTTATTTTGAACCTAAAAAAATGGTTATTTTAAATTACACTGCTTACTACTTTATAACCAAAGCCATATACCTACCCATGGAAGAAAGTTTAAAATGCTCAAGAAAATCTAAAGAGATAAATGTCCTCATCTCCACTCGCCCATCCCCAGCTCCACCCCTAAGAGGCAGAAAATAGTCTTTAACAGTTCTGACTTTGAATTCTCTGAGGGGTACCACTACAACTTTAAATCACATATTAATACATTTGCTTTTAAATTTATCACAGCCTTAATTTAGACAGTCTGTGGATTGCACTCATCAGCCTCACTCTGTTGAGTCTCCTTTGAAATGCTGACGCACGCAGCACACATTCTTCCTACCTCTGCTTTCTTTCCCCCTTTACTCTATCAAAGTCACAGCGTCTGATGCTATTCTGTAGACATATTTCCTCTAAGCTTTATTCTCAGGCCAACTCAAAAAAATGTAATCCAAATAAAAAGGCATTTTCCAATAATGGGGTGCTAACATATTCTCTATAAATCAAGTTGCCATATGAAGAGAAGGAAAAATAGTGTTGAGGCTTTGAACACTTCCGTTTTGAAGGTCTTTCTCCCTCCCTCCCTCCAACCTTCCTTCCTTCCCTTCCATCTTTTTCATGTTGTTGCTTTTAACTGCAGCAGATAGAAAATTTACCATCTCAACTGTTTTTAAGTGTATAGCTCGGGGGCATTAAGTTCATGCACCCCACTGGGCAGCCGTAACTGCTGTCCACCTCCAGAACTCTTCATTTGCAAAACTGAAACGCTCTACCCATTAAGTGGCTAACCTGCCATTTGCCACCCCCAGGCTCTGTTGACCACCATTCCACCCATCGCTATGGATCTGACCAGCCTACCTACCTCGAATAAGAGGACCCCCACGGCGTTTGTGACGCCACCTTTCTCATACATTATTCCCTCTGCGCCCCCCCTTCATTTCGTTAGAGGATCCCCTTTTAGCTCATGAGATGAGTGGGCGACCAACTTCTGGGTCCTTGCATATGCAAAATTAATTTTGATTTTGCTCTCTGACTTAAGAGTTTGGCCTCATAGAAGATTCTACATCCCAAATGACTTCTCCTGAGGCTTTTTCTGATATCCAGTGTTGCTGCTGAGAAGTCTGATGCTAATTTGATTCTCGATTCCTTATAGTCAAGGTGATTTTTCTTTTTTGGAAGCTCTCAAAATTTTCATCATTATTGTTTTTGGAGATTTGAAATCTCACCAAGATCTGCCTTAGTGGTTTGTTTTCTACTCATTCATACTACTCAGGATTAGGTGGGTCCTTTAAATCTGCAAGGGTGTGTTTTCTTCTTCAGCTGAGGAAAAAGTCCCCTGTACGTCCCCTCACATTTTATATCTTTGACCTTGAACTGGAGGATTTGTCTGTGAACTGGAGGATTGTTTTCTACTTAACCTCCCAGATGACCAGCTTGTTCTTCCAGAACATTCTTATCAGTCTACACATGGAACCTAAAAAATTTTTTTTGGCAATTACAGTATTAATCTGAGAAACTCTTTTTTTCTGACTGTTCCCTTTTCATTATAGTCAGTCATTACTGTTCTTCCAGAACATTTGTATCAGTCTGTCCATGTAACCTAAAAATTTTTTTGGCAATTACAGTATTAATTTTGAGGAATGCATTCTTATTTCCTGATTATTTGTTTTTCATTAGTCAGTTCCTGCTTTATGAGTATAATAAATATCCCTTTGAATTGGCTGAACATACTATTTAGGATTTTTATAATCTCTTTTGTGTCCTGGGTTACCTGGGTTTTCTCCAGGCAGGTTGTCCTATTGATTTTGGTCCTTCTTCTCCAGCCCCTGAATTTTCCTCAAATGCCTGGTGACCCTTAGCTTTGGGACAAACTCATACATGCAGAACCTAGACTATCAGGTGGCGAGACAGGCTCCCTTGGTTGTACAAAGCTATTCCCCCAACAGGCCTCTCTGACAAGCCTAAAATTTCATTTCATGAGGTTATTGCTTCAGCTGGGCAGTCGGGGCAGAGAAGATGAGGGGAGACCAAGAGAAGGGTGCAGGAATAATACCATTAAGTGGCATCAATTTTTAGATCACAACACTACTTACGGTGTTAAAATGATTTGATGATATGCTCTTCACACAGCTACTACCTGAGCAGAAACAGAAGGTGTGATGGGCAGCAGCCTGGAAGACGCTTGCCAGGAGGTGCAGAGTCTTACCGGGAACAGATCAACTCACACACACAGGGGTGCAGTGATGTTGTGAGTAGAGGGCAGTGTGTGCAGGTGTGCGCCCACACACACACAGGGATTCAGCCATGTGTGTACAGAAGGCAGTGTGTGGTCTGCACCCACACACACACAGACTCAGCCATGGTGCATACAGAGGGCAGTGCGTGCAGGTGTGTGCCCACACACACAGAGACTCAGCCATGTGTGTACAGAAGGCAGTGTGTGGTCTGTACCCACACAAACACAGACTCAGCCATGGTGCATACAGAGGGCAGTGCGTGCAGGTGTGTGCCCACACACACAGAGACTCAGTGATGTGTGTACAGAGGGCAGTGCATGCAGGTCTGTGCTCACACACACAGGGACTCAGCCACGTGCCTCTAAAGTTGCATCTGGTAGGTGACAGATCGTCAAACAAGCCTGGCTCTGCCTATAACTCCATTCAGAAGTCTGGCTTACCTAGAATCCACTTGAAACAACTACACGGAGAAAGGTCCAGGTTAGCAGTTCCCAAAGTGAATCTGGGAAGTACAAGGTCTGCTGCCTGTTAACAAGCATTTCAACAAAGTGCCTCTCAAATATATTTGACCCTAAACACATACCCCCCATATATATGTATATACATACATACATATATGTGCATGTTATCTATACATCAAATAGCTGCTGGGGTCACAGGTGAGAAATGAGGAAGGTCTTTCAACTTGTCTGGAAATAAGTTAAAGGAAACCTTTGCAAGCGAAGTGTTAATAAGGAGTCAGATGGAAGTCTGACTGCAAAGGGGTGAAGAAGGGTGAGGACGTCAGGAAGTGGGGGCAGGGCCGCAGTGCAGGGAGGCAGAGGCGGCAGAGAAGCAAGAGGGAAGGTCAGGCCAAAGCCATCAGGGCGAAGCCGTGGTATCTTTAAAACTAGCAAACGAAAGCAGGGAAGGCCAGTCAGTGCCCGGAAGAGCTGGGAGAATGGCCCTGGGTCTCATCAGGCACCAGCAACAGGTCAGGGACCACTGGCTGAACGAGGTGCCACACAGCAAAGGAGCGGTAAAGATAATCTTATACGTCGCTGCAAAGCTCTTGGCAAATTTAAAGTCCAGTGTAAATGTCAAATATTAATAAAATATGAACTCAGCCAGCAAGGGGCTCAGAACCCTGAGGCCATCTTTGAAAATTAATGTCAGATTTATCTAGGACACTCCTGAGACAGATGGGCAGGTGCTGGAGACCCCCAACCCCGGCCAGCCTCATCACCAGGCCCCGCCCACGGGCCATCCTCTCAGTCACACCACAGACTCTGCTCTTGTGCGTGGCGTGTGCGATCCCGCGTTTCTCTGAGGCAGATGCAGAGCAGACGTGGGCTATCTCTGGAAAGCAGGGAGGTAAGAGTTAGCCGATAGAGGAGGGGCTGCAGCAGACGTAGGTGACATTGACCCCAATGTGGGTCAATATTTTTAAAAGGTGGTTAAAATATAAAAGTTATTTGAGCCCCAAAGTGGATAAAACTAAAATTTCCAGGGTAAGAACACGTAAGACCTCATTTAAGGGCAGACAGGAGTCACATGACCAAATAAACGGTTAGTGATTCTCTACTAAAAAATAACCAAGAACAGATAAAAGTCTGGCTCATGAACCTCTGAAACAAATAAACAGGAGTAGCAATTAAGAGAAACCAGCATGGATCCATTCACAATGCATTTCAAACTAACTACGGAGTTCTTTTGACAGAAGTTTAACTGGTGATGCAGGGAAATGCAGAAGATCAAATAACTATAATGCATGTGGTTTTTGCATCTCATGATACCATAGGAACAAGACAAAAAATGCATCCTGGTGCAGGTAAACGCATTCAGAACTGGCTGAGTGAGCACCCTCAGCAGAGTAAATGACTGCACTTATGCAATCCACGGGGAGACAGAAGAGCTGAGCTACGGACTGGACCGTTGCTATTGTCCATTCAAGAACAACATCAACAACTTTAATGGAGACGTAAAAGGAAAAGCCGTGAGAACCCCAAACTGAGAATACCCATATATGCTCAATAGAAACAAGATAATAGGAATCTCAAAGGGTGGCAAGTGGGCTGAAACATTTAGCTCAGATTTGGCATTTAAGAATATTTTCTGAACTTAGGGATAAAGAACTGGCCAAGAGCAGGCAAAGATGGCTAGCTCTTGCTCCGTACAAGTATTCATTCCCTTGGAATCAGTTATCTGTGGATGCACTTGGAGCCCAGGGAATCTGGGCTGCCCTAAACAGAAATATTTTTGCAGAGGCAGAAAATGGAACCTCAGGGTCATCACAGTTGATAAGGGCACAGGAAATTCAAATGCTCGCTGTCTCCCTACCCTAAACTTGTACTACTCTGCTCCTGAGCAGAGGAAAGTTACAAGTCCTTGTCTCTGGTCTTTGCAGGCTGTGCTGGATGGTGGGCCAAGGTTACCTTGGTCTACGAGGTTCATGGTTTTAAAATGTTGAATGCCTTTAGGCAGGGCATGTCCTCTCCTGCTCCTGAAGGCTCCGGCACTCCCTAAATGCTCACACCTTTTCAGGCCCCTATTGGTTTACCTGCCTGACATCCACAGAACGCTGCTTGGAATGTGCCTCTGAAGTTGCGTCCAGTAGGTGACAGATTGTCAAACAAGCCTGGCTCTGCCTATAACTCCATTCAGAAGTCTGGCTCACCTAGAATCCACTTAAAACAACTATACAGAGAAAGGTCCAGGTTAGCAGATCCCAAAGTGAATCTGGGAAGTACAAGGTCTGCTGCCTATTAACAAGCATTTCAAGAAAGTGCCTCTCACGTATATTTGACCCTAAATACATATCCCCCATATATATGTATACACACACATACATATATGTGCATGTATCTACACATGCATATGTACATGCATGTAAACGTGTGTGTAGGTGGTAAGCAGATGTCTTTAATCCATATGCATACTTTGTGAATGTCTCAGAAAAGTATGGAGCATGCAAATGTCCAAATATCTTCGGCCATGAATCCTTTTTGTTTTTTTCTTGGCAGGTGCCATGATATATGAGTTTTGTGAAGCATCGTTCGACATATGCTGTTTAGAAAAGACATCAAGGAACACACTCTGCTTTCTGCAAAGAGGCGGTCATTGCTGTCGGAGCCTGTTGCTCTCTTCTGTTTATAAAGCTGGGTCCTGGGCTCCAGACAGAAAGACAGCTTTGGTTTCCCGTGGGACACTGAGCTGTCCCACGGCCACTAGCGGATCCATCACTAACCCTCCCACCGACGACATCCCATGCGCTTCCCTCAGTAGTGCCAAGTGAGAAAATGTGGGTGACTTGGCATCACTTTCGCCCCCTATCAGAAACAATTCAAAGGATGCCTTGAGATGTCAGAGGGGTTGACGGGATCAGCACAAGATGCAGCCTTTCATTTCACTGAGATTGGATATTTACGACCAAGGAAACCAGCAACTCAGCCCCCACCCCACAGCCATTTCAGCACCAGCTCTGCGGGCCACTCCAATCAGTGCCCTCACTCAGGGGCTGTGAACTCACACTACCTCCCCTCCCACTGGGGTCTCCCCAGTCTGCCTTCCAACCTGCCTCCTTCCAACTCTGGAAAATCCCAGAGTGCAATCTACAGCAAAGGCATGTGTCACCTTCCCATCTGACCGCTCCCTCAGCTAGCATCCCCTTCAATGGGCCCGACTGCCCCTTTATCACGCAGCTGTGTCATCAACAGCCACATTGCCACTTGTTTCCTGTCCTCTGTCCTGAGCTATGGAACAGTGCAAACTGTAGAGCGCCCCAGCTAGTCAATCCAATTATGCAAATTAAAACATGTTAACCCAGGCCTCCCAACTTTCTGCTCACACATCTCAGTTCAAGAGCTGAAACATGTCAAACCTTAGAAGCAATGAAAGCGGATGGTAATATCTTTTGAGCCCTTGCTATTTTTTAGCCCCTTTATTTCATAGTTTCAAACATAATCCTTCCAACCATCCTGGGATGGAGATATGATCAATGTCTGCACTTTAAAGATAAGAAAACTCCACCCTAGAGAGGCTAAGTAGCTTGCTCCAGGTCATTCAAGGCCTTGACCCCACGTCTGTGAAGCCCTTCCTCTCTGCTCCTTTCCACTTGTCTGTGAGCAGGAGTGGGTCCGGTCCAGGAGTCCCCACCTCACCACTCATCCCCAGGGAAAACAGATTTGTTGGCCGATTGCAATGTCTTTACAAGCGCTGTGTAATGTTCAGATCAAGAGGCCTCAGAGAACAAGGATGAAGCAAACAGAAGCAGGGCCACACTATTTCCGCAGAGAGGAGAAAAGAGCACAAGGGAATCTGCATCAGTCAGAGCTCCATTCTGGGGCAAGTTATGGACACCTGTGGACTGTGAGTGTAGGCCAGGCTTAGGAGAGTCTAGGATGTTCTAGAGATAAAGATTTGGCAAAGACTGGCCCTCCGATAAGGACCCAGGAGCCCGTGGACGTGCTGTTGGTGGGATTCCCCCAAAGGATGTCCCCTCAGACCCACGGCAGGCTCCCCCCACCAGCTCTCTCAAACACAACCCTCTTCTTCAACTATAGCCAGACAACTGGAGTGCCCAGGACTTTCCAGCCGCCCCATGTCTGACTGCAGACCATTCATGTTCATTACTGCTCCACGTGGCTCTTTGAGGGCCCAGCTAGACCGTTGCTTGTTTCGGATGAGGAAACAGGACTTGGCTTCCAGCAAATAAGCATTTGGTCTTCCTAGAGCTTCTCTCCCTAGACGGCAGGTTTTGGGGGCTGCCGAGGGGTGAGGCAGGGCCAGTCATACCTGAATCTCCAGGGACAGAGTCTGCTAAAGCCCACTCCCACATGACCTCAAAGTCACATCGGACTCTCCTGGGGCAGGGGTCCGGGGATGCACATGGTGAAGAGGCTCTCAGTGCGACTTAGACTCTCACCCACGAACTCTCCACCTTCCTGGCATGTCCTTCCTCACCTCCAAAAGGAAAACCAGTGCCCTACATCAGTGTTTTCCAAATCAAGCTCCACGGAGCACCTGTAACAATTGACAGGGATCAGTAGCCAAATAGGAGGCTGAATCATATGAAATAGCTGCTATTTAACTGTGGTCTTTTTTTTTTAAACTACAAAACAGCAGTTTCATATGGCCCAACCTAATGAGTTTTGGAAACTTGGAATAGTCTTCTCTTGAAGATTCAGAATCCACATTAACCTTTTAAAGGCTTGAAGAACTCCCTGCAGTAAAGAAATCTGTACAACTTTGTTTTCCACATGCATTGGACAACAGAACCTTTTTGTTGGCTAACACGTGTTACATCTTGCAGAAGCTATGTTTTGTGGGATTTGTGGAAAATACTGCCTGGGAGAATTAAAAATAATTAAGAGGTTTCTGCACCTTTTGCAAACCTGCCCCTTCCTGCTCCCCATTGGATCACTGTTATTTGAATAAAAGGAAAGAGGTCCGTGGTTAGTGGCCCTGGGCCTCCTCACTGGACTGTAACACTGGTGTGTCTTATTCATCTGGTCAGCCCATGAGGACTTCCTGAGCGCTCACTCTGTAACCAGGCATCTGCTTAGAACTGGGGGTGTGTTGAAATATGAGCGTTCTGATCAAGGAAACACACTGTCAGGTGGACCGACCGGCTCGGCTTGGGGCAGTGAGAGCTGCATGGGAGGAGTGAGTTTTGAACTGGGGTTCAGTGGAATCTTGCAGGACAGGAAGCTGATGGTCGATGCCCAGTCCAGCGAGGCGGACCCAGTTCACTGGGTCACACCTGGCTGCATTCTCAAAACACACCTCCCAGGAACCGGGAGGGGATCCTGGGAAAGGTGATAATGTGTCGGCTGCTTCCACTGCCTCTGTTTGTCTTGTCCTCTCCCATCTGCCTCAATAAAGGTTTATTCAATCTCTTTTGGCTCCAGTGCCCGGCTCCCTTCAGGCTTGGTGCCCTTGGCCGTATGCGCTGAAGTGACAGTCCAGTGGGGAGGCCCAGGGCCACTAACCACAGACCTCTTTCCCACAGTTCTGCCCCCACCTTCTTGCCTCTCTGAGCCTCATGTAGGTGTGTGGCCCAGTGAGGGGCTGTCATAAGGGCTGACCTTTGGGGAAAGTGGGACGCAGAAAGTGGGGCCTCTGAAACTGACTCACAGAAAGCAGGGAGCTCAGGGGACAGCTGGGCTGCTCTGTCCTCTGGCAGGCGAGCCCTGGGTCTTCATGGTGGCTCAGCTGTGGCAGCGAAAACAAGGCAAAGCTCCTCCGTGCGGGCCTGGGCTACGGGGCGCTTCCACAGTTAGTCCCGTTTCCCCCCCACCATGTTTCCCCCGGCTCATCCACAGTAACGGGAGGGGGCGCCCTTGGTGGGTAACTGTAGGAGCAGTTAGGGGCGCTGGGCCACTGGGGGTGGCAGCTTTCTCTTACAGCCCCAGCGCTGCAGACCCTTCAGTGCCCCGCTCTCCCCCGAGGTGGCCCCCCGTCTGTCTGGTGCAACACGAACCGCGTAAATGGCACTGTCAGTGAGACAGCCCGTGGACATGGGCACTGGGCAGAGTGAGGGGGAGCAGACACAGGCTCAGGGGCCACTGGAGGGCATGTCATCGGACTCTGAGTTCCCAGCTCCTGAGTTCGGGTCTGATCCTGCCTCCGATGGAGATGGTGTTACATTATCTGCAAATTTGTAGCCCAGAAATGAGAGAAAAAAAATAGGTCACCTCCGGGGTGGGAGTGGGAGGTTAGGCACACTGTTCCGCAGACCTGCCACAAAATGTCATCTGTACAATAATGGTGGAGTCTGGTCAGTGTGACCCCACCACTGGCAGGCAGAGAACTGAGCCCAGGATGCCAGGGAGCTGGGCTGGCCAGGGCTGGGGCGCTTCCCTTTCCAGTGAAATCACCAGCGTTTCCCCCTGCAACCACAAACTTTTAAAAGCAGGTCAACCACAAGCCGGCTATATTTTAAGCTGGCAACGACATGTTGGTCAGTTTTTTTCTTTATTTTTGTGTTCCAGAGCTCCCCCCAAAGAGAGATTATTTTCTCTCTCCTTTCATAGGTGCCAGACGGCATGGCAGGCTGAAGGCTCTTCATCCTTGCAGGCATTTCCCCAACAATCTCTTGCATGTCTAATCCCTTCTTGGCACCTGCTTCTCAGTGGACCTGAGCTGATACGCCATCACGTCAGCCAAAAGATCACAACACCCACGCAACACCCCGTAGAGCGCCACAGGCGTTTAGAACTTGCACTCTGCATTTGGAAGGACGGCAAAAAGTGCCTTATAAATTTTCAGACCTTACAGTTTACAGTCCAGATTATTCACTCAATAAATGCATATTAAGCCCCTGCTGATGGCAAACACGTGCATAGCCTACACGTAAAGGCAGGCTGGCATTCCCATTCACATTCTGCACGAGTAAACTGCAGGCAGTGGTGGGTGTTCTAATTTGGCTATAATTAATGATGATAAAAATAACAGTCGGCATCATTTGGCATTTACCACATACCAGGTACTGTTCTATACTTTCCATGTGTTACTTAAAAAACAAAACAAAACCAGAAAACAGCTCTGTGCTTTAGGGGACGATGAGCAGACACAAGCATAGATGTGACTGGCGTGTTGTGCTTTACCTGGGCTGAGCTGGAGGCGGAAACGGGGAATCACAGCACTCCTGGCCCTGCAGGCTCCCCTGGCAGGAGGCTGCTCCTCTCCCCGTGAGTCCACCTGGCCCTGGACGGCACAGCCCGAGTGCTCGCCTTGGGCCTGATGGATTGTCGCCCAAGTTTCCCAGCAGACGCCCTCAGTGAGAAGACTTGACAATGGGTAATAAAGCACAGGGCGCAGATTCCTAATGAAACAAAACTGTGCTATAAGGTGCTCGCAGCCGTGGCTGAGGCCCACTGCAGCACAGAAATGCAGAAAACCAATATGCGATTTACAGAGAGAACCATTTTTATCTTTTAGATGTCAAACAATTGCGGAAAGTGTATCATCTCACACCGTGTTAATTTAAAAAATGCGATAAGCTAGTCGTCAGAGAAAGAAATGAGATGGTGTCCGAGGCCTGGAGGGGAAAAGAGTGCCAATGGGAAGAGGGCGTCCTCACACTCGTCTCCCTTCTCTGGGAGGGTGAGCACCCCTCTCCCACCCACACTCCTTCCCCTTCGGGGAGCCGAGCTCTCTTCCACCTCAGCCATGTCCTTCCTCCCTCCCACCCCTTCTCTCACTGAGCTAGGTGTCGACACACTCCATTCTTTCTTCTTCCAGCTCCTTCATTCACCTGGCCTGCTGGCACACCTCTGGGAAACGCTGTTCCGTGGGGCTCTCCCCTCCTGCCCTGGAGTCCTTTCAACGCCCCAGACAAGGGAAGGGCTGGCTCACGAGTCTACTGCGAGCCCGCTGAGCAGGACGGCTGAGCAGGGCTGATGGAGTCACTTTGGGAGAGGCTGCACTTTGCACCCCAACACCCCCACCTGAATCTGCTGCTACCCCTCCACCCCAGGAAGGGCAGCCTCTGGGGCGCCCATCCTTCATGTCATACCTGCCTTTCCTGTTTCCTGACCTGCACATCCAAGTTCAAGACTTTCCAGGACTTTCCAGCCCATCAGCACCTCCAGATTTAGCACAATGGTGCAGATCTTCGCTCTTTATCTTTCTCTATTTTTTATAATTACTCCTCCCCTCCTTCTGGTCTCTATGCTACTTGGGGTTGGGGACCACAGCCCCACCTTGGGCCCTTCTGTACCTCCATCTCCATGGCTCTGGGAGCCACACAGTACGTGTTCAAAACTCAAGGGCAGAGTGGCTGAGCCAGCTCAGGAAAGGGCCGTCTGTGGTTCTGGCGCAGTGAGGAGGGGCGCAGGGAGCAGGGGCCCCAGCTGGCAGGGCTCACCTGCAGGCGCGCAGGAAGAGAACCTAAGTGCAGACTTCCTGTGCTCATCACCCACAGCATGGGGCTTGGCTCCTGGCCCCTGAGCACAGGAATGACAGACACCAATGACTGAAATGAAGAGGGAATGATCCAAAGAACACAGAAGAAGGGGAAGGGGGGCACAGAAACTCTAGCATCTGAGAGTTGGTTAGAGAGGTTGAGCCTTAACACAATCGAATTATCCAGTTACTCACTTGAGGAGAGGCATGCTTCAGCCATAGTGTGTTTGCTGCTTTGAAGTGTATCTTCTGAAAACAGCGAGAGATGGTCTCTCCATCACCCACTGGAGATACGGTGCGCGGTGTCCTCTGCAGTGAGGCCCAAAGCACAAGTTGGGGCCTGGCACCAGGCTGCCCGTTGTCCTTGAGCACCTCCATAACCACTAGAGTAGGACCTGAACAACTTTACCACCACTGACCTACAGCCCTGGAAAAGTAATTCCATGTTTAACCATGAGCAACACAGACACTTCAAGGAGGGATGGGGGCTGCAGCCCAAACTCCGACCTTCCCCACGGCTTCTGAGCTGGGGGTCGGGGGGAAGTCTGGCCCCCAGACGGAGCCTGGCCTGGGAGGCAGTTATATTTCCCATCAGCCTGGATGTGTCATTAAAAAGCCGAAAAGCACAGGATGGTGTTAACAAGGCCGGAAGTGCCAGGGACAACTTTAAAGCCAGAGCTGCTGGGGCTTCCGACCAACCAACGTCTCTGGGCCTCCGTGTCTTTAGTTGCAGAAGGTCACAGGATCATTCCTGGTTTCCACTGCTTTCGAGAGAAGTAGCCATGCACACACTTGGCCCTGCTAAGACCCCTTTCCAAGTCCCATGGTGACTGGGTCCCTGGAAATGCAAATGGACAAGGGTGCAGTGCGTGATAGAGGGCTGGAGCCAGAGCAGGGACCAGGCGGGCTCGTGCCCGGGCAGCGACTCAGGTTGTCCGTAATGGGGCAGTTACCACCAAAACCTCCAACTGCTTGCTCCACTGACGGATGCCTGGCTCCTGAGAATGTACAACCGGGGAGAGCTTGTGGCAGCTCACCTCGCCTCCCCAGAAGGGCTTGGTGACAACTTTGGGTGCTAGTTTCCAGGCAACTCAATAACAGGTCTTCCATTATAGCTCTTTGTTTTGCAAAACAGTAGCTTCTGAGCACCCTGTAATTAAACTGGCCAAGGCTACATTTCCCTGGAATAACCCGAGCACACTAAGACCCCTCTAAGACCCCTTTCTACCAAATAAAGGTAAACAGGGTGGCCTGAAGTCATGCCTAGAAGGCGCCTCCCCAGCTTGCACTGATTGGGAGTGTCAGCTGGCCGTAAGAACACAATCAGCCAGGTGCTGGCCCGATCAACTGCTGACGAATGGACCATTTCCTGTATCCCAGTCTCTATTTTAAAAATAAAAAGGAAATGATGGCTTCTGGTTTGAATATCTCCCATCTGTCTGGATCTAGCCGTATGTATACATGTGCCATTCCAGCTAGATGGCTTTATTCTTCTTTCTCAGCCAAGGCCAGGGGTCCATCCCATTCACCCAGGGTGACTGCAGCTCAGAGAAGGCCTTCTTCTTCTCTTTCCCCTCCTTCCCCTCTGCCCAGCTCAGGCATTGAGACCTCTCCCCTTTCTGCTTCACCCTGGCTTTACTATCTTCCCATTCATGCTAACCTTCAGGCCCTCATTGTCAAGGTAATGGTACCTGCCTACCTACCTGGCAAAAAAGAAAAAGCTCCAGCTAACGTCATGAGCACCCACTTCTCTCTCGACCCCCACCCCTCTTCTTTCCTTTGCTCACTGTCAACAGCCCCATTTCCAGCCCTGAGACCCTCCTCCGTGAAGCTCACCCCAAGTATCACCTTCAACACCTTGACAGCTTCTGCAGTTCTAAGCCAGGAGCACCACCACAGACCCTGGTCCTTGGCAGCCCAGTTTCCCACTGGCCGCTGTTCTAGGAACGGGCCTTCCAGCTGGTCTTCAGATGGACTGAATCTGAATCACCTGTGTCCCTCCTCTAAAGTACACACCTGGATTCAGTGGAACGCAGAGGGGCAGGGAAGCTGTGTTTGTAACATGCATGTCAGGTTGACTCTAGTACAGGAGGCACTAGGGAACCAGCTCCAGGGCACAGCCAGGCAAGGTAGAAAGGTGCCCTCTCTGAGCTCGTATGCAGCCAATGCAGCAGGAAGACCTACACGCTAACAGAAGCCTCCAGAAAACAGTCTTTCCTGAAGGATTTCATCCTGCAAGTTGATTATGGGAGCCCTGCACCATCTCATCGAGTAATTATGGAACCCGGGCTGCAAGGTACCTGTTGCTTTCAGTGGGTGACCCTCAAGCCTCGGCACACCCAAGCTCAAGGCCACCCTCTGCCTGAAGGCAGGTTTCGTGGTCTGCTTTGAAGGACCAAGCTGGCACCCTTCTCTGGAGCCCAGTGCTGGAAGAACCCACCACAGAGCTGGGCTAGAAATCAAGAAGAGATTTTAGTTCTCACTCTCCTACTGCGGGGAGTGTGGCGCTCGCTGGCTGTGCAGCAGTGCTTATTTCTGAACAACCACGGATATTCCCACAGCACAGCTCTATCAGCCCTGCCCCAGATGCCCCGGTGGCTCTAGGTTATTGATAAAGCCTTCTTTTCCAAGAAGATCCCCAAAGCTGCCACATGTTACTTCTGCTCGGATCAGACTGGTTGGGGAAGAACTGGGAAGTTCGGCAGGGCAACTGCCCCTGAACGGGGGAGATGGGATTACAAACAGCAGGACCGGGATGTGCACTTACAAATGCCAGACGGCAGAGTGGAGTCACCGTCCCCGGGAAGTACACTCGGTGCCCCCTTCCCCTCAACAGATGCTAGGATCCGAGGGGGACCCACAGCCACTGCCTCCATTCTTTCCCCCTCCCACACAGCCCCCACCCACCCACAGCCCCTGACACTTCCCAAATGTAAACCACCCCTGGATGGTGCAGGGCAAACAGTAAACAAAAACGGGAGCTGGGTTGTTGATAATATATCTGCCAGACAGAGAAGAGACACTAGCACATACCGGGCAATTTGCAGATTACACACACGTGGCCTAATTCTCACAGCAGTGTTTCACAAAAGATGCTATTCATTCCATTCGACAGGTAGAAAACAGTGGTTCAGAGGGCAGCTTGTCTATGTGAAAGCAAGGATCCCACCTCTTGCCTGGCCCCCACCTACCTCAATACCAGGAGTCAAGGGCCCTGGCTCTGAAGTCAACTTTTACAGTCCACTGGTACCGGGCCCTTCTCAGCTGTACGTTTCTCATCTGTAACAAGGGCCCGCTGACCTGCCAACATCTCTGGGAGGCTGTGAGGATTGGCTGAGGTTGTATGGTTCTGCTTTGTAAATTGCATTATTATTAGGATTCAGGATGAGGACTGAATGACAATATTCACACTTGGGCTTTGGTACCTAATTGGACTTAAAACAACAAAAACACTGTCCTTCTTGAACTATGTGCATTTGAATAGAGGACAAAGCTTTAAGCCAAATGAAGGAAGTTCTGGTAAAGGCTCCAGGTCTCCTGTGGTCTGCAAGGTAAAGGAGACCGGGGCAGGGAGGGGGAAGGGAGTCTCAGAAAACTGCAAATCACACCAGGGAATAGCGTACTGGGTTGGAGAGCTGCCCCCCAAATTCATGTCTGCCTGGAACCTCACAATGTGGTATTATTTGGAACAGGGTCTTTGCAGATGTAAGAGTTAAGGTGAGGTCAGACTAGAGTAGGGTGGGTCCTAAATCCAGTAACTCATGTCCTTATAAGAGAAGACAGACATGTGAACAGAGGGGCAGACCTGGGAGCGCTGCAGCCACAAGCCAAGGAACCCCAAGGATCGCAGGCAGCCACGGGATGCTGGAAGGATCAAAGAGGGGTCACCCCTGTAGCCTTCAGAAGGAGTAGGGCCCTACTAACAGCTTGACTTTAGATTTATAGACTCGGAATTGTGAGACAATTAACTTCTGTCATTTTAAGTCACCTGGTTTGGTAGCCACAGGAAGCTAATGCAAAGAGGAATGGGAATTCTGGAATAGGACTATGCTTTATGTACATTTTCTCATTCATCCTCTTAGCGGCATAGTATTAAAACCAGCATTTCACAGAGAGGACCAGAGAGGCTTAGAAAGGCATCGGAACTGGCCAAGCTCCCAGGACTCTGCAGGGACCGCAGGACTCATGGCCGGATCTGCCGGCCTCGGTCTCAGCCACGGGGCCACACCGCCGTGGACGGCTCCTTCTGCCTTCCTACAGCCAGACGCTGTGATCAGCGCACACGCCCCGATGGGGTGAATCTCAGTCACTCAGGGCTCCGGGGGAGCCAGACAGTCTACTAACATGGCTTTTCTGACGGCTGAAGGTCCATGCTTAAGCACTGATAATTCACTTTATGTTGACAGAAGTTGCCCTCAAAGGCAATGCATTTTCCTACATCCTTAATTTAATTTAATTAATTTCTGCAACGATTACTCAGAATCATCTCGGAAACATGCATTACTGTGTGAGGACAAGAAACACGATGGTCTTAGACATCAGGAGGCAGGAGGGGATGTAGAGCCCCCTAGCGGGTCTGCTGACTGAGGTGGTGCCTGTATGAATGACATATGTCATTGGCATTAGGGCATCTGCTCTCCTATCTCACAGCTGTCAGGAGGCCGGCATACAGCAAGACCGCTTCCTTTCACCTTCCATTAGATTTTTCTTCCTTATCTAATGAAGGTCTGGGAAGCAAATAACCAAATTTCTTAGAATCGGGCAGAGTACTAAGGAGTTCCTTTTTGGGTCAGATCCAGGTGCTTCTGTGTTCTTCTGATCTCCCTCTCGGAATGCAGACGCCTTGTGCTCATTTCCTGTTACCCGCTGCACTCCTGGTGAATGAATCCTATCTTGACCTTGCTGAACTGTATAAGCACTTACGTTTTTGTTTCTGCAATCGGCAGCATGGCCTTCAGAAGGCACACAGCGGGTTGGCTTAGAGAGCCTCCCAAATATCCTGGGACGTAAGAGGCATTTTAATGATTCTTGGCTGGCTTCTGCTCCTCCATCACAAGTGCTAAGGAGATAGTTCACCTGACTGTACCGCCCACCACACCACACATGGCAGCTGCTGGGGAAGGGGGATGCCACCAGCACCCCCCACGCTCACCCACCCCACACTGTCAGAGCATCTGAAGTGGGGGGATTCACACCTCCTGGTCTCTACATCCACTTGGCTCATTCCTGATGAAACACGTGGTCTCCAGACGGCATCTCAGCTGCATGCATGGTCCAGGGTGAGGGTCATTCAAACCCAGAACTGCCTTAAGACCGGAGCCATCAGGCCCGACCTTAGGGCTCCTTTTAAGTCTCTTATAGATGCTCTCCTTCCAACAGGGCAAGAAGTCCAAGGGGCCCAGAAGGCACAGTCACCCGAGGTCCCCACCCCCTTTGACTCTGAGTATGTCGCATCAGGGAATTCTTTCCCCGGAGACCCTGGACCCACCTGTAAGAGCAGCATGGACCACTTCCTGGTGGAAGGCAAGGACTGCCCATTCATTCCCCTGGTCTGTGCACCTAAGGCCCACCAACCATCCAAGAAGGGCTAAACCCTAATTTTTTTTTCAACCCGAACAGTTCATGGACTCCAGCACGCTGAATAAAAAAAGCAAAAGGGTACGAGCTCTGAGTGGCCCAACGCTTTTCCAAGAAACAGTGAGAAGCTGACCCAACTACAGGGTCCATGTTGGGCCAACCAGGCCTTCCACTAAAACACCTCCCAAGCAAGAGCTGCTAAAAATGCCTGGCTTCTCTTCTCGGTCTGGGGGGCCGACCTGCGTACCCCTCAGCTGGCACAACCGCATCCTAAGGAAACAGAGCTTCCCTGAGAGGCCCAAAAAGAATTCCTCAATTTTTATTTAACAGCTGGTAGCTGGATGAAAGGAGCAATATTTAACCTGTGGGCATTTACGACATGTCTACTACATGCCCTGCCCTGTACTAGAGGCCAAGGAGGGACAGAGACGGGTCACAGTGATCCGTGGACTTCACGAGTTCATCCTTCTGTGTGGACACCTGCTCCTTCACTTTGCTCTCCTCTCCATATTAGATGAGAATTCAGGTTTTCTTTGAAGTATTTCCCCAAGTAATTTCTTTTTTTACATCCCACGCTCATTATCTTGGCCCAAGCTTGCCACCTTGACCCACCTCTCCCTTCCCTGTGCCTCACAGATGCCACTAGACCCACGTGAACGTTGCGCAGCAAAGCTACTCATTAGTTCCGCCAGGAAACCTACAGAAGCTCAGCGCGCCTTTCCTATCGTCGTGATGCTTCCTGAACCCGCCATTCTCTTCACCGCCCCTCTTCTGCCCTGTTCCTGGCATGCCAAGAAAATGCACTTCAGAGAACCCCTGTGCCCTGAAACACTCGTGGAGGGGTGATTTTTTTATTTTTATTCTTTTGATGAAAACTTGTCCTGTCACTTAGATTTCTTGGAAAGTGTTTTGAAGTTTATTTTTAATCCATCCTTATGTTGGGGGTGGGGAGGCAGTGGAGTTGCTGTAAAATCTGCTCTTGAAAAAAGAACAAATAGAGGATGCTTTTGTTTTTAAGGAACCGACTTTCAGTACATCTGGTTCTGGGAAAATACTTCAGGCTTTCCATCCATCACCATTGGGAAAAAAAGAACAAAGGTTCTATTTATAAAAAGACTCCCCTGCATTGTAGTGGGTTGAACTGTGTCCCCTCAGAAAGCATATGTCCACGTCCTAACCACCCCCCCTGTACCCATGAATATGACTTTATTTGGAAAAGGGCTCATGGTAGATATTAAGGTGACGTTGGCCAGGACTGGGATGAGCCTTAAGTCCAATGACAAGTCCTTACAAGAAGGGGAAACGGGCACACAGAGGAGAAGAAGACATGAAGATGGGGGCAGAGGTTGGGGCGACACGCCTGTAAGCCAAGGGACGCCAAGGACGGCCGGCAGCCACCAGGTGCCGGGAGACAGGCCTGGGACACGCTTTCCCTCCGGGCCTCCGGGAACCAGCCTTGTAACACCCTCATTCCGGACCTTCTGCCTCCAGACCTGCGAGACAGCGCAGCCCCCCAGCTCGTGACACTGAGTGACAGCAGCCACAGCAGGCCGTGCCCCCTGGCACACACGTCCTTCGGACAGAATCCGAAGCTGCCGCTTTGCCAGGGGAAGTAGACAGTGTGGTTGAGAAAGAGCCGACGCATCTATCCACCAAGAGTCCTTAAAATTATCGGGAGAATTTCTACCTGTTCATTTGAATATGAAGGGGTCAGAGTACTGAGATGGTTGACAAGGTCACGGCCCCGTCGGCGGGGCAAAACAGAACCAAAGCAAAAGGACCGAGCAGCAGATGGAACCCACCGTGCAGACTCCTGCTCAGGCTCTGCCTTCAAAGAATGGTCCCCCATGTGGGGGCTGCCCTGCAAGGTCACTCCCTGCCCAAATTAACTTCATCCGCCAGTGAAACTCCATAGAAAATCTGAGTTATCCATCTTTGCCTTTACAGCCCCTAAACCACTATGTCACCAAGAACTGTTCTTCCAGAACGCGTCTAGCTTCCCTCCCTCTCTGTGTGCACCGCCGCAGCACCATCACCCAGTCCTGGAATGATCTAGACAGCTTCCTAGCACCCTGTTCACAGGTTCCTCCTGCTGTAATGACACCCTAAATACATCCTTTCTCTAGACCCTGCTGCAGCTCCCTACTACCTCCACTCTGCTGACGTGCAAGCTCCCCGAACCCTGACCCACATCAGCCCTTGCTCATCGGGCCAGACGTTTTGCTCCTCTCCCCAGGGACAGCCCTCTGTTGCAGTACAGGGGGCCTTCCTGAGGTCCCCATCCCTATACACGCACTCACTCCCGTTTTGGTGCATAGGCCCCTGCAGTTCTTCCAGCCCTGAATACACTCCCAACATCTTGTCTTCGGAACCCCACACCGCCAACAAGTTTCCAATCCCACTTCTCCCAAGAAGCCTCCTCAAAATGACAGCCACCTCCATAATCCTTCCCTCCCTACACTGCCCTAAGGAGAAGGCTGGCATGTCTCTGCACACTCTTCTTGACTAGTGGACACACAGATTTTGACTGAACCCCAGACAGGACCTGGTGATGGGAGGTGATGCAGATCTAGTCCTGCTCGGAAGGACCACACAGCCTAAGCAGAAGCAGGTGGTTAGCACACAGATGCAAGCTAGGGTGACAAGAGCCGGAGCAGCTGGGAGCCCACAGAGGAGGCAGCTGCCCTGCAGGGAAAGGCCACGTCCTTTGGTTCAGCTGCACTTCAATCCTGTACAGCCCCGGGCTGAGCCTTGTGGACCTACGGTGCAATGAGACACAGGATCTCAGTGATGTTACAGATGCTGTGATCTCAACATACAGATGTTCTGAGCTGCCTGAAGGCTTCACAGAGGAGGTGGCTTTTGAGGTGGATGTTGGAGGATGTGTACGGACCTGCCAAGGGGAGAATGGAGGAAGGGCCCTGCGGGGAGAGCAAACTGCTACCTACAGCATTTGCCTTCCCAGAGCGAGGGGCCTGTTGGTGGGATGCTGAGGTCAGTGTGGCTGGCCTAGGGGCTGGGGGGCAATGACGGGACAGGGAGGGAGGGTCAGCGGCATGCTGGAGTGTCCCCTATAACCACGTTTTGCCCACCTGTCATACCTCCAGCCAGGCCTGAGCTCAGAGCTCATGGCTGGCATCAAGTTTAAGAGCTGGACGTCTCCCGGGCGGAGCAACAGGAAACTCCAAGTGCACATGCGCCCACCAGAGCGCCTGCCTTTCCTCTCAGCCTGCTCCTTCTCGCCTACTTCCTGCCTCTCCTGAAGGCAACAGCTGATGGCCTGAGCCGGACACAGGGCCCATTTTAAATTATTGCCTCCCTCCTCTTTCCCGTGCCAGTCGGCTGCCAAGCCCAGGAGAGGCTGACTCCACCCAGCAGGTACCCTAATGTCATTACAGTGGGAGACCGAGCCCATTCCCTCTAAACCCTTGCTCTCCTCCTTCCGCAGAGGCAGAATTGAGCTGAGCACAGGGCTGTCAAGCTGCAGACTTTATCTAGCCCGTCTCACAGCTGGAATTAGGCACAGAAACTACCACGACATGAATACCCCTCTGCCCGACCTACGCTGCTTGCTATGCTTGGGGGGGGCCTGTGACCTCCTTCTAACTGGCACCCGGCCTTACACAGGTGCCAGTTCCCTTTTGCTCGGATTGGTGCAACAGCATCCCACCTAGTCTTTAAACCTCCAGTTTCTCCCTTTGAAATGTATGCCCACGATGCTGCCCAAGTGGACTGGCACCTCCCACCACCTACAGGAGAGGGTCCCTGCTCTCACGCATGGCAGAGGAGGCCCTCCGGAACTGGGCACAGCCTGCCCTCTGGCCCCACTTTCCCTCAGACCCCACCTGCCACCTGAACTGCCTGCAGCTGCACGGTGAGTCCCGCTGCCTCACGCCTGCATATCACTGCCTGCTGTGCATCCCCCAGTGGGACACCCTCCTTCTTTGTCTACTTTGCATCCCCCTCTAGGACTCAGCACAGATGTCCCATCTTCCAGGGGGCCTTCTCCGACCCATCCTCTGTGCCCTCCTCATACCTGGAGCATGTTTTCTCCACAGGAACACCAATCACACTGTTTTGAAATAATCGATCTAGGGGCTTCTTTCCCTTCCTGAAGTATGGGGAGCCCATCTAATTAGCCTTGTAGCAAAGCACACAGTGGGACCACGAGCCATTTGTTCATCTGGTTTCAGCTGAAGGGAGGCTGAGGCAGAATGAATGAAGGTAGAAATGAACTTAATAGGTATTTATAACAGTGTCATTGTAAGTATCTGAGTATCAAGATGTCATACATGAAAGGAGGCAGATCAAAAGAAGCATGTGTCTTTCTGGGGAAATGAACTGTTTTGACATCAATGGAAATCGACATTGCAGCAAATGATGTAGGCTCAAGGTTTTCACATGGGGAGTGTGAAGCTTATAGAACATTCACATGAATCTACCCCAGCCAGATGACCGCAAGGCAAAAAGCAATACGACCTGGAGCAGAAGACAGCGTTTTGAATTGTAGATGCTAATTTGGAAGTTATCAGCATCCAGATAGTCTGAAGCCATGGAGGCAGGTAAGAATGTCCAGATGACATCATACATCCAGAGAACTTCAGATCAAATCAAATGGAACAGGAACTCCTAAAAGGCAGGCAGGAGACCAACCTCACAGGGAAGGAGAGGAAACAGAGGTAACAGCTGGCCGCATCAGAACGTGATGGACCGGAGAACGAACGGGAACTGAGAAAGCAGTGAATTTCCAAAAAGTTACGGATCTTGGTGCCTCCAGGGCCCACCTCAGCCCGTGGAGAAAGGGTCGATGGGACTCGGGGTCTTCCAGGAGCCAGGGCAGGGCTGCCCCCATGATCAGAAAGTGCAAACAGCGGCGGTGGGAAACTGATCGATGTGGGGTAACTGGGCAGAGAGAGAAAGGAAGAAAGGAGAATGAAGTACGCAGAAGTGCTGGGAAGATAAAAAAAAAATACAAAAGAAAATGTACAAGACAGAGGGCTTGTCACCAGGACGTCACAGTACGCATAGTTGGAGGGGCGTTTTCTAGGGTGTCAGGCTACTCTGGGAAAGTTTGGAGGTGAAAAGAAGCAAGGAACTTGCATGAGAGCTTGAGGGGAAATAACGGTGGAGGATGGTTCCTTTCCTTCTTCCTTCCTTCTCACTCTCTCCCCTCCTCCTCCTCTAAGGCTAGAAGACATGTTTGTTAACTGAGGGGAAGAAGCCAGAGAAGCAAAGAGGATGAGGCCGGAGAGTAAGTGACAAAACCCGAGGGGGGGACGTGTCCTGAGGAGCCGGTGGGGGAGCCCATGAGCACGCAAGGCGCCAGCCCTGCAGTATTTGGGCTCCTGCGTCTCCGAAGAGGAGAGAAGGCGGGCGGATGGGCTTGGACATCACTGAGGCTCACAGGCAGAGCGGGCGTGGTGGAGGGGCTTCCGTGGGACGGCCTCAGGTTTCCAGAGAAGTCGGAGGCACACCCTCCGAGCTGGGAGTGCAGGGAGGTGGGAGGACCGCAGAGGGGACTTCGGATGACTGCTGGGAGGAAGGCAGGGAGGTCAAGAGCTGGGGAGAAACATGCATGGGGTCACTGGGCAGAGGGCTTGCTTTTTTGCCGTGTGTTTTTCTTGTGGTCCCAGTTGACACTGAGGAGCTTCAAGAATAAGGTCTGCGAGTATCTCAGTCTTTCTGGTTTTACTAACGTGTCACTCAGAGATGCTAAATTCATTTCACATACAGGTACGCAAAAATGCTTTGGGCCAGGGAAGTATTTTAGCTTGTCTGGAAATGATCTTTTATGCTCCAAAAGATGTTTTACTGGATTGGTCAAAGCCTACTTTTCAGACTACTGAATATTCGTTTTCTTTACCTCATCAGATGAGGTTTTCTCTTCCCCACTCACAGATCACAATTACCAGAAACCTACAGGAAGGTCAGAATCTGCCTCAAAAGGTGTTGCATTGTGCCTGCTGAGGCCTTGTGGGAAACCTTGCATTTGCATAATTTACTGGCCTGGGCGCCCAGAAGGAATCTGATGGAAATATTACCCAACTCCACTTACAAACATGTGGGGAGCTTCAGTTAAGACTGAACATGACAGGACAGCCAATGAGAAGCTCTATTCTTAGTTAATACTGTAACTACAGATGCCTTTGATTTGGCTCTTCCAGACAATTAACCTACAGCCTGTGCCAGTGAAATTCCTACATTTATCTTCCTCTCTTACTGTAAATAACCCAATTTCAAAGGCAAATGCTTTATACACCCTCCCACATGTATGTCTTATTTTATACATCACATCTTGCCTTTGCACCAAGATAGGAAAGTAGTCCTAGATACCAAAATAAGTCCCTCTCCCCATGCCTCAAAATGCTCAACTAGTTAGAAGAGGAGATTCTGGGGTGGATTCTGGGGTATTTTTCCCAATCAGAACACACCCAAGCTATTCCTCGATGACCGGCGAGTATGCATGGCAATGTCTTCATCAGTCTTGGACCGTGTGGGTAGGAGGCAGGATGTCCACCTATATGGGATGGGCCACTGGAAGCAGGGCCATGATGGATGATATGAAGCAGGGTCCTAAAGGCAGCATCCCTCACAGAGGCAATCCCACATGTTTGAGACACAGTGCAGGGTACCTGGTTATCAGCTCCCTCGGACAAACATCTCTCAAGAAGCTCTGAAACAGCATGTCTGTAGCATTTATAGCATTTGTCACTTTTTTTTATTATTAAGGTATCATTGATTTACAATCTTATGAAGGTTTCACATGAGCAACATTGCGGCTACCACGTTCACCCCCACACACCCCACTGCAGTCACTGTCTATCAGCATAGTAAGATACAGCATTTGTCACTTTTGCTGTAACAACCCAAAGGTCTCAGGGCAATTCTTCTCTTTTAGGTTGAAATACTGGCCATTCTACAACTGCTTCCCCTTCTCTTGGAGCCCTTCTTGCTAACTCTTCGGATGATCACATGCACAGCCAACAATGTCTGTTGAGTCTTGAGGGGAAAGATGATCTTTGGCTCGCAGAAGGTCACGGACACAGAGCACCCAGCTCTGTCCAGCTAAAACTCAGTGTCGGAGCCATAGTCCTGCCAAACCCAAAGTCACCATGCCCCTCGTCCCTTGCACATTCTGTTCCCCTCCTGGAATGCACTGCCCATTCTGGCTGATCCTTCTCCTCCCTCCCTGCATCCCTTCCCTGGACCACTGTTGCTATCATGAGCTCTTCTGGCTTTGTGACCCTCTCTACCATAGGCAGACCTGTCAGGGTTGGAGATTCACACTGATCTGTAGATTTCCTTAATTAGCGTCCTTCACCCCGCTGGACTGTAAATCCAAACAGCAGCCCATCCCCAAACTGGTGGAGAGGACACGAGTCAACGGCACATAATGAAGAGCCGGCACTCCCCCACTTGGACAGAAGTCCCGGATGACACCAGAGGCACAGATCCCGGACTCAAACACTGGGGCAGGACACTGTGGAAGGCTGGTCAGCAGGAGAGCATGGGAGAGCTGGACCAAAGGAGGCAGCCGCCCCCGCCATGCGACTGAAGTATGACCACAGGCGAAACGCTCAGCGACAAGGCCAGCTATTTCATCCTAGTGTATTTTCTTTTGTCTACACTGACGGCACTATCTTACTTGACTGAGCATTAAGTTCTCGAGGTCAGCATTCCATCTTTCTCCCAGTCACCAGTGGGGAGAAAGACTTTGAAGACAGAGCACTCTTTTACTCTAACCCTTGCCAAACAATCTCTATTTTTTATTGACTTTGCACATGCACCCCAACTTGGGACCACAGAGGACAACGACAGAGACTGGCCACCTCAAAATTAAAGAATTGGTTGGGGCAGAGGGTGTGTGAGATGAAAAATGGTTCTGTGACTAGATATGAAAGCAAGTAAACTTTCACTAAGGTAAGAACGGCCCCAGAAGCAGACCTGTGGCTGGAAAGACAATGGCCAGTGCTCTAACTTCACCCTAAGTTCACTTCAGCAAACACTTACCAGTCACCTACTGTGCACGGGAGACTGGACGGCCAGAGGCATAAAACAGCAATCCGGTTAAAGGCCACCCTTTGTCCTGAGCATCTGAATTAGTTATGAGAAGGAACCTTTTTGCTTTGAGGGAGCCTAAGGAATGTAATTCCCTGGGGCAGTTTAAAGGCATCACTTCCAGAAGTCTGGGCCAGGTGATCAAGCATTATTGGAGAGGGGAGGAGAGATGGCTGAGAGGCACAGGCCTTCTGCCCGTGCTGCTTAAGCAATTTATGGACATGACCACCTTTCATGTCTGGGCTGGCAAACCTGGAGATGTCTGTGCAGGGAATTTAATTTGGTTTTCTGACTTGCCCCAGAAGACAGAAGATTCAGCTGGGGGGATGTTAGGGTTGCCAGAATGCTAAGAAAAATCAAGTCCATTCACTGCCTAGGATTCAGTGATGTGGCGAAGTCGTCCCGTATGCAAGGGCGCTTACTTACCATGTACAGCTACACGATGGGGATTTGGCAGTAAGAAACTGGGCAGAAATCTGTACATCTTTCTCTGTACATAGACTAGGGCATCGGCACCATTTAGTGTCAGTTTCCTGTGTCCCACGGGCAGCAGACTGATACATCCAGGACTCCGGGCTGGGCTAATGCCAGAGGTTTCCTGACTGTGAAAAAGACTCCCTCCTGGCTGCTCACAGTCCAGCTCCCACAAACATCTGAATATACACCAAGTGACCCGGATACACAGAACCCAGCAAGGAAGGAGGTGGTGCGACTCTGGAACAGAACTACCACCTACAGGAAGAGACAGCAGATGGTGGCATATTTTCCCTGGCCAGGATTGTCCTTATATCATGGAGAGGCCTGAAACGGCATTTCCAAAGAGTGAGATCAGAAGAAAATCCTCCTTCCCGAGGAAGCAGTGAGTTTCTGGACCGTGTATCACATTCACATGCAAAGTGAGTGGGACCCTGAACACAAGGAAAAGGGACCCTCAAAGAGAAACAACGCAAGTGCATCCACACAGTCACTTAGTCAACAGGGACAAAAACCCCAGCTCCCTCCCTGGGAGACTTTGTCATGAAGCTAGTGGTTCTCAAAGTGGGGTCCCCAGGCCATCAGCACTACGGTAGGAACGCATTGGACACGCAGATCCTTGGGCCCCATCCCAGACCCACTGAGTTAGACATCCTGGGTGGGGGGCGTACAGCAGGGCCCTCCAGGTGATCTTGATGCCTGTTCAAGTTTGAGGACCACCATACTAGGTCAGAAATAGCAAATTTTAGTAGCACTTACATAGTGTTCCCTGTGTGTCAGGCACTGTATTCTGCACTTTATAGATATTATTTCATTCGGTACTCACGGCAACTTTACGCTGTGGGTATATGATAACCTGCCCTGTTACAGAGAAGGAAGCCGAGGCATGGAGACATTAGATCACTTTTACAAAGTGTTCTGACCACCTTCTATTTATCCCGGTAGCGATGGTCAGCCTCCCCGACCTAAATAGTATGAGATGGCCAAACACAGGACACCAGACACTGGACAGATGAGATACGCAGCAGTTTACAGTCACATGTATGCACGACTCGGGGAGGGGGACACCCCATGCCGTGCTGGGCCGCTTGGGGGTTGCACTCAGTGAGCCCGAAGGGGCAGCGGGAGGCAGGCTTTGTGGTGAGAAGAGGGTGAGGCGGCTCCTGATTCCTGAGGATGTGAGCGGCTTGTCTGAATCATTCTGTTCGCTGGCAGGGAGGGAAAACTGTTAGGCGGAGGACCAGGTGGGGCCAGGCTGGTCTGGCGGACAGGGAACCCTGTTCTACCACCGCGGGCATATCTAATGAGAGCAGGGAGCTCACGGCTAGAATTGTGGCAGATGTCTAAGCAGCACATAGTATTTTAGGCCTTAAACTATATAAGGTCACATGGTAGCTGACGGAGGATTTGAATGCAAGCCCACGTGTTCCAGAGTCCGTGCTCTCGTTTTAATGACCATCCTGTCCTGTCTCCCCGTTGCCTTTCATCAAACAGCATTGAACACTGGTGTCAGAACTGCCATAATCTGGCCAGCGCACACCTGCTAAAGCAGCACCTGGGTCAGGGAGGCTGTGGATGTCCAGGTCAAAGGTCTTCCTCCACTAAGTTAAATGCTCCATCATGTGGTGGCTGCAATTCCTGCCTGGCCCCTCCATACACCCCCCTACAAATCAGGAAGGGCCGGCATGAACACTGGCCAGTGTGCAGTGCACTTGCAAACACATTCATTTGCTCAGCAAACAGCACCGACTCCCTTGTGCCAGGACTGGGCCAGGTGCCAAATGTGCAAAGGCAACATCAAATTTATGGGGCTCAAGAAGCTCCCAGCTGAGCAGGGAAACCAAAATATGAACGGAGCATTTGGGGAAACCTACAAAAGGCCTTAGAGTTTCTCTAAGATGTCCGAACTGTATCCTGCAGGCTCTGGTGGGTCAGCAGAGGCACTCAGTGGGGGACTGATGAGCAAGATTTGCCATTTTAGGAAGGTAATTCTGGGGGCAGAGTGTGGGAAGAGCTAGACTGAGGATGGTCTTACAGCAAGACTTTCAGGCAAAAGGCTACAGCCTGAGAGAGAGAAACAGGATGGTCAGTGTTCAGATGCAGGGTCATAGATTCCTGGGG
This sequence comes from Manis pentadactyla, assembly GCF_030020395.1. Taxonomy (NCBI): domain Eukaryota; kingdom Metazoa; phylum Chordata; class Mammalia; order Pholidota; family Manidae; genus Manis; species Manis pentadactyla. Next base: position 182,581,041 of record NC_080022.1, read on the forward strand.
TGCCAGCCAAGCCAGGGCCACAGACAGGTCACCGAAGGCACATTTTAAGAAGTCCCGTAGCTGGGCAAGTACTCTGGTTTAGCCACAGGCCACACCTCTCCCTATCGTCTTTTACTAGCTGGCTTGCCTAATTTACATGATCTGCCTGGTCCACCGAGGCATTTATATTTGTAACCCTTGGATTGGACAGGTTTTTTTCTCTTATAAAATACAAAGGGTGCAATGACAGAATGAATTTTGTAGAACAGAAAAATGGACAGATAAGGGAGGAAAAGGATTAAGGGTAATGGATTTCCAGCTTTTAAGGGAAAAATGCCTCTTGATGTGCGCATTGTTCAGCTTGAACTAATGGAATAAGGTGCAGAGAAAGGGAATAAGCAACAGTGGGAAACAAGTTACACTTCCCTGAGGTTAAAGTTCAGGGTGAACCTCAGCAGCTTCAGAACGGGAATCCTGCACCCCTTCTCCTTTCTCGGAGGGGCTGGTAGGAGCAACACAGTCCTGCTCTGCAAACATGAACCAGACCTCAGGGCTTCCCAGTCTGCAAACGTCTATCCCTGGATGAGCCGCAAAGGCCGGCACACAGGGAAAGGACAGAGCCTGCAGGACGGAAGGAAGCTTGAGAGACGCACGGTCTTGCTTCCGATTGGTAACAGCGGCCTTCAATATCCAGGTGGCTGTTAGAATCCAGCTGGGCCTGTGGTTTGTGGCCTTCCCTGAAGAGCACCCTCACCCGTCCCAGGGAAATGACAGCACATCGAAGCTGATGGTAACGCCTGGGAATAGTCATCACCGTGTACTGCTCACAGGGGGTCCCAGCACCTCCTGTCACCTAGAAAGGAAGAAATTCAGAAGCTCATGCCTATCAGAGTCATGTGGTTCAGGAATGCAGATCGCCCATAAGGAAGCGGGCTTGCCCCAAAGGGGGCAGGGAGGCCTTGGAGAACCGTCGAGCACAGGCTGACCCCACTGAAGCGAGCGTGGGGCAGTGAGGGCCAGCATGGCACCATCAGCGGGGTCAGCCCTCCGAAGCGCCCCGTGTAAGCTTGTATTGCCTGAGCGTCCAAGACACAGAAAGCTCCCCGGAATAAGCACTTGGCAGCCACAGGACCAGAGAATGAGCCAGCTCGGCCCTTTGTTTTGGAGATACTGGTTAATTTAAATAACTGACCATTTGAGCCACTTTTTTTCCCCCTTCTCACACTTTCAATTACTGCCCTTACGGTTTAAATTAACCAATAGAGGGAGCCTATGAAACCCTAGACCCCTCCTCAACCCCAATAAAAGCAGAACCCTCTACCCACTCTCTTTCTTTCTGTCTCTACTGGTGACCTCCTGGTGTGACCCCAGATGCTGCGCAGTGTAATTTTCCAGCCCTGTAGGTAATAAGCCTTTATTTTTTCAAACTTTCCTGATGGTTGTTGGTGAAGGGTGCTTTACAATCATAGTAAGAACCACAAGGGCCAGTCCCACCATAACAGTGGTTATTGATAGGCTGAGACCACATCAAAAGGATCCTTCTTCTCTTGGACCCCAATGTCTGTGTAGTGAGAAAATTTGATAAAGTTGCTTCCCTGACTAAAACCTCCTTTGCTTTCCATTGCCCTCAAGATGAATGCTAAATAGTTGGCATGGCCCCTGAGGCCCTGGTGCACTGACCTCCACCTCTACCCACAGTTTCATCCCAAGCCACCCCTGCTCCCTCCTTGTCTACACTCCAGACACCCAGGCCTCTTCTCTTCCTACACCTGCCTGAGCTCCATCTGGGTACAGCTCCCGTGCGTGCTGTGCCTGTGGCCTCGCATCCCTTCCCTCCATCCATCTCTTCCTTCAGGTCTCAGTGTAACTTTCTCTTCTTTGAGTAAGGAACCCCTCCCCTCTTCTCTCTGCCTCTCTGTATTAGCTCTGTTGCAAATTGCCCCAAATCTAGCAGCTTGAAATAGCAAACATTTATTATCTCATGCAGCTTCTGTGGACCAGGGTAGGGAAGCAAAGACACTAGACACATTGATAACCACAATGTATGCAATGGATGAATGCTACCAGAATTCTGAGAGAAGAGGATTTGCAATTATACAATAGAATTCTATACACAGTCATCAGTCCAAAGTGGGGACATAATACTTTTCAGATAAGCAAAGTATCAAAAAATTAATCTCCATCATACTATGTATTAATTATCTATTGCTGTATAGCAAATTACTCCCAAATATAGCTCACAGTTTAGCTCACACATATTAGCTCACAGTTCTGTGAATCAAAAGTCCAGGAGTGGCTTAGCTGGGTGGCTCCTGAGGCCGCGGTCAACATGCTGGCTCGGGCTACAGTCATCTGAAGGCTGGATTGGGGCTGGCGGATCTGCTTCCAGGATGGCGCACTTACATGGCTGCTGGCTGGAGGCTTCAGTTTCTTACTATGTGGGTACCACCACAGGGCCTCTCATGATACGGCAGCTGGCTTTCCCCAGAGCAAGTGGTCCAAGAGACAAAGAGGACAACAGAGCCAGAGACCAAAATGGAATCGATTTTTGATGACCTCGTCTCCAGAGTTGTACAACACCCCTCCTGGTTTTCACTAAATCCAGCCACACCCAAGGGAAGGGGAATTAGGCTCTATCTCTGAAGGGAGGAAAATTAAAGAAGTTATGGACATATTTTCAAAACCACCACATCCTCCCAGTATGTGAGGTCAAACTCCCTGCTTGATGGCTCAGCGGTCACAGTGTGCTATGCTTCTGCTTCGGACTACTTGTCACAGTGGCAAGAAACTAATTATGTGTGTGATTTGTAGGGTGCTGCGTCTCTCTAAATTCAAGATTGTGTCACGGGAAAGACTGTTGCATTTTATGTCCCTGGAGAATAACGCAGCATTTGGCGTATCATGGGGGCTCAACAACTATTTACTGGATGAATGGACAAATACAGCAGTGAATGAATGAACAAGCAATGAATGGAAGGAGAATGAAGAAGGGGGGAAGTAGGATACAGAAAATGGCTATAAGAAAGAAGGCAAAATCGGAGTGACTTTTATACATGTCAACATAATTAAATGCAAGCTCCATTCAGGGCAATATGCCAGTAAACCTCTATTTCTTTTGACCGCAGCTCAGACACTCTGAGTTATGAGGAGAGAGTCCTGGGCTCTGCCCCACGGAGCAGAAAACACCTTAGATGGGCTCAGCAGGCCTTTGGTCACAACAGGAAACCTATTTTCCACTATGAGACAGAGGAGCCTGGAAGTCACATCTCATTTATTAAATGAGGCTTTCCTCTACCTCTTCCTGGCAGGGGTGGGCTTCAAACCCACTTGCTCCCATCAACAGCACCCAGGGAAGCTAGCTCCCATCAACAGCACCCAGGGTATGCCCTGCCTCCTTCACTTGGGGTCACCCCATATGCACGGGGGCTTGTTGTTCTGCTGTGCACAGCACCCCTGCTCCAAATTATTGGAAGTGTGCCCCCCTACCCCTAGGAAATTGGGCTTTCATGAGCCATTAGGTAGCAGCCCAAGATGTGGTCTCTGCAGGAAAAACCTTCCACCTTCCCTGGGGAGATATCAGATGACAGGACAGCAGGAGACAGGGGTGGATGGCAGGGAAAGGGAGGGAGAGGGAAGAACAGAGAGCCTATTTCAACAATGGGAGGCAGGAAAAATAGAAACCACCTCCTGGAGGGAACACACTGTGTCCGGAGCAAACCGTACGCATTCAAAACCATGGCCATTACCACATCATACTCAAAACTGTCTTAGCATTGACCCCGTGCAAGATACTGGGAGTGCTCAGTGTATAAAAAGACACTATCCCTCATCCCCGATTTTCAAAGTTACTTGGGAAAGCAAAGCATACAAAAAGGATAAGTGGCAATATGATGCATGGTGGCAGGTGCCACTGACCAAATAAATGATTCACTTATTTCAGTTGTCAAGACAGAGCTGTCCACAGGGAGGGAGCATCTCTGAGAGCTCCTGCGGGAGTCAGGGCTGAAACCTCCTGGGTCCCCCAAGAGCTTCGGCAGAAGATTACTCCCAAATAGAGTGGTGTCCGCCCGTAAGTGCCTGTGTATGAGGTCTGTGCATATTCACATACCGATCGATCTTTCCACGTGCAGACAGGAAGCAGTGGAACAGGCAGATACAAAACAAGGAACCGCCCACTGGGAGTTAATGATCAAATCGAGGACATAAGATGCACATGTGCGCAAATGCCCCTGATCCAAAGCAAGCAAAGGACACTGTGTTATTGCGAATGATAATAAGTGATAATGACGATGGGTCTGAGCGATGCGGAGCAGTCCACTCTGCCGCTGGAGGCAGGATCGAGCCCTGCTTCTTGCCCTGCTGTGCTTGGAGCCCTTGTCCTCTGTGGCTCTCCTTCCTCAGTTTACCCAGGGTATCTAGTCCCCTACCACTGAGTACAAATGGCCATACTGAAAGTAACTGGTGACCCCCTGGTGGCCAAATCTCTCATCTGCTTCTCAATCCTTCCACACCGCCTGGTCCCTGCGGAACACTGCACAGTTGGACTCCCCTCATTTCTGGAACCCTTTCCACCTTTGGCTTCCATTTGCATTTGCCTACTGGCAAGTATGGTTGCCTGGCCTTGGGAGGGAATGGGGCTTGGGAGGTGACAGTTAAGGGGTTCAGGGTTTCTTAGGGGTGGGGTCAATGAAATGTTCTTAAATTGATTGTGGTGATGGTCATACAACTCTTCATATATTAAAAGCACTGAACTGGATACTCTAAGTGGATGAATTGTATGTGAATTATATCTCAACAAAGCTGCTAGAAAATGTGCTGTATGCATATGGGTATGAGGGATCTTTTGGGGGTGATGGAAGTCGTGCGACTGGGTAATGGGGATGTTTGCAAAACTCAATATGTTTACGAAATAAAAAATGTTGAGTTGTACATTGAAACCTGGTGGATTTTGTGGCATGACAATCACACCTCAATCAAGCTATTACAAATAATAAAATTAAAAAAAACAAAACCTCACAATGTAGATAAAACACTCTATTATGTAACAGAATTCCAGGACATTCAGATTAAAATGTCTCAAAAATATACCAAGTTATCTATCACAGGAGAATCACAGTGCTACGGAATCACTGTAAGGATAGGATCAGACGCATCCTGACCACAGAAGGCTCTTCACATAGTGCTGCTCTGATTAAAGACCCAAATCCCTCCTCCCTGGAGTCTGCTGCCTCTGAAGGGCGGCCCAAGGAGGGAGATCAGAGCAGAAGATTCCCATTCTGGGTGGAGATGAGGCTTGTGGCTCCAGGGACTAGCCGAGCCCTGAATCACTCAGACCAATGTGAGCAGGGAGGGGAGGGGAGGGGACGAGATGCTGGCACCAAGGGGCAGGGAGGGGCTGGAAGAGGGCTTTCTAGCTGTTGGGCATGAGGACTATACCCCACAACCAGCAAAGTTTTATAGGTGCCCTGTAGGAAGCTAGAAGGACACGGGAAGGGCTGTCCATGTGTGTCACCTGGCTGTGTTCCCAGAGCCCAGTGGACGTGCCAGACGTCCCCATCACAGACGACTGGGTGCTGGCCCCAGGCTGGAAATGCCCACAGAGCTGCTCCCCTGCCCGAAACAAGCCAGTGAGCCTGTCCCAGGCATGCAGCCCTGTGGTCCTCGGCTCTTTCAACCCACGGTTCCTCCCACCAAACAACAATGCAATGTCTTCCTTTCTTGCTTGTAGAATAGAAATAAGGGATTTGGTCACCCCAGTGTGAGATCCCCTTCCCATGCCAAGGGTGCTGCTTCCCGCTCCACCACACCCGACACCCCTGGGCGCCCCTCCTGCAGCCCCTTGTCAAGAACCACCGGGGCGGCCCATCCCTCAGGGCTCGGTTGGGCAATGCTCCCCATGTCCTGGGCCCCCCATGTTTCGACCAGCCAGGGACTTGGTAAGTGACCCCAAAGGTAGACTTCACCGGCTGGGTCCCCGTCTCTCCGCAAACAACTTAGGACCACAAACCTTTCTCAGGTCAAATCCCTTCTGCACCCAGAATCTGCACCACGTGCTGGGCACGAGCTTGGGCAGGGATAAGTGGCACACTCAGGAGCTGCCGAGAAGCCAGCAGAGACCTGAGGTCACTGTGGGGGCGCTGGGGCAGGCGGCACAGACTGGGAAGCTCTGGGCAGTTACAGCATGCCGCTTCCTGCAAAGGTGGGGGGCTGCAAGGGCTGAAAAGGTGGCAGCAAGCCCCGAAAAGGCAGCAGCAAGCCCCGTGCAGAGGGGGGAGGTGACTGCTGGGGTCTCCATTCAGCTGCTTGGGCCCGGACCCACCGAATGCTGACCCCTCCCCAGCCAGGTCCTCAGCTCCTGGAGAGCGGCTCCCATCTGCTGCCTCGGTCCTGCATCTCCACGCCAGCCCAGAGCAGACCCCTCGTGGGTATTCGGTAGAATAATGGACGAGTCTGCCTTCACGCTCCTGGCCTTGGAGGGGGATGAGGGGCGCCATCTGGGTGAAGCCCAGGATTGAGGTAACCCTGCTGTCCTGGGTCCAATGCCCTTCTGATAACAGCTATCATCAGTCACAACCCATTCTCACCAACTTATCCAAAAAATGAATTCTAACAAATGCTTACATTTCAGACCAGAGCTGGTGCACCTGTTTCTACGTCTCTACATTTGTAAACACTGTCCTGATACATTTTTATTCTGAGTCCTCATTTGAGTGTAAAGTCCTAGAGATTTGGAATCACCACCTACTATTTTCCTCAAGTGCTGCATGAGCTCCGCCCAGCAGACACCGTCATGGAAACCTCTGGCCACACAGGCCTGGCACCAGGAGAACACACCCTGCAGCCCAGGCAGGCCGTGTGGCCAGGATTTAGAGCCTGGAGTCTAGAATTGGAAACCATCTATCACTAAGATGCTTAAACAAACTGACAAAGGAATGGCGAACCACCCAAGATCACAAGTGCTTTCAAACAGCTTAAAACCATCTGCTGACGGGTGAGGCCGAGCCGCTGGTGCAGCAGCAGACATACGACGTCAAGAGGCTGCTTCTGGTCCCATCTCTGCCCTGACCTAGCTGTGGAGCCATGCACAAGTCATCCAGTTTCTTGATCTGTAAAGTGGGCATATTAGGGCAAATGAAATATTTTCCAAAGTCTCCTTTATATGATGAACTTCACTACTCTATGATACATCAACATCAACTGCAATGATAAACACAAAGTCAGCCTCCTGTGGGAGTAAATATTTTGATGCTATTTAAAGAGGCACCGTGGGCTGGCAGGGTTGGGGGGGTGCTCCTCAGTTCTTGTATGCTCAGCACCCCTACCCTACTTTCGGTGGCAGCGCCGGCTTTTCTTTGAGAAGCCACCCCCACCCCATGCAGTCTCGATGGAACTATTGAACAAACCCCACCCACCCCCATCTCCAGTCTGCATGTGAAACCCTCTCCCACCGTCAGCAGCTGCCCCAGCCTGGTAGGCATCCCAGGCCTCTACAAAGGCCGAGTGCATGGGAGGCTGGTGGGTGAGCAGGGGAGGCGGCCGCAGCTTGTTAATTCAGCAGAGTTCGCAGTTAGCGTGTGGAGTTGGCCTCATACAATGCCTGATGTTCTGTTTGTCATGCATGCTGCTGGGCCTCTGAGAACAGAGGGTTCATATTCGTGAGCGCCGAAGGCCTGGCCGGCGTTCCTTCCTTCCCTTGATCAGTGGGACTCAGCCCCAAGCCTCGCTTCCCTCTGTTGCAGGCTTGGATTTGTACCTTAACTAATCAGCTTGCCTGGGGAATGCGGGGCAGGCTCCCAGATCAAGTGGAAGCCCCAACAGTGGGGACCAGGGGATGTGACTCGGTGCAAAGTTGCACCAAACTACTATAGTCCATTAAAGCCCAGAAATGAGAGAGACCTGCTGCAGTTAGTTAGTGATCCTTTCAACTATGGAAGTAGGAGGGTGTTTACAAGGTCCCGTGCCTTCCTCTTTCTTAATTTATTCCTGCTGCCCCCACTTTTCCTAGCCATTCTTCAATAGCTTCCTAAGAAAGGGACAAGTCTGCAAACAACTTTATTTTCTGAGTCCCAGTTGAGTTAAGTTGGTCACTGGTTACAGGAAATTATAGTTTTAAAAATCACTTTTTCCCACAGAACTTTGAAAGCTTGAAACTCACGACCCTGAACGCTCCCTCCCATCATCCTCTGGCTTGAAGCGCTGCTGTTGAGATGTTCAATGTCCTTCTGATGGGGAACCACTTCCCCCATTCTGCAAGCCGTGATAGTGGCATTCTAAAAGTTCATGACATGTCTTGGCATGGGTCCCCCTTTTATTTATGGGGCTGGCACTCAGGACATCTTTCCGGTCTGGAAAATTCATCTCCTTCGGTTTAGAGAGATTTTCCTTATATCACTTTGGCACTTTATTTAAACTCTATTTTCTCATTCTTTCCGGAATGCCAGTACTCGGTAGTTGATCCTACTGGACTCCTCTGCTCATTTTCTTCTTTTCTCATATTTTGTATCCTTGTGTCTTTTCTTCTATTTTCCTCAAGATTTCCTCAACTTCCCCTTTATCTCTTCTTCTTTTTAAATCTAGCTATCTTGTTTTTCCAAGGGCTCCTTTCCATCTGATTGTCCCCTTTTATTACTGATATTGTCCTCTTCTTCCTCTGAGGATATTAATCATTTGGAGGGGGGCTATTTTCATGTTTTCTTGTGATCACTGCATTGTTTCTATTATCTCCAAATTAGTTTTTGGGTTTTCTTTTTCATATGGAAGGCATTCCTAAGAAGGCAGAGTAATGTTGGCTGTCCAGTCATATTTAATTGCAAGGCATTACAAAGCTCACTGGCAGCCCCAAAATAGATGGGGCTTGTCGGGTGTGGATGGAACTCCAGGGGGATTGGATATTAACTCATCTTTTCGGTAGATGGACTCCCAGATATCAGTGTCTGGAGACTCTAAGACCCTTCAGTTTCTCCAGCAAAGAGCCCTTTCCTTTCCTCCCTGGAGGATACACTCTCGGCTTCATCACTCCCTTTATCAACTTTGATCATTTTATTATCTCTTCCTGGCCTCTCAAACCTGTGATTCACTAGCCAGATGCCTCTCTGGGTTTGTTTTTCTGGATAGTAAACATTTCTCCTGTCACACTGAAGAAGGTTTGACTGTCCAGTTGTTAGGTAGGGATAGAGATTTCCAGTACAGATGCCATCCTGTCGGCTGTCCCATCTTCTCCCCAGTCTACTCCCAGATGGGTGCCTTGGATTCTTGAGGCTTCCCAGGTTTATACAGTACATTTCAGCTGGCTTCGTGTGGCTCCCCTTTGGCCGGCGCTTAGCTTAGGTCTTTCCCCACTCTAAGTCAACTAATTAGTACTCTTTCCTCTGCTTTCTACCTTCCAAATATTTTGTTGACCTCTTACCACTCAGGTCTCTGTCCCCATTTGTATCCATTTTTAATGGCTTAGTGTCATTTTAGGGGGATTCTGGGAAGGAGCAGGAATGCAGGTGCTAAATCTGCCATGTTTAAAGGAAATCAGCTTAATTATTCTAAACCTCTATTTTGTTTTTTTATTTTTAAGTGAAAGGAAAACCAACAGTAATAATTACCACTGAGTACTCTGATAAGAGAATGTCTTCCCCAATTCTAAAATAGTACTAGTTAATCTATTAAAGCCAAACATATGCCTATCCTATCACCCAGCAATTCCACCCCATGTAGGAACCCAAAGAAATGAATGCAAATGTCCACCAGAGCACACGTACCAAGCATTCTTGTAGCTTTCCTCCTAATAGTCCCAAACTGCAAGCAGCCAAGAATCCATCCACAGCAGAACAGAAAAATGGCAGCATATAAATTCAATGGTATACTACAGAGCAAAAAAATAAATAAATAAATTATGCAACACACGCATGGATGAATCTCAAAGCAAAAGAAGCCAGGAACAGATGAGGACATGCAGTAGGCTTCCATCAAATGATATTTAAGAACAGGCAAAACCTGTCATTGATAAAATAAGTTAGACCATCTCTCAGAGGAATAGTATCTTGGTGGTAGGTACTTCGTAGATGTTCCTCACCTGCCCCAAAGAGGACTATCTCTTAAGTTGAATAAAATAAGTGAGTTATCCCTTAAAGGGAGTTACTGCCAGGGAGGGGATATGAGGGAGCTTTCTATGTTGCTAGGAAGTTTAGTATCGTGATCTGAACAGTGGTTACTTAGATGCAGGCTTCCATAGAGCTGAGATTTGTGTTACTGTACATGTGTTTAACTTGATTTTTTTAAAAAAAGAAAAGGAAATATCACTGATTGTAACTTTAAAGCTTTGTGGAAAAGATTTTCTGGGGGATAAAAAGATACACTATCCTTTTAGAGACCCACCTGGATCTCAGAACTAAGGAGCAGGGCCGGGCATATTTGCTTATCACAGGTGCAGTCATAAGATGCTGAAATTAAAAACACATCGCTCAGTCTTCGGTCCACCAGCTCTGCTATCAGCCATGGATCTCTGGCAAGTCACGCTTTCTCTGAGCTTCAATTTCCTCTTAAAACAAAGGGAGTGACCTACGTTATCTTTGAGGTCCATTTCAATTCTAAAATTCTTTGATCACTAGGGAAAAGTTAGGATTTTTTTATTTTAACAAAAAGGTATTCTATCTCTTTCCTCCGTTTCACCCAGACACACGATTTCTTCACTGTTATCTTCCCACCACTGACTGAATTATAAGCTCTCAGGGGTCAGAGATCACATCACCCATGTCTTTTACACTCAACTAGCTCCATGAGATGAATATAGGAAACACTGTTAGAAGAAAAAGCCTTATTCTGCCATACAATATATTAGAGCTAAAGCCAAGCCTTGTATCTATAAAGCTATGAAATTGCATCCACAATACAAATTCTATTGGCAAAGCTGCCTAACAATACAAGGCTTTGGAGAGAGTTACCCTTTCTACCAGTCAGCTTAGTGGGCCACTGAATAAGGTGTCCTTTCCCCCCACTCCAAACTTGGCCTTAGTGGGAATGATACTGTGCTTCCTTCAGCCAGAAATAAGAAAAACTAAACATGTTATGTTTGGAGAGAAAGCTATTCCCCAAGGTCATCTTAATTTAAGCAGAGATTATTTCTGAGGGAAGACAAGTATCTGGGCAGGCAATGTGATGGGCCAGCACCTTCCTGCTCCAGCAAATCTTCCCCCAGAGTCAAGCTTCAGAATCGTCACCACTGTATCCTAGACATTTTGGTTGCTATTTGAAATCAGAGCAATAATAAAAGGTAATATGAACTTGAATGATTTAGAAGCTAGAGTAAAGGGTTGGATACCATCTACTACAAAGATGCCTAAGCAATTTAAATGCATTTGTAAGACTGCAAAAGGAATGGTCAGCCATGCAAGGAGATAATGTGCTTTCAAGCAACTTGAAAGCATTTGCTGATGGGTGAGGCACAGCGGCTGGGACATCAGCAGGAACATACTGCGTCAAGAGGCTGCTTCTGTCCCATCTCTGCCCTTACGTAGCTGAAGAGCCTTGCACAAGTCATCCAGTTTCTTGATTTGTTAAGTGGGCATATTAGGGCAAACTAAATAATTTCCAAAGTCCCCTCTATATGATGACCTTAAGTATTGTATGATACATGGATAAAAATTGCCAAGAGAAACACAAAGTCTGCTCTTCCGACTCTCTCCTGTACATGCACATACTTGGATATGACTTAAAGAGGCGCCGTGTTGGGGCTCAATTTTCATATGCCCAGAATCCCTACTTCTTCTTTTTGGAGACAGCACTCGGCTGTTCTTTGAGAAACGCCCCCACCAGACTCAGTCAATCCCAATTTCCTCCTCCAGAATGAACCCTGAGTCACTGTGGAGTCAGCCCTTTGAAGAAACTGTCCCCTAGCTCACATCTATCACTGCAGATAGTAAGAAGCCTCACTATTAGTCTTGCAAGGCCTGGCTATTCCACTTTCCCTTTGACTCCCTGAGTTACTGAAGTTTACTAAATATACTTCTGATAAACTCCTTGATATGTTTTGATAGGATTCAGCTGGCCAGAGCTGACATCTGCTGTTTGCAACTAAAGAATCCTAACTGACACAGAATGCTTTTCCAGCCCATTGTGGTACCTTAACTTATCCTTGGAAGTAATAAAATTGAATTCATTTCCAAGTACCCTAAAAGACTATTTTTTTTTTGATCTAATAGAACATACCTTTCCTCAAACTAGACTAAGAAGAGCTATTGCACATTCAGAATCACTGTGGTAATTTTCTGCCACTATAGACTGTAGTAGCTTAACTTGGTAAAATAACACGGTTCTTCATTGTATGATGCTGGACCTGAACTAAGGTCAAATGCATTCAAGTATCAGACCCTGGCACTGGTTCTGTCCTTCTCTGGAATCATGGGTGTCACCAGAATCCTGTGCAACTCTTGGCAGCAGCCAATACACCAAGCATTCCCTAGAGAGAAAAGCAAAAGCTGATCACTCAGCCGGAAGCCCATTACGGTACCACTGGAAATACTTCTGCCAGGAAGGCAACGAGCTTCTTTTTAGCAGGTGGTCGAAAGGTATGCCAGGGCCAAGACGTCAAACATTACTCTCAAAAGAGTAAAATGCCTCCAGACAAGAGAGAGGGCCAGAGCAGGGCTGCAAAGGACATCTACACCCGTTAACAAAGATGACAGTCAATCTGCTTCACTAATCGTGTGGCTTTGGGAATTACCATTTAGAACCTGTCGTTGACAGCGTGGCTTCGAGGCTCTGAGGACACCCTTCTTGGAAGAGCAAAGCAAGACGTGTAACGGGACTCACCTGTCTCAGAACTGTTGCTGAGAGAAGCAGCTGGCATCACCCTCTCCTTCTTAAACTGTGCTAATACAGTAGGCACATGTCGCTGCTTATATGTAAATTAATTAAAATTGAACATTACATATCAACATATTCAGTACGGTAGCTAGTAGTTGCCATAGTGGATGGTACAGATACTGAATATATCCATCATCATAGAAAATTCTACAGGACAGTACAGATCTGCACAGAAGGGCCTGACACACCATGTGGGTCTTAATGAGGAGGGGTCCCTTTAAAATGGTCTGCTCCCCAGTGACCCTAAGGAATCCATTCAAGAGGCCTATCAGGAGTGAGAGAGGACTCCTGAGTGGTCATCCACAGGGTATCCTGGCCACACCAGTAGGTATTCCCATGGGAGGCCCAGAAGAGCCCTATAAATAAGGACCCCAGGAGACAAAGGGTCCCTGCTTGAGAATCTGCTACTTTGTAGACACCAACACGAAATTACAACTGCAATCCTCAGGGAAGACCTTCTGGTGGACACCACCCAAACACACCCCCACCCCTACCTCTTCCTTCTCTCCTTCCTCAATGCCAAGGAACCAGCAAAATGAGCCCGGCAGGGTGGGCGGTAAAAATCCAAGGAAAAGACAGACCGCCCACCTCCGGCCCACTGCCGTCTTCCACTGCTACTCAGACCAGGAGCTCTGGACAGACAGGGGGACATCTTACAGAACGAGAGACGGATGCTCTGTCAGACTGGCTTATCAGTGCTGAACATGATAACGGAAGTGCTCATCAACCTGAAACTCATTAGAAAACTTAGATATCTGCCCGTGAAACCATCCAGGGGCAGGAGAGGGGGAACCGACAGAGCAATTAGATAGACAGTGCTGTGAATGTAAAACCATTCCGATTTCACCCTACAAACTAAGAGGGTTCTAGGAGGAATGCATGGGGAACGTGCAGACCAGAAGAACAGCAGGGTACAATAAACCATGAGAAGATGATGGTAAGAGCACATAATTAACAATAACAGAGGTGACCTGCCAATTTTGGGATGTAGACTGCTGGCCATAGTAACGCCATGAGGCACAGATAATTGGCTCCATTTAGAGGAAATGGAGTCTCAAAGAAGTGCAATATCTTGCCCAAGGGCAGCAGTAAGTGGCCAAGCCAGGATTCAAACACAGGTGGGCTCTTAACACCATACTCCTGCTTCTGCAGGGAGTGGTCTTGAATGGGGGTCCCTTTGCAGGGTTGCTTAGGCACATTATGGTTCATGAATCTCTGACAGATCACTTTGTGAGGCAGAGGCTCCTGCTGCCTTCCAGTATCCATTCTCCCCCTTTCCTTACCAAGAGAACACTGTGCTAGAACTTCGCAGAAGGCAAAGCAAGAATTTGAAATGGTCTTCCTTGGTATTATCTAAAGGAAGAGGTGATGGCTGGAGCAACAATAGCTATCTTGGACAAGGAGGTACTTCAAAGATCAAAGCCACATGCAAAGCAGGAAAGGAAAAGGGGCCTTTGCCCTTAAATGTTGTTTTGGAGGTGCCATACTTGTGCTGAATTGCCTGTCTCTGGACTTCTTTTTTTATTATTAAGGTATCATTGATATATACTCTTATGAAGGTTTCACAAGAAAAACAATGTGGTTATTACATTCACCCTTATTATCAAGTCCCCCCACCTCACCCCATTGCAGTCACTGCTCTGGACTTCTTTTAAATGAGAAAAGAAATCTTTGTTTTAGGTTTTCTGCATTATGTAGCAGACCTCTTATCCCAACTGGGAAGACAGCCCATTAGGGAGGTTATATATTGGTTTTCAAGTCCTACATGCTTCATTCAAAATCATCTGACACATTTCTGGGAGCTAAGACAAGTTTCTGAAGGTGGCTGCCCAGCTGTAGAACACATTTCCATTTCTACGACTGTACTCAGATGGGACTTCAACGTGGGGATGCCTACACCTCCAACGGGAATGAACTCCCAGATACGGCTTTGATCATTGGTGGCTTCAGAGAGTTGTATTTTTTTTTTAAAAAACATCTCTTAGCTATTTCTTTTGCTCTTTCTTCCCACCCCTATCCCTGTGCCAGGGAGAGAAAAAAATTAGCCAGGCAGGAGTACATCCAATTCCCTTTCTTAATTAGAAGCAAAACATTCAGGAAGCAGTGACACAGTCGCTTGAAGAACATTTGCAAATTACCAACAAGTGCAAAACAAGCGTATTAAGGAAAGCAATGGGGGTCGAAGAATACATTCCAGGCTAGTGGAGGTGATCCGATCTGCAGAGGCTTCAGTCAATCACAGCGGGGGAGTGGGGCTCCTAATCCCCTCACTCACCGCTGGCCACATAAGGACAAGGGCTCATGTGAAATATAACAAACCCGAAGTGTCAAGGGCACAGGCATGAAATCTGTCAACTCTAACACTCCAGAGTGCCTAATGGATTTTAGGGAGGCATTCAAATAAATAATCATTTCCTGGTAGCGGAGATGAGAGTTCATACACCACAGCCCCGCTTAAGCTGAAGTGGAGAGAGATGAAGAACAGAGCTCTCTGCACCCCCCCCCCCCCAAAAATGACTTCTAATCCTTTAATGAACAAGCAACTAGCTCCTTCCAAACTCTGTGGTCTGGAGAAGAAATTAGCTTGATGATGAGCATTTTCTGATTTCAAGCATTCTTGAGAGCCGGCTGCATTACATCAGCTGCAGGGGTGGCCGACTGACTTGGGCAGATCCTGGGGTCTCTTTTCCCATGGAGTGTTGAGAGCAGGTTGGCACACAGTAGGCACTCAGTGAATGTTGGCTGTGATGTCACTACCCCCCAAAAAGAGCCAGAGGATTTCATTTTTAGTCTGTTCCAACTGAAAAAGTTAATGGTGTGCTAACACCTATTCCCCTGTACCTTTCACTCCTTCATTCTACTTCGGGAATGGGAAGGAACAGAGAACACCGGACCCTTTTCCCCATGGGGCTCCTACCAAGACATAAGGTAGCGTGTGCCACCTGTACCAGCCTAAAAGGTCCAGTCACCCAAACCACTGCTCCTTCCTCCAACTGCCAGCCCAGCATGCAGGGGGGCTCTACCTGTTAGCCCAAGGGTGGGGGGCTCTCTTACCTCCTTGGGTCTTGGGGGAGGGCACCCCCTCCCGGGAGTGGGCAGCAACCCACTTCACAAGGCTGACGTAAGACTCCCAGGACTGCAGCCGGCCTCACAGAGAGGAGGTGGGCAGCAAATAGTTCCATCAATAAGTGACGGAACGAACGAATGATTAACTTCCTTACTGAATTAAAACCAAAATTCTCTCTTGCTCCTGAACACGCTTTTAACACCTGTGGCGGGTGTGGGGCTCTCGTTCTGGGACCTACTTAGGTCCCTGTTCATGTTGCCCTTGTTAGAGCTCATCAGCATTCTGGCATGTTGAGATCTTTGGGTGTAATGATCTAATCATCCCACAAATCACCTGTCCCTCCCAGCATCATGTCAGGGACAGATTGTCAGACCATCTACATACTCATGGGAGTGATTAATTAGATTGTATTTGGCTTGTCATATTACAAGTTTTTAAAAGGCAGGTTAAACATCTTTTGTCCAGTCTTCCTGCATGGAGGTTACATTTGTCTCCCTAAAATTCGTATGTTGAAGTCTTAGCCCCCAGTACCTCAGACTGTGACCTTATTTGGAAAGAGAGTCGTTGCATACGTAATTAGTTAAGATGAGATCACACCGGGGTAGGGTGGGCCCCAATCCTGCGTGACTGGTGTCCTTGTGAAATACACACGCACAGAGGGAAGACAGCGTGAGGATTCACAGGGAGAAGATGGCCATCTAAAGCCAAGGCGAGCCCGGTCTGCGGCAATTGGCTCAGCAGCCCTAGGAAACGGACACAGGGGGCAAGGGGCTGCGTGGTTCCTGGGGCCCCCTCAGCTCTGCGTGTCCCTCCTCCCCACCCCGCCTCTGCTCACCAGGGACTTTCCAAGGCTCCTCCCCCTTTCAGGGGCAGACACAACCAGCCGAAGAAGGAGAAGGTGAGCCACTGTCTGCAAAGGTCTCTGCACTTTGAGAGTCTAGGAACCTAAAGGCCAGCCTACGTCAGTAACAATCACCAGAACGATATAACGGGGCACGGACTGCACTTTAGGCTTTTCCGACCGCCTCTGCCCCCATTTCAGTGGGTCCTCCAGGCCATCTTGGAAAGTAAGCCGCACAGAAGTCATTGCTTCCATGTTGCAGAAGAGAAATCGTAGCCAAATCAAAAACTGGCTCACGGGAGTGAAACCAGATGGCAGTCGGCACTGGATGAGAATCCACAGGCAATTACTCCCTCTGCTTCATGAGGTGCATATCACCTCGTGCACCTTCATGCTGGTCATCCAAAAATTCAACCCCCAAACCTGGGCAAGGCCCTGTGTGCCCTTGGGCCTCCACACAGTGCTGAGCCACACATGTTCAAGGTGGCAGGACCCGGGTGAGCCAGGCACGACAGGAGCCGGGATACGCCAGCTCACTTCCAATTGACAAAGGCATTCTGAAATCAGCAACTAAGTAACTTCTGTGACATCCCTCGCCTACATTACGAGGGAAGATTATGTTGGATAATGTGATGTATAGAGAATCGTAGTAAAAGTCATCCTATTTCCTGTTAGAAAAGGTAGGTTTTGGAGAAATTGCCCTCTGTAGAATAATCTTTGACTATTTCCTCCGCTGGCCTTTGAAACTGTCTTCCAAATCATCATTAGATTGTTGTTGTATCCGGAAGGCCATCTGGCCCCAAGTGAGGTTATCGGGATGACTCAACCTCATGCATGCTGGGAGTTGTCAGCAAAGTGCACCAGCTGCACCTCCAGGGCCTTCCCAGCTCCTTTAGTCTCTCTCACACCTCCCCTCTCTCACTGCTGCCCCTCACAGGGCACCCCCAACACGACAGGCACAGCCAGGGCCGGGGCCCTCGCCAGCCCTCCGATCCCACCGCAGACCCGTGCTCAGCGCTGGCAGCCAACGAGGGCTCAGCAAGGGCCCACGCTCTTCTTAGGCGGCTCTGAAGCAGGATGACAAAGGGAGCTGGGCGTGGGGGGGTCCAGAGTGCTGGGGTCACCAGGAGGGGCGACCAGTGCACCTGGGCAGGCGACGCTCCCCAGCACATGACCCCTGAACTGGGCCCTAAAGGTGCGTAGAAACTGGCCAGGTGAAAAGGTGGGCCAGAGACGGAAGGAAGGGAAGGTGGGAGGGAGGGTGTGGCAGCCTCCAGACACGTCAGAGCCCCAGTTCCCCGAGCAGCTCTTGGTCCCTTGGCGCTTAGTGTGTACATGGCGAGCAAAGGGGCAGGGGCGCTCCGGGGGAGGAGGGGGCTTCCAAGCACAAATCTGAAAAGACAGACACAGCATCACGGTGGAGCAACACAGAAGAGTGTGTTCCACTTGAGGAATAGTTTAGCCAAGAACAGCTCATGTCTGGGGTTCTGGAGAGACCAGGTCCCTCCTCTCTCCCCTTTTTCGCTCATCAAAATCCGATGCGCTTTTTGCTGTCTAACCACTGCCGTCGGCCCTCCCTCCCCAGGCCTCCCAGTGCTCACAGCCCTACACAGTGATGACCGGTCCCTCCTCTCTGCTCTTGCTGCCCTTTCTCCATGTCCCCAGTGCGACTGCACGGGTCCCTCTTTGGGCTTGTTTCCACCTCCTTCACCTGGTTGAGTGATCCTCTGGCACCTCCAGGGAGAGCTGGGAACTGAAGCACCCCTGAGAACTCAGTAAAGGGGCGAGACTGAGTGTGTTCAGGAATGTCAGCAGGAGATCAAACAAGGTCAGGGGTGGCTCAGAGCAACACGTCAGAGGGGCTCAGAAAGAGGGATGCTGCTCAACAGCAATATGCAGGCAGGAGGTGGGTGCACAGAAGACGGGCCAGGATCCACTTCTTAACAACTAGGGAAATGTGTACGTCCACAGAGGACAGGAGGAGATAGACACACACACATGCATACACACACGGGCAGTTCCACAAGCTCCCATCAGGCTTCTGGCATCAGGGGCTGAAACAACTACCACTAATAAATGAATAGCTCTTTACCGGTGCCTTAAACTCCCCAGAGGGCAGGGAACATTTGGGGTACCCCTTCCTCATGTGGCCCTTTCAGGACTAACACAATAGCAGAGAGCAGATGTGAATTTCCATGCCTTCAGCAAGGATTCCCTGGAGGATGACCACAGAAAGGACTTTTTTCTGAATCATGAACACTAGAGTTAAGAGGAAGATATCTAGGTTTATTGGGCACCACCATCTGGAGCATGCAAACAATTCAAGGATGGAGAGTGGAGAAGGCAGATGCCACTGCTGTGAATTTCCAAAGAGAAAACACCATGAGAAGAGAAAAGCTGGTACCATCAAAGCAAACTCAGAAATGGATAAAGCTAAGTGGTATCATAGAGGGGCTGGGTCCAGGGGCCACACATCTGAAAAACATTAGGCTCAGGAAAAAAACAATGCAAAACTCAACGCCCTGTGTATCAACTCAGGTACCAACTCAGTTGTGTCTTGGACAACACATCAATTTGTTTAAAACATACACAGAAAAGAAGATACTTTTCTTCCGGTTGTCAAAGCAAAAATCCTTTACTCTGTCCAGCAACCCAAAGAAAAACAAGGGAATTTGTGGCTTGGTTTCCTTGACAACCTTATCTTCCCTCCAGACACCATCTCCTGTCTCTAAGCAACAGGGCACTTTCCAGAATTACTGGGAGGTAAAACCCAGAGCTTATCCTGAGTTCTCAAGGGCCAAGCAAATCAGGACAGAGCAACTGGTCCCTTCAGGGCAGAACCCAGTGTAAAGGTGCATAGCCCCCAAATCCTCAACAAACTCCATACACAGCCCAGCATGCCCCCGAGTCCTTGCACCTGGAATTCCACTCTGCTCTCTTCTCCCCTTGGCTTATTCTTCTGTCCTCAGGAGGGGTCAGCAACTCAGCTCATCAGCTGGCCTCCTCGCATCCCCTACTCCCGACACAAAAGCCCTAGTGTGAAGGAGAAGCGGACCCTTAAGAACAGAGCACAGAATGGAAAGCTAACATGCCTTTGTGACTTATGATGGTGTAAACAAATGTCTTTGCTAGAGAAAAGTGTTTAAGATA
Organism: Manis pentadactyla; assembly: GCF_030020395.1. Lineage (NCBI taxonomy): Eukaryota > Metazoa > Chordata > Mammalia > Pholidota > Manidae > Manis > Manis pentadactyla. Next base: position 182,600,930 of record NC_080022.1, read on the forward strand.
GAATGAGAGAAAATGCCTGTATTGCTCTATTGACATTAAAGAAGACTTTGTTCGCCCCTGAAAACAAGAATCAGAGACTTTTTCTGCCCACGCCAGCACGCCCCTACCTTTTCCCTAACATTTCTGTGCCCGGAAGGATTTCTGAGAACATGCAGAGGAGGAGCAAATGAACAAAATATCTGGAAATGACAGCTCTGAACTTTAATCAGAACAAGAGGAGAGAGCTGATGACGGCCAAGGTCTGCAGCTGAAAGGAAACGGGGCTGGGAATGGAAGGTGAGCGGTGCCTGCGGCTGCCGCATCCAGTGAGCAGGCTAACAACGGCTTACCTAGGACTCTACTTATCTGTCAGGCTTGTGCCCATGACGGTATTTTATCCTCTTATCACCCGTGAAGCAGAGAGGTGGGGTGGAATTCTTTCCCTTCCTTTAGGATCTGGAAACCCCAACTTGGAGAAGTTATCATACATACAATCACACAGCTATTTTCAAAATAAGAGAAAAACTATGGATTCTGATTCCTAACTCTTACCTATTCATGCTAATGGGGAATCTGGCTAGTCTAAGTTGCTATAAACAAATGCAATTTCCAAATTTTACTGTCTCCATGAGCTTTGAGTTATTTTCTAATTAAACTTTTTTCAGTAGCCTATCACAAAGATGGATCTGCTTTGAGATTCCTCCCCTTGCTCTTTCTCCCTTGAGTGGAATTACCAAGTAGAAGGGACCGAATTCATTTTCAAGTCCTCATTTGCATTCCATCTGTAAGCTGCTTTGCTGAAGCCGAGAGATCAATGATCTATAAGGCTGTGTGCAGAGCTCAGGCCATGCAGGTGGGCTGCAAAGTCAACTGCTCAGAGCCACTTCCAGGATTAGGAGAAATTAATAGAACAAGGAGATGATTAGGGGGCAGGGAGAGTTACTATGCTCTAGTGATTTGTAGGATGTTGGGAGCATGGCAAGCTTTGGTACAAGACCCAAGACAAACAGAAATGGGACCAAATACTCCCCGTAGCTATCAACCACTGCCCGAGTAGGCAGTCAGGACTGACTAGGACGGGCCCTGAGGAGGATGCTGTGCTGTCCCCTTGGGCAGCTAACATGCAGACCACACAGGCCATGGGGTTGTCTATCCCCAAAAGGGCTGAACCAGGGAAGAACGGGTGGTTTGAAATGGCTCAGAAGTCTAGGTGATTTGCCACCAGCCCCACAGGGGGTTCACATTGGCTCATGCTGACTGAACTTGCAGAACTTTCATTCCAGCCCCTCGTGTATTCTTTGGAGAGCAACCCTGTCTCCTTTCCCCTCCCAAGCCCCCAAGCTGAGCTCACCACCTCTAAGTGGGTCTCCAGGTCAACAAGACGGAAGCCCCATGTGGAGGAAGTCAGATCGAGTCATGGCACGTCTATGCTAAGTGGGGAGCTGGACTGGCAAGCACTGCCGTGCAAAGCAAGGCAAAGCAGAGGAGCGAGGAATCGACCCAGAAACACATTAGGTGTCACTCCATTCACTGCGGTGAATCAGAGACAGGGTAAGAAAATGGAATTTTCACTTCAGGATTCATCTTCGGTTAATTGTAATTGCAGAACATAAGTCACATTTTAATAATTTTCAACTCCACACCATAACAGCTATCAAGGGAGCAGAGGCAAAATAGAATAAACAGGGACTTAGTAAATACATAATTAATGTGCACTAAAATTAGCATATACATGAATAGGAATGAGCTGGGGCTATTATAAAGTGTGCACCTCCAACGTTATCAATTGATTAAACTTGTCTGCTACAGCCTCTGAATAAATGAGGTCACCTTCACGGTGGGGAGGGAGAGAGACTCGTCAGCAGATGCGACGGGGCCTCAGTAGGTCTTCCTGCGAGCAAAGGCACTGGGCATTTTCATAAACCAAAGTTTCAGAAATGCCACAAATCTCTTTACAGTGAAGACAAGTCTTGTCAAAGAGCATCCTAAAGCCAGGGTGGATCTCATGGGACTCTGGAATTTCTACTTAGTGACATACTGATATCTTTGATTCAGGTGTCGCCAGCCACTGACCCCTGCAGAGCCTGTCCTCTGCATGACGTCCCCAGGAGGAGGAGAGGGTCTGAAGCTATTTCTCATCGCAGCCTTGGCCTCGGGGGAGGTGGATCGGTGCTGTGCCTACATTCACTGCCTAGTGGGCTGATTGCCTAGTGGGAGGAAAGACAACAGCCTGGTGTGTCCAGCCGGTGGCCTTGACCCTTCCTGCTTGCCCCCATGCAGAGCATTCCTGCTGCTTCCTCTAAACCCCTCTACTGTGGAGGGAAATGCTGACAACCAATCCTACAAGGCCTGGGTTCAGTCGTAACTCTTGAAGCAGAAAAAAATTTTTTTTTTCAACCACAGCAAGCCAAGAGATAGACTACATCCTTGCCCCGAGGGCTCACATTTACTGCTTTGCTTCCTGTGACTATAGATTCATTCTGCACTGCATTATATATGTGTGTGTAAACTTTGTCTCCTCGGCTGGATGGGAAGCTCTTTCAAGGCACAGGCTGTATTTTCTTCTTTTTTGTGTGTCCCTGGGGCATTTAGATCTCTGCCACCTGACACGGCAGCTCCCAGTATGGCCATGAAGCCCTTGGAATCTGGCTAGCATGACTGAGAAAATGAATGATTTAATTTTAGCTAATTTACATCTGACAACTAAAGAAATAGAAAACATTTTTTCTGGTAGACACAGCTTTGTTTTGGTAGGACTACATTTCACTTGAACCCCTAAAAATTTAGCATCCAAACTAAGATGCATCAGAGTGTAAAATACACACTGGGTTGTAAGGACCTAGTATGAAAAAAAGAACGTGAAATGTCTCGATGTTTTATACTGAGTCTATGTTGAAATACTAATATTTTGGCTATTTTAGGTTAAATAAAATATATTGCAAAAATAAATTTCACTTACTTTTCACTGTTTTTTTTAACACGGCTACTAGAAAACTGATAATTACATATGTTGCTGGCATTATATTCCTTTGGATGGGGTGGTCTAGCTGCTTCACACATGCAAAGTCTACAGAAAGTACTGCTGATTATTTGGCTAAACACTGTAAACAGACAAGTTCATCACCTCTTATCTGGCCCCCAGTCTCCATGATAACCAGAGAAAAGCACCGTTCAGCCAGGTTTCTGGATGTGAGACATAACTTATGCCCCAGGAAACAAAATGAAGGAAGGTGGTGACAAAGGGATAAAATCGCTATGCCAAGTCCCTAATAACCTCCCTCCTTTTGGAATGGATTAAAGCGCAGCACAACAGGTTGGAAGAGAAGAAGGCAGATAATCAGGCCATAAGAATGCATTTCATTCTTATCTCAGCAGCAACTGGGGGCTCTGCGTCTCAGCAGCCACGGGGGAAAAAAGAAGGAATACGCAGTGATCTATGAAGACTGTTTCCACAGGGGAGGCAAAGCTCTTCCAGGTAGCGCATTCTAAAATAAATACCTTGTTTTGTAGCACTGCATGATCAGCTGGGCGATGGCCCTAGCAAAAATCTGACAATAAATGCTGTGGTGATTTTCACGTGACAGTTTATGGCATCTCCTCAAAGTATGCGTGGGGTCAGGAGAAGCCGCTCTGTGCAAGGGGCTAAGCTGACACAGCCCAGCGAGGCTGCCTTGCTCAGGGCTGGGTGTGAGTCTATTTGCACACTACATGTAACACCCAAACAAAGGATGACGAGCTGTCCTCAGATGGCTCTTTCCATATCCTGACAGTGAACCTGATACCAGGCCTGCTGCACAAAGTCCCCTGCACGAGCCGCTCTCGACCCTGGCTTGTCCCACTCTCGAAACAAGAAACCAGATTAGAACAAGAGCGAATGGGGGGGACGGTACCACGGGGATTTATTTATTTATTAGAATTTACAATATGTTAATGTTTATTTAAGAGTAAATTCATTAAAATGTTTTTATTTATTAAGATTTGTTCAAAAACAAATTACTTGCTCGTTCGGATACTCTATTCTATTCACAATATACTTTCGCCACATCCCCTGACTGAGAACAGCTGCCTCTGCCTCAGGAAACAAAATGTCTCCCCTAAATAGAACTTGTTCCCGGGCAAGCTTGGGTGGGCTCTAACTAATTCATGGAGTTACATTTTTTGCTAAGGGTCTAGAGCAGGGCAATGTGTGACAATGGCATTGTTCTGTATCTGTGCTGTCCAACATGGCGCCCGCTAGATGCATGCGGCTACTCCGTGCTTGACATGTGCCTAAGTATGACTGAGGATCTAGATGTTGCATTTTATTGAATTCTGATAAATAAATAGTAGAGCATTGGTGGCTCCAAGATCTACTTCCTGTCCTCTCTGACTCTAAAGCCTGTGCTTGTCCATGTGGCTAAAAGCCGCTGTACAAGTGCAGGTCCAAAAGGCCTTATAAAACCGTGTTCTAGCTAGTATCTGCCTGCCTGTAGCAGAAAGACAACTGGAAGTGACTGGCAACTCGGAGTCCTAATCCAAAAATGTGTTCAAATTCTCTTGCTTTAATGTTTTTCTTTAATATAAATAATAGGCATGAGGATGACGTAATCTAGTAGGTGGGGAAATGAGTCTTGATTATAACCTACATATATCCTCATGCAGCCTTACTTAACCTGAGGCCCAGAGAGTCGGTTGAAGGCATCTGTGTGCCTGCAGCCTGTGACAGGAGTTGACAGTGAACCTAAAAGGTTCCCTGAGACTTTTTTGTAGGGATCACACAGGAATCCCAGAGTCGCGATTTCACCTTCTGGGCGTTTGTGCAGCTCTCATGCTCACACCCAACAGCGTGATCTGGGTGTGTGCTACCAGCTTCTGCTATAGTGCACACCCAGGAACACGGTATGCTGAGCAAAATGTCATCCCAGACAGGAGCCTGCGCTAATTATAATGTCGGGCTTCCCACTGAGATACAGATAATTAAAGGAGAATATTGCAGTGTTTCCAAACTCCTGGAGTCAATGAGAAGCATCTTCAAATATAACCTGTTGGAGATGAAAATTAAAGCAATCCGGGACATCCCCACTCAGGACGAAGACCAGAACCCAACGAGCTTTCGGGATCAAAGCAGAGTGAAGACAGACATAGGAGGGAGGAGGGGTCTGAGGGAAGAGGACCAGGTGTAAGGAAATATAACATTTTTCAGGTCCTACTGTGTTCTAGGCATTGTCATCTGTGCTTCCTTGGTGCATATAGTCATTGGCTTCATCTCCCTGAATGCTGAACTGCAAGATAGATATTACCTCTACTTTACAGCTGGGAAATCTGACACTCGTGCTGTCTTATCTAAAGTCACCAGCTAGTAAAGCAGTGGATGGCTCCAGGATCCAAGCCCCGGCCTTTCTGACTCCGAATCCTGTGCTCGTGCCATCTCTCCACAGCACGCTCCTGGATGTGGATAAAGGGGGAGGACCTGCCTGGGTCCTGGGCCATCCTCACTCGGTTGGGGTGGTGGGTGTGTGGGGCTGCACGTGTGCTCATTCTGCACAAATCTGCGGAGCGCCCACAGTGGCAGGCCCTGTGGGTGGATGAGGCTTTTGGTCCAGGTTTCCCCGCCCAAATTCCCCTCCTGCAGAGCTGGGGGCATCTGCAGTGATGATCACACCAACATGCTGACGTGGTGTTGCAGACATTGACATTTAATGTAGTGAACTCCAAAAAGTAAGAAGCACTTCCTGAACTTCTCTGCAGCCCTATCTAAAATACCATGTAATCCCCCAGAAGCAAAGAGGCCCAGTTCATCAGAGCAAGGGGTGGAATGGAGGCAATATGGAAACCGAACGTGAATCAAGCTTGACCTACACCTGCTTCTGTGACCTCAAGGTTGGTCTTTAGCCTCGCTGGGCCTCAGTTTCTAAAATGTAAGGCAGGGTTATGAATATCCAAATCATATACATAGGGCACTTCATGTCTGGAACTTTGAAAGATCCCAGTGCGTCATGGCCTCTAGTATTATGAGTGCACTTTATTCCTGCCACTGATTTGTGGCTTTGAGTGGTGCTCGGCTCATTCATGAACTGAGCCTGGGCTTTGGCTGCAGAGAATGCTCCTCCCGTTTCTGGAAGCAAAACAGATGAAGTAGAGGCTGTTGCATCAGTGTTTTCCCTGGAAAGGTCCACATCTATTAACAGAATTTTCTATTCTGTCTTTGTCCCAGGAAAACAGTCAGTCAGTAAGTTTGTCTTATTAGCTACCAGCTCCTTCCTGCAAATTCGAAGTGCTGCCCCTCCACAGCCACCCCTGTGGACACCACACAAGTAAAGTGAATACCCAGGTTCACGCCCAAACAACCTCGAACCTGCTGCCTCTTATGACAAGGGGGTTTTGGCAGATGTCATTACCTGGGGATATGGTCACGTTCCTGGACTATCCGAGTGGGCCCTAACTATAATCACAAAAATCTCAGTAAGGATGCAGAGGGAGATTAGCCACAGAAGAAAAAGCAATGTGCCACGGTGGCAGAGGTTGTAGTTACGTGGCCACAAGACCAGGAATGCTGGCAGCCCCTGTAAAACACATGGAAGAGGCAAGGGACAGGTTCTCCCCTCTAGCCTCCAGCAGGAGTAAGGCACTGTGGACACCTTGACTGTGGCCCTGGAAAGTCAATTTCAAAATTCTGGCCTCTTGAACAGTGAGGGAATAAATGGAGTTGTCTTAGGCCACTAAACGTGTGATCATTTGTTACAGCAGCCATTGGAAGCTAACAAAATCCTTCATTCTGTTTCTAACCTGTAATTAAAACAACCCCGATAAGATTATCACAGGCACAAAGGGGTAACTGTTACTTCTACATAGTTTTGTGCGATTGGGGGGTTTGGAGATGTTGCGGTTGTTAGGTAACAGAGGTCCCCTTTCCAAAAACATTTTCATCTCATCACATAGTCATAAATATTCATTATAGAAAAGGTGAGTTATAAATCTCACAACAACATGAGGAAAATAAATAGCCACAGTCCCATAACCCCTAAATCCCAGGAATAACCAACCACTATTAATATTTCAGTGTATAGATTTGTGGGGCTTTGTTCCTTAAAACAAAATCACTTCTGATCAAAACTTTAAGCATTTCATTTAAAGCCCCACAATGCGGTCCGTTAGGAGACATCAATGAAGAGAAGCCAAATACGTAAAACTAGCCGTCATGCTGTTCTGTGGACACAAGCAGTGACCCCAGCTCTCTCTGTGTCATGGCAACAGCCAGCGAAGTGGACTTGACTCCTGACTCTAATGAGGGGAAAATTTAAAGCACGTGACTCATCTAGCCTCTTCTCCAGACCTTTAGACATCATTTCAGACACAAAGGAAAGCCCACCACATCATGGAGACCCACGGAAGTTAAATGCCCTCCCTTGGCCCACCTGGCGACTCAGGTAGAAGGCTTCTGGGACACCAGATCCTTGAATGCCTCAGCTCTTGGAGAATGGAGGTTAAGTACCAAAAGGCACCGATCATGTGCTCGAATATGCACTGGGCTTCACTACGAACTCTAACTTGGGATCTAAAAAGAAGATAGCATGGACTTTCCTATGAGAAGCTCGGTCTCCTGGGAGGAAGCAGACGCATGTGAAGAATTGCTGTTCAGAGTGATAGCTCTCATGACGGAAGCAGACGTGGGATGCAGCAAGGCGCCACAGGGAAGGCACGAGTAACATGGCTACAAAGTGAAACAAACAGCGTGCTATTTGCATTCTTGTGCCAGGGCTGGAAGGAACCGCAGTGATGATACACATAGGCTGTACGTCTTCAGACGGAGGAGTGTTTGAATGAGATCGCCTCTCAAACCCGTCTGGGCTCTAAACAGAACTTTCTTATGGACAAAGCAACAGGAGTGCATAAGATACTCCTGAAAACAGACTGGTAGGAACTCAATTGCTAGTTGATTCTTTATTCCACTCAAGACACAGAGAAGGTGCTTGTTTTCCCGAGGCCCAGGCATCTTTGGGAGGCTCAGCGCCCTTGAGTCTGTCCGAAACTGCATGAGATGCACAAGATGCACTTTAAGAGACCGTGGGCTCAAAAAGCTGTAGAATGCCGTGGCCGCCGCGGTCATTACCGTTCTCCCAGAGATATTTAAACTCCCTGCAAGACTACATTTATTTCTCCAAAGCTGGGCTTCTCTCCTGCTCTAGGGCTGTGGGTAGGCTTCCTGAGGCCCAAGAACACCCAAAGCTGCCTGCAAACTGTTGGGTGTGCATTATTCTCTTGTAAAAAGGCCCACAGCACCTATCAGGCTCTTAGGAGGGTTGTGAGCCACAGAGGTTTAAGAGCTCATTTGTCCTTGCACATCAGTGTTAAATATTAATCCAAGGGCCCTGGCTGTGCACACATGCTGACATGTGTCTCCTCACACTCCAGTAACCTCCAGGAGACAGACAAGACACTCGCTGATGACCTTTCTTTTTACTTCCACATTAAAAAAAATTTTTTTTCTAGCAAAATGTCATCCCTGGGACATATAAAACTGAACCAGCAAAGGCAAAAAACTTCAAAAAAAATCAATTATCCATTTAGGCACTGTGAAAAGTCTACCTTGAGACCTAGAGTCTCAGGGACTGTCAAAGCTCTAGTTAAATTTTTAATAAACTAAAAAGGATAATGTTAAAGAAGAGACCTTTCTAAAGGTAAGCTGGTGACAGACAAGCTCTGGAAATGGTTCTCATCAAAGGGCATGTCGCTGAGAATGGTAATTGCGGGCAAGAACTCTCTAGACTGGGGTTAGAAGTCCGAGTCTCCGGAAATGAGCCCCAGTGGGGTCTTTGGAGATGCATCTATTTGTATTTAGATCCTTGGTGATTTCACCCAGTGTCATGGGTTTAAAGGACAACTTTGTGCCAATGGTCCCCAAGTTTATCTCTCCGGTCCAGACTTCACACCCCCAAACTCCGACTCTTACAGGCAACCACCTAATAATCAGGATCTCTGCCTGCATGTCTACCAGTAAACCCCACAGTCCGAAACTGAGTTCCTGACGTCCCCGTCTAAAACCCACCCCGTCTCGGGACGGCAGCTCCATCCTTGCAGCTGGTCAGCCTTCCTTCCTGGGAAGAGCTCAGCCTCCTTCCTAGCCCCTGTCTTTCTCTCACACCCCACATTTAACCCATCAGCAAATATCCCTGGCTCCACCTTCAACAGACACCAGAACAGGACCACTTCTCAGTACCTCTGGCATCACCTCCCTGGGCAGAGCCACCGCTGTCTTCAACTGGGATTCCTGAAGACCCCCCTACATTCCTCCACACACAGGTCACCTTGCTCCCACCCCGGCCCCTCCTAAGTCCACTCTGAACTCAGCACTGAGGAAGAACCTTTTAAAGCACAAGTCAAATCACGTGCTTCTCTGTTCAAACCCTGGGGTGGCTCATCTCCCATAGAATAAAAATGAAAAGGCTTACCATGCCTCTGAGCTCCACTGAGGGCAGGCTGACCTTCTGGCTCACCTTGTCATCCTGTCCCTCCCACTCGCACTGCTCCAGCCACACTGGACTCCTGGCTCCTCCTCATGGGTGTTAGATGTGCTCCTGCCTCAGGGCCTTTGCACTGGCTGCTCCCTCCACCTGGAACACTCACTCTCCCCCAGTGATCGGCATGGCTGACTCAACGCAAGGAGATCTTAATGACGACCCTCACCACGCTATTTAAAACTGCAACTTCTTTCTACAACATGTTACCATCTCAACTGCCCTGGTGAACTTTTTCTTTCTTTATAGCACTAACCGCCTTCTAATACATATAATCAGCCTATTATTACTATGGTCATTATCTATCTCCCTGCTATAATGTTAGTCACAGGAGACCAGGGATCTTGGTCTGTTTTATGACAGATATAATCAAGTTCTTGTTAGGACACATTACTAAAACACAAATAATAAGATAAGGCAAGACTAGGATAGAAATTCCTCCTCGAACCTCTCAATCCAGGCAAGTGAGCTGCTCTCCGCTTAACAAACTGTTACCACTCGGCTTCTGATTAAGCCAACTCAGTTCAGATTCCCATGAGCCACTAGATCCTCACTTTGAAAGATACTATGCATTCCCCATAAAAGGGACACAAGGTTGAACTTGGACTTGGAAATGCCAAAGATCCCGAACAGGGCCTTTTCAGGGAAAAAGTAACACGTGAATCCGTGATGACTTAGGATCATCAGATTTCATTAGATTTCAGTGTCATTCCACACATCTTCCTGCCAGCACACTCTTGTTTCTGGCCTTCATCCAACTTCTCACAGAGTCAATAAGCATTTAAGAGAGTATACTCTGACTCTCCCTGACCATCTGCCAAATAAGCCAGGGAACAATTCCCACTGAGGATATGGGGACATGGAAGAGCGGCGGCAGGCGGGGCACGGGCAGGAGGCAGTCGGGGAAAGCTTATTCCTGGGTATACGAAGCCCATCACTATGAAATCTGGATCTTACAACACTCCTTGGCTTTTCATGGGGACAGGGAATCGCCAAAGGAACCTCATGCCAGTACAGTAACCTTGCTTGGCTCTACACCCACTGGACAGATCTTTATTCTTTATCAACTGGCTAAAGGAAGACACCTGAATAGCAAAGGAAGGCCAGCCACTGCTGTAACTGAAAAGACAGCGTGAGCACCTTCTCCTCTCCAATGATAAGCAGCTACTAGGTTGCAAGTGACTATGGAGGTTTTCAAGCTTGGCCTCTACCAAGCCCTCGGGCTTCACACCACCCTTTAAGATTCAGGGAATGGGTGTGACAGACCCTTGCACGAGGGCAAATCCAGGTTTGTGCCCTGGGGTCCCACATAAGGCTTCACCTCCAGGCAGACAGAACAGCAAGCTCTAGAAAACCAACCAAGAGTTTACTGATAACCCAAAGCCAAGAGAGAAACGAGGAACAAATGCAGAAGAAACATTTAGGGCAAACCAGCCTATGTGATCATATGACAGAAGCTCCTAAGACTGGGATGGAAATAATCAGGAAAGTGCTTCTCGTCTAGAGGAAGATCTGAGCTTAAAAAGTGATTGCACACATAGTCTTTTAGACAGATTGAATTCTGGAATATATAACATATTGAAACTTTCATTCCTTAAAGAGGACCAAAAAAGTTCTTTGTTGTGCAAGCAAAAGAGAATGAAGTTACCCACACAGGAATAAACCTGGGTTGCCAGGGTCGTTGCTTTCAAAGTACAGGAATAATGAAGCAGCACTTTTAAGGGCAGCACCTTTAAGGGCTGGAAAGAGAAACATGTGCCTTTAGCAAGCCTCACCAGTCAAGGCATGGTTCCTGTAATAGGCTAACAGGTTGATGTCATGAACTAACTCTTCAAGGACTTAGAGATCATGTCACCCGGGGATGTTCCTGAGCAAGATTAGTACTCAAACGTGAAATCCAAAATGATGAAAGGTGGATCAGAATGTTAAAAACTCAAGACTGAGGAAGTCAAAACTGGAAAGGAGGACGGGAGTATTATTAATATGAATAGTATTACTAATGCTAATGGTAGCTTTAATTTTTCAAATGCTCATTTGGCCCAAGTACTGTACCAAAATCTATCTGTAGGTAGGTATGTATGTGTGTGTGTGTGTGAGTGTGTATAAAATCAAGTACATAATAGACATTAAAATATATATTTATATATATATTTATGTATATTTTAAATATATATATATTATATATAACCATATATTTATATATTTATATAAAAATCCACAGTATCAAAATAAGTGTATTTTAATTTGTAAGTAATATCCCAGTTGTCTCAGTAGCAGAATTATATTCATGTCATAGAGTATATGAAGGTTCGGGGGCTCAAGTACTCTGTCAAGATACGCTAAGCAGTAGGGAGCGGAGCTGAAATCCCAAAATGTAACCCAAGGACTTTTCCTCAGGTTCCCTCAGTTGTTTAATGTAATATTTGTATTCTTCTTTTTATGCTTATCTGTGTTTTCTAATTACTCTAAATGAAACATATATGAGCTTTAAATAGAACACCAATAAATTTTTTTCAATGAAATCCAACAACAAATACAAAACAAATTACTCCAAAATGCTAAAAAGGAGAGGACCGGTAAGGACATTTCAGAAAGATGCCCATATGAACAAAGCAGGTAAGACAAACATCAGTGTTAAACTGTATTAAATTCAGTATTTTAAAAGAGTATTAAGCAGAACCAGAGGCAATCCGTGTTTATAAAAGGCACCTTCCATTGCAATCACATAACAGCTCTGAATTTATGTGGCAAATGACTTAATGGCTTGGGAAGATATTCCTATGAGGAAATCGGAGTGAAATTCTTCAAAGTAACTGCAAGGGGAAGTTTTAATATACATTGATCAATCTAGAAGAGGTAACCCAAAAAATACAGTCAAGAAAGTTTTGTACTCCCTCTGCAACACCCCTCAAAAAAGGACCCATATCATAATTGCCCACGGCCCTTTTCCAGCCAGGCAACTGAGCAGAGTGCCTTTACCCTCAGGCAGGTGGCCGGATGCCGCTGGGACAAGATCTCACCTGGCACGTTGTGTATGGTGATGGCCAAGATGAGCAGGGCGATCCTTCTCCAGCGGCCGCTGCCGGGCGGTGCCAGGTTCTCCTGGGAAGGCGCAGGGGCAGCAGGGCCCTCTGGCAGGCTGGCAGCCACCGGCTTCTTCCTCTGATGTGCCTCGCCATTCTCACTCTTGTCTGGGCAAAAAGACAGGGGCGGGAAGGGAGAGGGCTTTGAAAACGTGCGTGTGGTACTTGGATGAGAAGCAGACAGGAAATGGTCTACTTCCTAACTTCTTAACGACTGTGTATCCTTCTGACGGTTCCTTTATTCATCCATTTCTTCCTTCCTTCCTTCCTCCCTTTATTCATTCATTCATTCAGCAAACATTTATTGGAAAGATAATAATGCCTAATGTACAGGTACAAAAAAAGGGTAAAAAAAAGAAAATGGGATATTCTAGCACAGCCTATTTAAGAAAAACCACACTGAATAGTCATTAGGAGCGCAGATTCCAGAACCAGCCTTCCTGGCTCACTTTCTCAGTGGGTGGGGCTAAACAGGCTGTTCGACTTCCTTGTGCTTATTTCCTGATTCACAAAATGGGATACCACCCGTGCCTACTCCACTGGGCCTTGCGAGGACTAAGGGAGGGACGGCAGGTAAGTGCTTGGACTGTTCTAAGTGTTCGGTGTGGACTACTTTGTGCTGTGTGTCCCCCTCTCTCCCACAGCCCTCCAGGATTCTATCAGAGGTGACCTGCTCTCCTGGGCCCGCAGACTTACAGGAACCAATACAGGTGCCTGGCTCAGCCAATCAGATTCTCTCCCCAGGGACGGGCAACAGGAATGGGAAGGTCCCAGTGAGTCAAGTAGGGGTTCTGAATTTGAAAGGGCACATAATGTAAGGGCAGCTATGACTAGAATGGGTCGAGGAAGCAGCCTGACAGATGGAGGGAAGCAGATGCACGCAGACAAGTAGAGATGGGAAATCAGGCAGCCAGGGAGAGGGAAACAGAGACAGAGACACAGAGCGGGCTCTATCATTTCTAAGGGCCAGGTTGTCCCAAACACTCCTGGTCTCCTGGGTTATTTGTTTATTCCTGATGGAGGCAAATCTCCTGGCTCTGAAATACAGAACAGGCAGGAGGCAGAGCTCCCAGACTGCGGTTCACAGTGTGGGATGGATTTGTGGGAGAGGCTTCCTGGAAGAGGACAGTCTTGAGCAAATCTGCAACACGTGGTAGCACGAATGGGTAAAACGGTGTCTCCGTCATGCGTGAGTATATGAACCAGCAAAGCATAACCAGAGGTCATGGACGGGACACCAGCGCCTGCCTGTAGGGGGACCGTCCTGAGCAGGGCAAGCATACATCCATTTTGGGTCGCTATCCCAGGGGGCCTGTCTGCACCCCTTTGACCGACAAAGCGTCCTGGTTTGGATGATAAATCACCCCCTGGTTGGGGGAAAGAACAAAAGCTTGACTGATGCTCTGCTCTGTTGGGGGACATCCTTCCCTGAAGTTCATGGCCATCAACCTGAAGAACAGGGAGGGACTCTCTGTGGAAGTGCTACTTCCTTTCTCTATTTACACATTTTCCACCAGCAAAAAACTCTCATCTCTAAGCTGAAAGTTGCAGAAAATATGCCCCAAGTCAAATTAGGAAACAGCGGGCAGCTGGCTGGGCCTCCCCTCGCTCCTGGCTGAAAAGCAAGGCGGGGCTGTTCCTCTCACCCCATTTAGCCCAGAGTCTCAGTGTATAAACTCCATCATTGATGCGCTTTGCAGATAAACCCACCTCAGTGGAATGTCGTTTGTATTTCAAAAGCAAGAAAAGAAAAAAAAAAAGCACGTTTTTTGAAAATCATTCTGTTTGTTTAGTCAAATCGAGCAAATACAGCTTGAAAAGCAAGAAAGCGCCAAAGGGCAGGCAGACCCACCCTTCCTCAGGGCCCAGGGGGTCCCTCCTGCGAACAGCTGTACTCTTGGTTCTATTCAAGAGAAGGGGCCTCTTGCTGATCCTCTGAAATGCAGGGGTACCAGCCCTCCGATGCACGGTAGCCACAACTCACAAACCTGGCCTCTCGAGGACACAAGCTGTCTCGCTGGAGAGCAACTCCTCCCAGACAGTATTTGCACAAGGCGAGGCTAAATACTCACCGTGAGGAATCCACACGTGTGTGTGTGTGTGTGTGTGTGTGTGTGTGTGTGTAAATACAAGCATATGATTGCCATCTTCCTGCCTCAGATACCTACAGCACGGTGTGTGTGTGTCTCTGTACACAGCTGGGGGAGTGTTTTTGTATGTATTAAGTTGACAATATCTGCTGACTCAGGTTCCAGAGGCTGGTTAGAAAACTGAACTGACCATTTGGGATGGCAAGTTCATAAACCCTGAACATGTGAACAAAGCAGGCCCCGGGGCTGTCCAGGAACTGAGCCATATTGCGGTGCAGGGTCCTTGGCTTTCTCCTAGGCCAGCCAGAGGATGCCGATGACGGGCTTCCTTTGAGCACATAGACCTGACCCATATGCTCTCCAATAGGAGTTGATTGGGGAAAAAAAAAAACCAAACTCCTCCCTTTCGGGATTTTCTGATTTAAGAGAGGACAGACAGGGAAGACATAGCTGATTCCTTTAAATCAAAGAGGCAGAAATGCACCCTCTAACCAGCACTGAGTTTTCACCCATTGTCACAAAGGCATTAGACTCTGACTCTGCTGCAGATAAGGCACAGAGGGCAACGGAGATGGGCAACATCAGCAAGTTACAGCAGCCTGCATGGGTTTAAAAAGAACACTAGAGAAGCATAACCAACCGAGGTAGGGACGCATGCCTCACTGTGGGGTCCCAAAGTGTGAAAACTGATGTCAGTGCCTTCTCTAGTGGGAAGCGGGAGGGTGTGAGCACCTGGCCTACTTGTGAGAGTTAAATAAGTCACCACTTGGTAACAGCCATTAATGAGTCTGCCATGAGGAAATCTGGCCCAAATAAATCACTGCAGAGCGCATGGATGCATCCCAGGCAATGAATCTTCTTGCCTCTCCTGGTAAGGCCGGTTAAGCCATTGCATGCCATCAAGGAAAATGCCAGCACCATGGGCCAAGGATGAATACTTAACAGAGGCAATTGCCAAGCCTGGTGTGGGGTGCAGGAGTGTGCAAGACCCTGTGAGATTTCTTGAAAGAGGAAAGGTTGGGGCATTTGCAAAGGAGGATTTGGCAAAGAGGAAGGAGCCGATGTCAAGTTGAGAAATGCAAAATGGCATCAGTGACACCAACTAATAGGTTGTACTGAGAACTTATCCTCAATTAATCCTCAATCCTTACAAAAGCTCCATGAAGTAGTGATTGTTTCTTTTTAAAACATGAGGAACTTGAAGAGCAGAGAGGTGAAGGAACTGGTCCCAGGTCACACAGCCAGCCCAAGGTGGAGTCAGGGTCAAGGCAGGTCCTTCCCCACCCCAGGCCACCTCTTTCTCAGGGCCCAGGCTGGCTGGGTGGAGGGGTGCGGTGTTGGTCTGTGCCTTTGCACGACAAAAACAGTAGTGAGATTGGCCACTCCAGTGACATTTAGGGGCTCAAAATCCCACGTCCTTAGTTCAGAGAGGTTTAGATTACACAGAGGGGATGGTGAGCTTGCACTGGGTGAGGGCGGAGGAGGAACAGGCGTGGGGGCAGTCTCACACCTATGATCATTCCCACGCATAGACAAACCTGAAAACATTTCATGAAATCAGTGTTTCTTAACCAATTCGACTCCTAAGTGTAAAGCAGTAGAAAGTATTTATGATCACCAAGCACAGAGCACAGGGTTACAATCCTTTCCAAAGGTGGAAAGGAAAGATTTCAAAGTTGCCTTTTACCAAGAGCACATTTTTTAAAATTTAAACTCAAGCATCTAAGAATCCACACAAACAAGGGATCCACTGCCGGGCTGCCATTTGTCCCCCACTTCCTCTTTTCTGGAGAGGCACTGCCTGGCAGCATTTGAGAATGAGGGTCACAGTGGGACAGGCAGACCAGTCCAAGGGTCACTTTTGCCACTGAATCATCAAGTGACCTTATGTGACACCTTTGCTTCCTGGTTTCCTCGCCCCCAAACAACGGATGTAAGTTCTTGCTCGACGTCAGATCTTAATGCAAAAGCAGTCCCTGGTCTGGCAGACACAAGCTGGGGGGCCAGAAGCATACCCGGCTGCCCGAGTAGGCCCCCTCCCCGTCAACTTGGACATCCTCCCCAGTGAAGACCCCCTCCCTAGATCCGTGGCTCTAAACCACCCTTGATCAGCAGCGACTTCTGAAAGTATGGGAGAAGCTACAGCCTTCTCTCCAGCAAAAAAAATGCACAGAGAGATGATTCTGAAATAATTTTTGAACCCTTATGGATTTTCAAGGACCTCACACTGACAACATCTTGCTAGATAAATGTCATGTTAACCTTTGTTTTCATAACCGGTGGGCCCAGCACCGCCAGAACCCAGGATGTTGGCTGTCTCTGTGATGATGTAACCAGCCAAATCTAATAGGCCCAGTGACGGAACCCCGGGTCTCCAGGGAATACAGCGGCACTAATTACCAGATCACCAGCCACAAAAGCTTTAAAAATATCCCCAAGATATCACTGGAGATGATTTGGTTGCAGTGATAGAATTACCACCAAGAGGCAAATCTGCATCTGCTAAGCACAGAAAACTTCAAATCCCTGGGAAAATACCTGCTTTCTAAACCCCTTACATAGCATAAAATGAAGAGCAGCCAGTGATAGATATTCACTATGTATCATATATACACAAGCAAGAGCCAAAGGCCCATCAAAGGCAGGGAAAGAGGAGGATCCGGTTACTTATATTTTTCCTTCCTTCTTGCCTCCCAGAGAATCAGTATAACTTGGGGCAAGAAATTCAATTATCAACATGAATGTGACAATGCTTGCTCAGAATTTGGTTCCGTTTCTTCAATGTGGAGATTAGCATGACTTCCTCTGTATAATTAATGCTGAACTTGAACATGAAATGATGACTCAAGATGGCTTAACATCAACCTTGGCACGTAGGAGAACCAAGGCCTGGGGACGCCCTTCGTGACAGTCACACGAAATTTAAGAAAAAGCCAAGGCGGTTTCCCAGTCCTGGCAGGAAGACCCCTCACTGCAGAGACATCCAAAACCCTAAGGCCTAAGACTGCCTCTCACCCTAGCCACAGCTCTCATGCTGCCTCTTTGTCAAGCCGTAAACATAACTACATTAAAGACTGCTCTCCAAAGAGAAAAAGTCCCTAATATCCCCAACACGATGGCTGTCATTCGTCCCCACCCCTTATGCAGTTCATGCACGTTGCTGTGCACATTTGCGGTCAGCACAAACAGTGAAGACGGCAGACGCTGGGGCATCACGGGTCTGTCAACCATGGGGTCGTGGCTCTGTCGATCATTAAACATAAGGCTTCAGGCAAATGCTGACTCTCTCCTTCAATGCCTTTTTACTAAAATGGGCTTTATAATCATATCTACTTCGTAAGTTTGTAATGAGAACTAAATGTATATATAAAACAGTTGGCACAGTGCCTGGTACATGAAAAGCACAATTAATGTTAGCTATCACTATTAATTATACATCTTAATCTACACGTTTGTATTCCACCTAAAACTACAGAAATATTTTCTAAAGTTCTTAGCCTCTCTAACTCTAGTTTTTAATGGCTTGAGGGCATTTTGCTTAGTTTTGAGACTATCATTTGCAAACCGTTTCTTTTTTGTTCAAGTTTGAATGGTTTCTTCTTTTCTAGATGCTAAAAGATGCAGTGCCTCCTCTTGCCACACGGGGGCATACTCCTTCTGCTCCCTTCCACCCAGAATGGGCATCCACCCAGGAAAGTACCTCTTTGATTTCATATACTAATTCTTGGTTTCATGACTTCATGATTCATATATACTACTGATTCAAAAAGGGGCTGACCTGTCAAGAAAACGGAGCTTAGCACCTGAGGAAAAATTTCTATTGCAAATGGGGGTATCTTTGTGCAAAGAGCCTAAGACATTTCATGTGCTTGCTTGTAACTAATGGTTGGCCAACAACTGGTTTTCTAAAACTGAGCTACAGGGGAGCTGCATGTTATAAATGCAAATGCAGGAATATGCATTTGAAAATAAATAAGAAAAAGTGCCCTCCATTTACCCATTGCTCCCTTTCTACCTTCCACTACTATCTTTTCAAAGTAGTCTTGGCTTCAACTTGCCAGAAAAGGAGACTAGTTGAAATGGAGAGAAGAGTTAATTAATTCTTGGCTTTTCATCTTCTGGGGGTCCAAGTCCTGGTGGTTTAAGGGAGAAAAAGGATTTTCAAGGGGGTGACTTTGACTCTTCAGAATTTTTTTCCTTAAGTGTTATCTTTAGAACCCACTGGGCACTTGAGACATGACTCAACCATCAGGAAATGGGATGGTGGGAATGTGCCAACATAGTGCAGTCTATCATTTGGGAAGAAGAAAGGAAAACCAACAGCACAGGGCTCATTTAAATTTCATCGATTCAGTAAGTTTAATGGGCTTAAGTGGTCACGGCAAGGCCCATCAGCCATTTGATCCATCCTGCCATTGGGAGAGTGCCCCCAAACTAAATGCTCCTGCCAATAACCTCATTTTTGATTATAAAGATAAAAATCATAGTAAAGCAACCTTGGAAACTCTAAAAACAGATGGAAGAAAATTTAAATCACACAGAATCACATCACCTAAAAAAAATAAACAATTTGAGTTTGGTGTATTTTCTTCCATGCTGTTTCATGTGGTTTTACATAATTACGATATCGTATTACGTAACTGCAGACCACTTTGTTCCCACTAAACATAACCTAAGCATTTCCCCCATATGACTCAAAACCCTTAACAAGCCATTTCAAGCAATACAAATTATTATTTACATTCTCAAACCATTGGGCATATAGGCTATTTCTAATTTTTTTTTCTATAAATATCGCTGCAAAACCTTTAACCTATGTAAACAATCAGAAGTTTGAACAAAGTTCCCAGAAGTTGAACTGCTGATCAAGGGCTTTGATGCGTTTGTCTAATTAATTTCCAGAAAGGCCATGCCATTTATACTCCCAGGAACACAGTTTCCGAGTTCTCATCATGCCATTGCTTAGTCAGCCTGGGTATTTCTCTTTTCAAAACAAAAGTATTCATTTATGGAGGAAATGACATTTCCCTTACTTTGTATTTCTCTGACTACAAGTGAAGCTGAACATTTTTCAGAGTTTCAGGCGTATTTCTTTCCTCTTTTGTGAAAGGTCCTCTGTCCAAATGAGGCCTCTTTAAGTAATGATAATTTGATTAGCTAATTCCCTACAGACACAGGCAATTTTCCTGTGATCCACTTATGTTTGTCACTGACTAATGAAACCTAGCTGGGAGCAGCAGGTATTATTGAAAATCAGACAGATGCACCCACCTGGCCACGTTGGAGTTTCAGCCTCCAGTTTTCAAATTCCTTTTCAAAATTCCTCAAGACAGCATAGCACCATTTTTTAAAAAAAGCGCTGTCTGCTTTATTTATGCCACTATCCGGTATGACCCCAAAAGCTACTTTTCTTTTTCAATGTCGAAACACCGCTCTTTTCAAAAGCAGAGGATATATGAAAGTCTCTTGCTTTCCTTATCTGCACTCCCACCACAACCCTAAGATTCTTGTAAGCCACGCAGCAGTTTTGCAAACTCTACATATAGCAAAAAGAATCTAGTGTGGACAGAATCCTTGCTAGAGTTTCTGGATTTAGCAAATAAAAAGATCAGCTGTATTTGAATTTCACATAAAACAAACATTTTTAGTATAAGTATGTCCCCAAAATTGCATGGGATATATTAATACTGAAAAGTATTCATTTGTTTATTTGACACTGGAATTTACTGGGTAGCCAGTATTTTATCGGACAGCCCTTCTTGTGCTCAATTTAGGGTACGAGTTCTAGGCTGGAAAGAAGTTAGGCAAACTGACTGCCCTCTACTCTGGAAGCAGCCACACTCAGTTCAGTGGGAAACCAGTCAAGGATGCCCTGCGTGGGTCATGTTTAATCCAAGGCAGGAAAAGATTCCGTTGGAGATAAAGGAAACTTCGTGGAAAGGTGACTGAAGTATTTATTATGCTTAATCACTAACCTTTGGGCAGAGAAGCACCTGGAGTTTAAGAAACATGATGAAAAACTTATGTGCAATCTTTGTAACTATAATAGATATTTCCATTTATCATTCTAATAATCACAAACCACACAATTACCAGAAGGTCAAATGCCGCTGGTTGTAAGAAGGCTGATTCAATTCCGCTGTCTTTCAGTCAGGGCCTATTCTGCAGGCACAGAGCGTAATCCGTGCCTTACCTGTGATGCTTATGAATAACCAATTGCTTAGCAACAATACAGGCACAAACAGATCTGCATAACTGGTAAAAATTAAATGCACATTAGAAAAAGAGATGGGTTCACTATTAGCTATAAAGATTTCTCATCCATTAAGCAAGCCACCCACTTAAACACTGCTTGTTCCAAATATCTACGTAAGGTAATAATTTCTACTCTCAATCAACGGAGTCAAAATTTCCAGTAAGGTTAAAACATCCACCTACCGGATCAGTGCTTCCACTTTAAAGGCACAAACAACCATTTCATCAACATGAACTTATTCCTGATGAATTAGTTGTGTTCTCATAAGAAATCCCAGGTGGGTTCTCCTTTGTCCACCTTGCATTTGCGTGTGCAGCGCAAATGCCCCGGTGGGGAAAGAGATCATCACAACTTTGGGTGCATCTACCAGCAAAAGATATTTGCTTCCAAAACGTCTCAGCACACTCATTAGAGAAAGAGCCTTCTGGAGAACACCAATCCTTGTGAGAGTTTTGCAAAGGACTCTCAGCCGCCCCCAAGAAAGATGGAGCCCCTCACGTAACTTATGTGGTTGTCAATTACCAGGAAAAGGAGAAGCATCTAAGAGAACAGCACCTATGGCAGGACTCATGTCCATCAGCTAATATTAACTGCCATGGGGCTCACTTCCCCCTTTGAGGTAGTGCTGTTCTGCCACCTTCTCGAATTGAGGATAAAGATGAATAGGCTAGATACTGCATCTTCAAGTGTGGACGCTGCAGTGTCATGGGGAGAGCCTGTACAATGTCAATTCTGGGGGCCCACCTGGAGCTACTGAATTAGAACCTCTGGGAGAGGGGCCCAGGAATCTGCACTGTACACTCCCTATGCCCTCCCCTGGCCCTCACTCCAAAGTAATTGTGATACAGACTAAATTTTGAGAATTGGTGTTTTAGACTGTACACTTTGTTCGGGTACTTCCTTTGTACCTGAAGTTACTTCAGTCCAAATATTACTGCCCAACTGGGCATCTCGAGGTAATACGCAGGGATATACCTGACCCGTAGTTGTATCTGAGCACCTCAGGATACACAGGACTCTTTTCTAAACAGGCAGTGGGGAAGGCAAAGGGATTTAAGACTAGAAGGTGAAAAGTAAATGTGTCGTCTTGATAGAAACCATCATTTCCTGATATCTAACAAAAATGCTCTTTTTTTTTTTTTGAAGATACAAGCCATCAGCAAGAAAGGTAACCACCCACAGAAAAACTGAAAGAAAAATAAATTCCTCCAAATTAAGGAATTCTGTCTCTCATATTCCCTAAGTCTATATAGGGTCTATGTAGGGTCTAAGTTTACATAATCCCTCCATCCATAAATATATATACCATTTCTTCTCTTGCCCTAGGAGTTGGTCACCAAGAGTCAAAACATGACAGCATCGTATGAAAACCATTAGCAACTACCATCACGAGTGCACATATTGCCAGTATTCACAAATAGCATTATATTCTGCACACTACAGTAAGGAAACAAAATCTTTCTTTTATCAAAGGCCACATAACTGCAAGGAAAATATAGGGCTGCAAAGGTTAAGTGAGACCAGAATTCCATAAACATTTCTTGGTATATGGATTTTCTTGCTTTTCAGGATGCTAACAATCGACACTCAGACACAGGATAATTGCTTGAGATAACAACAAAAAAAGGAAAAGATAAGCCCAAGCCTGAAGATTTAGCGTTTGCTTTCTGTCTTTGTTACAAGAAGGTAAGAAAGCTGAGACTTGACCTGGATGCAAAGGAGAATTTAAGTCTAAGTCTGGCTTCAGTAGAGCGAGGATGTCAGATACAGTCCTCAGTGGAGGGCAGCAGAGGCCAAAGACATCATCGGAAGGATACTGGGGGGCTGAGGAACCACCCAGGAAGGCCACAGAACCCATTCTGGAACCTTGACAGGGCCAAGAGAGACGAGGGCTTCCTGCTCCCCCAGCAAAATGCCAACACATCACTTGGGGCGGCACCTCTATCCCCAATGTTGGAGACCAAATACCCGAGTTTAGGTCACTGGCACTGACTGCTGGCCTCTCCTGCTGGAATCACTGTCCCCTCTGCTATCGAGTCCATCAGCTGGCCATGCCATGGTCACCTCTAGCTGCAAGGGAGGCTGGAGGTCCAACTTCTATCCTGAAAGGCAGCTCTGTCTTCCACCACGACTTGCAAGGTGTGGGGAAGGGAGAGTCCCAGACACAGTCAAAGGTTTTGAAGCAAGAGCACGAAGGAGAGACAGAGGGAAGAACAGGCAAAGCTACTGCTGGGCAGCTTCACTCATGTCCGCAGGCACCTATGTCTTCAATATACTGGTCTACATTAGATTTGCACCAGACTTTCCTCTCGCTGTAGAAAGACACAATAAAATGAATGGAATCAGTGGTGTAGAATTGAGGCCAACTCTATCTCCAGTTTTCTGCACGTAATCTAGGAAAGTCCCAACCTGTAAAAGTCTTAGCTTCTTTCAACTGCTGATGAGCTGGACTGGGTAGGCTTCAGGGCACCTTCCAGAGCTAACATCGGTGCTTCCAGAACAGCCTTTGCCAGAGCCGGCCCAAACGATCGCTCATCCCAGGAAGCAGGACAGAGTGGCTATTTCCAGTGTTCACAGAACTCTGTTCTAGCCCAGGAAATCCCCCAAGATGAGCATCAGGGACAAGTGATCATAAAATAAGAATGTCCACTAAATAAGGAGAAATCCATTTGCCCAGAGGAATCGTCATCTCCTTGTGCCCTAAAATGAAAGGCATTCTTTTTCCTTAAAATGTAGTAAAATATTTTCTGACAATACAAAAATCCCCACGTATTATAGGAAATACAGAAAACACTGATAAGCCTAAAGGAAAACTAAAAATCATTCACTGCCCAGAGGTGACCACCTTTTAAAAATTCTGACAATCCTTTTTATATTTATACTGTATATATTTATAGATACACACACACACATTTTTTAAATTGGACCATACTGGTCTGAAACATGACTTTATGTAGCAATGAAGTGTGAACATACTCCATATCCTAATTTTTCTCCTGAATCAGTGGGTCTCAACCAAACTTCTATTCATTTCTAGAAGTCAAGATGGGCACAAGGCACAATTTCCAGTAGCCAAACAGAACTAAGAACACATACTCAAGACTTTTTTTCCCTATTAGAAGAAAAGATATGTTTATTTTCCAAACCATTTCAAAGTCAGGCACAACCAGTTGCCTTCCAACTTCCTAGTGAGCTTTGCTATTTATGGTAATAAAAGCTAGATGGATGGGAATTACAGATCGCCACTTAAAAATTGGCCCAATTTTGGTTGAACTTAAAAGGGCCAATATTTCTTGTCCTGAGAGTTCTATGATCTATACATTACCTTCCTGTGTGGTTTCTGAGCCCTTCCTTCTTCAGGCTCATTTAAATGTTACATTGGAAAGAATACGTGTAGGAGGATGGTTCTTTTTGAAGCCTGATTTTCCATAACAGTGGATAGTTTCCCTGTGCACCGTTTCTTTGTCATCGGTCTGCAGGTCCACCAACTCCCACGGCTGCATGCACTACAAGGGAAAGGCCTGAGCGCCTCCTGCTCATGATTGTATCTACAGGGCCATGCACAGGGCCTGGTACAGAGGAGGGACCTAATATTTGCAGAATGGAAAATGAAAGCCAATGGATGCTCTTTGCCAGAGAAATGCCCACACACTTCCACCCAGGACATTGTGCACATATTGTTGCAAAGTTTGTGGTTTCCCTTAAGGTTAAGAACCTGATTCTAAAATAACCTGTCCATTGAACAGATCAACGTTTATTTATCCAAATGCATATTTTATGGACATATGGATCAAGGGTCAGCAAACTATGTTTGTAAAGGTCCAGACAATAAAAAACATTTTAGAATTCTTGGGTCATTCCAACTTGGTTGCATCTACCCACCTCTGCCAAAACTTTTCCCAAAACAGCAGGCTATATTTGGCCTGCATGTTATACTTTGCTGACCCCTGATACAGACTATGAAAAAGCAGGATTTTTAAGATTCCTATCTCTTGGTCATTGTGACCCTCATGAGAAATATCCCAAAGCTTTTCTGCTCTCCAAGGAATTGAATTGCCTAGGTCCACACAGCAGCTGGTATGGATAGAACCCAGTGATGTGTGAATCGTAACAGAAGTCATGGGCCAGCGTGACTAACTAGAGAGAAGAGTCCGGAGAGTGGCCACCACTGCCCACTGGAGAAAGGGCCCTCGTGGTGTCCGTCCAGTGGTGTGCATTGACGTTTGCACTAAGGGTGCAATGCTCCCTGAGCCCTGTGTGTCCCATTCACACAGGCCTGGACTTGATAAACCAATGGATGAACATGAATTCAGTGTGCCTGGATTTCCAGGAAACACTATGCTGTCAGTGGATTAGACAAATCACATGGTGGACTTTTGTGCATATATCAGAGGTGCCTACTAACAGAAGACAGTATTTCAATCCAATCTTCCCCAAGGAACAAAGAGAAATTAAACAGAGCAGAGAAGAGCAGCCCCATGCGAGTGAATGAGAACCTCAGACAGGGAGAGCCTGACCCTCAGGGGCTCATACAATCACCAGCCCCTGGGACACATGGCAGCCCAAGACGAAGCAGACCGGGCCTCGTGAGCAGCCCTCCCTGCCCACTTCAGGGCCAGCTGTCACTGAGGGAGCGCCTACAACATACCATGCAAGACTCCAGATGTCTAGCCACCTGGAGAACCTTTTACCTTCTTAATCCTAGAAGCAACTCTGTGAGGTAAGTTCTTTCCAGACTATTTTGCAGAGAAGGAACGGGACAGCTCAGGGACCTGCCCCGACATTCTTGCTGTCAGTTAGCTGGATAGCCAGCCATCTTCCTGGCTCTGCCTTCTTCCTGCAAGTAAGCAGCTACCCTCTTGCTAGGTGGGGTGTGGAATGCTCCTTCCCCACTCCTCCTGTTTCCCCAAGAAGGGATTTTCCCCTAAACACTCTTGGCCTTTTGTCCCGCTCTTCACACCCCCCTAGAGGCAGAGTGAGCTCCCTGAGAGGAGCCGGGCAGGCACGGTCCAGCCTCCTCCCTCTTGCCGTGAATGCCAGGGTGCCCTCGGGTAGCATGACTTCTGGTCTAGTCGTCCACGCTGCAAGTTTACAGGCCCACAAGGCCCCCCAGATGTGTCTGTGAGTCGGGTGGGAAGTTGGCCTAATGTTGCAGTTCACCCTTCTGAGTCCTACTATCGATATATATCAGAGCCAGTGCCTCTAACGTAACTTTCGCTGGTAATGAAGGTGAAATTGTTATTTTCACCTGCCTCCTTTGCTGCTTCTAGCTGATTCGGAACTCAGACGGGAAAGACTGAGGTGCTTAGCTTTGGGCCTCTTCAAACCCAACACCAGACCCCAAACCTGACAGAGTCTCCAGAGCACAGTGGTCAGTTTGGAGGGAAACATGGGACTCGGAGCAGCCAGTCAGAGCCCTTGGTCCATGGATAGCACCCATGGGCACTGCCCTGGGCCCACCTTCTCCTGCAATGCTCTCTGCCCACGTCCAGCAAACCCCCAGGCCCCTACAGTGGTACCCTGGCCATGAGGTCTGGGCACCGTAACCACTCAGCCCAAGAGAGCAGCCGATCTGCTTGACCTGGTCAGTCCTGGTCCTTGATGAGCCCCATTTCAACCCTGCCCAAGACTCTGTCTGAAGGAGAGGAGCGGGTTGAGGAAGAGAAAGGCAGTGTGCGCAAGTGGGCACAGGTCTCCTTCTGCATCTTCCTCACCTTTCCCTCAAGGCAGGCCTGCCTCGCCAGCACCGAAGGCTCCCAGACACTGATCAGATTCAAGAAAATGACAGAGAGTGGAACAAGAGGGTATCTGGGGTTAGGACAGGGGCGTGAGTTGCATCTCAACAGGTAAGTTTGAGCAGGAAGACATTCCAGCAGGTAAAGTGCAGGAGCAAATGGCACAGCGTTCCACAGGTTCAGCTGAGAAAGGCCCCTTTCCAAGGGAGAGAATGGAGGTCGTGACAAAGTACATTCTGCCAAGAGAACCTGCAACGGGCAGAAGCGCCATTTTAAGTAAGAACCGTCCCTGTGTTAGCATAACTTACACAAAGGGGAAGCCACAGGCAGGTCCTCATGGGCATTCAGGATGAGGTGGGCTCACTTAGAATCATCCTGAGCTTTTGGTGGAGAAGCAATTAGCATATCATTGAGATGCTAATAACCTGCACTCATGTAAATGCAACTAAATGTTGGTCTTGAAAAGTTTGTTGTCTTAATTAGCTAAATATTTCCCCAGCAATATTTCATGCTATTAATCTGTGCAAGAAACATCTCAGAGTGCAAAGGTAAACTGCCACCCCCACTGTGGAGAAAAACCACCACTATAAGAGCAGGGTCCCCACGGACAAAGAGAAATCACTCAGTCCCACCTTGAGCAGACTCCATGAAAAAGAACAGAAGGCACATATCAGGGAGTGGACGGCGGGAAGCAGACTCTGCCGGCCCTGCTGGAGGGCACGTGGCAGAACGGCCTGGCCTGCAAACTGCCACCACCTCCCCATTCACCAGGTCAGCAAAAGTGATTTGGAAGAAAGCTACAGGGGCTATGCGTACCCAGAAGTTTCACCTTTTTTAGCATATGCACTGTATGCCTGTGTGCATGCGTGTGTGTGTGCGTGTGTGTGCATGTGTGTGTGTGTGTTTGTGAGAGAGGGAGGGAAGGAGAGACTACACACACATGGGCTCCCATGCAGCTTATGGTCAACTTATTTGAGGTGGTCTGGCACTTTCTCCCAATCCTCCTCTGGGGACTGTCAATCAAAGCAAAGGATGGACGGCGGGTGGGCAGGCTGGCTGAGGGCACCCGGTCCCCCAGCAGCCACAAACCAGGGAGACACAGGGAGAGCATGGACCAGGCTCTCTGGAGCATTCCTCTTCCACCTCTTCAGGCTTCTCTCTTTCCCTTCTCCTCTGAGGAAAATAAAGGGGATGCTCTACCTGACTGCCTGGAAAGGGGCAGGAAAGAGCATTTCTGGGGGATGAGAACTTGGGTCCATTCAAAGCTTCTCCGCCCACCTGAGTTCATATCCCAGCCTTACCATTCCTGGTTATGCACCTTTGGAGATGCCACTTCATGCTCCCTGTGCCTCAGTTTCCACGTTTGCCAAATAGATGATCCCGTTTTCAGGGAGCTGATGAGTGGGTGTGGGACTCCCCAGCTGGCTCATAGAGATGCAAAACCAACCACGTCTTGGTAGGTCCCACAGTGAACTTACAATACATTTGTGAAAATATAAAAGAACGGCTAATGGCATGCCTAGCACACCTAACCCATTCTTAACTGAAATCTAAAAGGGCAGGAGGTCCGTGGTGGAGGAGAAAAAATTACATGATGATAGGATGTGATGTGCAATCTTCAAGAAATGTCAAATCCCGATTCTTCATGTGGGCAGAGTAGAACCGCGCCTTGGCCATAAGTGCACACTTTTTAAGGTCCACGCACACACTGACATTTTCAACTTTCAGAAAGGATCACCTGCTGCTAAAGATAATAGAGACTTTCTATCAATAAAAGGAGAGGACTGTGCCCTTTAAGACTGCCTGCCTTGTTTTGGAATGCAAAGTAAATTCTTTTTCCTTTCCTTCTTTTTCTTTTTTAAAAAAATAGATTTATTCATCTAATGCAGTTTACTTAGGGTAACATTAATTCCAGTTTAGAAACTTCCTAAAAAATCTTACAACCAGGGTGATGGGGATAAAGTAGGTCACTAGCTTCCCTGAAGTGTGCTTCTTGGCTGCACATTATCCATGGAAACTAGGACAGATAGAGAAAGAGATATAGAAAGAAAGAGAGAGAAATGGTATATGCACAAACATAAATATACATAAGTATAAGCACAATCTATACACTACATATATATTTGATGCTATTTCATCAAGCCATTATATTTCCATTTTCAGGTTTAATATTTTTTAAATTGTACATATATAAAAATGATTTTTAGAAACCTTCAAACTGATACTTAATAGCTGATGAAACAGCATCGAACAACTATTTGTGGGGAAGAATAAGTGCCACTGGTTTTTTTTGGTATCATTAATATACAATCACATGAGCAACACTGTGGTTACTAGATTCTCCCAATTATCAAGACCCACCACATATCCCATTACAGTCACTGTCCATCAGTGTAGTAAGATGCTATAGAGTCACTACTTATCTTCTCTGTGCTATACTGCCTTCCCCGTACCCGTCCCCCTATGTTATGTGTGCTAATCGTAATGCCCTTATTCCCCTTATCCCTCCCTTCCCACCCGTCCTCCCCAGTCCCTTTCCCTTTGGCAATTTTAGTCCATTCTTGGGTTCTGAGTCTGCTGCTGTTTTGTTCCTTCAGTTTTTGCTTTGTTCTTATGCTCCACAGATGAGTGAAATCATTTGGTACTTGTCTTTCTCTGCCTGGCTTATTTCACTGAGCATAATACCCTCTAGCTCCATCCATGTTGTTGCAAATGGTAATATTTGTTTTCTTCTTATGGCTGAATAACATTCCATTGTGTATATGATCCACATCTTCTTTATCCATTCATCTATGATGGACACTTAGGGTGCTTCCATGTCTTGGCTATTGTAAATAGTGCTGTGATAAACTTAGGGGTGCATAGGTCTTTTTGAAACTGGGATCCTGCATTCTTAGGGTAAATTCCTAGAAGTGGAATTCCCCAGTCAAATGGTATTTCTATTTTTAGTTTTTTGAGGAACCTCCACACTGCTTTCCACAATGGTTGAACTAGTTTACATTCCCACCATCAGTGTAGGAGGGTTCCCCTTCCTCCACATCCTCACCAGCATTTGTTGTTCCTAGTCTTTTCTGTTAGCCATACTAACTGGTGTGAAGTGATATCTCATTGTACTTTAATTTGAATTTCCCTGATATTTAACGATGTGGAGCATCTTTTCATGTGCCTGTTGGCCATCTGAATTTCTTCTTGGAGAAGTGTTTGTTCAGATCCTCTGACCATTTTTTAATCAGGTTATTTGCTTTTTGGGTGTTGAGGCGTGTGAGCTCTTTATATATTTTGGATGTCAACCCCTTATCAGGTATGTCATTTATGAATATATTCTCCCATACTGTAGGACGCCTTTTTGTTCTGCTGATGGTGTCCTTTGCTGTACAGAAGCATTTTACCATGATGTAGTGCCATTTGTTCATTTTTTATTTTGTTTCCCTTGCCCAAGGAGATGAGTTCAGGAAAAAGTTGCTCATGTTTATATTTAAGAGATTTTTGCCTATGTTTTCTTCTAAGAGTTTTATGGTTTCATGACTTACATTGAGGTCTTTGATCCACTTTGAGTTTACTTTTGTGTATAGGGTTAGACAATAATCCAGTTTTATTCTCTTGCATGTAGCTGTCCAGTT
The DNA here is from genome assembly GCF_030020395.1 of Manis pentadactyla. Lineage (NCBI taxonomy): Eukaryota > Metazoa > Chordata > Mammalia > Pholidota > Manidae > Manis > Manis pentadactyla. The sequence continues at coordinate 182,631,187 of NC_080022.1, forward strand.
TTGCCAACACCAGATAAGCGCCACTCTTTAGTCCCTAGATTTGACCATAATCACCGGTATGAAGGGAAATGGCCAGGAGGAAAACTGGTTCTGGCAATGAACCAACCCATCAGAATGCAGCTCCCAGGAGGAAAACACATCTCTTTACCATTTTTGGTTAAGGTTTTGGGGCCACTGTGCCTTCCAGGTGAGGCTGTCTCTGTGTAACGCACCCAGTGGGGCACTTGGCCAAGAGGCCCACCTGCCTGGCAGGGCTCCCCGTGGATCCCGGGGCTGGGAAGCTTCACTTTCTGCTTTCTGAGACAGATGTGTCGGGTCACAGGGGAGAGGGAGGCAAAGGTAACCCGCTGGCCTGAGGCTGCTGGCAGCAAACAGAGGGAGGAGCAACTCCGGTTCTGGGATGGCAAGAAGAAATGAAATCAGAAATCCAGCACAGTGGGACTCAACAGTGAGAGTGGTGTGGGCACAGAGGCTGGTGGGCCTTGACTGGGGCCACGATCAGATTTAACAGGGCAGAGCAGAATGTTCACCGGCCTGGGAACAGACTCCCTCACACTGTTCCTGCTCCGACAGAGACCACAAAGGACACATGAAGACGGCTTGGTTCCTAGCAGGAAAGCACACCAAGCAGAGGCTTAGAGAAGGGGTGGGAAGGGGGAGAACATGGCTGATGAGGGTTCTGTATTCCTCCAGTTTCAGCTAAAAGCAGAAATGCCTTGCTAAAAATGAGGGCTTCCAAAGGACAGCCCCTCCAAGGGACACTCAGATCACTACTGACCACGAGTGTGAAAAAGGACCATGGGCTGAAGGACGGGCATCAGTTACCCTCACCCTCACTGCAGCCCCCATTTCACAAAGACAGGTGGGGGGCTGTGTGCATGGGGAGCTGTCTGTGAGCACACGGATGGTAGGGGACCCTGCCTGAACCCAGGCCAAGTTCATAGTCTTTCATAGTGGTTCTCAAACTTGAGCATGCAAAAATAAATAAACATACATAAATAAATACATCGCAACAAAAATCCCCACTCGGGGAGCTTGAGCAAAGTACAGATTCTTGTTTTCATTTCGACAGCATGTCTACTAAAATTGGGAAGATACAGAGAAGGTTAGCATGGCCCCTGGGCAGGGATGACACCCAAACTGGTGAGCCGGTCCATATTTCTGAAATAGGGAGTTACTAATCAACTGACGTAAGTTTTCAGTTAAGCGAGATAAACAAGCCGTAGAGAGAGATCTGCTGTACAACAGCGTACCAACAGTCAACAATAGGGTAGATCTCATGTTAAGTATTCTTACCATAATAAAAAAAATTTTTTAAGAAATAAAACCTAAATAACTTATATAAAAATCTCATTAAAAAAATTTTTTTAAGTGCAGATTCTTGAAAATTCCTCGTAGACCTGGGCAGGACTCAGAGTCTGCAGGTGTGACAGACACTTAAGGTAACATAGTTTAGAGGAGAAAGAAGGACCCAGGAAAACAAAATGGAAGCCCACGAAGAATGGCCTCCCCATCCTGCGGCGTCTGGCCCAGATCTCCTGCCACCTGTTCACCAGGCATCTTCCCTCTGGGCTCCTAGCATCCTGATCACCTTGCCCTGAGTGGAACATATCACCTAATGTCCAAAGCATGGTCTTCCTCTTGTAATTTCTCCTAGGATGACAGATCCCATAATCTCCCTCATTTACCAAACCAGGAACATGGGAACAAGTGAGGGCAGAAAGCCCACGAAACCGCTCTGAGAAACCCTGTTCTGGGGGACCAAGGGGAGACCCACGGAGAAACCTGGGTACAGGGGTGCTGCAGAGAGGCTGCATGGAGGTGTGCTCTGCCCAGGGGATGACCCTGCTCACACGGTTCCTGAGTCCAGTCCAAAGAACAGGAGCAAGAACAGAACATACAATGTGGACAGAGCTACCTGGCGCTTCTTGAAGTTATTAGAGTGTAGCGTCTACCCAGCGTAAACCATCCGAAGTGGCAAGTTCTTACCTCCTCACCAAAATCTGTCACACATTATGCCCCTGCAGCCCCGAGCCTGCAGAGAAGTCAGGCCTGGGCTCAGCAGAGCGTGTAGGAGGCCCGCGCCAGAGGCAGGTAGCCGGGGTGGGCTGCAGAGAGCAGCGTGCCTGCTGCCATGGCAACCCGGGATCAACCAGGGATGGCAAAGAAGGTGCGCTGCCTAATGGAAACCCAGGCAACGTTTTAACACAAACACCAAGGAGGTTAATGCTCAGTTAGTTTTCCTCCTGTCCTCTTTCCACCCCTTTCTTATATGTTACCAAGTGGCTTTAAACCACCGCCTTTCCCCTCCAAAAAAAATTACCACCAAAGATGAGGTTTTTGATAAACCACAGAGCTGAATCTCCCTCCCCTGCACAAAGCAACCTACGATCCAGGATTCCTCTGTTAGTATCTGTCTTATGGGTAGTAACTAACCATCTCAAAGACAATTGTGTTTGTCCAAAAGACTCTTAGGAATGCACTGGCTTCACAATCGCCACTTCCCTGCAGACACCCAGGACAAAAATTCTCGCACTATGATATAACTGAGAATGACTGGGAGGGTTTTTAAAGGCAGATTCCCTGACCCCATCTCAAGAGAACTGATTTCAGCAAATCCGGGGCAGAGCATAAGCATCTGTATTTTTTTTCTAGCACCCCAGGGAATCCTGATGTAAAGAGATCAAGCTCCACCCTGTGAGAAATGTGGACCAACAGATTCAGGCTTTTCCCATAGATTTGTCCTTCGCAAGACAGGTTGAGCTCAGCTGAGCCTGGACGGCCAATTTGCTCACCAAATAAGTCATGGACTGAAGGGGTTAACAGGTGACCCCCCCCTCCCCCCCCCACCGCTCACCAAGGGTGAGTTCCCTAATACACGCTTCTGACTGTGATGGATGCACATGGAAGACACCTCCTAGCATCCCCCTCATCAAGGCATGCCTTCTCCAAGTTGCAAGGTGGAACAGGAAAGCAAATATGTGCATAACCCAAAAATATTCATTAAGTCCCCACTCAAAAATTCCCTCCCCGCCTAATGACTTAATGGAAATCCTAACCAGCCTTTTACATCAGTCTTGGTGATCATGAACATTTGTCTGTATTTTCATTTTACTGTCCAATTTGTGGAAACGTCAAGTCCCAAGTCTTAAAAAGATACAAGTTCATGACGCACAAGGAAGTGATACTGAAAAGCAGCTTCCTGCCTGGCAGAATGTGGGACACATGGGGTTTGGGGAAGGACTGAAGGTGAGACATAAGCAGAAATGGTTTCCAAGTTTAAATTTCTACTAGATCTATGTCTCTTTCCAGCAAGATTAAAGATTAAGATAAAACCAAACTGCCCTCCACAACAACTAGAAAATGGTAGAGGAAGAAGACAAAAAGGGTTTTAACGCACACCTCAGCTTGCAGCAAGGAAAGGGAATCATTAATGGTAAGGCAGTTACACACCACAGCCTAAAATAAACACCAAATCCAGAGGCAGCCTAGGGATTAACAAGAGTCCCAAGAATAGGTTCTGGATATTACTGCCCACACTGGGCAGAGGCGAATCTTGGGCCGCACAAGGCAAGAGGTGAATCCCACGAATGTTGAGAGTCATGCAATTCTGTCGCTGTGCAGAAGGTGGACTTGGGGGAAATGCACCCAGCTGCACAGACAGACGAAAAGGAGGCTCCCGTGTTTCTGCCTGGTTTCAGGAGGGAAATGAAAAAGCTTGAAGAATAACCAAGTGTGGGCTTTTGCCTTGAACAGTCTGGGGTTCTGAGTTTCTACTTTCTGTGTGGGCTAGGGAAACCCCAACCAAGACATCACTGTAAAAACTGCTCCAGGCTAACGTTACTATAAAGAGGTCTTACAGAAACAAACGCAAAACCCCGCTGAAGGGTTCTCCCATGAACCAGGACACTGAGAATCCTTAAGGAAAAGTACAGCCCACCAGAGAAGAACTGATGCCAAAAAGTTACACAGCCCAGGAGAAAACCACGGACCACACACCACGGGTGGGAGTCAGTGCACACATGAGGGAGGGGCACGGCCTTTATATAATAGGCTTACAATTTAAAATATAATATAAGACATGTGTAACCTGATTAAAGACATACATGAAGAAATTAAAGCCATAAGAAAAGAACCATGGGTAACAAAGAAAAAGCAGATGTAGTAAAAAGAACCTACAAGGACAACAAAAAAATATATAGTCACTCCAATGAAAAACTCAACACACAAGTTAAATAGTAGGTTAGACTCAGTTCACTGATGGTCGGTGAACTAGAGAACAGACCACAGAGAGACAGAAGGATGCACAAGAAGAAAATTTTAAGACACATGGAAGATAAATAAGAACACAGACTATACATTTAATAAGAACATACAGAATAGGAGGGAGAGGTAAGTTGAAGTGATAATTTTTAAAAACTTTCCAGTAATAATAATAGTAATTCATTTTAAAAGAGCACTCCAAGTCTGAGGCAGAACAATAAATACACACACACAAAACCACATCATACTGAAACTGAAAAAACACCAAAGACAAATAAGAAAAATGCACAGCAGCCAGAAAGACAGAACACTGAAATGAGGTTACTGTCACATACTTTTCGATCATGCTTACAGAGTCTACAGCATAGAACACAATTCTTTAGTCTGATGGAAGCAGTCCAATCGGACAATATGCAATAATGTTGGCAATGTGCCAAAGGAAATAAAAATTTCTGTCAACCTAGATATTTAAATGCAACTCAATTTTTTTTCAAGAGCCAGAGAAAAATAAACATATTTTTAGATGACTCTAAGAGATTTTACCCCCATAGATCCTAAGTGGAGAAATATTAAAGGAAAAATGAAAGAGAATCCAGAAAGGAGTGCAACGCAAGGAGCAACAGTGAGCAAAGAAATCAACAGAAATGTTGGAAAATAGAGGCAACCATTGATTATATAAAGCAATAATAATAATAAGCTAGACCTTATTAAAACTGAAAATTTCTGATCTGCAAAAGACAATATCAGGAATGAGAAGAGAAACCACAGACAAGGAGAAAATATTTGCAAAAGACACATGTGAAAAGGATTGTTGTCTAAAATATACCAGGAACTCTTAAAGCTCAATGATAAGAAAACAAAAAACCCAATCAAAACATGTTCTAAAGACTTTAAAGGACACCTCACAAAAGAATATATACAGATAGCAAATAAGCATATGAAAAAATAGTCACAAGATCTGTCATCAGAGAAATGCAAACAACATCAGGGAAATTAGAACAAGATATTACCACACACCTATCAGAATGGTCAAAATCCAGAACACTGACACCACCAAATGCTGATGAGAATGTGGAGCAACAGGAACTCTCATTCTTTGCTGGTGGGGATGCAAAATGGCACAGTACTCTGGAATACATTTTAGTGGTTTCTTACTAAACATACACTTCTATACAACCAAGCAAGTATGCTCCTTCAGTAGGTGAATATGTAAATATACTGTTATACATTCAGAAATGGAATATTATTTAGCACCAGAAAGAAATGAGTTATGAAGCCATGAAAAGACATGGAGGAAACCTAAGTGAAATAAGCCAATCTGAAAAGGCTACATACTGTATGTCTTCAACCATATCACATTCTGGAAAAGACAAAACTATGGAGACAGTAAAGAGATCCCTGGCTTCCAGGGGGGAGTGGTGAACAGGTAAAGCACAGAGGATTGTGAAGTCAGTGAAAATACCCTATTGATACCATAATGATGGATGCATGTCATAACACATTTGTCTAAACCCACAGAATGTACACCACCAAGTGTGGACCCTAATGTAAAGTATGGACTTTGGTTGATAATAAAGTATCAGTGTAGGTTCATCGGTTGTAACAAACAAACCACTCTGGTGGGGGATGTTGAGGCTATGAATGAGGGGGCAGGGACTATATATACAGGGAACCTCTGTCCTTTCAGTTTAATGTTGCTGTGAAGCTAGAAATACCCTAAAAAACTAAAGTCTAAAGTTGGAAAAAAAAATAACAATATTAGTGACTAATTTGCAGGTATTAAAAAAAAGATGGAACTAAACTGTCAAAAAATAACAACATGGAATATGACAGGACAAACCAAGTTAAAGCATTCTAAGGTCCTAAAAGATTATTTGGGAGGAAGATAGAGATACTGATTAATTCTGAATATTATTAAGTCAAAACTATACATGCTAAAAAAGTAAAAGTAGACACTAAAAAGGAATTGAGTTAAAAACCTCCAAACTAAGAAAGGGAAAAGAAAAAAAAGGGGAAGATAGAGAAAAGCTGGTAAAACCAATCAATTACCAAAAAAGGGGGAAGAAAATGCATGGGAAATAGAAAGAATAATATAAAATACAGAGAAGCAGTATAAATATTGGGCAAGGCCACACCAACATCCACATGTCTCCAAGGTGAACAGCCTCTGGTGTGTGGATGAAGCACACATGTACACACACATACACATTAGATACAAGACGGTATTATTGGTAAAGAGTATGGAAGGGGATTAGAATATGCTACCCCCAAATACACCATTTGGCATATTTTTTGAGCTTACGGCAACTGAAGAAGAACTGTCTACTCTTTGCCTTTCTGCCTAAAAGCAGGGCATAAATGTTCCTTTGTAAAGATGACATAAACTTTCATTTGCAAAGGTGCTTCCCCTCCCTCTACCAGAAAAAGGGAACACCAGAGATGACTCGAGTCTGCATAAGACACCTACCTTACCAAATAACACGTATCTACCACTTGTTTCCCTTATATATCTTCTTCCCACAATTTATGATCCCAAGAAGCCCAAATCTTTTTTCTTTACCTAGTCATTTCTCCACAATTCACTACTCTTTGTTAAAATGAAATGGTCTATGAACTCTCAATCTTAACCACTTCTTTGGGTTTTTATGTCTTTTCTGTGGAGCCCACCTGCATACAAAATTAAAAATAAAATTTTATTTTATGCTTTCTCCTCTTCATCTGTCTTTTGTCAGTTTAATTCAGTCCCTAGTTACAGAACATAAATAAGAGAGTAAAGTTTTTTTCTCCCTCTTCTACATTATCAAATTATCAAGGAACAAATAATCCCAATCCCACCCTAACTATTCCACAGAATTAGTGGGGGTAAAACAGAAGGAAAATCCCCCAACTCTGGATGAGGCTGCTATTACCTTAATATTTAAACCAGAGAAATACAACATAATAAATATTTTAGGCCCTACTCATTTAAGAACATAGATGCAAACTACTATGGATAAAAAGGAACTATTTTCATTTCACTCCTAGGAATTTACCTGAAGAAAACAAGATCCCAGATTTAAAAAGACAGATGCACCCCTATGTTTATCACGGCACTATTTACAGTAGTCAAGGAAGCAACCTAAGTGTCCATCAGTAGATGAAGAGATAAAGAAGATGTGGTACATATACACAATGGAATATTATTCAGCCATAAGAAGAAAACAAATCCTACCATTTGCAACAACATGGATGGAGCTAGAGGGTATTATGCTCAGTGAAATAAGCCAAGAGGAGAAAGACAAGTCCCAAATGATTTCACTTATTTGTGGAGTATAACAACAAAGCAAAACTGAAGGAACAAAATGGCAGCAGACTCACAGATTCTAAGAAGGGACTAACAGTGACCAAAGGAAAGGGGGTGGGTGGGTGGCTGGGGAGGGAGGGAGAAGGGGATTAAGGGGCATTATGGTTAGGACACATAACGTAGGGAGGTCACAGGCAAGGCAGTACAGCACAGGGAAGACAAGTAATGATTCTATAGCATCTTACTACACTGATGGACAGTGACTGCAACAGGGTGTTCCGGGGGGGACTTGATAATATGGGTAAATGTTGAAACCACAATATTGCTCATGTGAAATCTTCATAAGATTATATATCAATGATACCTTTAAAAAAAAGGAACTATCTTTAGTATCTATCAAAGGTATCTGTCAAAAATCTATAGTGAGGATCATAGTAATGGTAAAACAAAGAAATGTTCTCTTTAACACTCATGTGATAGGCAGAATTCTAAAGACAGCACCTAAGATACTCCTCTCCCCTTTGTGAACACACCTTGCATAATCCATGGGACTGTGACCACGATGGCTTTCACTCCATGATTAGGCAAAACTGACCTAAGAAAGGGAGATCAGCTGGGTGGGCCTGACCTAATCACACAAGCTCCTTAAAGGAAACAGTTTCCCCCAGCTGGTCCCCAAAGAAGAAGTCAGCAATTTATCTGGGAACAGGCTCAGGAATGTGCATTTGAAGGGGGCACCCCCAAATAAATGAGCCCCAACGCTGTCATCCCTGAATGGTAACAGTGGACATAACAAGAAAGCACCAGATGGCATCTGCTGACTGGGGAGGTTGGGCATTTATCAAGATGTCCATCTGGAAGCATCTTGGATTAGGAGCTCGTGCTTAAAGGGGAGAAAAACAAACTTTTCCTCTACTGCTTCAGGTTCTGCAGCTGGGGCCCTAGAAATCAAGATGATCAAAGACAGGTAAACAAGAGAAGAACAGAGTTTAACGTGTGCAGCACACATACATACAGCAGAAACTCAGTGATGACTAACTCAAAAGGTGGTTAGAACTTAGGGCTTATGCAGAATGTTAATAAAGAGCAACAGATTTGCAGAGAAGCAACAAGACAAAAGAAAAGGGTAGGCTTTTAGGGATGATAAACTGTGAGGAGGTAAATCCGTGGAGGAACTAATGGCAGGTAAGGGTTGTTTGAGTAAGGTCTGTTACATAGACTCCTTTTGGTGCCTTTTCTAGGCTGGCAAGAGGCTCTGGCAATGAAGAGTCCTTCTGCCTCTTCTGGCGTAAGGAGGGCCCTTTCCCAAGGGAAATTTTACGTCCTGTTTTTTGCTAAGAAGGGGTAGGCCAGAGAGCCCTTCCTGTATATACTATTTCTCAAGTCTCCAGCTCCAAATAATCAATTTGCCAAACTGACATATTATAGGGTGGCGTGCTCTGATCCGCCACATTCTCATAAATCAGTGTACTTATTAAATATGGAATTCTGGGCTGCTTTTCCAGAGAATCTGATACTGTGAGCCAGTGGCAGATTCATTTTTTTTTATTGCATTTCAACAAATTGATTTTCTTAATACAAAAAGAGCATAGAGAAGAAAAGAAAATGGTATGTAATCTACCCGGCTCAGACAATCCTTGCTGACATTCAAAAACATAAACGTAACACAGGTATGTGGTTAGAAATGCAAATAGAAGAGCTACGGTTGATACGAATACTAGGAGTGCCCCTCACCCACCCCACATCTCTCTTCCCAAGGTAACCACTGAGGACAGATTCTAATGTCCTCTTCCAGAAAAAAATATTACATTCATTCCAGGACATATGTCCTTTTCAAGGGTTGTTGTTTTTTTTTAACCCAAAAGGAGTGATATTGTTTTCTGTTTTGTAGTGTGCTTTTCTTTTTTGTTTAATGTAACGTGTAGGTTTTTCTACATCTGCATTTTTAAAACCTATCTTGTTCATTTAAATAGGTTTAAAGTAGGGAAGGGATCACATTTTCAATTGGGGCTTAGAGTGACTCTAATGTAGGGGGGTCAGCACCCCACACTGAGAAACTGGGCACTCTGGTTGCAGTGGCCATCCCTGCAGAGGCTTTGGAAATGTCCTACACGTCTCCCTAATAAGCAGAGCCCTGGAATACCTCTGAACATCCTGCACTTCCACAATACCTCTAAGCATCCTGTCAGTACAAATGGACAAATATTCCTGTTCAGACTCTGCCAATCCACCTGCAAGGGTCTCAGGATGACTGCCAGGAGGTCAAGCAGCATAGGCCAGGAAATTGTTCTCAGCTTTACTCTGAAAATGGAGAGCCCAGAGGCAATCCACACATCTGCAAAGCATCACGGGTAGACCCCCAAATCGCCACTCATCCATTTTCTATCTTGGTTCAATGCCAAAGCCAAGGAAGCAGTCAAGAGACTGGTCCTGCACCGCCCCAGACGCTCTCCCCCTCCTCCACCGGCCACACTCCCCTGCAGATTTCTAGCTGACTGCTAAGTGCCTCCCAAGATAATGTTGCTACTGACTGGCCTAAGCCTCATTTTGCAGCCGCACTTACCTTTTAATCAGGAAAGTTTGCCTGCTAATGAGCCTATGATATCCTTCACCTAATTACCTCCCCCAAAATCCTCAGCAGTCCCCCCTCCCTGGCTGCAGCAGTGATGCGTGTCACTGGGCCATCTGCAGGTGGAGAGGGAAAGGAAAGATGCCGGTGTTGGTGTTTTTACCCCTGCCCTGGAGCTGGAGGAAGGCAGGTGATCCCACCAGCAGACAGAGTCCTGAAGGTGAAGGCGCTGGAAGCTGAGACCCACGTCCCTGGGCCTTCTGGGGTGTGTCCCCAGCTCTCCACTCATACCCCACCCCCATGCTCTGGGGGTGCCTTCCCCTACATGGGAGAGCCTGGATACAGGTGTGCTCTCCTGGCGCCCCAGGGATGGTCAAGGAACTAGGAAGGCACAAGTCACCAACCCCACCAGATTCTTGGACTCGCCTGTCCTGCACTGAGGATGCAGCAACCTGGGGGCGGGGGGCACACCTTAACTGGCTACGGTACAGGTGAGAAAGCAGCTTTGCAGAGAGAAGAAAGCAGATGCAAAGCAGAAATGTGAGGCCTTCCTGGGGCAGCAGGGAAGAATTCATAAGCACGTGCCAAGAGCTTCACACTTCCTAATCCCAGTCCCGAGACACACTCCAAGTGATCTCAGCACGCTTGGACTCTGTGTCCTTAAAATATATTCTCTTCTTCCTCCAGCAAAATAGGAGTGATTTAGACGCAGTTTCCTTGATCAAGAACTGCAGTTAGGATAAAGTCTTGCTAGCTGATGGGGGAACAAGAGCTAGCAGGTTGGAAATAACCACTTGAACGTTTGCTCAGGGAAAGGAAGCCTAGGACACAGGGGAGTGTGGATGATTTTTGCTCCAAAGCAGAGATCAAAGTCGAGAGTCCACTCTGCATTCCCTGCTGGATGCAGGGCCGTCCATCCTGTCTTTCTCCACCCCAGACCCGAGCAGTTACACCTCTCAAAATGTGGTGCCTGAATGGTGGGAGAGCTCCCTCTTCAGCAAGGCTGAATGCTCAGCGGATGGAGAGCTGGGCATCCACTTGCAAGGCTGTTGTTGGGATGCTGAGCAAAGCTCAGGTGTGAGAAGGAAAGAGAAACGCCTGCAGCCTGGTGATTTGAGGTCCCATAAATCACTCCTGTTTTGCTGGTGAAGGGACTGATACAGGAGCTGGAAGTTACCAGTCCAGAGAGAGAATTTAAGCGTCTGTCTCCTACTTTCACCTCCAAAACTTGTTTCCAAAACCACCAGGGACAGCTGTGCAAGGGAGAGCGTGTTGTGGACAAGCAAGCTGGTGCTCATGACAGGAGGATGCGGCAGTGACCTGGGTGCTGTCTGTACTGATCATTCCTAGCAAGGGCCCCAGCCCCTTCCCGCTCCCTGAGGAGAAAGAAAACGGCCGGCGTCTCCCATCCGACGGCGGACAAGACAAGTACGACAGATTGTAGAGTTCGGGCCCTCGTCATTTCTAGTTCTTTCCTCTGAAAACACGGTCCCATTAAAGCTAAGGAATCTTATAGAGCCTGCAGATTGAGTAAAGTCAGGGAACAGAGGGATCCTCACAACCAAAACACCCAGGCAGGTAAATATATTTCAAACACAGAGTGAATCGCAGCAGAGAGGAGAGGAGTGACAGGGCTATTTTGAGAAGGAAAACCTGGTGCAATTAGACTGAATGCTCGAATAACATTTTGAAGGTGTTTGTGGGGGGTGGAGTTGAAAGGAGTGTAATTAAGTGAACTGTATACATTATTTTAAATCCTGTTCACATTAATGCTATAAATATTCCACTTAATTCATCATTATTGAATTTGCCAGCAAAGCTTCAGGGTAAAACTTCAGCCCAGAGTTTAATTACATCCAGGCGGAGTGGAGCATTTTTCATTTCCTTGACTGCTGCCAAAGGAGAAAAATGCAGCTTTCATAATGGTGAAGGCAACAGGCACATTGCTGAATGGAGCTGCCAGCCTCTTAAGGACTCTACAGTCTAGTGTCTGTCTCCGACTTTCACCTCCAAGACTTGCTTCCAAAACCACCGGGAACAGCTGTGCAAGGGAGACAGCGCCACGGACAAGTGAGGCCACCCATTCTTCCTTTCCCCATCTCCCCACAGTGTGCACGAGCACACACACACATGCATACAATACACACACACATATACAATACACACACACATGTGCATATGCTGCCATGCGTGTGCCTGTCATGCGACATTCATGCGGCTCTTACTGATTACCCAGTTTGCGTGTGTTCATTTATTAATGATTATCTCTCCTGGAGTTAGGGTTTCTTCCCACACTCGTTTCCTTCCCCTTTCCTTTGTGTACTTTCTGTATGAGCAACCTCCTTCTGTGGGAGTCAAAGTTAAACTTGGAATTTTTCCTTTGTTTTCTTCAGATATCATCGTGCTCGGCCAAGTCCAAAAATGTCCAGATCACTGTGTGGAAATAAGAGTTGGGTATGATGGTTGGATAAAGAATAAGTAAGTACTGTGGAATGTATATGGGCAGAAGTGGGTAGCAGCCAAATGCTTTGTATCAGGGTCTGACTTCCCCTGATCCCTAAACCAAAGTCCAGCACAGAAAAACAAAGGGAGCTTGTTAAGTTCTGACCATTTGACTGTACTTGTTAGAATATAGTGCTGATAGGGCCACAATCACAGAAACCTAGAATCTATGGGGACCTTTAGCAATTTCACAGTGCCCACCCCATGAAATGAGCTCCCAGCGCCCAGCCAGGCACCCAGTGCATGCAGGTCCTTGGTGATGACGTGAGCTAAGAAGAAATGTATAATGTGAGTTAATGTTCTACTTGGTTTACATGAAGCCTAATTAAGTACCACCTGACCAAAAGATTCAAAAGCATCACCATCAAGAAGATAAAAGGCAGCAACATGCATGCTTTTAAAGGTCATTGTACGTATCTGAGAAAGATATGTGAGTCTTCAGTTATACTGAGGAAACCTGGTGTGTGTTAGGGGTGTGCTTTTGAGGGAAGATTCTGGAAACAGCTTCAAGATCATTCTTGTCTTTCTAATCTAAACGCCTCTGTCTCTCTCTCTCATCTAAGTTTGTGTGCTCCATCCCTCCTCCTAAGCCATTGCTTTTCAAAGACCACCTATCACACTGGGTCTGTGAACAGAATCTCACAAAGCACAGTTATTAGTGGCTTTATAATCTGGCCCATTTCCCTGACTTCTTGGAGGGGTGAGCAATTAGACCCTCAAAGACAATTATTTTTCACTCTGGTCAATGTCACATTATGGGGGAGAAGAGATCCAAACCTTTCCCTTGCAACTGGCTTGAGAAGCTCAATTGAAATCTATCAATCATTTTTTTTCTTCAGTTATTCATGAGATAATTGGGGTGGAAGTAAAAATCTGCAGCTGGGCAAGAGGAAAAAAACTGCAGGTAATTTTCAATGAAAGGGATTTTTCTAGCCGCCAGACTCAGATGCTCCTAATAGGAGCCCGCCCGTCAGATACAAATCAGATGCCCTCCTCGGACACCTGACGCATTTGGAGGCAGCCTTGAGACAGGTGGGCTTTACCTGGCTCGGTGGTGGGCTCATGTTTTCACACCAAGGGCAACTGATAGGACGGGACCTGGTCTTCATTTTGAAAATGGCACAAGAGGATCCCTCCTCTCCAGAACCAGGGCTGCTCCCCAGACATAAATGAAGCCCTTGGAGACACCTTAGCTCCATCACACCAACACCATTAGCTTTTGCTACTGCCTTCTTGAGTTCACTTCTCTCGGAGATTCCAGAGAAAAAGACAGCCCATTCCTTGCATATTTCAGGAAAACACACAAGCTTCCCAGCCGCCAGGGCCTTCTTACTGTTTGAACACACCAATCTTCCTCCTACCTCAAGGCCTCTCCTCCTGCCTGTCCTGGTCCATCTGGTCCACCTGGTATTCTGCCCCTCCAGACAGCCCTACAGCTTGTCCCCTTGCCTCCCCCATGCCTGCATCCACGGGCCATCCTCTCGGTGAACAGTTTCGATAACCCCTTTAAAATGCCAGCACCCCCAACACCCCTTTCCGCTCTATTTTTCTGCACAGCACTGCGTCTGGTTCCTACCCATTCTGCTTTTTACTTTATCGCTAGGCCACTATGCTCCGCATTATGAACGTAAGCTCTAGGGGGTCTTGTCGATTTGTTTAGTATTATATCTCTGCACCTGACACACAGATGCTCAATGAGTATTTACTGAATAAATCAATGGAAGGATGAACAGATAAACTTGTATAACTGAACCAGCATGAGGTATTTCCACATCCCTAAGGATCTGAATGCTGCGTGTAGGCACCAGCAGCACCTAAAAATGAAGGAAGAGTTTTGTCCATGAAACCTCCCAAGAGAAAAATGTTAAGTCTCAGTGCAGAGGAAAAAGGGATAGTACAACCTCAGGAAGCTGGTCGGGCAGCAGGTAGCACACGTTGCCCAAATGCCAGGACTGGAAAAAGTCTCTTGGAATGGATTTGAAAAAAAGAAGCAAAACATGTCATATGTCTAAAAACTGGTATTCAGAAGGTATTCATGACTCACAATTGGCTTCAGAAAGCATCCCCGATTCACAAGTGGATGCAACCCTCCCTTGACGTAATCGGAACCCAAAGACGTCTTCCCGCATGGGAGGTCCTCACGTGACATCCAGTTGAGATCTGACTTTATCTCCTTGGCTGGCCCCACCCCAGCGGGCCCTCCAGAGGGGTGACATGGTCATGAGGGTCCCTTGTTCCCTTAAATAGTAACACGTGGTAGGTAAGTAAAACGTTATAAAATGAGGATCTCAAATTCCACCCATCTTGGTTAACAGGTAGGTTACGAAACAAATCTGATGTTACCACGTAGGAGGCAAAGTAAGGACCAGAAGACAGGGAAAAGATCAGGCCAAGGGGGGAGGTCAAGTCACAAAGCCTCACACACTGGTGGCAACTGATGCCCTGTGCTCTCCGTCAGAAAACTAGGAGCCAGAACTCACACAGGGAAAGGGCAGGGTCGGGGAGGATGCTGTAATTGTGCTGCATTTTGTATAGCTCTTATTTTCAGTTAAAGCAAAAAACACCCACAACCTCCTTTTTTCGCTGTGACATCCAACAAAGGAACAGAGGTCACGGTCCCCCAATGAAGCCCTGCTTGAGTCTGTCTTGCTGCCCAGAGCTCCCCAGGAACCCAGGTCCTGCCGCTGGCCGTGGTCTGACTCCCTGGCTGCAGCGCCCTCCTTCCCAACAGCATCACGCCTGACCCTCGAAGGGTGGAGAAGGCGCTGGGGCCCCAGCCTAAGGCTATGGGGCTGGAGCTCTGCACTGTCAGAAGGGCACGTTCCCGAGGAGAAGTCCAGGCTGGTGATCCTTAGAACATTTGTACTCCCAGCAGCCCAAGACTCAGTGAGAAGCCACTAGAGCAGCCTGTGCAGAGAACGGGCGGCATCAGAAATGGCGGCTCATGCTCATTTTGTGTCTTTACCTCTTTCCTTAACTGCCTCGTGGATTCTGAATATTTGTGATGAATGTCTCTTGGCACCTGGGCTTCGTTTCACCACACTCACCAAAGGAAGAATCTCCAACATAACAATAATGGTAAAAAAATTAAACTTCCTTCAGGTAATTAAAAGAAAGCAAATTAAACCCCAAAGAGCAACAGTCTGCTTGGCAACTAAAGATCTGATGACGGGCCAACCCTCTTGCCCAGGTTTGTACACATTCCTGGAGACTTGGTGAAGAATGCCTACAAGAATGCTTCCTAATGCATGATATCTGACACGTATATTGTTAACGTGCTTCTGCTGAACATCAACCGTGGCAAAGAAGGGTACTGAAAAACCATTTAGCTGAGTCTCTTCTCCCAGTTTCTTCTGTTAGAAAAGGGGGAGAAAGAAGATTGAGAGGCAATTTAATAGGAACTTGACAGTCATGAACAGCTGGCATACCGTGTATGGTGGGCAAGAGTCTGTCCTCCATACTAATGAAACAGGAACAAAAGCACGAGCAGTTTGGTATTCCCACCGGAAAGGACTGCCTAAGTAGAGGCACTGAAGGGTCCTAGGTCGCCAAAGGGATGATGCACTGAAATCTACGTTAGTAATCACACCTCAAAGAGTTTGAATGAGGTCACTCCTAATCAGTCACATTTTGCCTTGCTCTGCTTGAAATAAACTTTTTAGTTCAGAACAGTTTTAGACTTACAAGGATAGTAAAGAGAGCCCCTTACATCTCTCATCCGGGTTACCCTGGTGTTAACATCCTGTGTTACTACATACATATGGTACGCTGCTATTAACTAAACTCCACACTTTATTTGGGCTTTACTAGTCTTTCCCTAACATCCTTTTTCTGGCCCTGGAATGCATCCAGGGTCCCATTTCACATCTGGTCACTCCTTTCGGCTCCCCTGGGCTATGACACATACTCAGGCTTTTTTTATTTTTTGATGACCTGGACAATTTCAAGGGACACTGGTCATGGATTTGGTGGGGCTTTGCCTCATGTTTCTCTCATGATCAGCCTGGGCTGTGGGTTTGGAGGAGATGACCATGGAGGGAAGATGCTCTTCCCATCACATCTCAAGGGCACGTGATCTCCACATGACTCCCCTCTGATGGCCTAACCTTGATTACCTGGCCAACGTTGTTAAGTCTGCCAGGAAAAAGTTACTTTTTCGCCCTTTCCACACTCTGCTCTTTGGAAGCGAATCATTAGGACCCAATGAAAAAAATAGGAAAAGACTTGAACAGACACTTCACAAAAGCCAGTAAGACCATAACAAGGCGCTGAACGTTTCAGTCATCAGGAAACAGGACCTGAGACTACAAGATACGGTTTCATACACTCTAGAATACAGAATGGCTAGAACGAACAAAACTGACACTATCAAATGTTGGCAAGGGTGTGAAACCACTGGAATGCTCACACACTGCTGGGACAAGTGTCAAATGGGATAACCACTTGGGGAAAGTGGCAGTTTCTTAGGAGGTGTAATATACATGTGCCCTATAAAAATACAAAAATGTCATAGCAGCTTTATTCATAAATAGTCCTACACTAAACAGGTAAGAACTCAGGAGGGAACAATGGCACCAGAAGTTCTTGAAAAAATGGTTCCATGATGGTCCCTCATTCATGGATTGATTCAAAAGAGACTCAGGAACAGAGAAACCAACATAACAGAGCTGTGATCCCCAGATGCCTTTATATAGGACAGAAAGGCCAGAGGGACTGTAAATATTATTAATTACAATCAAGGAAAACTAACATGAATACATAGGTAGAAAGGTGGCAGAAGAAAGTGTCCTTTTGTATCAGGGAATCATTATTCCACAATGTATAAAATATTTATATACATTTTAAATGAAAAAATTAAAACACAACTCCATCTTCTAAAGGACTCTCATACTGTATTTTGTCTTTGTAAGTCTCTTACAAATGATTATTTATTTAAGCAAAATAATATTTATCTAAAGTTTGGTAACTCCTTTAGCTATCCTTCTTTTACTTCAGCTCAATTCAAATCTAATCAAATTTAATACTTATTTTTAAAGGAGTATGTAATCCCCTTCCTGTATTAATTAAATTTTTTCCATCCACCCATCCTTCTTTCTGTAAATATGCAGAGACAGATATCTAGAATTGTGTTTACAAAATGTTTATATTGACTATTTCTGGGAAGTGGGGCATGGGAGATTTCATGACTTTTTCTCTGGACTTTTAATATTGCTTAAATGTTTGCAAAGAGCATGCATCATTATTTTCTCTGAAAAGAATTATGATGACAAACAAAGTAGATTTCCTCTGGTCCTAATCTCAGTACCTTGTTCATTTCTTTCATGATGTGCCTCAAAAATGACAGCCATAGATGTATCTTCATGTGATTACTTCCTATCTGTTTCCACCACTGGGCAGCAGGACCTGAGGGCAGGGCCAGGAACGAGGATCAGTTCATGGTGGACACAAATGACTCATAGTCTCTGGATAGATGGCATAAGGGGAAGCAAGTTAACTGGCTTCTCGGCTTATATATTTTCTAGAGTTAAAAGTCACCAAGACTGACCCTGTCTCATTTTTTAGATATATCTAAAATGACAGAATATTCTCTGAATTTAGAGGCCAAACTTTTAGAAACCTGCAGGGCTTCATTTGTTCAGGAGGACTTGAAGGCAGCAGAACGTCACCCACCTAACGCTTTCATGCTCCTGGAGGGATGAGACAAATTTCAGCTTCATCAGTTGCTGCTTCCAACAGTTTCATGTAGATAAATGAGACAATGACTTGTAGATCTTGACTTTTTTCCCCCTAAAACTGGTGCCTACATAGCTGGGGCAGGGTGCCACCATGCTGATGCCCTTGCTTGACCACAGAAATGCTCCTTCAAAGCCCACAGAGCTCATGCCCATTTGCGAGCTGCAGACCCAGACAGAGAAGCAGTGGTATTTCAAGACAATACAAGGGTCTGGGTCTCTCGTTTCTCCATTTTTCTTGACTCTTGTTGCTTTCTAGCTTCTCAACCTTTCTGCAATAGTTAATTCTGCATTCCTCCTTTGGACACAAGGCTAAAACAATTTCTTTTCCTTTTATTATTTTTTTATAAAAGTATCATTAATATACAATCTTATGTTGGTTTCAAATGTACATCACAATAGCTCGACAGTCCCCATGATCAACTTGCACTGTGATTGTGAATTATTGTACCCTTTTATTCCCTTCCCCCTCTACCTGCCCCAACTCCTCTCCCTTGGTAACCACTAATCACTTCTCAGTGTCTATGCTGTTTTGTTCCTTCTGTTTTACTTTGTTTTTATATTCCACAAGTAAGTGAAATCATATGGTATTTGTCTTTCTCTGCCTGGCTTATTTCACTGAGCGTAATACCCTCTAGCTCCATCCATGCTGTTGTAAGTGGCAGAATTTCTTTTCTTTTTATGGCTGAATAATATTCCATTGTGCATATGTACCACATCTTCTTTATCCATTCACCTATTGATGGACACTTAGGTTGCTTCCAGATCTTGGCTATTGCAAAGAGTGTGGCAATAAACATAAGGGTGCACATACCTTTTCAAATTAGGGATTTTGTTTTCTTGGGGTAAATTCCTAGGAGAGGAATTACTGGACCAAATGGTATTTCTATTTTTCGTTTTTAAGGAACCTCCACACTGCTTTCTACAGCGTTTGCACCGTTTTGCATTCCCATCAACAGTGTAGAAGGGTTCCCATCTCTCTGCATCCTCACCACCATTTGTTGTTTCTTGTCTTTTGGATGGTGGCCATTCTAACTGGTGTGAGGTGATAACTCATTGTGGTTTTAATTTGCATTTCCCTGATGATTAGCAATGTGGAGCATCTTTTCATGTGCCTGTTGGCCATCTGAATTTCTTCTTTGGAGAAGTGGTTGTTCATATCCCCTGCCCATTTTTTAATAGAGTTATTTGCTTTTTGGGTGTTGAGGCTTCTGAGTTCTTTATAATTTCTTGGATGTTAACCCCTTATCAGATGAGTCATTTACAAACATATTCTCCCATATTGTGGGATGCCTTTTTGTTCTGCTGATGGTGTCCTTTGCTGTACAGTAGCTTTTTAGTTTGATCTAGTCCCATTTGTTCATTTTTCATATTGTTTCCCTTGCCTGAGAACATGTGTTCAGGAAAAAGTTGCTCACGTTTATATTCAAGAGATTTTTTCCTATTTTTTTCTCCTAAGAGTTTTATGGCTTCATGACTCATATTCAGGTCTTTGATCTATTTTGAGTTTACTTTCATGTATGGAGTTAGGCAATAATCCAGTTTCATTCTTTTACATGTAGCTGTCCAATTTTCCCAGCACCAGTTGTTGAAGAGGCTGTCTTTTCCCCATTGTATATCCACAGATCCTTTATCATATATTAATTGACCACAGATGCATGAATTTATATCTGGGCTCTCTATTCTGTTCCATTGGTGTAAGGGTCTGTTCTTGAGCCAGTACCAAACTGTTTTGATGACTATAGCTTTGTAGCAGAGCTTGAAGTCAGGGAGTGTAATCCCCCCAGCTTTGTTCTTCTTTCTCAGGATTGCTTTGGCTATTCAGGGTCTTTTGTGGTTCCATATAAATTTTAGAACTATTTGTTCTAGTTCATTGAGGAATGCTGTTGGTATTTTGATAGGGATTGCACTGAATCTATAAATTGCTTTGGGCAAGATGGCCAGTTTGACAATATCAATTCTTCCTGTCTGTGAGCACAGGATAGATTTCCATTTATTTGTCTTCTTTAATTTCTCTAATGAGTGTCTTATAGTTTTCAGAGTACAGGTCTTTCACTTCCTTCATTAGGTTTATTCCTAGATATCTTCTTCTTTTTGATGCAATTGTAAATGGAGTTGTTTTCCTGATTTCTCTTTCTGCACAGTGTCGGGCACGCTTCAAAGGTACTGCCTGCACTTGCTGATCCTCTGACAAGCTAGGTCCATACTAAGAAGAAACTATGGTCTTAGAGCGTGCACTCTTCAGGGGCTCCTACACTCCAGCAGCTGTCTGAGGCGAGCTGGAGACAGAGGGATGGAGAGAGAACAAGGGGCTGCCTGAAAACACTATCTGGTGGAAGTGCGGAGGAGACTACATAGCTTCAACACAAAACGACAACCTAACCATGGGAGGTTTGCTGAGGCACTAGAACAGCAAGAGAAAGTACTGCTTGACTCTGCCTGGAAGGTCACAGTCCTAAATTCGCAAGAGATGTCTGAACCATCTTGAGTTCTCTTGACAGAAGGAACATTTCTTATAGGAAAGGAAATATAAAAGAATGAAGCACTCTTTTGCAAACCGCAAGTAGCCCCAAGTGGTGGGAATGCAGGGGTATATACAGCAAAAGAGATGATGCCACAAAGGCAGGCAAGAGACAGAGTAAAAGCTTTTTGTGT
This sequence comes from Manis pentadactyla, assembly GCF_030020395.1. Classification (NCBI taxonomy): domain Eukaryota; kingdom Metazoa; phylum Chordata; class Mammalia; order Pholidota; family Manidae; genus Manis; species Manis pentadactyla. The sequence continues at coordinate 182,652,191 of NC_080022.1, forward strand.
CAGATTAAGGATTTTGGACTTTACCCCACAACTGTTGGGAATTTCAAGCCACTAGATAGAAAAATCATTGCATCAATTCTACATTTGAGAAAGTCGCATTCATGGCAGTCTGATGATGGACTATAGATAAAATCCACACCAGTCCTGAAATCCAGTGGTCCACCCCTTGGCAGTTTCAACATGACCAGAGTAAAGGCAAAGGGATATTTCAAGACCCGGATTCACTAAGCAGCAGTATGAGTGAGCGATGCTCATTAAAAACGGGCATGACATTCTTTCCTCGTTTTTAAAATGGAAAAGATGACATCTGCCTCAACTATAAATCTGGTATGTGAAGATGAAACATATATATCGCATACATTTCACATAATGAAAATGCAAGGAAGAATTACTGTGGCTGTAATTCAAATAAATCTGGTACACCATAGTAAAATCACAGGTTTCCCTGACCAAGTATATTAACTATAGTCTCATCTTTGCCAAAATGTGCTCCACAGAACAAAAGTTCTGTGAGATTAAAAAAAGGCAAGAAAAACTGATTTTCATAGCCAAATAAATATAAAAAACATGGTTAGAAACTTCTGGTTTACAGTGAAAAGAGACTAACAAGAATTGCATTCACCCTCCTACCTGAAACAATCAAAGCAAAACAAAAGAAACAAAATATACGAAATAACCATTTTCAAGTGGGCAACAGGCATTAAGACAGTGAGTGGTCTCTGAGAGGGGAAACAAGTGACATGAGATCTATGCTTTTCCCAGCTTACCACCTGGAGGGTTTCCAGGATGAAGGGCAAGGAAGAGGGACCTCAGAGCTGACAACACAGAAGCACACGCAAAGGTGCACAACATCATTATTCACCAGGGAAGCCAATTAAAACCACAAGGAAACACTGCTACACACCTATTAAGCTGAAATGATACAGACTGAATACACGAAGTGTTGGTGATGACATGGAGGTACTGGAACTCTCATATGCAGCTGACTACAATGTAACTTGGCAGGGCTTTAGAAGGCAGTCTGTCAGTTCCTTAAAAAATTAAACATATACCTACCCTGTGATCAGCCATTCCACTCCTATGTATTTATTCAAATGAAATGAAAGCATGTGTCTATATAAAGATTTGTACAGGAAGATTCACTGCAGCTTTATTTGTAATAGCCCCAAACTGGAAAACAATCTAAACGTCTGTCAAGAAGTGAGTGGACACATTTGATATAGCCACACAATGAAATACAACTCAGCAATAAAGAGGAATTATCCTGATTGTGGTGATGGCTTCCCAGGTGCACACATACACCGATATTTATTAAATTGTGCCCTTTAAGTGTATGAGGTGTACTGTGTGTCAAATGTACTTCAGTAAAGTTATTAAGTGTGTTTAGAAAATTCTGGGTTAAGTAAGTTTCTTTTCTGTAGGATTTTCAGAGCCTCTAAAGGCTCAGTGGGTATCATTACTCTGCCAAAAGAGAACGTGATATATGTCATTTCCAAAACTTACTCTGCCAGAGTTCTGCCCCGCCCTCCTGCTTTTTTTCTTTTAATGAGCATCTCATGGAGCTGGCACTCCATGGATCACTTTGGGAAATATGGCAGAATCTGCTGTTGATTTAGAAATTTCTCAGTGGCAAATGACAAGAAGACACCTTCTATATTGTCTTCAAAAAAAGAGGTCCCCAGTTTCATAAAATCTTCTCTAGGATATGTGAGAACATCCCAGCTGCCTAAATAAATATGTGTACTTTGCCTCCCAGGCTGCAGAATGACTTGAGCTTCAATCTTGTAGCTACACATCATGCTTTTTTTTTTCCTCCAGTTTCTACCAAATAAGAAAGTTATTGGCTAGGATTGATTGGTCTGTTTTATTTCTCCATCCCAAGGCATCTGCTAGAGGTCGCTGTTATTGTTAATAATAATACTATTAAACAATCCGAGCACTCCAGAGTATGACATTCTAAGGACACAATCACCACAGCTGCTTTTTCAACTTGTTCTTTAGGAAATACGCTATACATACACCCAAAATTCAAGAGACAAGGAGAGGAGACAAGCTCAGAACATCCAAGTGCGGTGATTAGAAAGTTGTCTCTCAACTCTCAGAATGCCCTAACATATTGTCAATTTTACTGCTCTGTTCATGTTTTCATTGACTACTAACCCAAGAGCTACAGTCTCCACATGGATTTCTTTAAACCATATTATTAAGCTGGCCTCCTCTGCTCTTTTACTCATTAAACTGACTTAAGGCAGTCATTTTTTTCTAGCAGTCTTGCATTTCATCTGGAGCTCTAATCACAGGCAGGGAATAATATCTGACTTCAGCAGGCCTGGCTCAACTGCTTTCCTTGATGAAAGATCTCACAGCCTGCTCGAGGCAGAAGATGCTTGTGAGTGGAATTACCCACTGAAGGATGACAGATTTATCATTGAGGGGGTCACGACTCAGCCCCGTGTCACTCGGGTGGATTGGCTCAATGGAAGCTCAGGCATATGTGGATGAAAACTGCAGAGAACATGGTCAAGGGCCATAGGCTAGGTACTACTACTGTATTCCACTCCTCTATTAGCTAATAGCTCCTCTTATCTGCTATTAACACATGCACAGCCGAGTCTATCCCTGCATGCAGGCCCGGGTGTTATCACAGCTGGCTGCACCAGCTGTTTTCTCATTACTGCTTCTTCTTGGAATCCTCTATAAAGCCACAGAGGGCTGTTGCCAAAAATGTGGATGACAATCCCAGAGACGACCCAGAGTGGACCGTCCTCCGTGACTGCGCCAGTGGAGGCATATCCCTGGGCAGTAGGATGCCCAGGCACCATGAACACCAAAGCTTTTGAAGGTTCCCTAGTGGTAGGAGCTACCGGTTAGTTACAAGGAAGATATTCCAGGTTGGAGTCTGTGGGTGTCTGATCCAAGCAAGGGGTGGGGGGGCCTGCATTTTCTGAGGCTGGACTGAGAAACGACCACTGTTAGCACATTGTAGGGGAGAAACAGCCAATAAAAATGCATTCTGGCCTCATCAGAAAGACCTGGTCCAGGGGAAAGCCATGGCTCTCATGTAAGCTCCCATCCCTCCTTGTTTTGGAGGGAAGGAAATGGCAACCTTATGTATCATGGTTTGAAGCCTGTAGCGTGACCCTGTTCTGCCAGGCCTTTAGTCTGACTCTGCCTGTGGCCAGGGAAATCTGCTGTGACTGACCATGGCATTCCAGGCCTGCTGGCTGCCCCGGGGTTTGGCTCCACAAAGCAGTACATCACTGCTGCTGGCCCCACGCGGCATGAGTCTGTCTACTGGACTATTGTCCAGCCGTGGGCAGCGAAGGTGAATGATATTGAATTGTACCTCAGACAATGAAACCTCAGGACATTATTTTCCACCCATGCTTCTTCACTTAGTACAGTACAAGGCTGTGCTCAGAAGCTGTTGGTTTTAATTTGGGGGGGAAGATACCTAGCTGCACGAACAACACTGCAGCAAACACACCACCTGGAAGCGGGTCATCGGCTCTCAGCTTCATTTCGTGTTCAGCGTGAAAAAACGGACCCTCGCCGGTGTACCTGTGCTGTATCGTGCTCTAGGTCTGTCAGGTATGCTTCTGGTCTAAACTCTCAGATTCAGCATTTGAATGACCAGCCTCTGTTGTTTCAGTGGGATAGGCGAGCAGGAAAGTTCTGGGGTCTGTCTCCAACAGTAGATTTTGAAAAATAGGAAAATGTGACACAAAATGAAATACAGTAAATGAGAGATGAGGAGGCATTCCGTGTTCTTGAATAGAAAGGTTGCAGACCATTAAGCTACTAACTCTTCCCAAATGAACAGCTTGAACATCATTCCATTCAAAATGACCACAAAATTTTAAACTGGATGAGATTCTAAAAGTCAACTAGAAAAAGAAAAATGTGCAAGAGTGAGACTCATCAGTAAATATATGATAAAAGAATAATAATTAAAACACCTTTTGCACTCTAGAGGAATACTTCTTTTTCTTCAGATTTATCACCACCTGGAAAAGCCTATTAGACAATGACAACATAGCACTGGTATGATTTCAGGCACATGTTTCTAGAATGCCATCCAAACACAGCGATTCTTCTCTGGCTGTCTCGAGGACTTCTGAAGATACTTGTACATTATCAAAACAGAAGAGGTGTGCCGTGGGCCAGACTGGGATCCTAAAATCAACTTCCAGGTCTGCCTACATTTTTGGACTAGCTGTACGTTAGATTCGCTCGTTACATTCGGATCAAAAAGCTTGATGTGGTGCCTGGAACATCAATGCTTCCTACTCAAGTTTCACATTTACTCAAAAGCATGGGGTCTACACAGCTGTGAATCTATTCCAAAGTCGGGGTTAATTCTACAGTGCCTTTCTGACACCCTTTTAACAATGCTAGCTATGAGGTCATCTCTTGCAGTCGGCCAGTTCTCACCTAGACCCTTTCCCCATTTGCTGAGGATCTAAGCACCGTAACGGATGACGGCAGTATTCATGTAGATGAACCACCCACGACCTTGCTTTCAGTCCCCTATTTGGCTCCTTACCTGTCTCACCTTCAGGCAACTTGTCCTACACCCCATGTCAGTCAACTAGTCCCAAGGGAACTTACTAATAAGGAAAGTACCTCCCTTTGACCCGGATGCTCCCTCTGCTCAGGATACCCTCTCCACAGACACTCTAGTGGTAACCCAACAGCTTCTTCTCAAAAGCCACCTTCTTAGGCCTTCCCTACCCACTTCATCTAAAACAGCAGCCCAGTACACTTCCATCCTAGTTCTCTGCTTTATTTCCCCCACAGAACCAGAGAACCGTGTATTACGTATCTCCATCTACCTCTGTGTCCCCCATTGGAGGTAAGTCCCGTGAGGGCAGGCACTTTGTCTTTCTTACTTTACTGATGTAATCCCAGAGTTTAGGACAGCACCAAATAGTCGCTCATTAACTGAGTGGTTAAATGAATCGATGAATGAATCAATCAATCAATCGGCAATCAACTGGAGTTAGGAGTTGCATCCCTTGTAAAGTTTGTCTAGCTCTTGCAGTCTGTACCGCTCCTCTGGTCTGTATCAGAAGAGTGGCTATGCAACAGGGCAGAGGAAGCACATCAGAAACTCTGTTCTTAAGTCTGTAAACTCGAACCCGTGAAGGAAACATCCACAGAGACTGTGTGCACTTCTCCTGAGGGTTTTGCATTCCACTCTTGCATCCGCATCATCTTCCTGGTGCCTGTATACATGGTAGGTGGCTCTGAGCAGCAGAGAGAAATGTCAGTGTGCAGAGCTTGGAACATTTCTGTTGCCTTCAGTGGCTCCCTTCCCGGGTCTGTGATGAGAACAGTCACTGCTGCAGCTATAGTTTTCTGTTTAGGTAACATCTTATTTGCATGCCGCAACCATGTTCTTTTTCCTCTTACTGATGTAAAAGATTGCTTCTTTCTAATTATGCTGCAGGCATGCAGGGAATTTAAAGAGCAGAAAATATGTCAGGAACAATTTACAAATTGTGGCTATTTGTGTACACGCTTGCCTGGACTACAGCATATATAAAAAGAAAAAAAAATGCTCATTAAAATCACCAGCTCTCCTTAGCAGATCTCTGCTTCCATTTGTTCTATCAGTTCTAACTAAATACAAACCAAAACCCTAAATATGAATATGCTTGTTAAAAAAAACTATTTGTCCCCATTCTTAATTGTTTTCAGTGGAAGTTTAGAAATGAAACTTTCCCTAATGGCTCCCGCCCTGCCTTAGAAACGCTATTTCACTTGCACTCAAATCATTGTTTCTAAAAGCATGCATTTTTTTTCCCTGATTTTGTTAGCTGAGCTCATCTCAAGAATTGGAAAATTCTTCCCAGAGTCACGCTAGTCAGGACTGAATAATTATTCCTTGGACATTGAGATGAAGATATTGTGCATGAGATGAAGGACTTTTATACTCATCTCAAGAGTCTGAGATTAAATTTATTGTTTTCTACATTTTGAACTCCACTAAATTAAAGGTCCTTGGAGGTCTAAAATATGCCTTCTATTATCTTCTGTATCTCACCACAGTGCTAAGGAAAGGACTGCAGAGAACTTTGAACATACCAACTTCTAATCCAGGTACTTTCATAGATAGAAACAAAGCCAAAACACAAATACATCAGCTCTACCCATTACCAACAGGTGGTTAGTGGTCGGTTGTTGACTTGGGTTTAGGAACAAGTGGTATTTCAAAAGGTGTTCTGGAACCTTCACTAGCCTAAACTGAGACACTTCTAAGCATCTTATAAGGCATCATCTCTTCAGAGTCTCTTTCTGCAAAATCACTTTGTCTACTCGATCAGCTCTAAGCTAGTTTCCTTCCAGCTCAGTCTGGGGAGTGCCCAGGTACAGTCACAGAGGTGCGGTGCTATCGAGCTCAAACACAGTCGTGAGGGGGCCCAATAGGTAAACAAAATTCTAATAAACTCTTATATTGCCCAAATATACACTGACTCTGAATATAGGGCAAATTTCCATTTTCCCATTAGAAAGGAAGGAATTGGCCAAATTGAATATATAAGCTTTTGGAGATACCACTGTGGATGGAATAGTCAAATATCAGTTTGTACTACATAACTCATTAATTTAGTTATATATGCATATTTTAGATAAATATAATATAATGTAATATATTAACTTCTCACATTTCACAAGTTTTTTTCCCTCCCTGTGTGTTGACACCAGTGTTATGCATTCACAAGACAGACATCTTGAGTCATCAGACAATTTCAACAGCATGTAATTTTTGCTTCCATCTAAGTTATAAAGATTCAGCTCTTTGATAAGCCACAGATGACACTATCACTGGTAATTTTATCCTGAGCCACGAGGACCCACGTGCACAGCACAGCATCGGGAGAGCTGTGCTGTTTCGGTTGAGTTATCCTACAGGAACGTATTTGATTTGGTCTAGGTAACAAGGTGACTCTGTGTTGCATTGTTGGGGTGTTATAGGACCCAGAGAAGGGTTGAAAGCAAGTAAATGCGTAGAGTGAGGTGGGTGAGAGATGGTGAGGTGGCACATGACCAGAGGCAGGGGAATGCATTAAGGAGGCCACTGGGACGGCCGAGGCAAGTTATAACGAGGGAGTCTACTGGACCAGTCCCAGTAGCAAGGGAATCAAGAAATACCTATGAAGCAAAATCCACAGGACTGGGTAACTAAGTGGATTGGGGGGAGTTGAATAAAGGAGCAAAAAGAAATGATGCTGAGGTTTCCAGCTTGAGAGGCTGAGGAGATTTGGTTCTGGGACATTCGTCCTGATATCAGGAGTCAAGGAGACCTCAGAGAAAGCTTGAGGTCAGAGAGGAAGGAGCTCAGGTGTCCATCCTAGGCCCACTGAATGTGAGTGGCTGTTGGACAAACAAGTAAAGACATCCAGCAAGATGTCAAAGAAATAATCAATCTTCCCAGGTTTTCTTCCGCCTGCTACTTCTATAGCTTTTCTTCTTCCTTCCTAATTACAACCCTTAAATAGAATTCGTGCCACATATCGAATTTACCAAGTATCATAATTCTTCCAAGTGGTAAAGACACCTCAAGACAAATGCTGGGCATAGAAGCCACAGGGCATAAATATGCAAAGAAGTAAAAAGCTAACCTTTTCAAACAATAAGGCTTCTCTCTCACTTACCAACTTCACATTTCCCTGTATGGCCCCGGAAGATGACTGGTTAGTCAGAGACGGGTAAGATTCCTCAAGGGAGGAACAACCTAAGACAGGCACAGTCGCAGGGGGACCATCAGGTGAGAAATTGGGGATCAACAGAGGTGAGGCTTAGAACCTCACCCCCCTGTTCTGAGAGAAATCTTCTGCATACGTGGATGTTTTATTGCCCTGGTCTAGCTTGGATTAACACATAGTCTACAGGCACACACCTGATCATCTACATTTGCTCTCTTACAACACTAAACTATGTTTTCTACCTTTATCTCGTATCTACCTACCACTTCAGCATTTTATTTAAAATAATAATAATAAAGAGAGAAATGTGGTATCTACATATAAATCAAGTATAAAAATCAAATGAATATTCATATTTGAACTGTTTATAGTTCATAATGCATGAGCAAAACCGAAAGTTTCTGTGATGACTGCCCTTGTAATGTTCACCATGTAACTTACTCACTATGTAAGAATTTGTTCTCCATGTAAGAACTTGTTCGTTATGCTTCAGAAGATTGGACACTGATGAAAATTAGGCTTGGGGTGGATTAATGATTGTTCATTGAGCATTGACTCCCCTATACAGAATTTTATTGTTGTTAACAACCATTTGATCAGTAAATATGAGAGATGCCCTCACACACACACACACACACACACACAAATATATATATATATATATATACACATACACACACTTCCAATTGTAAAATAAATAAGTAACCGGGATGTAATGTATAGCATAAGGAATATAGTCAAGATATTGTAACAACTTGGTATGGTGATAGCTGGTACCTAGAATTGTCATGCATATAAATGTTGAATCACTGTGTTGTACACCTGAAACTAATGTAATACTGTGTGTCAACTACCCTTCAATAAAAAATAATAATTAAAAAAAAAAAAAAAAAAAAGACATCCAGCAAGAGAGGGGACATTTGATTCTGGTATCCCCGAGAGAAAGCTGGACGGGTCACTGATCTGGGCACCTCAGCCCCTGACTCCTAAGGGGAACTGCGAGCCTGGGTGAGATCCCCAGGACAAAATATGAGTAAAAAGAAAAAGGATGGTGAGGAAATAATGCTGGGGGAGGGGGCGGGGGGAACCAATTTGCTGGACAAAGAAAGAGAAGACTGGTAAGATAATTGACCGATAGGAGGGCTGAGAACTAGGAAGGCGAAGAGCCACAGAAGCGAGAGGAAGCTATTTTCAAGAAGAGACAGCGGCTAACCCCTGCACACGTACTGGGAATTGCAGTAGAATGGCATGATTTCCCGCAGGATCTAGGTTTAGGATTCATTGGACAGGAGGTGGCGGGAGGTGGGGAAGATGAAACCAGCTAGCGTGGACCTCTGTTTTCAGAAGTTTTGTTGAAATGATGAGAAAAGAAAGTGGGCAGCAGCTCGAGGAGGGGGCAGGGTGAGGGAAGCTCTTTTTATCAGGATAAAAGACAGGCGCATGTGTGGACTGTCTGAAAGAGCAGCGAGAGGAGGGGCGCAGAGGAGAAGGGGGAGCTGACGGCAAGAGGAGGGAGGAAGACTTGGCCTAGAGCCAGGGGAGCTCGCCTCCCGGGGGTTCCGGAAAGGGGGTGGCCAATAAATGGGTGGGTTTGGGGCAAGCGGAGCAGGAAGTGCAGGGCATCTTTGCCTCACCATCTACCATGAAGGTGTTGGCTGAGGGCTGGGAGGATAAAGGCTGGGCAGGGGGCATAAGGCATCTGGTGACCCCTGAATACTCATCGAACGCAGGACAGAAGAGTTGCCCAAGCCTTCGGGGCCCGGCCGAGGTGGATCTAGAATCTGGGGTGGCAATGAGCCCAGTGGTTGTATGCTGAGCATTCCCAGCCATGACAAGGGGAAGGAAGGACAGGCTGCTGCCATGGGACAGAATGCTGACGTGCACACCTGAACTGAGAACTAGGCTCAGGGAGTGACCCCAAGGGAGCACCAGGGACGAGCCCACCAAGACCTGCCCACATGGAAGCTGATGGGCAGCAGGGGCTCCTGTGTGTTCACCAAATCCCACTTGCTCTTCTTGCTGGGCGTCCAGATAGACTGACTTCCTGACATTCCTGGCAGGTAGGTGGGTCATGGGACTACTGGCCAGTGGAATGGGGGCAGAAGAGACAGGTAATATTTCTAGTCTTGGCACCAAAACATGTCTGACAAATCCCTTCGGGCTTATGCTCGGTCCTTGTCTGCTGGCTAAATGCACAGGATCTGGTGAAGAACTCCAAGACCCTGGGGCCCACCAGATGACAGAGTCTGAGGGGCCAGAACACAGTCAGGAGCAGGGGACAGAGCCTGGAGCAACACACCCCTTCCCAGCCTGCCCGAATGGGACTGAGCAGGAAATAGTCCTTCACTGGGGCTCTAGGAGCTGTGTGTTAGCACAGTTAGCATGCACCGACCAGAACAGGAGTGCTAAAGGCAGACAGCACATGCCTCAAAGAGGAAGAACTTTTAATTAAGGGTTAAAATGAGAGTGATGCAAACCCTGCCACTTGGCTACATGGCAAGAAGGGCTCATTTTGGACAGGAAAGCACACAGTAGGTGCTCAGTAAAGATGTGTTGAGTGACTGCTGTGAAAGACTAATGTAGAGATAAGAACCTTCACTTTTACCTAAGACTGCACAGGATGAAACGAGCTTCCATGGCAATATAAGGGAAGGCCCTTGTAATTTTCTCTTCTAATTATTAAAGTTATTGGGAGACCAGAATTAGATGACAAAGAAAAATATAGACTCTGCTTCTCTTGAGAGTCTTAAGGGGAAAAAATGAGATACTTTTCTTTCTGGGGTAAAAAAGGATAAAGAGAAATAGTTGAATAAAATTGTAGTTCCTTCCAGATTGAGGAATCAATTTCCCCATTGATCTGGGTTGATTTTTTTCTCTACCTTTTCTAAGTGAGCAGCAGATGGAATTGAATCGCTCTGTTCTCAGTACAAATTTCTGCAGCGTCTAGGTGAGATGACAAAATGCAGAAGCAATTGGTCCACAAACTGTGCACTAGGCTGACTCACCCACAGTTCTTGGAATCAGAGAGCTCAGAGTGACACTGTTCAGGGAGGTTTCTTGGCCACAGCCCACCAAATTCTTTCCTCCAACTGACTGACTCATAGGATCCAAGAACAAGTTGGAGAGAGGGAGAGGGGGGAGAGTGTAGCTTGTCACTTATTGCCAGCATCGAACTATTTTCCAGGGTAAGTTCTCCAAGAGGCAATTATGATAAATCAATCACCAGGAAATGAGGCCTTCATAATGACAGCTGTGACTTTGATTTCAAATATGATGCCAATCAGAATAAGGGCTTTTGTTGCTATGTCAAACTCATCATTTATACAGAGTTCTAAGACAACAATATAATACCCCACCCCACCCCACTCCCCAGAAAAAAAGACAGGAAAAAGAAACTCAATCCTATTCAATGAAAACATGTGGGCCACATGCACGCCACATAACAGTAAGCTCCTTACTATCCTGGCTTGTTCTTTAAATCTCATCCTGCTTGACTGCCAGAGAATCTTACACTGGACAAATAATGGTTACAAAAAGAGTGAGAAAAACCATGGTTAGAAAGAGATTAGTTAAAACAAGACCTGGTTCTAGACCTTGAGGCCACTATTCTAATGGAGTAGTAGGAAGGACAAAAATGAGGCAGGAGATGTCACGGTGGATAGGAAGCTGAGTGAGTTCTCTTAGGCTACCGAGGCACTCACTACCCCAATAAAAACACTGTCCTCCTCTGAAATACTTCCTCGAACCTGCCATGGACAGGAGCACAGGTATGACGCAGCATCTCAACTGGGAGAACAGCAGTGAGATCAACGTGTAACTACATAAAGCACAACAGCAAATAACCTTAATAATGCCAATAATAAAGAGCGGAGAAAACACGGTAGGGCGAATCGAGAAGGAGTGGATGCCTCAGCCTGATGAGTCAGAAATGTTCCAGAGAGGGGAATACCTACGCTGAGTCTTGAAGAGTGACTGCAATTGACAGGCAGTGGGGAAACACGTCCAGCAGCGGACAAGTTCAGCGTGGCACGGAGGGGTGGGGGTGCAGAAGATGCGTCTGGGGTGCGGGGCCGGAGGCGGGCTGGGTAGCCCTCCTGCACAGAGTCGGAGTTTGGCCTTCACCCTCCAAGAGCAGGAACTGATCTAGCTGTAAACGGGGCGGGGCAGGGGCGGGGCTATGTCCATCCTACCTGCCGCTATTTCCTGAGACCCAAGCCCAATGCCTAGGCAAATAGCCGTCTCTTCGCTTAGCTCATTAACCAAACCCAGAAGCACGCTGCCTTGACTCTTCAAGGAGTGCACCACGGAAGCACTGCTGGCAATGCGGGGGGGATGGCAATGCAAAGGCCGGGCGGGCAGCGGGGAGAGCCAGGAGGCAGCAGCCAGAGGGAGAGAAGCCGGAGTGAAAACACATCCTGAGATGCTAGTGCACAGAGGGGTGAGAATCTCCCCGTACTGGTCTGAAAACTGCCAAATGGCCTAAATACTTCTCTACACATGCTGTTTCTATCAAGAGGAGCCTTTCTCCACCTTCCTCTAAAGAGCAGCAAAGCCCTTTGGCTGCCAGCGCCCCATTATCCACCACAAACCATCCGTTTCTCCGGTCCCCCTGCCTTCCCTATTTTCTGCTCTCCGAGTCGGTGTTCCCCATCATTATCTGCTTTGAGTTCGAGGAGAGAAAATTCCATTGTAACATTACATTCAGCAAAACCCAGTTGAGAATGTTCAGCAAACTCTTTCTCTGTGAAGAATGGTTGGCAAGGGGTATTTTATTTAACCAAATCCTCTAGTTAAGTGAAAATTGCTACTATAGATCATACACAAATTGCCATTTTTGAAAGAATTAGTACCTAATAAAATGCACATAATCCCAAAGCCCTATTAAAGATTTTTAAAGCTTTTTTGGGGGTGTTTATGTATGATTCAGTATCAGTCAACAGTCTTCAGTGACTCTAACTTATTTTGCAGTACTATGAAAACTCAGTTTTCCGGTTATATGATTTTTCAATAGGTGGGATTTTTACAAGTTATCAGGCACCATTCAAGGCCTGGATGAGGGGACAGGCTCTATGGAAGCACAGGACACTTCAGGGGGGCAGAGCAGGGGGGCAAAGCATGCAAAGTGGTACCAGTAAAGCCTGGACAGATGGTATTTTATGAAAAAAGGGAGCAAACAGCCAAGCGAATCCAGTATAACAGGAAGTCTAACAAGGCACTAAAAATACTCACCGCATTTGGCCACCAAAAGTCCCCTCACTAAGCACAGTTCCAGGACATGGCTGTCAGACAGATGATGCAGCACGTGACCACAAAGGAAATGCTTGCTCCTGGCAGCCCCCAAAGAAGTGGGGGTACACTGGCATTTCTGAGGGCCTGAAGCATCCGATCCCTTGAGCTCAGAAACAATTTACCAGCACAGTTCAGGTCCTGGGGGATACACTCCCAGTTAAACCACCGCTTTCAGGGACAAAATGTTTTGTTGTCTGCAATAACACTTTAGGAGGGTGGTCCCCAAGAGGAGGAGGGAACTGCTTTTGGGGAGTCTGCCCTGATGTGAACCAAACCGAGGAATCCCAGTAGAAAGGAGAGCAAAAAGCTTCTGTCGTAGCCTACAGCAGTGGTCCTGATTTTTCACTGAAAAGCCCCTGAGCTTGTCAAAGACAGAACATATATACACACAGGCATACACACCAATTAATGCATTCACAGACAGCCATACACGCAGATGCACCTGTGTGCACAAGGGTGTGTGTACACGCTGGCACACACAAATGTGCATGTATATGCATAGTCGCACGCACGCCCATATGCGTGCACACATACATGCTAAAATACAAATTCACACTCAGATGTGTGCACATGAATACATGCATGTGATGTGTTAATACAAACCCACATACATGTATGCACGCATGTGCACATATGTTCCCACATACACAGCACACCTGTTCCCTTTTCTCTTCTGCAGTGGCAGAGCCAGGTCAGGAACCCAGATCTCTCAACTCCAGGTCCAGCACTCCATACCAGCTGCTCAACACTCAGGGAAGCTACTGGCAAGAGAGAGCAGAGGTTTCTTGCAAGGGCAGGAGGTGACATCGCATGGACCAGGCAGGACCCAGGCTGAAGTGGTAAGCTAAACATCCAGAACTATTTGAGTAAAAGCTACTTTATGGAACCCCAGCAGCCCAAATAATTGGGCTTTACTCTCTCTGGCTTCATCTAGGAACTCTGGTGGCTTTTTATCAACCAAAACATAAACAAAGGAAACACAGTGACTCCCCAAGGTGGATGGTAGCTGAGGTGGACATGAGCTTAACAGTGCCTAGGCTGAAACAGTCGTGCCCGGGTCTGCTTAGTAAATGGGAAGGCCCAGCCTGGGCAGCGCCCACCCAGCCCCGGCCCCCTGCTCCTCCCCTCCCTGCCACAGCTCAGGGCACAGCGGACACAGAGAGTAAGGAAATGGTGCCATGGACCCTGCCTCCTAGAGCTGAGCTGGGTCCCAACTCCTCCTCTGGCTTTCTCCTCTTCAAACCCAACTATCACGACCAGCCGTTCTTTGTGTTGAGGAGGGGAGAAGGGAATCTTACAGGAAGGCAAGGGTCTGATAGATTTGATGATCTCCTTCTTTCCCCATCATTACTTTATCACGACAACTCCCCACCTCTGAACTACTATTCTTGTCACTGGCTATTATTATTGGCAAAACAGAGAAATCCCAAGCTGGTGTGCAACTTACATTCAGGAGGGGAAAATGGCAACCCAAAAATGTCCGCGTGCTGTGAGCACGTCTCTGCGGGTCAAGGAGCCGGGGAGGGAGAGCGGCCACTGATGTGCTCTCAGAGGTGTTCACCTCTCCACGGGGTGCCCTCTGAGCAGAGAGGTCAGTAGGTTGGAACAAGACACATGGACAGCCAGGGGGACAAGCAGGCTCAAAGGCTCTCAGTGGGAAGGTGCTGGGTGTGTTTAAGGACCTGCACAGTCTAGCAAGGGTGAGGAGGACATAGCGGAAGGTGACAGCAATGAGGCCAGAGGGGCAACCAGGAGCCTGACTCTAAGGGCCTGGGAGCCTGTGGTCAGGTCCATGGACTTGGTTCTGACACCGTCTGACTCGCGTTTTTATAGGGTCACTCTGACAGCCAGCCAGAGAACTGACTGTAGCAGAGACGGTGGAGACAAAGGGGTCACTGGGGGAGCAGGCACAGTCCTCCAGGCAGAGAAGACGGCAAGTAACTGGAAACAATTATTTGTGGGCAGCCTTATCAGGTTCAGTAATTACTAATGCAACAACAAACAACAGAATACATGCTTGCAGGCGTTTCTGAGTCACTGGGAAAGTGGAACACTAATTAGGGAACAGCAGCAATTAGAGGGTCCAGCATCCACAACAATGCAGAAGGAGCCCTTATTTTCAGCATCTTCCTTTACATAAGCAGAAACCAAGCTTCAAAACACCACCTATGCATCGGTGCCTATTAGAGAAAGCAAGCACGCTGCTCTCCAGAAGGATTATGTTGCGGGAGGTCACAATGCCAAAGGAATCCATCATAACGTCAACAATGCTGATAAAATTTGAAAAATAGGACTCAAGCAAAGTGGGAGGGCAGGATTTCTCCTTGCAGACTTAGGAGAATGAAGGCTGAAAGCCAACGAGGCAGGCTTAGTGGCTGGAATCCGACCTGGGCCAGAATCATGGCGCTCTCCCTGGGCCGGGGTGGAGGAGAGCCACCGCCTCCTGAAGGTGATCAGGGCGTGGCTCTGATCCTGGTCCGATCCCAAGACAACCAGAGAAAGGAGGCCGTGGGGGTTGCACCGACTTGGTGGGGAAGAGGCAGAGACCTGGCTATGGCACAGATGGAAATGACTACCTGGGTGGGACGGCCGGAGAAGCGGACCAGAGGAGACAGGCTCCGGTGCACCACTGGACGTCTGCATGATGACTTAGCCTTCATCTTCCCCTCCAGACTGCTAGTTCTGGGAGGGCAGAGCCATGTTTTTGCACACTAACAGATGCCAAGAACGTGGCACAGTGCCTGGCATATGTTAATCTTTTTGATGAATACCACCTGTAGTGGGCTGAAAGGCGTCCTTGCAAAATTCATGTCTGGAACCTCGGAATATGACATTATTTGAAAATGGGGTTTTTGTAGATGTACTAAAGATAAGGTCACACTGGAGGAGACCTTACACAGACGATATACACTAACAAGTGTATATAAATAGAGTAAGTGGACAGACTTTGAAAACCAGTAAAAGAAGGCATATTTAACACACAGCTGGGGAAAGTAAACCAGAAGGCGTGATATTGACTGGAATTGCTTCCTCCTGGCAGGCACCCATCTCCCCAGGATGGACACTCAGAAGACCGACGGCCTTTCCCGGGCATTCACCCTCTCTCCTTGCGGCCATTACGGAATGGATCTGGCCTCACAAATAGGTAGTAGAACCAAGTTATTTTGTTTCTTCCCTCTTCACCAAAAATGATAAATCATAGTTGGGAATGGGCTTAGGAATAAGAGGGTCATTGAGAAACTCCATCAATGTACACAGGAAGCGGCCACGGACAGAAGCCACATACAGGGGCAGGCCTGCCTTCTCGGATGGATGGTCCACAGCAAAAGCCTGCTTCGGCCCCTGGTGCTGGGAGTCTCTTAGCTGCATCCCAACAGGTAATATTTCCTGGCTTCTAAGATGCCCCTCATCAGGCATGAGAAAAATAATCGAAGTCCGCTCATTCTCTGCAACGACCACTTGTAAGGACTCTGGCAACTTGAGTCTCTCAAGATGCTCTGTTGCCTGGACCATCCATCGCTGTGGGCGGCCTGAACCAGGGGGCTCCGCACACAGGGGCAGCCCAGCCTCAGAGTAATCAGCAGACACAGAACCTTCCAGAGCCTCAGGGCACCAGATTGTCTATCCTCCTGCTTCTCTCCCATTAAATTTAAAGGCGGCATGGGGAGAGTAGATAATGGAGGGAAACAATTAGAATTTCTTTAAGCAATTGGGCTTGATTGGTCTCTTCTTTTTATTTGTCTGGAAGGATCAGTCTGCCTGGAGGAACAGGGGACAAAAGACTCCCAAGGTCTCCACAGCCGGCCGCCTCCCATAACCTGTACCCTCGGCTGTCCTCGGACTACACGGCTGCCCTGCCTCCCTCTCTGCTTCTGCCGTACCCAAGAGGGAGCCCACGAACCCCCGGCAGGAGAGCGCTCTGCCGGCCGCAATCCTGGTCGCTGTTGACCGTGGGGCACCCACATATGCCAGGCACCGTGCTGGGCACGCAGGACTCTGAGATGAACAAGACCCAACTCAGGCCTCTCTGGGGAGAGGGACTTCATAGACCAATAATTATCAACAGTAATTAGTGCAGTGGGGGAGGCTGCATCAAAAGGACTGATGAGTAAGCCCAGTGACGGAGGGCTGTCCGGGAGGAAGGGTGCCCTAGAATGTCTGTGTCCTCCCAAAACTCCTGTGCTGAAATGCAGTCTCCGGTGTGATGACGTTAGGAGGGAGGGCCTTTGGGGGGCAATCAGGCTCCGCCCTTACGAGAGGAAGTCCTGTCCTATGCAACAGCCCCCTTGTCCCTTTATGCCCTAGAGGACACAACAAGAAGGCCGTCTACAGACTAGGCAGTGGGCTACCACCAGACCCCTTGATCTTGGACTTTTGGCCTCCAGAACTGTGAGAAACAAATTTCTGTTGTTAACAAGCCCCCGAGTCTACAGTACTTTGTTATAGCAGCCTGAACTGAGGGAGGGGGACGGGTGCCTCGGGCAGGGGAAAGAGACATCTACTGCGTCTGCTGGACTCTCCCCGTATGGTGCCCAGGAAAGGGAAAGCCAGTGGATGCAGAACAGCGTTAGGTATCAAGGGAAGAATGATTTTGCCAAAGGCAGGTCAAAGTGATGGGAGGTCACGGGCGGGAGTTCTGCATAAATCCATTCCGCAGGGTTGTTTCTGGGCTGGGTTCAGCAGGCCACGTGCTCTCCGTTACAATGAACTCAAGAAGGGAGTCTTTGTCACTGGTCTTCAGTCCTTCGTACTCTAGATGACGTGGGTAAAACTGGGAAGAATAGCCACTAACTGCAGAGAAAGGCACAGTGACCAGTGTCCCTTGGGGTCACAGTGGCTTGTTTCTTTGCAGAGAGCTGGAGCTGCCGCTGACCACATGCTCCTGGCTTCCCATGCCCCGTTCCCAAGCTCTGACCACTCTGCTGTCCTTGTGCAGAAAGTCACGGCCAGCTCACTACAGAGACGACTTGGCGATCAGGAGTGGGACTGCTAAGGGAGGACCTTCCCCGGAATTCTGCTCCCTTTTCCCATCTGTCACTCCTGAGGACACCAAAGTTAGCAGCAACAGGCTCCTGGACAAGCACTGGATGGTACTGCCCATAGGAAGCGTCAAAACTGCCACTGGATGTGCCACCAAGCTCTCCTTCCCACCCCTGCCCACCTGTCTTCACTGCAAAGAAGACTCCCCAGGACTGCTGAGAAGGAACTCTGCTGAGGGGAGTATAGACAGAGACAGGCAGCACCCCGCTGGCCCTCAGATGTGCTGAGGTTCAGAGCCCCGGGTCCCACTTCCAGCTCTGCCAGCATTTGTTAAATCAAGACAATCTGTGCTTGTTAAATCCCCTTATAGGATTACTTCATCAGTAGGTTCTGGTCCACATAAAGCTGTCCATAAAAGGCCAGCAAGTGTTTCACGTGTCCTCCCTACTATGCACATAGGAGTCAGGGCACACGGAGCATGGGTATGTCCTCAGGAAACGCTTCTCAGGGTCGACGGCATAAGTGCTGAGCACACCTTTGCGGACATGTTGTCTCGGGCCAGCCCCCAGCTCCAGCTCATCTCAGCTCTTGCTCCTGGATGGGCTTTTCCTAACCTGCCTCCAGCAGATGCTGGGCTGATCGGCACTCAGATTTCCAAGGCTGGTGTGCCTGTGCCTCCTGCCGTCACCTGTTCTGGCAAACACAGCATTTCCATGCTGCACGAACATCTAGTCTCACTTCCTCGAAAACCCCTGCGACCACAAGCCTTAGCATTGAGAGTGACAGTACTGAAAGCTTACTTCAAGCTCACAACTCAAGCAGACCAGAAGAGCCAGAATGAGGAGTCTGGCTAGAGGACACCTAAGGGTTCCCGTAAGTCTCATGAGAAAGAAGGAAAGCATTTGCAGATGCAAAGAGGTCAGTGGTAACAAAGGAAAGCAGATGGGAAAAGCGCTGAGCCTGTGTCCAGAGCCCTGTCCAGGAGTCCAGAGACGCAGGCCAGGGAGTCAGCCAGAGGTCTGAGCGCCAGGTGGCCCGGGAACCGGGCCAAGGGGTCCTACAAAGTCAGGACAGAGATGCGGGCACGTGAGGACAGCATGCCTGCTTCTGGGGGCTGTGTCATCTTCCAGACTTCCTTCCTACCCAAAACCAGAACAGGGCTTGGGCTCGGCTGAATCTAAGCCTACGGGAGGAAAGTGGGGGCAACTGCCAGAGTAGAGGGCTGGGGAGGAAGATGCCAGGCAATTCTTGACCCGCTGCCCGGAAGGACGCCCGTGCCAGGGGTATTTCAGCTGGCCTGTCGTGCTGCAAGACATACACACTGAATCCTGCTGGTTCCCACTGATGACAGAAGGCAGCTCATCGGAAACAGACCTTGTTTAGGAAACACGGCTTTAATGGACAACTCGGAATAATACCCAGTAGCAGAGCTTCCTTAAATACATCTCCTTAAAGGCCTAAAATCAAAATCCAGTTATGTCTCAGATAATCCTTCCCCTCTGTGGCAAACCTTACCCATTACCGCAGTCACTCTTCTCTGCACCTGCTCATGTTCCGTTGGGAACCTATCATGCGAACATGACAGGAAGTGCAGACCACACTTTGAGAACTTTGAGAGACAAATCGCACCAGCAGTGGCCCCCGGCCAGCTCCTGCCCCCAGGACAGTGGCACCAGGCATGTGGCTGAGACCTGTACCCTGAGTTGGAGGATGGCTGTCTCAGCTCTGGCTAATGTAACAAATGGCCACAGGTTAGGCGGCTTACACAACATTATGTATTTCTCACACTTCTGGACGCTAGGAGTCCAAGATCAAGGTGCTGGCAAGTTTGGTTCTTGGTGAGGGCCCTCTCCCCAGTCTGCAGGTCCTCTCATTGTACGTCACTTGGCAGAGAGAAAACCAAGCTCTCTCCTGTCCCTTCTTACAGGGGCACTAATCCCACAGTGGGGGCTCTACCCTCATGACCTAGTTACCTCCAAAGAGCCCACCTCCTAATACCATCACATTGGAGATTGGGGTTTCAACAGATGAGTTTTGGGGGGACACAAACACGTGGTCCATAGCAGTGGCAAATTCCATTTTGATGGGTAGCAGAGACTGGTAGCTGCCCCCATGCTGACCCATGACCCTATCAGCTCAGGTAAGAAAGGAGCCAAAAGGTTTCCAACTTTAAGCCATGAGAGACCAGTCAGGCCATCTTACAGTATATGAAGATTAACCAGCCACCTGGAAGGAACCCCAAAGTAGAACCGAGGTGTCTCAAAACTGTAATATCAGGCAACGATTTCCCTACAACAGGTGTGGAGCACTGGCTCACTAGTCATGCAAACAGGTCCAGCAGAAGGGGCTCTGCAGTCCCAAAGGCATGAGGAACGCTGATGCGGAGTGGACCACAGTGCTAGCTAGAGGGCCGACCTGGGGGAGGTCCCCTTTAACCTGGATCACATTTCCCGAGCTCATTTGACCAGAAGATGCTCTTTTCCCTCATTATCTGTCAGCATCCAACAGGAGGCTCTCCGTGGAATATACTCTGGGGAGACTGACTTGAAAAATTTTTTAAAGCACTGGTCCAGGGTTTCATAAATAAGGCTTCAGAGGTCCAGAAAACTGTCCAAAAGCCTATGGGAAAAAACTGTATTTGGGTATTTTCTAGGGGAGAGGATTCTCTGCTTCCATAGAGTCCCAACAGGGCCTCTCATCTGTGAATGAAGTGAAGAGCCACTCATCTAGGCCAAATTCCTCCATTGCAAATCAAGACACTGGGGCCGCACAGCCAGTCGCCCAGGTTCAGAACCCCAGCACCTCACTTCTGGAACACTGCCTCGCATCACATCATAGCAGCCCCGGTAGCACCCCTATGTCTCTGTGGGATGACAACTCAATACAGATTCTTCTCCCTTGCTTCATACATATTAAAACCCATTTGTAAAATAGGTAGCAGAGCACTCATGCCTTTATAAATAGATCTTCCTCACGCACAAAATAAAAAAGAGTTGGAAATTAACCAGTTTCTAAAACTTCATCACTGAAACATTGTTTGTAAACATCCACAGTCCCCCTCACCTTGCATCCCTGTGACACCCCGTGCCCTGGGAAGAATGGATTTCGTATTAGATACTGCACAGACGCTGAATAAACCAGAGTGGTGTTTGGGTCCCAGACTCACTCGCTGAACAAATACTCCCTGCACACCTCCTATGCGTCAAGCACTGTTCCAGGCACTAGGAATATGACACAAAAAATAAAAGGTCTACAGAGGAGGCCCTCGCCCACAGGGGAGTTACATTCCACTGGGGGAGGTGGACAAAATGTTAGTAAATAAACACACAAGATCATTTCAAGGAAGGGGTCCCGAGAAAGAAACACGTTAACGTGGTCCAGAAATGGAGTGTGTGACACATGCGCTGTGTGAAGAAAGGAGGGAGCAGGCCCCCCAAAAAAGACAGAGGGACAGACCTTTGTAAGCAGAGGGCAGAGTCTTGGATAACAAAGTAGGAGTGAAAACACTCTGATGTTTTCAGCTGTTTCCAAGAACTCCTGACTTATATCCTGAATGCCAAAACGTCAGCACACATCACAGGCTGGTCTCCAGACCAGAGAAAGTTAGCTATGAAGTAAGAGCAAAGCAGCAGGAAAGAAAATGTGGCGTCAAAAAGAGTTTTTAATGAAAACCGTGAGCACCTTTAATAAGCTGAATCAAAGAAACCAATGCACGGGACACTGCTGCAAATGCAAAGAAAAACCCAATGGTGGGGGCAAGCTCCCCAAGGGGCCGAGGAGGAGGATCAAGGGTGCACCTAATCCTGGGGAAAGAGGCAGGGCAGGGAGGTGGGATGTTATTTTTAATTTCACTCTGAAAGCAAGTGAGTCAGGAAGAAGGCAAAGTCAAGACACATTTTTTGGCAAAGGGGACGGAAGTTGATGGAGTCCCTCCCAGGAGGCTCTACTTGCTCAGTGCAATAGGAGGTGACCTCATCTGTTGAGAATGAAAACTCTAAAGGGCAGGAGGAGGCAGGGGATGTGGGGAGAAAGGTAAAGACCATGGGGAACAAGAGAGGTAGCACATCTGGTGTGTGTTAAAGGCTCGAGGACTTCACCCAAGCCTCCTGGGCGGTTGGAGACCGTGGCCGTGACGTAAGGCCATCTGCAGCACTGTGGGGTTATGTGCCAGCTCTCCAGCAACCAGGACGCGTCTCTGGCTGGAGAACCAGAGAAAAACCTCAGTCTGCACATATCAGAATAATCTTCAATGACACGTTCTTCAAATGTCTCCAGGTCTGGTACACAAGGGAAAGTTTTAAATGTCAAGTCTGAATATCTGCCTTGGAAAGTTAAAACATGCAGTTGCAAAAGAAAAAGAAATCCTTACATAAAAGTCCAAATATCTGAACCTTTAGTTCACAGTAAGGTTTTGTTTTGTTACTGGCTAGGTCTGGTCTGGTTAGCCAGCATTTACATGGCACGGTTAGGTTACTTTCTTTTTAAGTGGGAAAAAGGGATTTTCTTGTTATTCATGGATATTCTGCTGTCCTGATCTCTCAGGTTGTCCTGGTTGCATCCAACCTTGAAAGCTTGCTGTCACCCCCACCCCATGTAATAATCATGTGTTGTTGTTTTTTTAATTTCCGGCATCTTATCATGTTTTG
The DNA here is from genome assembly GCF_030020395.1 of Manis pentadactyla. Taxonomy (NCBI): domain Eukaryota; kingdom Metazoa; phylum Chordata; class Mammalia; order Pholidota; family Manidae; genus Manis; species Manis pentadactyla. The sequence goes on from NC_080022.1 coordinate 182,674,818, forward strand.
ACATTTGGGGACCTTACAGACCTGGGGAGACAGTCGCTCCCAGGACCAGCTAATTCCTCAGAGTAAACAAGTTACCTAAGAGGAGGTCTCTCATATGACCAACCATCGCCTCTTCAAACTCACACACCAAGCCAGCACTTCCCCTGCCCTCTGTCATCCCAGGGCCAGGTACCGGACAACTAGGGACAGCTCCTAGAGCCCAGAGCTCACTGGAATTATTCAAACTCACCAACCCCAAGATGCTTACCTTGCTGGCCTCACCTTCCCCATGGAAACCCCAATAAAGGCCCTGACCTGGGCTGTCTCCTGGCTCCTGTCTTCTGCCTTCCGATCACCCTGATGCTTTCCCTATGGCCCAGGGTGCCTAGCATGCCTCCTTCCTCTCAGGAAATGGAAGTAATGAATTCTCCTCTCAATGGCATTGACCTCCCTGGGTCATCACCCAGGCACCTCCATAAATTAAAATCCCACAGGTACAAATGAGACACCCTACTCCCTGTGCTGCCCCGAATTAGGCTTTCTCCAGCCATCCCTGCTCCGTGTCACACACCTCTAACTCACATGCTAGCAGCCTGTTAGTCCTGGCCATGGACAAAAGGCGAGCCAGCCTAACAGGAAGGCACATCGCAGGGGTCCAAATGGTCCCGAGCAGCATCAGCAGAGAGCAACTCACACCTCAGCGGCTCCTACATTCACACATTTGTGACTTTTAACTAAAATGTCCCTGAATTCATTATTTTTTAAAGTCTGCTAAGCAGACATTTTTAAGAAACCTCCACTTCCTCTTTGTGCAAACATAACCAGCCACCTACACCCACACGGCCATATGCCGAAATCTAGTGCTGTCGACTGACATGCATGCCTTCTCCAGGAATATTTGAGCACACAAAGGAGATCTGGCCTTTGGTTTTACAAAAGGGGATTGTGTGTGGGAGCCCTCCATCTTTGCAACAACGGGAATCTCTGCTCAGTCAATTAGCAAGCCCTTGAATTAATTGCATTTGAGTGCTTCATTAATCGCAATACTACATTTAATCTCCAAGACATGGCATGTTGTAAATTGCATTCACAGTAACAAAATGCGTACATACATGCACACACAAACTTGAAACCTTATAACAGGAGAGAAATAAAAGACCCACTTACTGGGTTAAGCCCCAAAGTCTTTCACCACTTTTCAATGGAGCATCTCTCTACAGAGAGGTGTGTGCAGCCCGAGGACACTAAAAAACTTGGGGAAAGGGAGAGGCGATTAGAAAGGAGGAAGTGAAGCATTCCAAAATAAAATGTGATTTGCCTTGCAATTTTGCCAGAGCCCTGGTGGCATGTGGGCACCACTGAAACCCACCCGCTGCTCTTTACTGGGCTGGATATAAAATCAAAGTGTCATAAAATGAATCACTAAGATGTGGACCTCTGACGCCAAGGGCCCTACAGAACTATCTTTGGGAGGTCAGGACTGACAAGGCGGAGATCTGGTTTGGGTTCTCCAGTCGATGTGCTTCCGCCAGCCGCTCCTCCTGCGTCTCACCTGGGACCAGCACCACCTACACTGGGAGGTCTCTGACCAGGATGGGAGTCAGGCACTGTCGGTAACCAAGGATGGGACAAGGAGATCCGGGCCTTGCCACACCATCACCTGGCCAGCTGTAGAATAAAAAGGCTCATGTGCAACTGAGCGGGCTGCACCCACAAGACTTGCCGGGCCATTTGGGGTACGTCACTTCTCCAAGAGGGACTTGGTGTCCTCATCTACCCGTGCAAGCATTAATCCAGGTGAGACTTTCAAATGCCCACTTAAACTCCAAATGTTCCTGATTTGGTAGCCAATACACCCTTTTAAGTTAAAACGAAAGATCTGCCATCTGTACTGTGATCACGCTCAACATCTTCCTTCACGCCTGTCAGACCCAGAATGTTCTAGCTTTTGATTTCAGGGAGAACCTACTAAAAAACACAGGCACAGCTCCTGCAGGGTGTCAGCTCTTGGGTTCCTGCTCCAGTAAGTTGTGATTCTCTGGATTCACCCACCGGGTCTCTCCAGTTTGGGGGCAGTGATTTGCCGTGACCTCACTTCTGTTATGGGTCTCAGGAGACCTGCTGCCTTGGGCAGTTTGTTCAACTTTTTTCCCAACAGGATGGAGTGTGAACTTCTAAGCTTCTGGACTGGAAACTATAACACCTGTTATTTTTTCCCCACAATAAAAATTATTAAAATAAATAAAATTAACAAAAAATATTTTTTTTAATCCATGATGAAAATATCAAAATTTTAAATAAAAGCCAGATCCAACCCTCACCTCCCCCTAACCCTAGCGCTACTAAATCCTATCTGTACTTAAAATTTTGACATTCTGCTCGTAGTAGACTTTATGCATTCACCTGTAGTTTTAAAAACATTGCATTAAAATATTTATTATCTTTATTGCTGAGGGTTTTGGTGTGCACTTAAATTTTACAGCCAGGAGAGCAGCTCACTGGCCCCACCCTAGCCTCAGCCCTGAGGTTCACCGACCCATCAAACATGGACTTAGACAATTCAGGAGAAAAGCCACAAAAAGCTAAGCCCACCCGCAAATGAACGCAGGCTCTGCTGTGGGGCACAGGCCTTCCTCCCCTCCTCCCCTGACCTGTGGGGCAGCGGCAGAGGGTGAACACTGGGCGGCCCTCAGTACTGTTTCACTTACTCCTTAACAAACACAAGAGGGGATGTTATTATGCCCACTTTACAGATGAGAAGACTAAGGACCAGAGACACTATCTATCTCACCAAAGCCACACAGCACTGGGTGGGTGAGGCCAAAACAGGTGTGCTGCCACTAAAGGCCAACGTTCTCATGCTCCTGTACCCTTGCTCACAAGTTGGTCATGGGGACCACACAGGGCACCCACCCAGCCTCGGCCAGAGCGCTGGTGGTGGACGGAGCTCCCAGGAAACACGTACGGGAAGAAATTCAGTGAGTCAGTTACAGTTGGCATCAAAGAAGGGTAAAGAGAAGCAAGGAACCGCCCCCTCAACCGACCTCAACTTTCCCACGTTGAGCCCGAGGTGTGCACTGCACGGGGACGCGTAAGCTCCCCACCGACGGCATGCTTACAATCCAGCGACAGTCGGCCTGCAGAGCCCCTCGGGCCCAGAGGGGAGGGCCTCTGGCCCTCCTTTCAAAGCAGGCTCGACCCCACTTCACGCCTCCAGATCCAGTTTCATAGAAGATACCCCCCCGTGTCATTCGTCCAGGGCCATGTACAGATTTCTCAGTTTGCCACACGCAACACTCTAGAAAGGCAGAAGAGAAGAATGTGTTGAAAGAAAGGCTCGGCCTAATCTTGAAGAAAAAAAAAAAAAAAGAAAATGTGTAGAATAAGAAGTGGTAGGAAATGGGTAGTAAACTATTTGGGAAAAACAGAAACAAAACACAAACCCCCCTTACCGCGATCATAAAGCTGAAGAAAGAGGGACAGAGAGAGAGAGGAGGGAAGGGGAGAGAAGTCTACAGGCCGCAGCAGCCACGGAGGACCTTCCTGCGGGACACGAGGAGGGGGTGGGCCGCTGACCCCCCAGGGAGGGGAGGCCCAAAGCCCCGTGCCGGCGGGGACCCACCCCACCCGGGGGGAGACGGCGCTCAAGGCTGACGGCCGCCAGCCCTCGCCTGCGACACGCGGGTGACACTCGCGCCCCGCTGTGAAGTCCAAGGGCCTCTTCACTCGCCTGCGCGGCCCTGGACGCCCCCTCCCCCGGGCGGTGTCGGGGAGCGGGGCCGGCGGCGGGCCGGCGCCGGGGCGATTTTCCCGTTTGGTAGAGACAGCGGCGGTAATGAATTTGGCCTGTGCGGCAATTTTCAAGAGTTCTCACTGAACAGTTTATATGCTTATGCTTTCTCTGCCCACCAGCCAACGCCAGAACCATTTTAGAGCTAGGTAGGTGGAAAAACACGGCGGGGCTTGGGGGGCAGGGTGTGGAGGGCAAACAGACAGGCAGGGTGAGCCTCCTAAAGCTCAGCTCGGACCCTGCTTAACCCTCCAGTGGCTTGCTGGAGGCTCAGCACGAAAACCCCCTTCCCGCTATGACTCAGGAGGCCCGCCCTCCGTCTCCCGCCTTCAGCCTCAATATGCCAGGGGTGTCCCCGCCTCAAGGCAACTGCACCTGCCTCCCCTTCACCTGGAAAGCGCCTCTTCCCCATACACTGCTGTGGTTTGATCCCTTGCCTCCTTCAGGTCTTTATTTAAAACGTCACTTCTCAGGTGTTCCCTAACCCTGCCACCTAAGTCTGTAACACCTCCATCACTCACTCACACACACACACACACACACAGGTAAGTCTGTAACAACACCTCCATCACACACACACACACACACACACACACACACACACACACACACACACACACACACACCTTGCCTTCAGGTCTTTATTTAAAACGTCACTTCTCAGGTGTTCCCTAACCCTGCCACCTAAGTCTGTAACACCTCCATCACTCACACACACACACACACACACACACACACACACACACACACACCTTGCCTTCAGGTCTTTATTTAAAACATCACTTCTCAGGTGTTCCCTAACCCTGCCACCTAAGTCTGTAACACCTCCATCACTCACACACACACACACACACACACACACACACACACACACACACACACACAGGTAAGTCTGTAACAACACCTCCATCACACACACACACACACACACAAACACACACCTTGCCTTCAGGTCTTTATTTAAAACGTCACTTCTCAGGTGTTCCCTAACCCTGCCACCTAAGTCTGTAACACCTCCATCACTCACTCACACACACACACACACACACACACACACACACACACACACACACACAGGTAAGTCTGTAACAACACCTCCATCACACACACACACACACACACACACACACACACCTTGCCTTCAGGTCTTTATTTAAAACGTCACTTCTCAGGTGTTCCCTAACCCTGCCACCTAAGTCTGTAACACCTCCATCACTCACACACACACACACACACACACACACACACACACACACACCTTGCCTGCTTTGTTTCTTAGCGGTCCCTACCATCCAACATGAAATGTATTTCACTCCCTGGGAACTCATTACCTGTTTCCTCCACTAGACTGTCTGTTTTTACTGTGGGGTTCATTCTTTCATTCTGGTTCTACTGTATTGCCCAGTGGGCCTTGAACATCCAGGAGGCACAACAGGACTTTGTTAATTGCCCAAAATGGAAGAAAACGTACGAATGTAACTGCAGCTCACCGCTCGCTGCCCCTACCTGACTAACAGAACTGTACCTGAGAAAGCTGTGCTTTGTGGAAACTTGTTACAAATGCTGGCCTCGGCGGGGCAGGATTTGGGCAGATGGCCACTGAAGGCTAGGGCTCTTCCTCGATGGGGATTAATGGGTGATACCCTGTCCGGCAAGAGCAAGGTCAAGGACAGGTAAGGGAGACTAGTGGGGCGCACACTTGTCACAGGAAGACTATTACATTCCCTAAAAAATGAAAACAGCTACAACTGAAATATGACTCGGTGAGCAAGCAGGTGTGGAGAAGAGGGAAAGAAAGAATAAAAGCAGTGACAAAAAAACCATACTAAGGAGCCACAATGTCCCTGCCCTCCCCACCCCCAGGACAGGCACTCTAGGGAAGAGCCCCAGGGCATTCTACAAAAAATGCTGAAATCATATGCAGATTCTTGTGGGAATAAGCATATTTCCAGAAAAAGATCCATACTTTTCATCAGCTTCTCAGAGTGGCCCCTTGCCAAAACAGAAACTTGGAGAAACATTAACTTAATAGCAGCATGTCTTCTGTAATTCCTTTTAGTTCCAACAACACCCACTTATTAAACGCTTCTTAGCATATTTCACCAAATCGTGACACAACAACTTTAAAACACACCTTTATTCTAGTATGTCGGTTCCACTCTGACATGCCTTTAGTCATAAGAAAAATACTGATTTCAGATACTAAAAGTACAAACAAGAGTGAGCCTCTGAATCTATAAACCACGGGTGACCCTTGAACAACACAGGCTTGAACTATGTGGGTCCACTTAAACGAAGATTTTTTTCAGTCAGTATATTGCAAAAATTTTTGGAGATTTGCAATGATTTGAAAGAAAATTTTTCTTTGGCTTACTTTTTGTAAGAACACAGCACATACAGAATACATATAATATACAAAATATATGTTAATCCACTGTTTATGTTATCAGGAAGTCTTCTGGTCAACAGCAGGCTATTAGTCATTAAGTTTTGGGGAAATCAAAAGTTATTCACGCATTTTCAACTGTGTAGGGAGTCGGTGCCCCTAACCCCTGCATGGTTCAAGGGTCAAGTGTATAGTGCATGTTGAACACTGCACTAGCCCCTTTATATATTTTACCCGAGTTCCAATATAATAAAAACTCTCATTCCTATCTGATAAATACTATCATTCCTATCTGATAATATTCCTATCCGATATTACGCTTGGCATTCCAGCCAGAATGCCAAGAATCCAAACCTAGGTCTGTCTAAAAGCCTCCCACACCAGCATAGCACCTCCCAACAAAGATATGGCTCCCATTTCTGCAGATCTTATAAGCAAGTGCAGGATAAGGACTTCTCGCAAGAAGTTGTCCTGGGAGACACAGAGAAGTCACTAGAGTTGGGTATCATGTGACTACAGAAGTGCCCAGCTTGTGTAAGATGCAGTGTGTCAAACACACTTCCAAATGCCCAGAGCAGAGTTTCACACTTGTTATTCTAAGGGGCATCTGCTTTTCCATCGGTTTTATAGCTCTCTCTCGTTTCAACAGTCAACTATTCAAGTGTAATTTAATGATCCAGAACAGATAGTGAGTGCTTTGTGCTGAAAGCGAGATTTAGCAACAAAAGGTGCACGATGCCTTGTCAATCTTAAAATACATCCCTATCATCAAAGAATTAATGAAAGAAAGTCTTGGAAGGCTGGAGTGGGGCAGAATTCCTGGGGGCAGGGTGAAGAGTGGCCTGAAAGTTTTCTGGTAGCAAATAAATGCCCCATGCAGCCCAGCGTGTGAGTTGCTGGATGGAAAAGACCATCTGTCCTGACTCGAGCAGCACCGAACTTGGAGCCGTGAGTGAAAGCGCGTCCTGCCAGTGACACTATCAGCTGGTCCAGCCCTTGACCTGAACCGGCATTCGCTGAAGCATTTCCCCAGCCTGTTGCATCTTGCTAAGTATACACCTTTCAATGTGTATTCTAGAAAGGATCTTACCCATGTTAGAATGGAAAGTAAGTCCACGAATTTCAGAAATGCTGTTTCTGTTTAAATAAATACTCTGGTGGCTTGAAGGCTGACATGGAGCAACTCACCAGTTTCACAAATGAGCACTCCTTCCCAAGTACCAGCAGGCACGCCATGAACATAGGCTGCCCGTTACCTTTCATTTCCTATCAGTCGGGTTTCAGGAAAAAAGTGCTTTGGACCCAAATAGTCTGTGAAATCAACAGGCAATTTCATCACTTATATGTAACCAGACTTAATTCTATTGGGAAGGAAATGTGTCAACACGCTCATACCCTGCAGAGCCCCCATTCCCCCTTTACACACACAGGGAACATCCGTGGAAAGGGAGCATTTGCACAGTCATCCTGAACCATACACCTTAGTCCGAACAACATGGGTTAATAAAGGAAGAAACCATCTCGTTCCCCATAAGGTTGAATTTGGTGTGCTCAAATAACACTCTTTGGTCCAGAAAGAATGATAAAAATTCCTGCAAAGAAGAGGACCCCAGGCCTAATGACTGGGCTCTTTTCTAAGTAACTACAACCACCCTCTGGAGACTATAAGAGAAATCAAGCAACAGAATCACAGTACAAGTTCCCCAGTAAGACTCTGTAATTACTGTGCAATGGTTTGTTTTAGGCCTCTGCCTCTGCCACAGTCTTTGAAGGTAAGGACCAGGTTCACTGATCAGATTCAGCTGACTAGAGTGGTCAGCTCAGTGAAATATGAACGACTGAATGAATGAGTGAGCGAATGCACTAATAAAAACCAGAATATGAAAGTTCTGCACAAAGGAAAAGAAAAGAAAATGGTGAATTTCTGAAGCTATCCCACGGAAACCTGGTTAGCAAATTAGGAAACAAAAGGGATAATCAGGAACTTTTACTCCAAGATCTTAGCTTGAACACAATTCCAAAACGTCGCAGTAAGAGGTTTAGATAAGATGAAAATGGGAAAGTCAGAGAAGAGACTCCAAATAGGGCAGTGGGTGAGAGAAAGCAGGGACGGATCTTACAACCAAGTCTGGGATGTGGCTTCGAAGGAAACAGTGGCGCTTCCTGGCACTCGGTGCCCCAACTGCTCATTTTCTCTCTTGCTTTCCTGCTTCGGGTCTGCGCCAATAGTCTTAAGGCCTGGACATCCACAGCGACACCATGGCCACCCACTGCCGCTCCCAGGTATTAGGAGAATGACAGCCCTTCAAGATGCAAGTGATGCAGAGGGGAGACTATGCACCTGGAGACCAGGCAGGAGCTCATCTCTACAGGTCTCTGGACCCCCAGAGAGAACCACAAGTGGGCTTCCTCAGGGAACACACATGCTCTCAGCTCCTGCTGTGTGCCAGGCACTGTACCAGGCCAGTCCTGAAGTGCTGGAAACTGAAGGTCATGTGTGCACGAACCCACAGGTGCACTTCTTCTGGGGAGAGGGCCTCCGGCAGTGGTTCTCACCCGGCCCCAGAGCGCACTCCAAAGCACACATTCCCAAGGGTCCCTTCCTCTGAGCAGCCCCAGGTTGGCCACTCCGTAAGCAGAAGCTGGGCTAGGATTTCAATTTGGGTCTCGCTGATTCCAGCCCTTTGTCATCAAGTCACCATCAAGATTTCAAGTTTTCCCCGCTGAGGTCCTAAACATGGTGAAGCAGAAACAAACTATCCCTGCTGTGCCCTGTCCAAATTCCTGACCCTGTAATTCCTTGAGCAGAATAAAATGGTTGCTTTAAGCTGCTAAAAAAAAAATGGGTCTGGCATCCTTGTGCAAGACCCAGCCTGCCCTATCTTAACTGCTCCCTTATGGATAGCCCTCTTCTGGGCCTTTGGAAATATCTGGGGCACTTCTGTCCCACTCTCCCATTGACGAGGGGATGCTACAGGCATTTACTGGCTGGGGGTCAGGGGTGCTAAGCAACATGCAATGTACAGAACACTTCTGCACCACAAAGAACTGTCCAGCCCCAGTGCTCAGGTGGTCTCCTCCCCACCACACAGTCAAGGCAGATGTTCTGAGGATGACGGATTTGTTGGGGGGTGGGGAGTGTCACATGGGAGCCCAAATACAGAAGAGGTGAGTAGCTACTTCACTGAAACGTTAGAAGACCTGCTACCTGACTCTGAGCCAACATTTCTATGTTAAAATTTTCAAATATTGAGATGTCACATGTTAAGTTCAAAGGTGCATCTCTTATTTTCTGGAGGGAAGTGAAACAGTAATCAAAGCCCTTTCTAGTCATAGCAGATGACCCCCTTCCCCTCCTAACCCCTCTGGTGGTGTCCCAGGGTCTTGATGTCCTTAGAAAATATGAGCTTCATTTCTGTTAAGCCTATAGATTAAAGGAAATATCTGCTAACTGGTTCAAAGAAGACACCGTGTTCACCAAATAAAGATGCACCTCTGTGTTTAATGCACGGTGTTGAAGAGTCCCCTTCCGGGAAAGGCCATGTGCTGGTCCACCTCCATGTGCCCAGGGAGAAGGCCACTGCGGTGCCCCTGACTCTGCACACGTAACTCAAATGGGGGCTGGAGGTGGGAGGAAACAAGAGCTTCTGCAGCCAGACCTGTTCTCCAGCTCTCCTAATCAGACTTTCAGAATATAGGCTCTGGTTCACAATGTCCTGTTCTGCCCGTCAAGATACATGATCAAAATGCCTTCCACACTCAGCATTTTAAACAAGCTTTCGGAGCTCCAGGACTTCCCATTAGCAGGCCAGTGGGGAAGCCAGGTGGCCTGTTAGTTCTAGGAGAGCTGTTTTGATCAAGCAACTTGTAGGCTTCTCCTGTTCCCTCCCTTTGTTGTTAAACAGGCTTCACTCTACCTGGCCAATCCCAAATACTGGCTGAGTGACAGAACTGCTTAACCAGATCACTAGCAAACACTGGCTCTGAAGTCCTGGTCAGAGAAGAGGAGCCCGACAGATGCCAGCGCCGTGTCTTTATCCCCCCACCTGCTGCTCTCCCCCAGGCCAGGACAGGTGCAGAGCAGAGAAGGGGAGAAGTCTGGTAGAAGCAGACCCCTTAAGGTCAATAGTGCTGCAACATAAGACTCTGCACAGAAGAATTAACATGGCAAACCTTCTTTGTCCCCTGGCTGCATAGATAATCAGGAAGCAAGTGCAGTTTGACCCTAAGTGGTTAATAACGCTAATCAAGTGGGACCGGGATTGAAGGATTGTCCCGGAGACACTAAGCAGGGTGACTTCACAGACTGGCTTGCTCTCATGGGCGTCTAGACTTGTCACGCACCCTCCCACCCCCGCAAATATATGGCAGGGATCTATCACATCCTTGGATGAGTTTTATTAGCACCGCAGGTGAATGGGCTAATCTGCTCTGTAAAGCCAACCCAAAGGAAAGACCTGCAGCAGAACTTTACCCAGATCGAATTTTCCAGAGAGAAGGAAGGGGCCCCAGGGTGGGATCTGCCCACGTGGGTCTCCACACACTGAGGGAGGTAGGAGCTTTTCCAACTACTGTGCCATCCAGGAACTGCCGCGTGGGGCTGCAAACAGCACCCCGGGGCCCATGAGGGCATGAAAGAATTCTCTAAGGACTGCCTGTACTTAGAGCAAGGGAGAAGCTGGGGATTCACTCCAGCCTCAGAGAGAGAAGAAAGCAGGGGGGTAGCTCATCTGTGAGAAGAGAGGAGGAGGGGTGTGGGCACAGAAACAGAGGTACAGAGCACAAGATGCAAAGAGGCAAGGGAGAACAGGAGAGACGGAGATCAAGAGAAAGGAGACATGAACCAGGGCATGGGAGACATCGGGGTACCCCAGCCGAGAGATACTGATGGGCTGCAGAAGGAGGGGGTTACCATGGCAACACCTCGCAGAGCCACAGGCCATGGAGTGAGCCCACAGAAGACACCTGATGGCCACACCTCATGCTGTTTCTGCTCACCTGTGAGTCTGTGTCAGGAACTGGGCCAGAGCTCCACTGCCAGACTCCAAGGTCTCAGACCAGAACCCGCTGCCCCAGACCTGAAGGTCACAGGAGTCCTCCACCTATGCACCAGACTACAAGGCCTCCCCCAGGGTTCTTGGTCAGCTCATGGCTGAGCAACCTGGAGCAGGAAGGGGGTCTCAGCAAGCTGCTCAGGCCAAGCTTCACAGTGTACTGGAAGCCCCTCTCAGACTGCCCTGACCATTGCTCACCAAACCTGTACCTGAACCTTCCAGTGACAGGCAGCTCTCAGTGTCCCATGATCTGAATGCCTGCCTACCCTTTCATATTTGTTGTGATCTAAGACCTTGTTCCACCTCTGGGCAGAGGCAAGGGGAAGATGAACCAAGTCCACGCTGATGCTAGGGACCCCTGAGTCCAGGTTACGATCACATTGACCACATACCTTGATGCCACCCCGTTCTTCACCACAAACACACACACTCTCCTCCTCACCCTCTGTTTCTCTCCGATTTTTCACATCTATGTCACGGCACATTTTTCCTTAACCACACATTTGTGCTTCTTTAATTTCTTTAGGAATTCCCTTTTCCCCTGAGAAAGGTCCTCTTCCAGGTTAGGGATGATCTGTTCTTCTCCGGCATGGATGCAGCGACCCTGAGGGAGCCCAGATGTAAGTGCTATATATCTGTCTCAGCACCTCAAGAGTATCATCGATCCACACGTGCTCATTGACTGGAGGATCCACACCCAAACCCAAAAGCTTCTGTACTTCTCAATATGAGCAGCAGAATTTCCACAGTCTGGGCCAAAAAAATGCCACATCCAGGCACCCTGAGCTCTTTGGCCATTTTGTTGCTATCCAGGGAGAATAATGATAACTTCACCAAGGGCATACAGTGCACTGAACACTCTTCGAAACATTTTACATGCATCAGCTTAGCCTATCTTCACAGCAACTCCATGAGGTAGTAACAATTATCCCCATTTTAGTTACAGAATCTGAGCAAGAGGGAGGTTAAGAGGGCGGCCCAACATCTAGCAGCTACGAAAGGGTCAAGTCAGAATTCAGACCCAGTCTCATATAAGACCCAGAATAATATAAAACTTATTCTCTAGCCCACTCCAACTCTATACGATTTCTCTATTGTGACAGCTTTCAGGAACGTGGAGGCTCTTCAAATATGTGTGTCTTTCATCTACCATAAACATACAGATAACATCATACTTAATGGTGAAAGAGTAAATGCTTTCTCCCAAAGACTGGGAGTAAGGCAAAATGTCTGCTCTCACCACACCAATTCAGCATCATACTAGAAGTCTTAGCCAGTGCAATAAGGTAAGAAAAAGAAATAAAATTCATAAAGATTAGAAAAAAGAAAACTGTCACTTTTCAGACAACACATAGAAAATTCCAAGGAATTTACTAAAAAACTTGTAGAACTAATAAATGAGTTTAGCCAGGTTTCTGGATATAAGGCTAGCATACAAAAATTACTCTATTGCTGTACACTAGCAAAGAACAATTGGAAATCAGAATTTAAAATACCAAATCATTTATAATGATACTTGGGTATAAATCTAACCAAATTGTGTAGGATAGATATGCTGAAAACCACAAAACACAGATAAAAGAAATCAAAGACAAGTTAAATAAATGGAGAGATATACCATGTCCATGAAATGGAAAACTAATATTTTTAAGATGTTAGCTTCCCTAAACTGATATAACATTCAGTGCAATCCCAATCAAAAGCCCATTGGGATTTTTTTTGTAGATTTTAATAAGCTGATTCTAAAATTTACATATAAAAGCAAAAGAACCAGAGTAAACAGAACAGTTCTGAAAAAGAGTGGGAGGACACACAATATCTGATTTCAAGACTTATGAGAGAACTATCATAATTAAAATGAGGGTGTGATACTGGTGAAAGGATAGACACAGAAATCAGAAAAGCAGAATGGAGAGTCCAGAACAGATCCACGCAAATACAGTAAATTAATTTTTTACAGAAGCACATAATCAGTTTCATGGAGAAAGGTCAGACTTTCCAATTCATGGTGCTGCAACAATTGAACATCCAAATGAAATAAACTGAACCTCAAACACTATCTCCCTAACTCACTCCTTATCCAAAAATAAAGAAATAAATGACAAGTAAAGGTTCTGTGTGGGGACACCAAGGACATATTCAAGACCCACTTATGGGACTGTTAGAGGCTGACATTTGTTACACTGAACCATGTAAAATGACTCATTTGTTTCCTGAGGAAATCTGAATCTCCTTGAAGGCATGGGTCTCATAATTGTTTTTATATGAATGACAGAACACAATGTTTGCTAATATTGTTTTAAGCAAACCATGCTGAGACCTGCTGAGGATCGATGCTGTGAAACCTCCGGGTGAGCCAGGTGTTTGGGAAGACAACAGGGACTTCTGGTCCACTGTACCTAAGAGCCACAGAGCCATCTTGTACATCCTCTTCTGCCATTCTCATAAATGCCTATGCCTCCCCTACCAGCTGATGACCCGTGTGGGGTATTGAAGGAGTCAGGAGTCCTGAGAGTTCGTTCTGTTTGGGATTGCCAACTGGCACATCCCTTAACATCTCCAGCTCCAAAATGCTATGACCCTCAAAATCGTGTTTCATTGAGACAACTGGTTTATGTTTAGACACTTGGAGCTACTTTGCTTCTCTGATCCCAGGAGGGGAAATGCACTAGAGAGAAGTAGACGAAAATGGCATAATGCACGTAACTCACAGAGGGGACAGCAGTGCATGCTGACAAAGGAAGCCCAAGTCCAGTACAGCTCATACAGACTCCTTTTCCTTAAGGGAGGATGACACAACCCCACCCCAGATCTAGAATTGTTGCTGTGGATTGCACAGGTTGAAACACCAACTCCACAACTTTCCTACCAGCCCATTTTATTTCGAAGGCTGCCTGTCTCAGTAAATTGGCATCAATTTCCTCCCAGTTTCGCAGACTCAGATTCAGCTTCCATTCCTTCTTAGGCACTTTCCATAATTGGCCAAAGGAAAAAAATAATAATAATAAGCAACTGAGATGGGAGTGAATAAACAGAAAGGACTCCTAAAGACCTTAAACAGTTCAAACTAAAGTGCCACCCTGTGCGTCTCCAGCTTAAGGAGCTCCTGCAAAAAATAACATCTGCACAACAGAGCCACGTGATCTGAAAAGAGCCAGGTTGCCGGCTTTGGCAGCAGCCCCTCCATCTCTGGGTAATGAAGGCCTGGCAGGAATACGCTAACGGGGGCTGGTGCTGCCCAAGCCACTAGTCTGCTATTTCCCAAAAGCACATTAAAAACACATTTCCCAGTTTAATAGACTTATGCACTGAATGTGTCAGAACTCTTATAAATATGATAGAACCTGCTAGCCCAGCAAATGTTAAATTTTGCATAAGGAGACAGTATCCCTAACTCCTCAGTAGACACTTAATGAATATTTCAAACAAAGAGCCCCAGCAGCTGCTCCAAAGGCTCCCAATGAATTAAATGGGTTTTTATGACTGCCAGCATGCCTCTTGTCTCCCCGCATTCTCTCTCCGCTCCGTCACTAGCACCCGACAAACAGCCCCTCTGGACTAACCACAGGGCTGGTCCATGTATTAGGTTGAAAAGTGTCCCCCCAAAATTCATATCCACCACAGAATGTGGCCTTACTTGGAAACAGAGTCTTTCCAGATCTAATTAGTTGAATTAAGAAGTGGTCATACTGGATTAGAGTCGGCCTTCAATACACTGACTGAAGTCTTTATAAGAGACACACGCACGGGGAACGGGCTGTGTGCCTACAGCCGTGGAGACGGGAGTGACGCGGCTGCAGGCCGAGGAGTGCCGGGAGCCACCAGGAGTTGCAGGGTCAGGAAGGAGCCTCCCCCGGCGCCTTCAGGGAGAGCATGGCCCTACAGGTGCTCTGACTTCAGACTTCCGGCCTCTGGAACCGTGAGAGTACACGTTTCATGTTTGAAGCCACCCAGTTTGCGGGATATTGTTACGGCAGCCCTAGCAAATGAACAGAGTCACGAGAGCTCTCTACCTGTTCAAATGTGTATAAATATTCATCTCCCCAAAAGTTGCCTGAGTCTATCATTTCAGGTGACGGTGGCTGTGGGCAACGTTGTCCCGCACCTTTAATTTGCTAGCATAGACTGTACACAGGCCAGCCGTCTTATAAGATCAGACTTAAAATCACCAGCCTTCTTTTGCCATTGCTTTTCTTGACCTTCATTCCACTCTTTTCACATTGCTTCCTCAGCGTTCCCAGCCCATCCAGCCAGGAGACTAACAGAAAAGGGAACAGAAGTACAGCAAGAGAATCTGAAAGAAAGAAACAGAGAGCCAAGTTCTCTTGCCTTCTGGTATTCCTTTAGGTAGATTCCCATTCATGGGAAGACAACGTCTCAAAGAATTGTCACGTGCTCTTACAGACTGAGTTACGCCCCTGGAAATCCATAGTGCTGAGGTCCTACAGCCCAGTAACTCAGAATTTAACTGTATTGAGAGATAGGATCTTTAAAAATGGTTAAGTAAGTTAATACGAGGTCTTTAGAAGGGCCCTAATCCAAGAGGACTGGCGAGAAGAGGACCTTAAGACACAAACAGGCAGAGAAACTTCCCCGTGAGGGCACAGGGTGATGACGGCCCTCTGCAACCCAGGAGATGGGCCTCAGAAGAAACAAACCCTGCTGACACCCTGATCTTAGACTTCTAGCCTTCAGAACAGTGAGAAAATACATTTCTGGCATTGAAGCCATCCAGTCTGTGGTACTTTGTTATTGCAGCCCTAGCAAATTTATACACAGGCCAAATTGCCTCTAAGCCCAGAGCTCATGAAAATGCACTCCCAAATGACTACCTAGCTTAGAAAACTTGAACTTAAAAAAAAAAAGGCAACTCAACAGGAAAAGCGCTATTTGAGTGCTAAATATTAGTCAGGCAAAATAGAACACGCTTCAGAAGCCAAAGAATCTATGAAATGTGTCCACCTAATAATGTTCCCACGGGCTGGGACATGCAGACATTCACTATGACACCCCCACAGAGCCCTGCTCAGGAGGGTATTTTTGTATTCCTTATTTTAGTTAAGACCCGTGATGCTAAAGAGCTCCTGACAATTATTATTATTGAACACTTTGCTCTTCATCGTTTTACAACATATTTTTGCATTTTTCTGTATTAAAATTGGCGCATTTGAATAGCCTCAGTGCCATTGTCACATGCTGACAGGTGTGGTTCATTCCCAACATTTTAATGAACCAGCTAAGGCGCAGGACCAGAAAGGGGGGACCAATGCCAGAACCTGCCTATTATCAGTCCCCAGACAACTCCTCTCAATTAGGCTAGAAGACTTTCAAGTGTCCCCTAACCAACCAATTACGAGGAAAAGAAAAAAAAAAGACTCTAATAGGCACAACCACAGGCCAAGACATTAAATTCACAAGAATAACTGTGTGGTCATTCTTTCATCTTTAGAGAGCTTACCGACAAAAAGTCAAAATTACGAACAGCATCTCAGAAACCTCCTTAAACACACTAGTTTGGAGACCTAGTTACAAGGAGAAATGCTGAGAATGTCTCCCAGGAGCGACGTGTGACCCTTGGTCAAATTCAGGTTAACTAAGTCTAACTGTCAATATCAGTGACAGAAAGAGCATCTCTTTCAAGGAGGACTAGGGAAATCAGAAGATACGGACAAAGAAGGGGCTGTCACAGGAGCCTTGAAACTGTTCATGTAAGTCCTCTTCTCCTCCCTGGAGTGAGGCTATTCCCAGGAACTGCAGTGCCAGGAAAATCTAGGAGCTGGGAGTTGAATACACATGGCTGGTCTTAAAGAAAAACAGGCAGCTGTCTTCCGAGAAGGGACTTCACCCCACACTGGTTAAGAAGAATAGTGCCCTGCCCCAGCCCCACACATACACCCAGAAATACAGTCCTCCCAAGGCCAACCAGTAGGAAAATTCATCTGTCAGGTTCACTCAAGTAGAGAAATTGTCCCCAGTTAAAATGCAGGCACATGAGTTGGAGTAAAACATTGTCGATTGTTGACACCTCCATGTTCATCAGTGCATCCAATCGTTTCTCACCTAAGAGAGGAGGTCTGTCAGGGAAAGCAGGGGACAGGAACAATTCCAAGTACAAGATTAAAAGAGGACAGACACTACAATACCTTGAGGAGGAAGAAGGGCAGCAGAGGACATCTGAACTTCAACAGGGTTCCCAACAGTTGAGCCCCACAGGGGTTAATCTGGGGGCCAGGCACTTGGGAACCTTGAGTTAGAAAAGGCAAATTCTCTCTCCCCAAATCAGTTCTACTTCCACAGGAGAATGCTTCACAGCAAGTCAGTAGCATAATTAATAAAGAATTCAAAATTTCAGACTAAGATACGAAAAATACATGTTGCTAATCATGATGGTAGTTTGTCCAAACCTAGAACCCACTGAACCCCAGGTCTGCATCAGTTACACTATGCAAAACATGATTTCTAATCCACTAGCCTCTCTAGGTAGAATAAGTATTCTCAGGTGAGTTCTCCTATTATAAAAGATTAGGACGTTAAGGAAAAATATGTTTCTAGGTAGAGTTTCTCAGAGCATATGCTTGTCTGACTGAAACACCCATTCGCTTTTCTCCCCAACAAGCTTTGCAAAGATTTACAGAAAATAAATAGGTGACATTTCACAACTAAATCATTTCCCAAATTAAATCCACCTTTTTCTCTACTGGAAAATAATGCCTGCTCCTTCCTGTTCCTTTCACAGACACACAAAATTACAGACAATTTTCCATGGATCAATGAAAAGAATGCTCACCCTCGGAGAGTCTCAATGCCCTCCCTCAGAACAAAGGACTCACTGAAAGGCGGCTGTTCACAATTAGTCGAAGAATGAATTGCTTCACTTGTTACCACCCTCCTTTAGCCTCAAGAGAGGGCTAGTGAGGAAAAAACCAAAAGGCAGCTGAGTAAGGGAGATGAGGAAGAGAAACCCAGCTTTGGAAATGCACACTGGGGTCATGGAACTCTGGATGGGATGCATGTTAGAAGCCCCAAAACACACACTTTTTTTGCATAAAATTTCAAGAGGTTCATGAACCGTCTGGCACCCATTCATGGACCCCAGAACTCCTGGCCTAAATTTCTAGAACTTACTCAACAACGTACTTGCCCACAGAGATGTATATATTAAAATGCTCTCTACCACATTCTTCATAGAAGCAAAAGATTGTAAACAACCCAAGGACCATCATGAGGGGATTAATTAGGTAAGATCATGACCATGATGAATGGGAAGAATGAACAAGTGCCCCAGGAAACCAAGGCCAAAATGTGTCCTTAGATGAAAAACACCAAGTCCAGAACCGGTCAAGTATGACTGTAGAAACACAGAATTCCTGAAAGGATACACAAGAAACTAGAGAAGTGTTTGTGCCTGAGATGGAGGCCTGGGTCATAAAGGATTTGGAAGAAAAATTACTTCTGTATCTTTAATCCAGGTTACTATGTTCTTAATTAAAAGAAAGCTAGTTGGAGATAGATAAATTGTTGAAGAGAAAAAAGAGACAGAGAGGATGATGATTTTAAAAGAACTTCTCCTCTAGCTGAATCCCAAAATATCCTCAGCCTTGAGAATAGTTGATACCGTAAAACATTTGGCATTAAGACATAAATAGGAAAGGATCTCATAAATTCTTTTCGCAGCTCGGGCTGCTGCTCAGAGCAGCTGAACCTTCTCTCCACAGTGTGGCTTTCCAGGCTTTTCCCCTTGCTGGACCAATTATGGGACATTATAGCAGCAGCGCCAATATTATGTTTAAAGGCCGTGTTATTCACTAAATACCCATTAAACCAATCTCCTTTTTCCATTTACAGTGAGCTTAAGGGCAATCCAGATGGTACAAATAACGCATATTCAGGTTTGACATGCACGAGGCCAGCCATCAAATAGCCATTATCAGCTTTAGATTCGTCAACTGCCCGCAGGTGTGTCCAGGTGAGAAGAATAGCGACCTTTCCAGAGACAGCTGGGCTCTCAGTCTCTGCACACCATCTCCATGCTCCCCCAAGGGCTGCGTCTGCCTTTGTATCTGATCAGTTAGCAACAGCGACAGAGGGGTTGCTTGGTAGCCCGGTAACAAGCTGTGCCTAGGTGTTCCCGAGCAGAGGACAGGACTGCATCTCCCTCCCACGCAGCCCACTCAGCGCTTCCCCCTGGGTTGGCCAAGAAGATCCAGCAGTGCCAGGAGGCTCCTCTGCAAAGCCAACACCCACTGGCCCTGTGTCTCCAGGGCCGCATTGGAAAAGGTCTATCAAAGGGGCCCCCCTGTTTACCTTTTTTTGACTGACAGGCACTAACTAAACTATCCCCCTATGACCTTGAAGATTTTTAAAAATGGGATAGACTAAAGCCTGGCCAACTTTTTCAATCTAGACAAGGCACAGAATCAGGACTGTTAAAGTCTTCAAGTGGACACCCAGGGGCACTGGCCCAGTAAGCTGGTGAGAACCGACAGCTTTCAGTCCCTGTGGTCCCATGACACGGCATGAAAAATGACAACCATCCTGGCCACCAGCCAGTTCCTGACTCTCCACTAAACGGAGAATAGCACACGATACTGAAATCATTCTGATGCGTGTGTCAGAGACAAGAGAGGCTGGAGGCAGGGGGCAAACTTTTTTCATGCCAACCCTCTATTACTTGAGCTCATGTTAGATGAATTTTTATTTCCTGATTATATCCCATGTAGGAAGTTGTGGGAGGTGGTGAGGATTAACCCAAGTGGAGAAGATATCTGAGTTCTCCATGAATAATTCATGCAGGACATAATCTGAACACAGATAATTGAGAACTGGATGTGCCATCACCGTCACTTTTGTACACTGATGTTCCCCAGGGTCTAGAGACCATCCCAGCCTACATGTGGCGGGAATATCAAATTACAGTGCCAGCTCGGGAATGTGAACAACTGTCTTCCCTGAAATCACTAACCAGTCACCAATCTGTTTCTCCCAATTCACTCAAGAGAGAGTTCTGTGCCAGGGAGGAGGCCCCCCAGTCTCACTGGCACAGTGCTGGTTCCTAAGCCCACAGCCCCCAGAAGAAGTGGGGAGGGCAGGGAACAAACGATTCCCCGTATGCGTCTTAAATAAATTCAAAGGGAAAGAAAGGCAGACACCTCTCCCTATGCCAAGCGGCCCATAAATTGGCCAAATGCCCTAAGTGAGCAATGCCTGGGCAAGGAAGGGGGTCTTATGTAGAAATTGGAACGCAACATAATCCTTCCAATACACTTCCCACTCCTCCAGGGGCAACTGCCCCACCTGCCCCTCCTCAGAGATTTAGCGACTGCCATCTGACTCTTCTGAAGGGATGTATTCCCTCCAGGTCCAGAGAAAAGGCATGACCTTGCTGTCATTGTTTTGAGGTTTACTGGCTTCAAACTGAACCAATGAGAGAAACATCCACAGTTTCCTAGATGAATCAAAAAGATGAAAGGCACATACATGGAAAGGAATATTCGGGGTCCATCGGAGAGGAGGAGGCAGAGGGACACAAACCCATACACTCTAACCCAAATCAGAGGGTCCTTGCCCACCTGTCCAAGTTGGAAAGACAGACAAAAGGCACTGTTACCTGCTGTGCACGAGGTAGGTAGTGTGGAGAGCAAATAAGAGAAGGTGGCCTGGGGCCAGCTTCCAGGTCAGTCATGTGCCAAAGTGGGGTAGGTAATTTGCAGAGACAGGACAGGGCACCTGGCATTTCCCTCGGTATCCCTCCGACCACCAGGCCCCAGTCTGTCCTGGCTCACTCAGCCCTGGGTCTGCAGCAGGGAGCTTGCCTGAAAGAAGCCCAGTTCTACCTATCCGGATGGAAAGTTCACTCTCAGGGAAGAGCAGCCTGGGACCCTCAGCATCAGACTTCTTCATCAACGCAGGGTCGAAACTGAGTGCCAGGGCCGTCTGGGGGTCTTCTGCACCCTGAAACAAGAAGCAGTGGCATCACTGTAACACCTCTACTATCTTCAGTGCCCCGACCCCTGCTGCTCACAGTTGTCCAGGCCACTTGCCCATCTCTACCAAGAGCACCACAGTTGGGCCAGTCCTGGGCCAGATCCAACTGTCAGGCCAGGCTGGGTCACTAGGAAGATGGCAAGCTTTCTGGTTGCAGAGCTTCTGGGGTGACAAAAATGGGACCTGGGGAGTCGGCACTGATCCCAGAAATGGGAAAAACACATTCAAGGAGAGATGAGGCCGGCACATCAGCACCCGGCACTATGCTCCATCACCGCAGGGCAAAGGGCAAAGCGGACTCCATCCTGAACTGAGAAAAGCACCTGTATGGCAAGAGCGCCCCCAGGGCGGCCTCAGTATGGGAACCAAGATCAATGCTTACAGGAATTCATCACCTTCACATTTCTCACAAGATCAGAAGTGGAGGACATTCAAACCACAGCACCTCAAAGGAAGGAAACTGGGTCTCAGAGGACACATATTTGGACTGCAGTCCAGAGGGCCTTCCAACAACCACATCACCCCGCTGCTTTGTCTGGAACTAGTTAATACAACTGTTTCTGCATTAACTAAGCAGAGCGTTTATTTTGATCCCCATGTTTAGTGAACACACATTTACTGACTGCCAACTCTCTGGATACTAGGTGAGCAAGACAAAGCCCCAGCTCTGATGGAGCTGAAGTTCCAGGTAGGAGCGAAGAAGTGACTCCAGGATGGGGCCGTGAGCTTCTCTTCCAAAGGCGTCAATCAGTGGGAACCCTCAACCCTGATGACACCTTACAAATGCCCAGGACCCCAAGGGGAGTAAGGAAGTCGGGAGACCCCACCAACACAAACACCTAGAAGCTAAGGGAAGGTGAGCAGAATCATCTTGATAAGGAAAATCACGTATTTTTTTAAAACCAGGCAAAAACAGTCCCAAACAAACAAAAGTTTTCATTTAAAATTTGTGTAATACAGGAGCGGAGAAGGCTATGATCCAATCACTGAAATGCATCTATTCATAAGGAAATACTAAAACTCTCTTCTTGACTAGGTTTCTTTCATGAAGGAATCCCACAGAAGTTATGCCTGGTGTGTTTACACACACACACACACACACACACACACACACACACACACATTTTATATTCTTATTGATCAGGGATCAGAAAAAGAATCTAATGGGTCAGATATTTTATTTCATTATTTCTTTCCAATGAATTGTTGAACATGAAAACATAAACTCTTCTTCTCACATCTTCACATTTGTCCAGTACATCAATATTGTCCCAATCACTCGCTTGCAACGTCGTCTATAATGCTCTGTAATAAGATGCACACACCTCATTTAACCTCGTTTTAAAGAGAGGACAGCCCTTGTAGTTCTGTTCAAGTCACCTTGTGTAAGTTCTCAGGCCCCCCGCAGAATACCAGGGGCTGCAGGACGTCACCTGCTCTGTCACTGGGAGAAATACAGAAAGGCCGCCTGTCACACTGCATCACAGTCAAGGCTGACACTCCAGATGGACAGAGTCCTGGAGACAGAAGGGACTTCGAGAAGGCCAGTCTCTTCCCCTGAGAAGCCCCTTCTCACCATATCCCCGAGTGACAGCTGGTGTCTGTGCCATGTGCCGTGAGCCCCAGAGTTGTAGCTTTGTTTGTTTATGTACTTTATTTCTAAGTCCGTATCTCATGCTGATGTCTGAGGAATCATTGCAGCAATAAAGCCGTTTTGCTACAAGAGTGTGTCAGCTGCTTTTCCTTCCTTTGTCTCCCTTCTTTTTATAATGTGAGTGATGCGTAACTGGGGGAAGGATCAGGAAAAGAACCACTTCATCACAGCAGAAATGCAGCAGCATTAATATGCTCAAAGATGCTTATTTGACTGGAGCCCATTTAGTACAGCGCAGCTTGGAGAAACCCTGGTTTTACTGAGAATGATGATTTTCAACAGGGGTGATTCTGCCCACGCAGCTCAGCCCCAGGGACCTTTGGCAATGGGCATTTTTGTATGTGGGGTTCAGGGGAAGGGTGCTGGCATCTGGTGGGTAGAAGCTAGGGAAGCTGCTAAACATCCTCTGGGGCACAGACAAGCCCCCCAACAAAGAATGATCTGGCCAAATGTCAATAGTGCCAAGGCTGGGAAACCTGCTTTAGAAAGGTTTAGGATGATCAGGCCCCAAAGCTCCCTGCGTTACTGGTAATTCTGAGACTTACAGACCCTCTTTTGCTATAAAGATAAAAATTTTGCTACTTTCCCTTGGAAGCCTACCGCCCTTCATGTATTCGGCAAATTCTTGTTTAGCATCCACTGCGTACCAGCACTATTTCAGGCTCTGGCGATGCACAACAGCCAAGCCCCTGGTCCTCATCAATCATGCATTCTCCTTCCAGAGACAATCAGCTCTCAATACTGAGTGAAACAGAGTGCCAGGTAGTGATAATGTTAAGAAGAAAAATAAGCCACAGTTCTCACAGCCGTCCTAGTTTGACAGCAACACGCACTGGGTTCTAGCCCTGTGCCAGGCATGGGTTTAGCATTTTTTGTGTGCTAGCTCTTTACGAAATGGAAAGATGGGCTGCTCCTTCAAATGAGATGCTAAGGGAGGCCTTTCTGCGAAGGTAGTGTCGAATGAAGACTTGAAAATGAGGGGAAAAGCCACGCTGATTTCTTAGGACAATGTTTCAGGCAAGAAACAGCAGGGCATGCCTCCCCCTTCCCCACGATATCCTGTGACCATTTTATCAACCTATGTTCTTTTCATTTTATCCCTCTATATTCTGCTGGGTGTATTGCTTTATTTCAGTGCAGGCGGGTGGGGGTACTGAGGAAATCCCTCCCCAGCTTCACTTAGAAGCTGCCCTTTTAAAAGCCAGACAAGGCCGAGCATGCCTGCCCGGACCCACCCCTCCTATAGCTCGAGCCCACAGTGGGCCTTCAGAAGGAGAGGTGCCACGGAGAGCTTCCCCTAAGCTCCGTGACTGGCACCACTGTCCACGTGTCCCTGAGCCCAGCACCAGCTGGCCTCCCAGGGCTCCCTTCCAAATCCCTTCTGGGATTCCCGACACCCCCACCCAGCACTTTCAACTGCTGATGAAAACACAGAAACCTGTCCCTTGAAATTTCAAAGAACAGCCCCTGTGGGAGATGTCAACCCCGCTTTGATGGCTTTACCATGATGTCCAGGAAGGTGAGAGAAAAATCAGGAAGCTCCTACTTGGTCAAAGGGGCTCTCATCCTACAGGGCTACAGCACCCCTGGCTCCACAGGGCCCCGTCTGTCCCCCGAGGACGAGCACAGAGACGGCAGTGAGGAGGCACTGCCTCAAATAAACACTGCCTTGGCCGGGGTGGGAGTGACCTCGAGCCCGGGGAGAAATCCCTGCTCTCTGTCGCCTCTGGCTTTGCTGACGGCAGCACACCCCTCTTTCCTTGACATTATCGCTCTTACATTTCGGGGGCCTCTTAAAAAAATCTCTGCAAGCTTTGCATTCACACTACTTCACTCCTTGCAGCCCTGTGAGGACGGCGAGGTGAGAGCTTGAGCTCTCAGGGCAAACATTTGACTAAGGCAAGCTGTTCCCGACTCTCCGCCTCAGCCCTGAGAGCCCGGCGGCTGCCCCCCAGCAGGACCCCGAATTGCTCTTCTCGCTCTGGCAGCTTCAGCCGGGCTCCTGGGGCTTTGGAGAGTTGAGGGCTGCTGTGTCACCTTGTAGCTCACACATGTTAAGGTGCCCAATGTCCAGACTCCCTCCCAGGCTCTCAGACTCCCTTTCCTCCTGCCTCTTCCCCTCCCTCCCTGAGGTCCTTTCCCCACCCTGTTCCCCCATCCCTGCTGATGCCTCCAAACCCAGCTCAGTGCAAAGCAGTGGGGAGGCAGGGGGACTGCTGGGAGGCACCTGGCAACCCACCTATCCAGGGCCACAGAACTTGAGATCTCTGTCTTCCTATGACAGAATTATTATTATTATTATCATCATTATTATTATTATTATTAACGGTTTGGGGCAAGTCCCTGGCTCAGAATAAACAGAGCAATTTCTGCCCACTCTAGAAAGGCCTGCAAAGAGGCAGGAGCTGGAGAACAATTGGCATTTTCCAGAAGGAAAGAGAGAGGAGAAAAAGAGAAAGGAGGAGGGAATAAAATGAGGGGGATGGGCAGAGGGGAGGGAAAGCGACCCTGAGATACACCTCCCTTGGAAGCAAAAAGGCGTTGGAAAATAACCTGTGCATTTCCTTCAAGAAATAAAATCCAGGTACTGTTTCCCAGGGTTTGCTGCCCCAGGCACGTAGCGGACAGCTGCTGGTTACTGATGTTTCTAGAGCCCCAAAGAAACGAGTCAGAAAAGGAAAAGCCTAGAATGTAACCAACAGGATGCAGTACCTCCAGATGAAGTTGCTAATGGCAAAGGAAAGCCCCCCATGCAAAGCACACTGGGTAAATGCCATCCAGCACCAAAGCTCCCCCTGTAGCCCCCCAAACTCCCTGCAAGGAACCTGATGCGCTGCTCTGAGCCCCAAGAGTAGCCTCGCCTGTCTCTGGTTCTTCCCCCATTGGGATGTGTCATCACTACTAACAAGTGTCAGGAGAAGGTGAGCAGCCGGACCTCTGACCCTGGGCACACCTCCTGTGGTGCTGACTCGGGCTGGGGGAGCCCTGATCACTCTGTGCTTCCCTGGCCCCACAGGGCGCAGTCTCTTTCATTGGGTTTGTCAGAGGGTCAAAACTCCCTGATAAAGGGCAGAGGGAAAGGTCAGAGGATTGATTGGTTCCCCCTTCCAGCTACAGATAAAATGAGGCTGGCGTTCAGGGTGCACTGATGCTGGGGAGGGGACTTGGAGGCCTGTGTGGGGGCTTTGCCTCCTCCCCGACCCCGGCCTCTGCCTCCTGCCATCCCCGCTTACCCAAACACACAGGTGATGTCAAATAACAGATGCTGGTTTTATTACTGAGAAATTGTTATAATAACGACACTCATAATGCAATCTTAAATTATTCCACATAATGAAAAAAAAATTAAATGTCATCCCTGATCACCAGCCAGAATATGGATGACGCTTACATAATAGATGACCTTCTCTCCCGGGGAGCCCAGCAACAGCCTGCTGCCCAGGGCCAGGCTGGCTCAGGGTGACAAGCAGCTGGCCTCAAAGCAAACAGGGACACAGAGCAACACAGACACTGAGACAGAGGGTGCAATCCTGCCTCGGGCTCTGTCAGGCAGAACACTACCGTCTTCCTAGCCTCGCTCGGTTTGCTTACATGTTCGGGGATCATGGGTCACAGCCAGGAGGCCTAAAGACAGGGAGAATGACAAGCCAAAGTACCTGATCCCCACTGGTTTCTGAAGCATGATCTCCCTTGCCTGAGTGCACTAGGATTGTGCCTCTGACCCAGCTTCAGTCCCTTCTCCCTAGTGCAACAGCACGACACCCAATCGGTGGCCAGTGAGGCAGGTTCTCAAGCTTCTAACTGTTCCACACTTGATGCTTTTAAAATGCTGACTGAAGAAGCCTGAGCCCCCTCGTCCAGAAGCCTTCCTGGATAAACCCGGCCTAGCCTGGAGCATACATGCCTCCCTCTCTGTGCTCCCCTGACATCCCACATGTGCTTCCACCAACACGCTTAGCAAACTGCACAGTGACTTCCGGTTTCCTTGACCGTGTCGAAAGCGTGAGATCCTTAAAGCCAGAGCTTTAAGTGTCTTCCAGCTCTACTGCCGGGGCCCAGCGTAGCGTCGGTGTCCATCATTTGGTTCACGTGCCAGGATGAAGGGCACTGCAAAATCTCCAAAATGAGAGGGGAAATGTGTAACATAGAAAACAAAGACAGGCGGCCACCAAATGTCCAGGCCTTGAGAAAGAAGGGTCAGTGCAGAGAGGAAAAGAGAAGGCTTCCAAGTGTTAAAGACATACATACTAGCTAATGGCAAAAAAGCATGATTTTCCACCCACCCCCTGCCTCTGTCCTCTTAATGATCATGTAATGGCCTCCATATCAGCTCTGAGCCACAGAGGGGGGCGTAGCTACCTACAGCGGCCCCACCCCCAAAGGCTCCATCTCCACTCCCCTCCCTGGCAGAAACACTCAAGAGTGACGTAAGCCGGCTCCCTCCCCTTAGGTAAGACCCTCCCACTCTGAGGCCCCGCCCCCTCCAAGCCCACACCTTCCAGCTTCCTCCCATCTCCTCCAGGACCTTAGTCTGAAGCTTCACAA
Organism: Manis pentadactyla; assembly: GCF_030020395.1. Classification (NCBI taxonomy): domain Eukaryota; kingdom Metazoa; phylum Chordata; class Mammalia; order Pholidota; family Manidae; genus Manis; species Manis pentadactyla. The sequence continues at coordinate 182,702,210 of NC_080022.1, forward strand.
TAGGGGAAGGTAATTACAGACTTCTAGCTATGGTTAAGCCCTGGAAATTTGCTATTGCTCAAATTCTTTTTAGAGACAATACCTTCTCCTATTTGTAATGCCACATTATTATTCATAATCAAGTCAATTTCAATATGTAAGACAGATTTTAAAGCACCATAGCAGCTCTACAAAGATGCAGCTCTAGGAAAGCCTACACAGCAAGTCCTGCAAGCGCCCTTCCCAGCAGGCAGACCTACGCCAGGGTTCCCAAGAGGGAGGCCCTCCCCGAGCGTGGGTGACAGGGCCATGGGGCTTGGCACAGTTTTCCAGATCAATGTGCTTTTTCTTGTAACTTGAGATGTAACTTTTCTTTGAAACAATAAGACAAATCTGAAGGAATGCAAGTACCCACAGATAATGAGGCATTTTCTTTCTAATACTTCATGATCATCCATCCCTCTTCACCTACTCCTAGACCCAGGAGAATTCAACCAGAGAATCTAGACCTAGAATTCATTAAAATACACCCATTTAATCCATTCTGAGCCTCTTCTGGCTCTTCAACAGTTTGAGATCCCCCACCTGGTCTCTCTCAGGCAAACTTTTCTGAACTGTTATCCTTTCAGAGGGTATCAGGCCCTCCAAAAATCTGTTGAAAGACCAAGTCTCTCTTCCCAGAAAAAAAATGAATGTGTATCATGCATTTATTGCTAGGTAAGAAAACACCCCAAGGCTTAGTGGCTTAAAAACCAGCCAGTTATTATTGCTCTTAAGCCTACAGTCTGCTGGGCACCGCTGCTGATCTGCCTAGGATTGGCTAATATTCCCTGGTCTCGCTGTGCACCTGTGCGCAGCTCACAGCTCACCTGGGGGCTGGATGGTCGAGCACCTGCATCTGTCAGCCAGCAGGATGTTGGCCCCAGTTGGCCGACTGTTGACTAGGAGACCTGGATTCTTCTCCAGGTGGCCTGTCATCCTCCAGCAGGCTAGACTGAGCCCATTCATATGGGAAACTCAGGGTTTCAGAGGCAGCAAGAGAAGTCAAGTGCTGTTCAAGTCTCTGCTTGTATCACATCTCCTAGCATCCAATCGACCACAGCAACTCAATGACCATCCAGACTGAAGGGGTGGATGAACCCACTGTACCTCTTGTTAGGAGGGTCTAGTGTCACCGTGTCAGAATATGGATGAGCACTTTTTGCAGCCTACCCACAGCACATATACACAGAAATACAAAACACTGTGTGCAATGTCAGGAAGCCCATGAAGTCCAGGCAGCCCTCCATGGATCTAGGCTACAAACAACTGCTCTAGATTAAACCCACAAACCAAAATCTCATTGCCTAGAACAACGCTTCTCCAATAGGAACCCCAGGACACATTCACAGAGGTCTGAAAGAGGTCAATAAAAATTTTTTAGTTTTGTATTTTCACTTAAATGGTAATTGAAAGAAAAAAATAATACCAAAAATCTGAATCACTCAGTGACCCCTTTATAGCCAAATCCCAGTGCGGAATTCCGGTCCCTTTGCTGGCGATGGTGTTTACGTGTTTACGATGAGCTGGTAGCAAGCACCACTTCTTTAACTGAGGGCAGACTCACTAGACAGGTGACTGCAAGAGCCAAGCTCAGGCCACATCACTTCATGGAGCCCAGTGTGGAGGGTGGAGGCTTCCAAGCAGATCCAGAACAGCGGCAGTAGAGCTGACTCCATCCACCAGCCCTTGAGGCACAGACTTGCTAGAACCAAAGCTTGGTGATCAGTTCCACTGGCACTTGCAGCTGGCGGCTTATTTTTAGCAAAACGCCATTGGCCACATCCCGAGAATGTTGTTGGTTTTGATTTTATCGATTTTATTCTTTTGATGTGAACTGAAGAAGTTTCTGGTTTCATGACTGCTGAGCCAAAAGCAGAAGGCTTAACACACCTAACTTTATGCTCGTGCATATTCGTGCTTATAAACAAACATGTATTCAACAGTACCGTAAAAATAGCTCAAATCAGCACTGAGAATGTGTGAGTTTTATTTCCTTTAAAATGAATACGTATTATCAGTCAAGTAGGAAAATCACCAGCCTACCACGTCGAACAACAGGTTCTCCTCCATGCGTGCCTCCCCGTCAACAACTGCCATTCAAAATACAGCCACCTCGGCAGATCAGTGTGTCTCATCCTACCCAATCGAAAAGTTCTGGATAAGATTCGACCCTTTCTTCTTCAAATAAATGTATTGGTGGTGATTTGGGGGGAAAATAAATAAATAAATACAGCCATCTCTGCTTTCACACTGCATACTAACACCGAGAACTTAACAATCCATAGTGACCTAATGGTTGTTTTTCTATGCTCAAAATAATAGCTTGGTCATTATGACCTGTTTAGGTCACTACTCTCTGCACCTGCTGTAGTCAAAGTAACATGCCGACTGAGACACCATGCACACCTCTATGTGCGACAAAAGTCTCCCTACTGACTCCTTTTGTTCTGAGCTGCAGTTTCCCAGAGCTCCTAGTTCCGTGAGATACTCTGAGAGAAAGGATTCCATGGACAAAAATGGAAAGTTTGGGATAGTCCATACATAAGCAGATAAAGACTGAAATTGCACAGCAAAGATCTCGTTTTGTTTAATCCTTCAATTTCCCATACCGATTTGGCCACATATAAAACCTATTAATATTCATCAGATAAAGCTTTAGGGAACAGTGCTCCAAGCAATTCACTGCTGTGCCCAATGCTCAGATTATTCAGCAAAATATTTCTCCTTACCCTGCAACATGATCACATTTTATCCAGAAAAATGAAAAGGGTGGTTGGAGTACCTTGGCCTCAAATCCCTATCACTTTCATAAACAAAGGTCTGTTTATCACCCTTAAAGATGAGTCAGTGGGATCTATCATCTGTGTGTATATGCTTCCCCCCTTGTGAGCACACTAGGGAGAGAACAGGGAAACCAAGCAGGTAATTATTCTATAAAACCCAGCCTTTTTTGTTTTTTTAAGCCACAATAAAATAATAATAATAAAATCCAGTCCTTCTATTATCAGTGCTGGAAAAGAGATCTTTATCACAGCACAGCTGAGGCGAGAAAAGGCTAAAGTCTGGCTTGTCACTAATCTTTACAGCTTTGACAACTGTAAAATGATTTTTCTTGACTCCACAAAAAAAAAAAGAGCAAAGGAGCCATCCATAAACAGTCATGCCCCACAGTACCGGCTGGCTGCTCAAGAGGCCTCCTCCCACAGACTTCTGGACAGGAACAGAGCACCGGAACCATGCAACCCCAGATCCAGGGTGAGCACAGGCAGAGGACATGGCTGGGCTGGAAAGAAGTATCCTTGGTATTGACCCCAATGTCACAGCGAACAAGCGTGCACAAACCCGCTTGTCTACACCGCGCTCAGCTTCTAATGTGCCTTTTCTTGTATCAGCCCACTGATCCTCAATATCTTCTTGTGGTGTAGATTGACAGGTGACATCATTCCTCCTGTTATGGGCCAGACTATTCCCCCCACAAAAAATCAAATATTGAACTCCCAACCCCGGCACTTCAGAGTGGGACTCTACCTGAGGACAGGAGCTTTTAAGAGGTAAAATTCAATTCAAATTAAGTCTTATGGTGGGTTCTACTGGCATATGACTGTTGTTCCTAAAAGAAGTGGGCATTTGGACACAGACATGCATGGAGAAAAGACAATGTGAAGACACAGGGACAGGATGGCCATCTGCAAACCAAGAGTGAGGCCAAGAACAGACCCTTTTGCCAGCACTCTGCCAGTACCTTGGTCTTGGGCTTCTGCCTTCCAGAACTGGGAGTCAATGAATTTCTTTTGCTTAAGCCTCCCAATCTGTGGTACTTTGGTACAGCAGCTCTAGCAGATGAATACACACCCCATTTTCCCTTTGAGGAAACCGAGTCATACAAGCTAATGACGAACTTAACATGAGCCTATTAACCAGAGGCACAAGCAGGATTTGCACCCAGAACTCCTGACTCCCATCTTATTCTTCCCACAGCCACGCAACCAGGAATGGACTAAGGCAATGTATCTTCAAGAAGTAACCCCATCAATATCAAGGGGTATGTGTGGGAATGTGCACACACCAGGTGCAAGTTGTGCGTGCACTATATTCAGCAGAGAGAGATCTGTCTGAGCACGGTGTTCACATAGAGGGGAGATCAGCGCCCTGTCTCTCTGGTCCTGGTAGAATCCCAGAGATACGGAACCATGAACCTCAACTTCTTCTCCACCTACATACTATGGCCCATGAAAAGTCACTTCACAGGGGCAGGTAGATGGAAACTAAAGCAGGATTCTATGGGGCAATCACCCATCCGAAAATCCAGGTCTCCAGGCTTTAAGACAAAAACTGAGAAATGTGACTACTTTTGTTAACGGTGGCCTAAAATGAAAGGTAAGACAGAGACTGGTCATTCAAAGGGACCAAGGTACCCTCAAGTGCCATGCTGGAGGCACTGAACCTTCCGATACATTCAGGGAACCAATGTCGAGGGAACTGGGGAGACAAGCACAGACTCCAACGGAGCAGGAGAGAAAGATTTGCAGCAGGTTTGAGATGTCAACACAGGTTCAGTTTGTCCCCTAAACCATTTGTCTCTTAGACCATTTCAGGCAAAGCGTGACTTTGCCCATAGGCCATGGGGGAGTGAGGCCTGGAAGGACAGCGGGGCCGGGACAGGATGTTGGTGGGCACTGTGGTGTGGGGACGCCTTCCCACGCTGTCACTGGCCCTCACTCATCCTCACAGCAGCCCTTGCTTCCACCAGTTCCTCAGCCTCCCACCCTCACTCACAGCCAGCAGTCCACCATCCCCACGGGGCCTTGACCAACATGGTCTGAAAACAAACCGATTCTGAAAATAATCCTTCCACCTCCTGATAATTGCTGCCTCCAAAGCTGAGACACACAGCTTCCTAAAAGGAACCGTCGACCAGGGTTACACAGTCCAAAGTAAGCTGGCTGGAAAAAGTGGAATCGGGGGCTAGTTAGTGACTCAAAGGTGGGCAGGGAGGGGAGGGGGGCACACTTAGGGTGAGGGTGGAAATCCCTGTGCGTTTTTATACCAAGGAAATAGCATGCAAATCGCATGCAAACCACTTCAAAAGAGAAGCTGTGGCTTTGAAGAACAGACTTTTTTTTTTAATGGCTTTATCCAAGGCAAAACTGCTTGGAGCAGAATTAATTATTGAGCTAACGCTGGGCTCGATGAGGCCTTGGCAGCTGAAAGGCACCGAAGCAGCAGCCTGCTTCTAAGGAACGATCTTCTGCTTCCTGCCATGCGTATGTGGGCCTCTCTTTCCCAAGCCTAAGGTCCAAAGCAAACAACCAAGTCGAGACACACAGCATGACTGTACGAGTTTCCACTGCCGACAACAAATCGCACAGACTCGGTGGCTGAAAGCAACACTCATTTCTTATCGCTCAGTTTCCACGGTTCAATAATCCGGGAATGGATTAAACTGGGCCCTTAGCTCAGGGTCTCAGCAGGCTGAAATTAAAATCACGGGGCTGTGAGCTCATCTGAGGCCCGGGGCTCTCCTCCAAGTGTCCTGCTTGTTGGCAGAACTCAGTTTCTTGTAGGCCAGTGACTGAGGTCCCCCTTTTCCTGCTGGTCATCAGCTGGGGACTGGGCTCTCAGCTCCTAGAGGCCCCCTCACACCCTTGCTTGCGCCCCCCACCACCACTGGCAGTTCACACCATGGTTGCTGGCTTCGAGGCCTGCAGGAGATGCTATCTCATTCCAAATCCCCCTGACTTCACTAAGGGCCCAGACCCTCTTTTAAGGGCTCGCCTGATTAGGTCAGGCCCTCCCAGGATCATCTCTCTTTGGGTGAACTCAAAGTCAACTGATAGAGGACCTGAGCTGTAACCGGATGGGGGTGAAATCCCATCATAGGGGCTAGGGGGAGACTAGATTCTATGGTGTGCACACCAGGGCGAGCAACAATACGGGGTCACCTTGGAATCGCACCTACCACAATGTCACAGAACAAAGCATCTGACATCTTACCTGCAAGACCTCTGTCACCCTGAGATTCCTATAGTCTGTGTTTTCCCTTAGATGACTGAACTGGGAGCCATGTTATGGACAGGATGTAACATTCTACTGATTCTCTGTAGCACAAACCTTCCATCGGAGCCTTAACCTCACAGACCAAATGCAGTGTCTTCCGAGCCACTGGTCAGCCATGGCAGGGTTCCATGTTCCATGTTCCAGACATCCTGCCACGCGGAGGCTTCAGCTCAGCCACCACGGGGAAGCCAACTGACCCTCTAGACAGAGGAAGTGTGGTGCCCCACAGCCCACTTTTAGGGGCCCCCCCAAAATGTTTTGACTTCTCTTAGAATCAGAAGAAAACAATGAATAATAATGAATATATAATAATGAATCCAGCCTGGATTATAATCATCCTTATACCAACCTAGCTATAAAATATAATTTTTTAATCTTGTTTTTGGTGGAGGAAGGGGCCCACAAAGACAAAAGCTCCTTACGGCCCAAGAAAGTCCACAGGTGGGCCTGGCAGTGCTGCCCCTGCGAAGTACACATCGGCTTTCCTTGCACGGCTGGATCCACGGTGACTCCAGGGGACACCTGAGCCTGTGTCCTGATGATGCTGATCTTTGGACTAAGTGAACTGAGAACACTAAGCGACAAATCAGGATAGTTTCCAGGCCACTGCGGGACAGTGCTGATATGCTAATTAGTCAGATGGGAACAAATTAGCCCTCAGTTATCAACACAGGGCTCATGAGGCCATGTTTGGTCCCTGGATGATTCGCTTCGTTTTGCTGGAGTCCACGGGTTCTGCTGGACTCCCAATTCCCACCAAACACCTCACAGCTGGGAGCGGATGGCCTCCGGGGGGACGCAAGGTTAGCAATGAAGCAATTAAAATCCTTCTCAAATGCCAGAAAGTGGGCATAAAACTATTTATTATTAAGAACATCAACAGGATCATCATCTTGCTCAAAAAGAAAAAGAGGAGGAAGAAAGTGAGCCTGTCACTGGGTGTTGAGAGGTGAGTATTGGGTGCTTGGGCACTGGGGTGGAACGGGGTGGGGAGACAGCAGCAAGAGTTGGGGGAAAGAAAGGATGGAAAGGCACCAAGGTGGGTAAAGGTGTGAGGGAGAGGGGCACCAAGGTGGGTACAGGTGTAAGGGAGAGGGGCACCAAGGTGGGTACAGGTGTAAGGGAGAGGGGCACCAAGGTGGGTACAGGTGTAAGGGAGAGGGAGAGACTTCACGGTGGGGAGGAAACCAGGATGGGCAACACCGGAGGGGCGGAGAGGCAGGGCTGCCCCGCCACCCCAAGAGCTGTGAAACGGAACAGAGAGGAAGCTCCCTTAACCACCTCCTTCATCGCTCACAAGCACGGGGCTTCTCACCGGATAAGGCCTGCCCCACACTCAACCTTCTATAAATCCACACGTGTCCAGTTCCAGACAAAGATAGCAGCAGCTCTCACTCCTTGGAAAGGAGATTCCCACCAACCACGCCTCCCCTAAGTTTCCAAGCCGCTCACGTGCTGCATCTCAAGGAAAAAGCCCTGGGCTGCAGGGTGGGAGCTCACCACCCCCCGGATAGGGCGACAAGCCCACCAAGTGACAAGCCCAGCAGAAGGCAGCAGCACAGCCCCTCCACACCCACAAGGGCACCCAAAGGGCAGGGGCGGGAGTGGCCCCTCTAGCGGCATAGGGTAGAGGGCTGCCTTTTCTCCGGCACAGGTTCCAGCAGGCACACACAAGAAGGAAGGCCCAGCTCTTCCGAGGATGGATTCCCTGGGCTTCAGGGCTGAGAAAAGCGTGACGCCAGACAAGCTAGCCCGTGAGGATTACCTGTGGATAACAAATCCCTCCCTAGGACTTGGGAAGCAGAGGGAGTATCTGCAGGTAAAGAAAAAATACGTTTGACTGTTCCGAAGGGGAAAGCACTTCCCAAAGTTCATGAACTTGCTCCTTTTTACCACAGAGAACGCGCCCTGCTGAAACGACCACACACACGGGAGCAGGCGTGGCTGTGTCCCTGGTACTTGGAAGACCCAGATGACACACACCCATGGCAGAAGTCCTGGAATTGGCCTCCACATCACAGTGCCGCCCAGGAAGGAAGCCACAGGGATGATGTGTCCTCGGGTATCTGAGAGAGACGGACTAACTTATGAGAAAAATCACAGGTGCCCCTTCCCATACTAGAAAGACCGTCCATCATGGAAAGCTTCAACTGCCAGAGGAAAGCAAGAACACACACTCATCAGAGACAAAAGGTACTGATTGCTTTTCTCCATCATGTGCCCACAGGTGAACATCCCCACTGTGCACCTTCAGAGCCGATGCACGAGGCCAGCAAAGCAGCCTCGGATTAACTGGAGAGCCGCCTGGAGAGACAGCTACTGCCAGGATAGGCGGGATCAGAGAGGGGTGACTACTCAGGGCGGGCGAGCTGTGTGCTGACCTGCCCTGGGCCACGCGGCTGAGGAGAGCGCTGTCCTCTGCAGGCCCCACGTGGGCAGCTACCACTGTTCCGACTCCCCTCCCTCCCTGCCCCTCCTCCCCCAGCATCACTGGGCATCTGAGGAGGAGGGAAAACCGCTGTGCTCTGCCCGCCCAGGGACCTGGAAAGTAGTGTTGGGATTTGGTAGCAGAAGCAAATGCCCATCTGGAAAATGATCTGTTGCCCAAGAAACCTCAGGAGCTATGGGGACCAGCAAGAAGAGAAGGTGTCCCTTACTGAACTTAGAGGAGCACCCAGGGCAGGGAAACATGGGCGCCCAAGGCTCAGCGCGGCAAACAGTTTGGACCGAGTCTTTACAAACTGACTGCTTGATACTGCCTCCCTCCCTCCTCCCCCCACCGCAATTTCTAAGACCCCAAAATTGTGTGGAGGGAAGTAGGGGAGGGTCTGAAGGGCTACTGGCTGCGCTGAGGACCCCAAGGAGGGAAATGACCACTGGGCTGTCAGAGCCCCCAGTCCCCCTGCCTATGTGCCACCTGCCTCTGCAGGAAAGTTAAGGGGTTCGATGTGTTAACTGGAGCCCAAACATGAGACACACCAAACACACGTCCCAGTTACTGGGGAGAAGGAGACACTGACAATAGTGACTCCATGACCAAAGATGACAGATGTTGGTCTTACCTTTGATATTTTTTAAAAAACATTAAACCCAGAGGATACAGTGAGGTGAGCTGTGTCTGGAATATCATGGCCTCTGGAGTAATCTCCCCAGGCCTGGCATTCCAGCCACGAGGCAGAGCCCCTAAAATGGAACTGTCCTGCCAGAGTCTGGGGAATTGGTCCCCAGGGAGAAGAAGGCCAGTGGCCGAGGCACCGGCTCACCACACTTGAGCCAGGGTTTCCCAGTATCTGTGGGGCCACTCAGCTTTGGCTCAAATGATTTTTAGAAGTCCCCAAGCCATTTAGCCTTTATGCTTTCAAGAGTTCAAAGGCCAGCTTTTAAAAAATAAGCAGGAAAAATAATCATGAAATAATCCAGGATCAATCGTAGGGTTACAGAAAAGATATCCCCAAGAAGGAATTGCATGTTTCCTTGGAACCACGAGTAGATCTCTGCTTCTGCTTCTCACGGTCACAGCTTTCTCACCTTTCCATCTGCAATGCCGGGAAACGAGCTCAGTACAGGTGAGGGGCTACAGCGTTCGGGACCCAGCCACCCCACACTGATACAGGCGCTCCCCTTTCTGCCAGAAACAAAGGGAATTCTGAGCATGTGTGCTGTTGAACTGCCAGAGAGGCAGGAAGAGAAGCCCCTAATGAGAGAAAATACGTAACAGCCCCATCAGCTTAATGTCTACATGAAAGATCGAGCTTTTGACATCTTGCTGAGGACAAACCACTGATGAGTATTAAGTCAGCTGTAATACCCCAGGATTTGCCCGGAAGGCTCTCTCATTGGATGCCTATTAAAAAGGCAACCGGAGATTAGCTAAGAGAACGGCAATCCAGGGAGGATCCTGAGTCAAAGGACCTGAGTCCTGGGGTCACAATGGGCATTCAACCTCCCCAGGGGGTGAGAGGCAGCCTCCCCACCAGAAGCAAAGCAGAGAACCAGTGGGAACTCCCTCCTCCTGGAAGGAGGCCTGTAAGGTCACCTCACGGGCCAGCGCTGGCTCCCCAGTGTTCCCTCCTTCACTGCACCTGGTGGGACATTTGGGACTCAGCGTCCCTGCCCGCCTCCCCCAGTGCCCAGAACACAGGCGGACTGTCGGCGGTAGCTCCCCGCGCTGCCGGTGATATAACCAAGAGGCTGATGATTCTGCCTCTGAATCACCCAGACCTCCTGCTTCTCAAATTCCACGCTTTTTGATCAATCTTTGCATGCCAAAGAGCGAATCAGGAGGAGGGGAAGGGAAAGCACCAGGTGACCGCTCACTTACCATGGTCATTTCTTACGACACATTTGGGAATGGTTGAGAATTTGAGTTAAAATGAAACTTTTTGGTAGCTAGTTATCTCTAGAACCTGCTTACAGAAATAATCAAGGTTTGTGTTAGCCATCCCTCACACAACACCCACACAAACACTCTCTCTCTTCTCTGAAAATCAGTTTCTCAGGTGGCAAGAAAGAAACTCTGGGTTGATTGTCCAGCTCTACCTCCCACGGAAATGGTACAATACCTCCAATTTTAATGAAAATCTCACCCGCTAGCCCCAAACCCCTCCTGACTGAGAATGTGTTTCCTCCTACTTTCCATCCAGACAGAGGGCAAACATAAAAATTAAGAGACTGGGACCATCAGCCCCTGTGATCAGTAGCTCTTCAAGGAAGTTTGGCTCCAACAGGAGCAGGAAACAGATTTTGGTTCTGCAGCTCCTGGGATGAGGGGGCAGGCCGGAGTGTGAGGGCCGCACTCGCGGGTCACCTCTTCCTTCCCCTGAAGGGCCGCCCCCAGGACAACTCCTGCTGGGAGCCCACGCCTCCCTGAATGCCCCCACCCCCACCCGGCAGGTGCACACACCTAACCTGGTTTGTAGGTTATTAAATTAAAGGCTGTGGAGGGGCTGCGGACCTCCCACTGAGCTCTTTGGGGAGAAGAGATTTTATCTACAAAGCATCTCTGGTTTGCAGGAAGGAGCCGAAATTCTGACTCTGGGACCAAGCATGCAGATCCACGTTCCAACCTGCTGGCACTCAGGCTTCCCTCCAGAATGAGAATAAAGATGTTCACGTGACAAGGTTAGCAGGACACCTGGCATGTAATAAGCCCTCAATTAAGATTCGCTGTGATCATCATCAGCATCATTACATGGAATTCTGTGACTGGGGCCAAGCAGTGGTAACGGCAGGCCGGGGGAGGAAAACGGACTCAGTGTCGTCGTAACAAGATCTCAGTCCCTCAGCTACAAGTGAGCGTGTGACAGCGTGTCCCACAACAGACTAGAGGAAGACATTTACAGTTGTCAGCGCCATTGCTTTCTCCCTTCACCACGATGACGGCCATCGTGGTCGGTCACTTTAAAAAAGCCAAGGGTGGGCGTCACTGGGCCAAAGGAAGTGGGGGAAGGGTTCACAGCCCCGCCAGCCTTGGGCATTTTACAATACAGATGGCTCCCCACCACGGTTCCATTTGACAGATCCACTCAGTGGTCTCCCCACCCAATCCTAAGCTTAATATTTACCCAGCAAGAGCAGTATTTGTGTGCATGTGCACTGCCAGCTAAAATCCAGCAAGTATGGAGACAGAGAAGAGGCTGCCTGCTCATGAGGCACGAGGGCAAACACAGCCAGCTCTTTAAAGAGCCATTGAGCTCATCAATACGCTCTCCCATTTCCATTCAGGGGCCCTTGGCCAGCTGAGACTTAATAATTATTTTCCATCGTTACATCCCTAAGAGAAGCTTAAAAAGAAAAGGTCATTGTTTCTAAGTTTGTTTTCCTCTATTTGCCAAACACAGACTATTTCCTAGGGTCCAGGAGGCTCCCTTCCCAGACTGTATCAACCAAAGACAGCCCACTCTGGGCCCTTTGCAGCTGACTTCAGAAGTAGGACATTGTTCTTCCCGTAGAAATCACTTCAGTCATTGCACTTGGCTGCCTGGCCTCCTGCCCCCACCCCCACCCAGCCTCCTCTGCCAGGGTCAGGTTTTAGTCAGACCTCCAGTTGGACATTCTTTTTCTCTGCTCAGAACTCAAAAAATAAATACCCAACTCCATGGCAGGTCGGGCAGGACGCTGTGGCTGCTGGGCCCCGTGACAAGCTCCTTCAACCTGACTGAGGCTTCCAGCTGAGCCCTCAGGCCCACCACACATACATGAGGCCCCCTGTGGATACCTCCAAGTCTTGTTCGGCTCGTCCTTTTTTTAGAGAATCTGAACTAACAGTAAAATAGGGAAAATATGGAAGTCCTCCTTTCCTTGCACAAAGGTCCATTAGATGACTAGTTAAGATTAGGTCTGACTAGAAGAAACATAAAACCCTGCTGCAGTGACTTAAGCACATAAGGGGTTTACAGGTCTCACTCAGCAAAAAGGCCGGGGGTCAACAATCTGGTTGGCACAGTGGCCCCGGCACTGCCAGGAAGCAGGCTCCTTCTGGCTTCCCGCCCCATCACCCTATGAGATGGCGCTGCATCCCGGGTGCTGCCGTGTGGTTCTGTGAGGGAGAAGGGGGGTAAGCAGAAGAGAAGGAAAGCCCTCCCAAAAGCCTTCTGCCAATCCTATCACATGGGTCTAGCTGCATGGGAGGCCGCCACGTGGAGGATTTGCAGCTGGGCACATCATTAGACCAACCAGACTGGGGTTCTGCTAGAAAGGAAGGCAGGGTTAAGTGCTTATTTGGCAGGTGTCAGTCCAGCTGCTGTAACCAAGATAGGAAGGTGGCAATGATAGATTATTTCTTGGGAAAAAGACCTGGCAGCTGGTCTAGGGCAGGTATCAGCAAGGACCTGGCTCTGAGGGAGTGAGTGTGAAAATGGCAATTCCATTATTATAAAAATTAATTCATGTTTCAGTGATATACGTTATTATTATTTTAACCTCTCAGGTCCCCTGAAAGGTCTTGAGGAGCCTCCGGGACTCCTCGGACCACATTTTGAGAACCACCTCTTTAGGGTCAGAGCTCCTTAATAAGTGATCACAGCTGTTTGGACATCACAAATAATAACTTCACCTCCAAGTCTAGCACTCACCTCCCAACCCCATTTTCCACTTGAAATTTTTTTGTAAAGTAATAATGGACATATTAGAGGGACTATGAGTCATCCATTGGCAACCGCTGTTGAAAAAAACCACACTTGGGGAAAAAATCTTAATTTGCAGAAAGGCAAGGAAGTACTTCTCTCGGGTCTCTGGATTATACATCCCACTCCCAGGCCAGGTGTGGTAGGCAGGACTTCTAAAATGGCCTCCAAAGATGTCCTGCCCTAAATCTCCAGACCTGTGACTCTGCCAAGCTGTGGTATGACACAGATGGCCTTAGGTAGGGAGATAGCGTGGGTGGCCAGCACTAGTCACGTGAGCCCTCCACAGCAGAGAGCCTTCGATGGTGATGTCAGAAAGATTTGAGGAAGAGTCGATGCACCATGGCTGGTGTGAAGATAGGGGAGGCCATGTGAGAAGGAAGGTGGGCGGCCTTCAGGAGCCGAGCCAGGCCTCAGGCCAAGGGCCAGCAAGCGCATGGAGCCCCTCGTGCTGCATTCTGCCCACAGGAGCAAACTTAGAACAGCCCGGGGAGCGCTGGATGAGAAGGCGGCCAGCTGACATCTTGATTTTAGCCTGGAAGACCCAGCAGAGAACTCAGTCACGTCAGCCCGAACTTCTGACTTACAGAACGCTGAGCTCATAAATCCACGCTGCTTAAAGCCATGAAGTCCACCGTAATTTGGTGCGCAGCTAACAGAGAGAGGGCGGGGAAAGCAGTGTGGCCTCGGGGCCTGGTTTGGGCAGGACAAGGCCGCCTTGTGCATCCCTGAGCTGGTAGGAAAACGCCCCCTTGTCCTGGTGAGACAAAACACACAGTGCCCAGACAGGGACTCCGAGAGACCGGTGGAAAATAACCAGGAGGTGCCAGCACCTTACATAACATACACCAAGTCAACACCGATGCACTGACACCCACGCGGCAACAATGAGTGCGGGGAAATGAGAGTCGCCCCGGTGCTAATATCCAAAGGGCAGCAGCTCCCAGAGTGACTGAATGCCTTCAGTTCAATAAAGCAATAGACGGTGAGAAGGCCTGGAAACCACCAGCAGCCAGCCAGCTGCCTCGGAGAGCAAAGGTGCCTGGGAAATCAACTCCATTAGCACTTGTTCCCAAGAGCGTCTCCTCCCAGCAAAGCGTGAGTCATGAGGCCACCAGAGAAAAAGCTAACAGAATAGTCCCCCAGGTTCTCAGTCATCCTGGCTTTCTAACCGGAATGGCTGCCGGGAGGCTTCCGGGCCCTTCTCCAGCCTGCTGCCAGAACGACAGAGGCGGAGACCCCAGCCGCCCCTTGCCTCCTGGGGCCCGGGGCCCCATCTGCAAACCCTCGGAATGGTACTCCTCTCACCTGCCTGCAGAGCTCCCGTCCCTCCTGCCTCGGGTCTTCCCTGAGTACTCACCGTGTGCCAGGAGCCGCTGTGCGAGGGGCTGGCAATCCCACAGGGACACGCCTCACGAGTCCCTGTCCTCAAGGCACCCACATGCTGGTAGGGAAGACAGCCAGTAAAGAAGGGAAAAACCAAACACACCAGGAAAAAAACTCCACAATGAAAGACAATGACAAGTTCTTGAAAGGAAATAAACAGAAGAGGCCGGTACATGGCAGGGGTCTGGACAGTGATGACCTTCATGCTGAGGCATCTGGGCACAGGGCTGCTGAAACTGGGAATCAGAGAGGAGTGGCAGGCACAGGCCTGGAGGTGGGGCAGGGCTCCGTGAGCTCAAGGAGCAGGGGTGGGACAGGCAGAGCCGAGAGGGGGCCTGGGGAAGGTCGTGCCCCACGGTGCAGGTGACTGTACGCAGCAACCGAACCCACCAAGTGGCATTCGTCCTCGGTTCTCCGTGCAAAGGAGAGGGGTCTCAGCAGGGGGCGCCTGCTGGCAGGTATGGGCATGAAAGAGCCTTCCAGTTGCCATGCAGAGAACTGACCGGACCTGGGTGGGGGCCTTGGGGGCAGGGAAACCTGTCAGGAGGCTCCTGCAACAGGAGTCCCGGGAAAGAGCTGATGATGGATTAGGATTCAGCAGCAGAGATGGAAGGGTCTGAATGGATTCAAGAGACCTTTGGGTAAAGGCTAACAGCACTGGCTTGTGGGGATGAGATGACAGCTCATCTTTGTCTGCATCAGATGCTTACTCGTGTGGACTCTGGGTGCAGCCTGCCCTCAGCTGGGGTGCAAAGAGAGGGGAGGCCTGGTTCTTGCCTTCAAAGACCGTCAAGCCAGGAATGTCACAAATACAGATAAAAAAGGGGGGCCTAGTGATGCTGGTAATTCAATGCAGCAGGAGTGCTGAGAAAGGAGTGTGTGCACCCAGGACAGGGCAAATCGGGAGAATGTCATCCATCCTCACCTGGCTCTTGAGAAGCAGAGACAGGAGGACATCCTCAGGAAGGAAGAGAAGAAATGGAAACATCCAACACTGTGGATCATTCTAGAACAATCTGTCTCCTCCTTGCAGTGACTACAAAGAGGTAGTTCAACAGTGCTCATACCCTATCCCAGCTCCAACATTGGACCTAAACAAATTGTGCAGGTGGTGTGCCCAGAAACTAAGACCTCAGACCACCCAGCTAGCAGCTCAAACCAAAGAATGCAGAGGCAAAGCACGTGCCCACTTCCTGCAATCTGCTCTCCGTGCACCTGGATCTGCTGATTTGCACACTAGTTCTCTAGCTGCCCAGCAGCCCTTCCGTATGCCCAGTCAACCTGGTCTATCAGGACCAGGACATCCTATTTGCATCTATAACCATCTCCAAAAAAAATGGTGCCAGGCACCCTGCCTCTCCTGGGAAATCCACCAGAACCAGACCCAGCTCCCATGTTGAGTGTAGGCATCTCCACTGCATTATCAACCCCCAATGCTGCCTCCCCACAGCTCATGGCTCCAGACCTTTCCAGGCATTGACACTGTCCTAAACTGTCCTAAACTCCTCATGTTCCTTTAGACACTGGGGCTCAGATAACTTAACACCTTTTAGAGAGTTTTGCTTAAAGCCAAGTACACACCTACTGTCCCACCGACCCTACCACTTCCGGCTTCCTTCCTGAGCCACCACCAGCCTGGGCCTTGGAAGTCCCAGAATGATTTACAGCTCATTTAAGATTTAGGGAAAGAGAACAGTATAGTTGCTCCTGGAAGATCTTGACTAAATCGTCTGTAAAACTTTTTAAGACACATGTCTCACTCCTTAACGTGTGCCAGAATCACACAGAGATCTTGATGAACCCTGATTCTAATTGAGGTTCAGGGCCCAAGGCTGCACTTTCAGGTAATGCAAATGTTCAGGGCACAGACCACACCTTGACTGTGAAGGTCTTAGACTAGATGAGATCATTCCAGGCCCAGTGCTTTCACGATCCTTGCCCTCCAAGTTATCTCCCGGCCTACTTTCAAATACAGTTACATAGATGTGGTAATACACAGAGCAAGTTCCGGTTAGGGTTACCAGCTGTAATGAAGAGCATTGTACTCATAAATATCTAGAGCCCCATAACAAACAAGGGTTAGAGCACCAAAGATGAGTCCTACTGAACTTACGGCTAACAAACTGAAGTGGCCCTTGCTCCTTCCATTACTATTTTCCAGTAAGTTCCAAGAGCAAAGGAAAAATGACCCTCAGACTTGAACTGTGCAATGTGTATGCACAGCTTTGAGAGATGCAATTAGTGCCTCCCGGCAAGGATGCAGTGGTGTTAACAGTAAATACCAGTGGACTGCTTCCTTAATTATTACAAAGTCTCTCAAGGAAATGCACAAAGCTAAAACATTACAGGCCTGGAAGGAGGCCTTGGATCTTCATGGAGTGCTCATTGCAGTGGGGCTCACCGAAGGGAAATACTCAAGCCATTACACAAGCGCCGACATCCACAGAGGTGACCAGAGGGACCCACCAGGCAACATAGTGAGTAAACAGCAAAATGTACCAGTGGGAGAGCTGGGAGAGCCCGAGGACATCCTCCTGATAAGTTACCCAACTCAACAAGCCTTCCTGGTGTCTACAGATGATTCTGAGAGGGAACAGTTCACTTGTCAAAATATTTCCACCCTGCAGTAGACGCAGGGCCAGAGGACACACAGGGAGTCAAAGCCCCTTCTCTGTCCTGCAGCGGCCCAGCGCGTCTCACCAGCCGGACTCCTGGCCAAAGTGCAGCCAGAACCCTGCACTGGAGCAAACGCCAGCCAGTGGAGCTGCAGGGAGCAGGTGCCGCAACTGTGAGCAAAGCCAGCAAACGCTGCAGGGGGCACCTGGAGGAAGCGAGAAGAGGGGCGGGCAAGCCAGCGCGGTGTGCTGGCTGGAAGGCCCCAGGTGTCTTTTGGTAGTTAAGCAGAAGATGGAAAGAAAGACCACCTCTATCATGAAGACCCTCTGAGGTCTGGCACCCAAAGGAGAATCTTCAGGCAGAGAAAGCGCTCAGGGGGTTCTTCTCGCTTTGGGATTCTTCACCTTGACTGGCACCCAGGTAAGAAAAGCTGGGAGTGAGGAAGGAAAGAATAGAGGCAAATGCCCTGGGGGCTGGATTGCAGCTCCCTCATTTGCCCTGGGGAAGAGTGAGGTCCTGAGACCCCAGGAGCAGACCCACTCTGAGGCCAGCTCTTCTCAGGTTCTCGGTGGTTTCCCCATTGTGCCCCCACAGCGGGTAACATCTTTATAAACGTCAGCCTATCTCAGCGAAGAAGAATCAGGTATTTGGATCCAGACTTTTGCATTAAAGGGACAGTGATATTCCTCAAAAGTGAAGATCGGGTGAAGAGCTGGATTTTACTAGGCACTTGCAATGGAGTTTCCCTCCAGTCTGAAACCTCGGGGCTTAGAGCTTTGCTTAAATAAGAAGCCAGACATTTTTGCTATAAGAGTCTCACTTAAGATAACAGTAACTGATACTAAGTGAATGTCAGGCAGGGAGATTATTGTTTTAAGTGGATATTTTCATTTCTTTCTTTCAAACAATCCTATGGGCGAGAGATATTTTTATCCTCATTAAGGCTGAACTAGTTTCCTTCAGGACATGGTGAATCTTAGAGGAGCTGGGAAATCAGAGCCCGCAATCTGCCCCCAATCTGTGCTCTCACAGCCGCCACCAATGCCTGGAAGGAGGTGGTGGCTCCCCCCACCCAGGATGCCATAGGTATCATGCCTATGGCTCCAACATTAACTTTGAAGTAGCAGGAAAAGGGTGGGAGAGGAAGGTGCATAGACCATAAAGAAAAGATGACCATCAACTTTGTCAGGAGCCCTCAGAGAAAGCAACCCCGCCCTCAGGAATTCCTGGAGACCCCAGCAACAGCCATGCCAAAAGACTTTTTAGACTGAATGACCTTGTTTCCTGGTCAACCCTTGAGGTGCAAAGCACCATTCTCTCTTCTTGATGTGCATGCTCAGCATCATCCCAGACTCAGGCCTTTGGTGTGTCTCCTCACTGAGGCTTTGAGACCCCTGTCTTAGGAGCAGGCCATCAGCAAATGAACCATCACCAAGTGAACCCCCCCTTCTGCCTACACTGGGTATCTAACAATGCTTTTTTGGTTTACTCTCCCATTCCAGGTACAACCTGGTAAATCTTTGCCAGAAGAATTATTTTTTTTAAAAAACAGGGGCTCCCAAAGAGGCTGTGCCATGGCCCCTTTGAGACTGAAGCCCATGATGACAGGCCAGAGAAAATCATGTCAAGTGGCTCATTTATTTGCACAGAACAAATTCACTCCGGCTCAAGGAGGCTTTGGTCTGGTTGGCATCTGAGATACCTTTCACTCTCGATTTCTCCTCTGTGAGTGCTTTTCTGAGTTTGCTATAAGAAGCCCCTGAAGTCTCCAGTGGACACATTCCCAGCTGGCAAGATGCCTTCTGTCTCTGACATGACTCAGAAAGCCTGTGGTAAAGGAAGGTTACTTCTGAAGCCACAAAAATTGCTGAGAGGGAAAACAAATACAAGAGACAAAATCCTTACAAACATCTATTTCTCAATAAGCACATGGAGTCCCATCTTTAGCCACAGAGCAAGGGCAGAAACAGGATGCTGGGAGGTCTTGGGGAGCCTCCTCTGTGTTTCCTTTAAAGAAGATCCCACATGAACTGAAAAAAAAAGAGTCATTTCATTTCTCTAGCATCAGATTTCTTCTGTCCTCCAAGCAGTCATCCACAGAGCCCGTTCTCACCACAAAGATGTGGCTGTTCAGCAGAAAAAGCAACTCAAGACTGCTTCCTATCTGGGAACTCAGCGGTTAAATTGCTCTGAAGAGGTGCAGGGTTTTTTTTTAATCACTTGGCTAATAAGAAAAAACCATTCACTTTGAAGCCAAATGTACTCCAGGATACATTTCTCTTCTTCTCCTATGTCCCAACTCCTTGGTCTCATTTTAACAGAGAAACTAAAAGACTACCTGACCCTTATAATTGTTCAAAAAATAGGATACTCAAGCTGTCTTGAGAAATAATATGTTTCCACCTTAGAGGAGTGTCCAAAACAGAGGGCAGAATGACCACCTGTTAAACAAGGTGAAGCCAAGATTTCTGTGCTGGGAGGAATGTTCAGCTCAGGGCCATGAGGCCACTTTCCCTGCTGGGTTTCGTCCTGTGGTTCACATCCCCACCTCCCCGCAGACACTTTACCAGCCCCGTCAGGGCTCCCCTTGCTGGCACGCTGCACTCACAGTTTCCAGCCTTCTGCAAAGCCAGCCCCACCAATGCGAATGCTCAACTGTCCTCGCTGCCCTGAAATAACAGGATCAGGGGTTTAGGCATCACACAGACCTGGGTTCAGCACACAGCTTCCCCGTTTTTTAGCCATTTTGCCTTGGGTACATTATTTAACTTCTCTAAGTTTAGATTTCACCAACTGTAAAGCAGGAGAGACTACTGCCTACCATTCTGATGTTTAAATAAAACCACCTATGCGTTGGGAGCAACAGTATGAAAAGGGGAAAGCATAAAACAATTTGGACTTAAAAAGCCAGCTGGGTTCAGAATGAAAGAGCACCCAATCTTTAAAAAAATAAGGTAAAGTAGAATCTGGGGACTATTCACTTAGAAGCATTGCATGGAATCTATCCCCAGACATTCAAAACCAGGGGTCACAAGATCAAAGGCCTGGCAGGGCCCAGGTGAGAGACCTAATGAGCACCCACATGTCCACTCTGTGAGCCAAAGCTGGCGGGAGTTGGACCCACCTGGAAGGGTGGCAGCCCCTCAACTCCAGTGTGACTATGGCCAAAGGGACATCAGCCTCAGAGCTGACAAAATAAGAGAGGTCAAATATCAGGTGTCTTGTCTGAAATTACCTGATTTTAAAACTGTGGGCTTACAGGATGCTCAACTCAGGGTAAAAAACAATTTTCCGACAATCTGAGCTGCCCAAAACTAGAGAAGGTTCCTCTATGAAGGGTGAGCTCTTCATCATTGTTCATGCGGCGGCTGAGCAATCCCCTGCCGAGGATGCTATTAAGATTTCTGAATGGATTGAGAACTGGAGCAGAGACTCCTGGCGACCCTTCTGGTTCTCATGGTCTAGGTTATCCTCACATCTCCCCGCTTAGTAACTGACACTGGCCTCCAGCCGCAGAGACAGCAAAAGCAGGCCTGTCTCGTGTGCCATGCAGCCATTGTGAGCCTTTCTCGCCCTCCCCACCAGGAGGCCCCTGCCCTTGACTGGCTGGCCAACCAGGTAGCGCTTTCCTTGGGTTGAGCTGTTCCACAGACCTGGACAGCCTCCTCGCAGCCCAGTCCTGCACTTCCTCTAGGCTCTCTGCTCAGCATTACCAGCCCCTCTGCTCAAAGAGGCCCACTCAGCACACAACCCCATCTCCCTCTGCCTCGCGCAGGGCCACAAACTGCCTCTTGCCCTCGGGGTGCGTGGCTTTTGTGTCCTCAGGGAGTCTGTACATTTCTTGAGGACATGGCCCTCCCGTTCTTCTCAGTTCTCCACCAGGCCTAGAATAGTGCTGGGTTCAGTTACCGCTTAAGTAACACATTTTAAACAGCAAGGAGATTCTAAACCTAACGAGGAAAGATAAGCCCATAGAGGAGATGGTCCATCACTTCTAAAATGTGGTTTAATGGTAAAGCAGCTATAAGAACCCCTGGACTGCATGTTCTTAAAATAGCAAAGCAACAAAAGCATTAGTGCTAGTCTGAGAGCTGCTCAAAGATAAAGCCAATCTCATTCTTGAAAAAAGAAGGAGGGAAGTCTTGTGCTAATGAACTTCCCTACATCTGCCCCAATTTCAGTGTCAAATATTTTGAATCATTGGGCTACTTTCCAAAATTTCATTGTATCCCAGTCAGGCAGGCCCATTACTCAGGTAAAAGTTTCAAGAGTTAAACAGAACAGCACAACACTGAAAATAAAATGGAAACGTTCGCTGAGTGAGCAGCAGGGAGAAAAACGATAGGAGTAAAGCTAGGGCACAGACAATAACAGCTAATAATTAAAAGCTGGATTATCAGTGCAATAAGAGAAGAGAGAAGATGAGAGATGAGACATAAGAAGCATAAAAATTGGGGAACAAAAGACATAGTTATTTATAAAGATATTACTGTACATATAAAATCTCAGAGAATCTCCTAGAAAATAATTACTAACAATAACAGTATCCACTTGGGGGTTCAGTACAAACAGTTTGGAAAAATCAATAGTTCTCCTATGCAAAAACAACAGCCAAATAGAACACGTTATGAAAGGAAAGATCCCATTTTCAACAGAAACAAAAGGAAATGCAATACCCAGAAATACACTCAACCAGAAACAGGAAATAGCCTAACGAAGAAAACTTAAAATGCTACCAAGGGACATGATCAATGACTTGAATAAATGGAGTGGAATATCTTGTCTTTGGTTAGATGCTCTCATCATCCTAAAGCTGCCACTGCTGCCGAAATTAATCTATAAATGTGAATCCGACCCCAAAAAAACACCTAGGTGATGTTACTGAAACTAGAGAGCTGATTCTAAAGTTGAAATGGGAAACAGGCTCTAAGAATAACCAAGGAACTTTCTCAAAGGAAAGGCAGCATAAGGGATCCAAGAGATAATAAAACAAAGTTCTGGCAATTGAAACAGTACAGTACATAAACAGAGCAGAAAAGATGAAAGTTGTGTTGTATAATAAAAATACAATGTGAGCCACAATATGATTTTAAACTTTCTGTTTTAAAAAAACAGTAAAAAGAAACAGTTGAAATTAATCTCAGTATATTTTACTTTGCCTAATTATCCAGAACATTATCACTCCAACATGTAAGCAGTATAAAAATTATTGAGGGAGCCAAGATGGCAGCGTGAGTAGAGCAGCGGAAATCTCCTCCCAAAACCACATATATCTATGAAAATATAACAAAGACAACTCTTCCTAGAATAGAGACCAGAGGACACAGGACAATATCCAGACCACATCCCCACCTGCGAGAACCCAGCGCCTCGCGAAGGGGGTAAGATACAAGCCCCGGCCCCGCGGGAGCCGAGCGCCCCTCCCCCCAGCTCCCGGCGGGAGAAGAGCAGGCAGAGCGGGAGGGAGACGGAGCCCAGGGCTGCCGAACACCCAGCCCCCGCCATCCGGGCCAGAGTGCAGGGCCCTCGATACTGGGAAAACAGGGCAGCAAGAACAGTGAGCGGGCACTGGAGGCCGGGTGTCGGAGGACATAAGAAAAGCGTGTGACCATTTTCTTTTTTTTTATTTGCTTTTTTGCTGTTTTGCTTTGGCGACCGCTTTTTGGAAGTCTTAAAGGGATAGGGACCCCAATACTAGGGAAACAGGGCAGCAAGAACAGTGAGCGGGAACCAGAGGCCTGGCGCCGGAGGACATAAGAAAAGCGAGTGGCCATTTTTTTTCTTGTTGTTTTGTTTTGGCAAGTGCTTTTTGGAAGTCTTACAGGGACAGGGATCCCAATACTAGGAAAACAGGGCAGAAAGACCGGTGAGCCAGTGCCTGAGGCTGGCGCCGGAGAATAAAGAAAAACGAGCAGCCATTTTTTTTGTGTGTGTGTGTGTGATCGTTGTTTTGTTTTAGTGGGTGCTTTTTGGAAGTCTTAAAGGGGCAGGGCGGGAAACTTAGTCCAGAGGTAGAGAATCCGGGGATCTCTGGGCACCCTAACCCCTGGGCTGCAGGGAGCAGGGAGGCCCCTTACGGAGATAAATAGCCTCCCGGTGCACCCCCTCCAACACAACTCCACCACTTTGGAGGAGCTGCCCGAGCCAGGCCACGCCCACAGCAACAGCAGAGATTAACTCCATAGCAGCCGGGCAGGAAGCAGAAACCCTGTCTGCGTGCAGCTGCGCAGCACAAGCCACTAGGGGCCGCTGTTCTCCCAGGAGAGGAAGGCCACAAACCAACAAGAAGGGAAGTCCTTCCAGCCGTCACTCGTCCCAGCTCTGCAGACTATTCCTATCACCATGAAAAGGCAAAGCTACAGGCAGACAAAGATCACAGAGACAACACCAGAGAAGGAGACAGACCTAACCAGTCTTCCTGACAAAGAATTCAAAATAAAAATCATAAACATGCTGACAGAGATGCAGAGAAATATGCAAGAGAAATGGGATGAAGTCCAGAGGGAGATCACAGATGCCAGGAAGGAGATTACAGAAATGAAACAAACTCTGGGAGGCTTTATAAGCAGAATGGATAAGATGCAAGAGGCCATTGATGGAACAGAAACCAGAGAACAGGAACACATAGAAGCTGACATAGAGAGAGATCAAAGGATCTCCAGGAATGAAACAATATTAAGAGAACTGTGTGACCAATCCAAAAGGAACAATATCCGTATTATAGGGGTACCAGAAGAAGAAGAGAGAGGAAAAGGGATGGAAAGTATCTTGGAAGAAATAATTGCTGAAAACTTCCCCAAACTGGGGGAGGAAATAATCGAACAGACCACAGAAATACACAGAACCCCCAACAGAAAGGACCCAAGGAGGACAACACCAAGACACATAATAATTAAAATGGCAAAGATCAAGGACAAGGAAAGAGTTTTAAAGGCAGCTAGAGAGAAAAAGGTCACATATAAAGGAAAACCCATCAGGCTAACATCAGACTTCTCGACAGAAACCCTACAGGCCAGAAGAGAAAGGCATGATATATTTAATGCAATGAAACAGAAGGGCCTTGAACCAAGGATACTGTATCCAGCATGACTATCATTTAAATATGATGGTGGGATTAAACAATTCCCAGACAAGCAAAAGCTGAGGGAATTTGCTTCCCACAAACCACCTCTACAGGGCATCTTACAGGGACTGCTCTAGATGTGAGCACTCCTAAGAAGAGCAGAGAACAAAACACCCAACATATGAAGAATCGAGGAGGAGGAATAAGAAAGGAGAGAAGAAAAGAATCTCCAGACAGTGTATATAACAGCTCAATAAGTGAGCTAAGTTAGGCAGTAAGATACTAAAGAGGCTAACCTTGAACCTTTGGTAACCACTAATTTAAAGCCTGCAATGGCAATAAGTACATATCTTTCAATAGTCACCCTAAATATAAATGGACTAAATGCACCAATCAAAAGACACAGAGTAATACAATAGATAAAAAAGCAAGACCCATCTATATGCTGCTTACAAGAAACTCACCTCAAACCCAAAGACATGTACAGACTAAAAGTCAAGGGATGGAAAAACATATTTCAAGCAAACAACAGTGAGAAGAAAGCAGGGGTTGCAGTACTAATATCAGACAAAATAGACTTCAAAACAAAGAAAGTAACAAGAGATAAAGAAGGACACTACCTAATGATAAAGGGCTCAGTCCAACAAGAGGATATAACCATTCTAAATATATATGCACCCAACACAGGAGCACCAGCATATGTGAAACAAATACTAACAGAACAAAAGGGGGAAATAGACTGCAATGCATTCATTTTAGGAGACTTCAACACACCACTCACCCCAAAGGATAGATCCACCGGGCAGAAAATAAGTAAGGACACGGAAGCACTGAACAACACATTAGAGCAGACGGACCTAATAGACATCTATAGAACTCTACATCCAAAAGCAACACGATATACATTCTTATCAAGTGCACATGGAACATTCTCCAGAATAGACCACATACTAGGCCACAAAAAGAGCCTCAGCAAAATCCAAAATACTGAAATTCTACCAACCAATTTTTCAGACCACAAAGGTATAAAACTAGAAATAAATTCTACAAAAAAAACAAAAAGGCTCACAAACACATGGAGGCTTAACAACATGCTCCTAAATAATCAATGGATCAACAAACAAATTAAAATAGAGATCAAGGAATATATAGAAACAAATGACAGCAACAACACAAAGCCCCAACTTCTGTGGGACACAGCGAAAGCAGTCTTAAGAGGAAAGTATATAGCGATCCAGGCACACTTGAAGAAGGAAGAACAATCCCAAATGAACAGTCTAACATCACAATTATCGAAATTGGAAAAAGAAGAACAAGTGAGGCCTAAAGTCAGCAGAAGGAGGGACATAATAAAGATCAGAGAATAAATAAACAAAATTGAGAAGAATAAAACAATAGCAAAAATCAATGAAACCAAGAGCTGGTTCTTTGAGAAAATAAACAAAATAGATAAGCCTTTAGCCAAACTTATTAAGAGAAAAAGAGAATCAACACAAATCAACAGAATCAGAAATGAGAATGGAAAAATCACGACAGACTCCACAGAAATACAAAGAATTATTAAAGACTACTAGGAAAACCTATATGCCAACAAGCTGGAAAACCTAGAAGAAATGGACAACTTCCTAGAAAAATACAACCTTCCAAGACTGACCAAGGAAGAAACACAAAAGTTAAACAAACCAATTACGAGCAAAGAAATTGAAACGGTAATCAAAAAACTACCCAAGAACAAAACACCCGGGCCGGACGGATTTACCTTGGAATTTTATCAGACACACAGAGAAGACATAATACCCATTCTCCTTAAAGTTTTCCAAAAAGTAGAAGAGGAGGGAATACTCCCAAACTCATTCTATGAAGCCAATATCACCCTAATACCAAAACCAGGCAAAGACCCCACCAAAGAAGAAAACTACAGACCAATATCCCTGATGAATGTAGATGCAAAAATACTTAATAAAATATTAGCAAACCGAATTCAAAAGTATATCAAAAGGATCATACACCATGACCAACTGGGATTCATCCCAGGGATGCAAGGATGGTACAACATTTGAAAATCCATCAACATCATCCACCACATCAACAAAAAGAAGGACAAAAACCACATGATCATCTCCATAGATGCTGAAAAAGCATTTGACAAAATTAAACATCCATTCATGATAAAAAACTCTCAGCAAAATGGGAATAGAGGGCAAGTACCTCAACATAATAAAGGCCATATATCATAAACCCACAGCCAACATTATACTGAACAGCGAGAAGCTGAAAGCTTTTCCTCTGAGATCGGGAACAAGACAGGGATGCCCACTCTCCCCACTGCTATTTAACATAGTACTGGAGGTCCTAGCCATGGCAATCAGACAAAACAAAAGAAATACAAGGAATCCAGATGGGTAAAGAAGAAGTTAAACTGTCACTATTTGCAGATGATATGATACTGTACATAAAAAACCCTAAAGATTCCACCCCAAAACTACTAGAACTGATATCGGAATACAGCAAAGTTTCAGGATACAAAATTAACACACAGAAATCTGTAGCTTTCCTATACACTAACAATGATCCAATAGAAAGAGAAATCAGGAAAACAATTCCATTCACAATTGCATCAAAAAGAATAAAATACCTAGGAATAAATCTAGCCAAAGAAGTGAATGACCTATACTCTGAAAACTACAAGTCACTCTTAAGAGAAATTAAAGGGGACACTAACAGATGGAAACTCATCCCATGCTCGTGGCTAGGAAGAATTAATGTCGTCAAAATGGCCATCCTGCCCAAAGCAATATATAGATTTGATGCAATCCCTATCAAATTACCAGCAACATTCTTCAATGAACTGGAACAAATAATTCAAAAATTCATATGGAAACAACAAAGACACCAAATAGCCAAAGCAATCCTGAGAAAGAAGAATAAAGTAGGGGGGATCTCACTCCCCAACTTCAAGCTCTACTATAAAGCCATAGTAATCAAGACAATTTCGTACTGGCACAAGAACAGAGCCACAGACCAATGGAACACACTAGAGAATCCAGACATTAACCCAAACATATACGGTCAATTAAAATTTGATAAAGGAGCCATGGACATACAATGGCGAAATGACAGTCTCTTCAACAGATGCTGCTGGCAAAACTGGACAGCTATATGTAGGAGAATGAAACTGGACCATTGTCTAATCCCATATACAAAAGTAAATTCAAAATGGATCAAAGACCTGAATGTAAGTCATGAAACCATTAAACTCATGGAAAAAAACATAGGCAAAAACCTCTCAGACATAAACATGAGTGACCTCTTCTTGAACATATCTCCCCAGGCAAGGAAAACAACAGCAAAAATGAACAAGTGGGACTATATTAAGCTGAAAAGCTTCTGTACAGCAAAAGACACCATCAATAGAACAAAAAGGAACCCTACAGTATGGGAGAATATATTTATAAATGACAGATCCGATAAAGGCTTGATGTCCAAAATATATAAAGAACTCACACACCTCAACAAACAAAAAACAAATAATCCAATTAAAAAATGGGCAGAGGAACTGAACAGACAATTCTCCAAAAAAGAAATACAGATGGCCAACAGGCACATGAAAAGATGCTCCACATTACTAATTATCAGAGAAATGCAAATTAAAACTACAATGAGATATCACCTCACACCAGTAAGGATGGCTGCCATCCAATAGACAAACAACAACAAATGTTGGCGAGGCTGTGAAGAAAGGGGAACCCTCCTACACTGCTGGTGGGAATGTAAATTAGTTCAACCATTGTGGAAAGCAGTATGGAGGTTCATCAAAATGCTCAAAACAGACTTACTATTTGACCCAGGAATTCCACTCCTATGAATTTACCCTAAGAACGCAGCAATCAAGTTTGAGAAAGACAGATGCACCCCTATGTTTATCGCAGCACTATTTACAATAGCCAAGAATTGGAAGCAACCTAAATGTCCATCGGTAGATGAATGGTTAAAGAAGATGTGGTACATATACACAATGGAATACTACTCAGCCATAAAAAGAGGGCAAATCCTACCATTTGCAGCAACATGGATGGAGCTGGAGGGTATTATGCTCAGTGAAATAAGCCAAGCGGAGAAAGAGAAATACCAAATGATTTCACTCATCTGTAGAGTATAAGAACAAAGGAAAAACTGAAGGAACAAAACAGCAGCGGAATCACAGAACTCAAGAATGGAATAACAGGTGACAAAGGGAAAGGGACTGGGGAGGATGGGTGTGTACGGAGGGATAAGGTGGGGGGAAAGAAGGGGGGTATTAAGATTAGCATGCATGGGGGGGTGGGAGAAAGGGGAAGGCTGTACAACACAGAGAAGACAAGTAGTGATTCTACAACATTTTGCTATGCTGATGGACAGTGACTGTAAAGGGGCTTATAGGGGGGACCTGGTATAGGGGAGAACCTAGTAAACATAATATTCTTCATGTAAGTGTAGACTAAAGATAACAAAAAAAAAAAAAAAGAAAGAAAGAAAAGAAGAAAAGGGGGATTACTCCCTGATAGGATAAAACTAACTGTAAATCAACGATTAATGCATGCTTTAAATATCCTTAATTTTGATCACTTAAAGGGTCAGATGATCAGCTATGGAAATACATTTTTCTGATAATATTCCTTTCTCTTAAAAAAAAAAAAAAGCAGTTCCTGTGTGGTGACCTCCAATGAGTTCTACACAATGGTATAAAGGGCATATCAAAGTGTGGGCAAAGGGTCTGTTTGTGTTTATACAGAGGATCAAAGCCTAATTTGGCTACCCAGAAAATGAACTAAGATACGATATGAAGAACTTCCAACATCAGCACTCTCTGGAAGAGTCATACCAGAAGATGATCATCAAAAAACCTCAAAAAGCTGCAGTTGTAGCTGCATTCATCCCACCAGTTCCTGGACTTGCCATGGGAATGAAGGAGGAGATATCTAAGCTGGCCTGTGCATACAGTAAAACAACAAACTTGACTGGATCTATACTGTTGGAACTCAACCAAGAATTAGGAGAAGTGCAAGTTGTAGCACTCCAAAATCTTTACGACTACAGACTATGTACTGTTAAAAGAACATATGGGATGTGAACAGTCCCCAAGAATGGGATGTTTTAATTTGTCTGATTTCTCTCAGACTGTTCAAGTTCAGTTGGACAATATCCACCATATCATAGATAAGTTTTCACAAATGCCTAAGGTGCCTAACTGGTTTTCTTGGTTTCACTGGAGATGGCTGGTAATTACAGGTATGCTTTGGTTATGTAACTATACTCCTATTATGTTAATGTGTGTGCACAATTTAATTAGTAGTTTGTTAAAACCTATACATGCTGAAGTTACTCTACAAGAAGATATGTCAAAGAAATAATCAATCTTCCCATGTTTTCTTCCGCCTACTACTTCTATAGCTCTTCTTCTTCCTTCCTAATTACAACCCTTAAATAGAATATCAAATTTACCAAGTATCATAATTCTTCAAAGTGGTAAAGATACCTCAAGACAAATGCTGGGCATAGAAGCTACAGGGCATAAATATGCAAAGAAAAAAAAGCTAACCATTTCAAACAATAAGGCTTCCCTCTCACTTACCAACTTTACATTTCCCTGTATGGCCCCGGAAGATGACTGGTTAGCCAGAGACGGGTAAGATTCCTCAAGGGAGGAACAACCTAAGACAGGCACAGTCGCAGGGGGGCCATCAGGTGAGAAATTGGGGATCAACAGAGGTGAGGCTTAGAACCTCACCCCCCCTGTTCTGAGAGAAATCTTCTGCATACGTGGATGTTTTATTGCCCTTGTCCAGCTTGGATAATCTACAGGCACATACCTGATCATCTACATTTGCTCTCTTACAACACTAAACTATGTTTTCTACCTTTATCTTGCATCTACCTACCACTTCAGCATTTTATTTAAAAAATAATAATAATAATAATAATAATCAGGAAGAAATGTGGGATTCACATATAAATCAAGTATAAAAATCAAACGAATATTCATATTTGACCTGATTGTTTATAGTTCGTAATGCGTGATCAAAACCGAAAGTTTCTGTGATGACTGCCCTTGTACTGTTCACCATGTAAGAATTTATTCACTATGTAAGAATTTGTTCACCATGTAAGAACTTGTTTGTTATGCTTCAGAAGATTGGAGACTGACGAGAATTAGGCTTGGGGTTGATTAATGATTGTGCATTGAGCATTGAGTCCCCTATACAGAATTTTATTGTTGTTAACAACCATCTGATCAATAAATATGAGAGATGCCCTCTCAAAAAAAAAGAACTATTTGGAGGCATATTTTAAAAATCATAAAAAAAAATTATTGAGATTATATATACTTTAGTAAATCTTCAGAATCTGAAGTGTATTTTACATTTATAGCACATCTCAATTTGGATGGCCACGTTTCAGGAGCTAAACGGCTACATATGGCTAGTGGCTAGTACATTATTCTCCTTAAGACTAAAAAATCCAAAAATGAATAAATAAATACATTCTCTCATTTAGTAAGCAATATAGCTGGTGTTCCATATCAATGGAGAAAAGTTGTATTATTCAACAAATTAGGTTATTAGGATTTGTAGTAGCCAGCTGAAAATAACATGCATTTTAATCCCTACCTCACTTCTTACATCAAAATGGATTCTGAATGGATCAAATGTTTAAATGTAAAGAATGAAAACAAAGTCATAGAAAAAAATAGATAACAATTTCAATCATCTTGGCACAAGGAAGACTTTACTGAATATGACTCAAGAAAAATTAGTGTCTTCAGTACCTAAGCAACCCCAAAATAATAAGACAAACAACATAATAGAAAAATAAGAGAAAGATTTAGACAGTTTGCATAAGGAGAAATAAAAATGGCTTTGAAACATATGAAAAGACGCTCAAATGACTTATAAGAAAAAAAACACCCATTGAGACTCTATCAAGTGTCATTTCAACTATCCATATTAAAAAGCCAAAAAGTTTGCAAAAAAAACCATCATGGTGAGGGTGTCAGGAAAGTTATTCTCAAACATTTTTGGTAAAAGTACAGGCTCTACAAAGGGCACTTTGAGAATTTCCATAAAAATGGAAAATTGATGAACCATAATCATATGATCATATTCTTAGGAATTGATATAACTAACATGTTCACATGGAAATACACACAACAGATATTCTCTCTTCCAATGTGGCTCAAGCTGGTCTTAGTAGGTTAATTTTTTAAATGAACATAGTGAGAATCTCCCCACAAGATAATTTTAATTTCAAACAAATAAATGTGCATTAACTTGCCCATCATATGATGTAACACAGAGACCACTTTAGTGCACATAGGTTATTTAACTAATCAAGTTTGGCTTCATCTATTTTACAAAACCATACCCATAATATTTCAATTGCAGTCTTCAGATTTGGTTTCTTTAAAGGGTGTTAAGGACTTAAAGGCACATGAGAAGAAATATGAAAACAGAATTGCTCTCAATTTTTCTTATTTGTTGCCCTGTTTTTGACAGCTGTCTCTACCATCCCTTCTCTGACAGAAATTTGGCGATTCAACATTAGCAAATCTATTCAAAGCAAATGGCTGAACTTTCACCAAACTTCTTTTCCTTTTGCACCTTCATATTCCATCAGTTTGTGTAATATCTGGTTACGTCAAATGATTGCACTAAGTATAACTGGCACAAATAGTCGCATTAACACACAAGTGACTCTAGGAGATGACAGGGTAGAGTCTTGCTGGTAGTTATTCAAAATGTTACAGGTGACGGGTAAGATTCCTCAAGGGAGGAACAACCTAAGACAGGCACAGTCGCAGGGGGGCCATCAGGTGAGAAATTGGGGATCAACAGAGGTGAGGCTTAGAACCTCACCCCCCCTGTTTTGAGAGAAATCTGCATCCATGGATGTTTTGTTGCCCTTGTCTAGCTTGGATTAATACTTAGTCTAGAGGCACACACCTGATCATCTACATTTCCCCTCTTACAGCACTAAACTATGTTTTCTACCTTTATCTTGCATCTACCTACCACTTCAGAATTTTATTAAAAATAATAATAATAATAATAATAATAAGGGAGAAATGTGGGATTCACATATAAATCAAGTATAAAAATCAAACTAATATTCACATTTGACCTGACTGTTTATAGTTCATAATGCGTGATCAAAACCGAAAGTTTCTGTGATGGCCGCCCTTGCACTGTTCACCATGTAAGAACTTATTCACTATGTAAGAATTTGTTCACCATGTAAGAACTTGTTCGTTATGCTTCAGAGGATTGGAGACTGTTGAGAGTTAGGCTTGGGGTGGATTAATGATTGTGCATTGAGTCCCCTGTACAGAATTTTATTGTTGTTAACAACCATTTGATCAATAAATATGAGAGATGCCCTCTCAAACAAAAAAAAAAGAAATGTTACAGGTGATAGAAACGTAGAGCGTCTGTTAACCAAGCAACTCCACCAAGTCAAGGTCAACAAAGTGAGTGTCTATTTAATGGAACAAGAGAGTCACTGCATCACTGTTTGTAAGAGTAAAGGACATCAATCAACCTAAATGTCCCTCGATAGGAAACTGGTTAAATAAATTATAGTACTTCTATTTGATGGAATACTATGCAGTTGTTAAAAACAGACAGACATACAGAAATGAGACAGCACATCTAGACGTGTTGATATAGACCCTTCCCAAGATGTGGTATACTCATACTTTCATGCTTAGATCGGCATAGGGGACCTCTGGAAGAAGGGGGAGAAAATATGGTTAAGCAGTGGTTTTGGGGCAGTGAAATAGGTAACTGGGAGACAGGGGTGGGAGAGATTTACTTTTCACTGTATATCCTTTATGTACCTTTTCAGTGGTGAGCCATAAGCATACTTTTTTTTTTTTCCAGACAGGAGCCAGGGTACTCTCCACCCAGTCTTGCTCAAGATTCCCAGTAGAGAAAAAGAAGTCCGGACTGAAGTGGGGAGGGCTAAGAAGTGGTGAGTTCCTGAGAAGGTGGAGGGCTGTGATCTGCCCTCATTATCTGGGCCATGGGAAGTGGGGAAACCTGGAATCCCCCGTTGGATTTGGGAACCAAGAAGCAGGGGACCCCAGGGCCTCCATGGCGAGTGGAGCTCAGGGCAGGGGGCACACTCCAGAGAAGTAACTGTAGGGCTGTCGAGGCAGAGAGAATGTTAGACAGCCTCCTGGCTTCTTTAGACCTAGGATGGCACTGAAATAGTGGAATAATCCTGGGAGCCTCAAAGCCACACTGAAATAGGGGGAACTGGGAACAAGCCCATTAAGTTTCCACCATGCAGTGGTGGGGAGAATAGCAAAAAACCAGCCCTTGTCCCTACACCTCCCTCACGGCAGAGCAGGCCTGAGAGAAGTTCACAGAGCAGCACAAGCACAGGACAGGACAGGCAGCCAAGGACCTGAAGTCTTGATGCTACATACAGGCCAAATCCAGCCCCCTGCTTATCTTCACAAATAAAGTTTTACTGACACCCAGATATGCTCACTGATTGATGTATTGCCCATGGCTGCTCTCACACTACAGTGGCAGTGCCGAGTAGTCACCAGAGACCATATGGCCCACAGAGCTGAAAATACTCACTACCTAGCACTTAATAGAAAAACAATGTGCTGACCCCTGGTCCAGGGAATAAAGAACAACTCAGCAATGACCTGTGGGGGCCAAAGAGGACCCAGATCAGGTGCCTGTGGCTCTCAACCCCAAAAATAATGTGCTCGGCTGGGGAGTGGGCAGAGGAGTGGGGGAAAACTCTAAATTCACAAGGACTCAGGTTTTGCCATCCCCAGAAATGAGAGCTTGGAAAAAGGTATCAGGTTTATCTGGGTTTGTAGACCAAGATACACACGCATGGCCCTTACAGGGCTGGAATTAATATGCAGGCATGATCCCCAAGAAAGTGGTTTCTTATCGGATCAAGCCAGCATGAACTAAGACCTGATGAGGACCTGCAGGCAGACTGAAGGGAAGCTAGGAAATGTCCAGAGCCATCACCATTAAATAACATCAGGGCACATTCTTTGTAACATTACTTGCTAATTATAGAGTCAACTGGGCCAGCACTTCTTGAAAATTCAAATACAAACACCCTTCTCCCTGGGAGTTGTGGGGTACATGGAAGACCTCAACACAATGAAGCCAGAAGGCTTCCCAGGGGCCTGGGTTTTATTCAGGAAGCAGTTTCAAAGTGGGCTCCGCAGGCCAACATCAGCTGCACCCAGGAACTTAACTAGAAATGCAGATTCTCGGTCCCTATCCTAGACCTCCTGAACCAGACACCCTGGGGGTGGGTTCAGCAAATCAGGTGATTCTCAAGCTGAAGTGTGTGAACCACGGCAGTTTAAGGCAAAGCCTTTTACAGAAACCCAGAAATGCATTAGCCACATGGCAACTGGTGGGCAGGCTTTGCACCACAAAGTATTTCATCAGGCCCTGAGTCACCCACCCTTTCTCCCAGAAACAGAATGCTAAATGAATAAGGAGGAAGGCTGTTTGTTTATCTGAAGCATTACAGTATCCCAAGTCTATTCCGTTTTGTTCTAACATTTCTGCTAACCGGTAGCTCCAGTGAAATGTGGGCAGCTGCAATAACCCTCTCACACAATCGATTTTCTCTGGTTTCGATCAAAGAAGTTGCTCCCTCTAACAATTCAGCCTACATTGATGAGTTCATCAGAGGGCCTGGAGGCGGGCTAGGGGCTGGGTACGAGCACAAGAAGCCATCTGGGGCTGCAGCCCACCGATGAGGGCTCCCACTCCACCAGGGCAATGATCTGCTGGAGCTCAAGTGGCCCGGGTGGGAGATCCACACCAGGGCTGCGCAGAAAAAGCTGGAGGTGCCTGTGAGGGAGGAACAAGCCAACCACTGCTCCCTGAACATTGCCCACGACTCTGCTCACGGGGCTGGAGCAGGGATGGGACTTGAGATGTTCATTTCCATCCAAACCCTTCTTCTTTGCCCAGGGCCTCAATTTCTTTCTCCCCCTGCAAATGCCAATGTCCAACATTTTAATATCACATTTGTGAATCCTCCAGGTATCTGTCCCCTACCTCCCTGTTATGGGTTGAACTGTGTCCCCCAAAAAGATATTATAGTCCTAACCCCCAGTGCCTGTGAAATGTGACCTGATTTGGAAAATAGGGCCTTTGCAGATGACCAAGTTAAGATATGACCATTAGGGTGGGCCCTGACCCAACATGACTGTGTCCTTGTTAGAAGTGGAAATTTGGATACAGAGACAAACTTACACATCCAGAAGAATTCCATGGGAAGACGGGAGTTATGCTATCACAAGCCAAAGAACCGCCAGAAGCTAGGAGAGAGGCCTGCGACTGGCCCTTCCCTAGAGCCTGCAGAAGGAGGACGGCCCTGCCAACACCCCGAGCTCGAGCTTTCAGCCTCCAGAGCCGACATGATAGATTTCTGCCGTTCAAACCACTCAAATTGCGGCACGCTGTTACGGCGGCCCTAGGAAGCTAACACGCTCTCTAGCGAGATCCGAGGTTCCCCCACAGGCAGGATGGCCCTGCGGGCTGCCTCTGAAAGCAGGACTACAACCTTTAGGCGGAGATGTTGATGTACTGGTTCAAATCACAGCTAGGGAGCTGGACTAGCATGTGGGTTCCCAAACCCAGCTATGCCTTCTAGAAATAGAGGCATCTGAACCCCACCCCAGGCCTGAGAAACCGGAACATCAAAAGCTTGGGAATGAGATGCCACCTGCCAGGCATGGCCTCACAGGATATTCAAGGGCCCTTCCAACCAGGGACCCCACTGTTGCTGTAGGGCTGTACCCCCACGCCGGGGCCCCACAGACCTGCAGCATCAGTCTCACCTGGGAGCTTGTGAGGCGTAAAGAGCCCGGGGCCCACCCCAGATCTGCTGACTCGGAATCTGACAGGATCCCCAGGTGAGTGAATGTCAGATGCTCCGTGAACGTAAGACGAGGGATTATGAGGGAAGGATAAGTCCGAAGGGCAGCTCCGCACGGCTGTCAGCTGCTTGGACCCTGCAGCCGGACTCCACATCGCCGCACTGAGACTCAGTTCTTGATCAGTAAAATGGGGATAAATGCCGTACCTGCCTCAGAAGATTGAATGAGTTAACACATAGGCAGGCTTGGAACAGGGCCTAGGACTCAGTAAGTACTATCTGGCCCCAGAAAAAACTAAGGGATGGCCTGTCACTGTCTTCAACTAGACTGACTACATTTTTTATACAAGGAGGGGAAGAATAGGATAGGGTGTTACAAAGCTATGGAAGGACCCAAAGTTGTCCCTTTTTAGTAATCACCAAAGAGACTTGTACAAAGTGTACCCCATTTGATAGAATGGGCACTCAGCAAGGGATGCTGGATTGGTGACACAAAGAAAGCAGAAGGAACAATTAACACCACAATGCACTAAAGAAGCCAATGAGGGCACTATACTACTCCTGTGGCAAATCTAGACATGTTAAAAATGCTCCCTGTGCCCCAAAAAAGGAACATCATGAGCTATTACAGGAATGTGTAGATTGCATTAGATTTCTTTGGAAATCTCCAGGAAAAAAAAGAAATGTTTTCCTTTGAACAAAGACAAATTCCTGCCAGAATACCTTCTCCTTTTCCACACCAGGTCCTTCCCCCACTCCGAAAATTCATGAAATTTATAAAGAAAGATCAAGTCCTAGAGTCAAGCAGACAGGATCTCTTTCATCTACTCACCCTTCCAAAAATGACACCTCTTAAAAAATAACTGCAGATGGAGACTATTTCTTCCAGTGTTCTTGTATCCTAGAGCAGCAAAACCTACTTCACATTATACTTGGCCCTCAACATGGATCGTTCCAAAAGGAGTGTTCACAAACCAGAAAAGAGATTCACATAAAAAGTGGCAACCAGTTTCTGTTGTTTCTCTCTTTGTTAGCTAAGCAGATGTAAGACAAACAAAAAAATCCCCAGGCCTCTGTTTTGTTTTAAATAGCCAAGTGTCCATTTTGTAAGTATAGCCATCTTTCATTTTATGAAATCGAAGCCATTTTTTAAGATCAACTATAAACCATCAATTTTTTTAAAGATGATCTTATTTTTCCACTGACTTTTAATTTAAAAACACAGGTGTCATACTTGAAAAGATTTCAGTTAAACTGAAAAGGCTGGATAGAAAAAACAGTCAACAAGAAATCAAATAATCCTACTAAAAATGAACAAAGACTTCAATAGGAGTTTCTTCAAAGATGATATACACATAGCCAACAAGCACATGAAAAGATGTTTAACATCACATGAGAGAAATGCAAAACCACAGTGACACATCATCCCACACCAGTCAGGATGGTCACTATCCAAAAAATCCTGGAAAATTGTAAGTGCTTGTGAGGATGTCGAGAAATTGGAACCCTTGTGCAACCCTTGTTGGTGAGATTATAAAAGGCATCACTGTTAGGGAAAACAGTAAAAAATTAAACGAACTACCATATGATCTAGGAATCCCATTTTTGGGTTTCAAAAGAATTGAAAGCAGAGTCTCAAAGAGATACTTGCACACTTGTGTTCATAGCAGCATTATTTGCAATAGCCAAGAGGTAAAAGTAATCTAAACATTCATCAACAGATGAGTGGATAAACCAAATGTGGTCTATACCTACAGGGGAAAACTATTCAGCCTTAAAAAGGAAGGAAATTCCGACACATGCTACAACATGGGTGAACCTGGAGAACATGATACCAAATGAAACAAGCCAGTCACGGAAAGACAAATCCTACATGATTCCACTTACGAGAGGTATATAAAGTAGTCAAATTCATAGAAACAGAAAGTAGAATGGTGCTTGCCAGGGGCTGCCGAGGAGGGGGTGGGGAGGTATTGATAGAGTTTTGGATCTGCACAATGAAAAGGATTTGGAGATCCGTTTCACAACAATGTGAATATACCTAACAGTATTCAACTGTACACTAAAAATAGTTAAGAGGGTACAACACTAAACTATGTTTTCTACCTTTATCTTGTATCTACCTACCACTTCAGCATTTTATTAAAAATAATAATAATAAAGAGAGAAATGTGGTATCCACATATAAATCAAGTATAAAAATCAAATGAGTATTCATATTTGAACTGACTGTTTATAGTTCATAATGCATGAGCAAAACTGAAGGTTTCTGTGATGGCTGACCTTGTACTGTTCACCATGTAAGAACTTATTCACTATGTAAGAATTTGTTCTCCATGTAAGAACTTGTTCATTATGCCTCAGAAGATTGGAGACTGACGAAAATTAGGCTTGGCGTGGATTAATGATTGTGCATTGAGCATTGACTCCCCTATACAGAATTTTATTGTTGTTAACAACCATTTGATCAATAAATATGAGAGATGCCCTCACAAAAAAAAAAAAAGTACACCCTTCCAATGGTAAAATAATAAGTAACCAGGATGTAATGAATATAGTCAAGATATTGTAACAGCTTGGTATGGTGATAGCTGGTACCTAGAATTGTCATGTATATAAATGTTGAATCACTATGTTGTACACCTGAAACTAATGTAATGTAATACTGTGTGTCAACTACCCTTCAATTAAAAAAAAAAAATAGTTAAGAGGGTAAATTTTATGTTATTTGCTTCTTACCATGATAAACAAACAAACAAAAAAAGCAAGCAACAACAAGAAAGACAACAG
The DNA here is from genome assembly GCF_030020395.1 of Manis pentadactyla. Classification (NCBI taxonomy): domain Eukaryota; kingdom Metazoa; phylum Chordata; class Mammalia; order Pholidota; family Manidae; genus Manis; species Manis pentadactyla. The sequence goes on from NC_080022.1 coordinate 182,741,183, forward strand.
CCGGCCATCCTCACTGAATGCTGAAGGTTGCATTTTACACTGTTTTCCTTACTCTGGTACCTCTTTCTTCTCCTTGTTTAATCCTTTTGTTTGCAATGAAATGATTTTACCGTGATAACAGTCAACAAGGAGCATGCAGTACAAGTTTCTCTTAAAACTACGGGGAGCCACTATCATGACTTATAACATGGTAATAGCAAGGGTATAAACATTCCACTCATGTCACATCATGCTGTTTACACCACCCCAAGACATGTCTGAAGGACAGAGATTACCTTTAAACAGTCCAGTCTGGTATCTTTGTTTTTGCCTTTTAATAGAATCTTTAAAGGGCATCCAAAGAAATTACCATTGTCCTTGGGCTATATGTTAACTCAGACCGACAGTTCACCATGCATCCTCACTTCCTTCAGTTTATCAAGCCAGACTTGGAGTAAAGACAGTTTTTCTTATTTCACTGTTTCAAGATGTAGTTTTTTGCAATTATTAAGAGAAAAGTAGCAAGTTCCCACCTTGAAAATTAAAGACCACCGCACAAAGTATCCATCAGTGTTTGAGTCCTGGGATTCCGGTGATGGGCTTCACATATGGATATTACAAAACTTAGTTATTCAGGGACATTACTGTCACCTAGGATAAAACGAACATCTTGTAAGAAGCTCTCCAGTAATTTCTTTGTCTTCCTGGGTAGAGTAATTTTCTCTTTTGATGAGAAGTCATCTTAAATTACAGACCATAAAAATGGATAATGCTACACATATTATCTGACTTTGCAGACGATGCTGTAGGTGGCCTATCTATCTCACTACATGGAAGGCACAACATCACAAATATTCCATCTCAGAAGCAAGCAGTAGGCTGAAAATGTAATTAAACAAAGTAAGAATCAGTAGCATTCACTAGCCTGAGTCCTGCTTGGTTTTAAAGTTAGACTGGTGAAATTGAAGCCAGTGCAGTACCTTGATGATTACTACGAATATATTCTTCCAACCAGTTACAAACCCAAAAACTGCCAAATGTGGACAGCTTGATGCTCAGTTGTTATCAAAATTAGAAATGTAAAAACAGTCACTATCAAATGACCAGGAAGAAAAACAGGTGGGGTTCAAGTATAATCGTATGAATACATTCAAGGTAGGAACTTCCTTGTAATATTAGGATTTTGTGATAATCCCCCTCGAACCCCAACACATACACACACACACACACACACACACATGCACAACAAAATCTTATAGTCTTTTTAATAGCCTATATACAAAAATGTGGAGGCTTAAATTGCCTGCTATGTGACTTGTTTAGCCAACAATACATGGATGGAACAATCAATGTGCCAGTTCCATGCCTAGGCCCCAAGAGGACCTGTTTGTTTCTGCTCTTCCTTTAATGCCTCTGTCACTATGAGAAGAACATGCCCTAATCCCAGGCAGATGATAGACAGCCGGAGCACAGCCACCCTGCCCATCTGCAATCTTGCAGCTTTAAGCAAAGTCAAGATCAGCTGACTGCCACTTAACCCACAGGTAAGAGTGAGCCCAGCTGATATCGACACAGTCATCCCAGCCAATTTACAGACAGCTAGGAAATCAATCCTTATCGATTACTGTATGTCACTGAGATATTTGTGGTTGTTATGCAGCAATAGCTAACTAGTACATAGACACTTTCTACCACAGCAATAATGATCTAGTCAGCCCACTGCAGAATATCTTTAGATACACTGTTCCCTTTGTCTGAAAAGCATACCTCACCTCCTCCTGCCAAGACCATCCACTTGAGAAATTCCAAGTAACCTTTACATCTAAACTCCAGGAAGCCTGCCATGACTCCCCCAACTAGACCGAGTCACTATCTATCAGTGCTCCCATCATATACTCTTCATTTAGAGCAATTACTGCTCTATAATAGTTTGTTTATATAATTATAAGGCTTTTGATCCTTGGCACTAGCAAAATGCCTGGAACCAAAATTTGACACTAAGTGAAATACAGAGAAAAATACCCATTGGGGACAAGGCAGGACAGAGTAAAGAGGAAAGGAAAAGAGCCACAGCCTAGGGTGGAAGACAGCAAATGTTTGCAAAAGTCTCCAAGTCCAACTTGGTGAAGGGGGGAGCGTAGTAAACATAATGTTCTTCATGTAATTGTAGATTAATGATACCAAAATTTTAAAAAATAAAAATAATAAATTAAAAAAAAAAGTCTCCAAGTCCAGACACCCATCCCAGGGTGAGCCTGACATAGGCGGCTGCTTCGGGGGCACTCTTCATGGTGACGTATACTCACCCCACCACCGAACCACAGGACAGAGCGGGAAAGGGAAGTGCAAGTCCGGGTGGCCCTGCTGAACATCTCAGTGAGGATGCAAGACGCAAGGAACGCCAGATTGCACAGGATTCCCCCGCTCTGAGAATGAATGGAGCTCATGGTATTCTCTGTGATGATAACCACAGAGAAGGGATTTTACAAAGAAGAGAGAGGCAGCAAAGCTCTTTGTTGTCATTTTCTGACTCTAGCATGGTGAGAGCGGGACATACATCCAAAGAGGCTGTAGGGTCTTGAAGAGAATGACAGCAAGGTGAGGATGATGGCAATGACAATGATGACTCAGAGGAGGCAACAGGTCTGAAAGGACAGAAGCACAGCCCGCCTCCCACTGGGAAGGTGGTGACTCACTTGGCACACCCTGGCATCTCACAGGTTCTTACAGACCACAAGCGCCTCTCTGGAGCTCTCAATTACCCAACTTAGTCTTCACTTTTCGACGGACCCTCATCCTCACATGCCACCCTCCAACACGTACTCTTCTCTCCAGCCCTGCCTTTGTCTGGAATGCAGTAACGTTTGATCCTCCCACTCTGCAAACCTGACAGCAAATTAATTAAAAACCAGACTGGACTCAGAGACCGTTTCCACCCAGAAATTTCATAAGGTTTAGCTCTCTGCAGGGTGAGATGCCCTTGGGGCTGCTAATCATTAGCAAACTTGCTGAACACCTTGAAACCTCAACCACCAAAGGGCTCTCATTACCAAGGGTTTATTGAGTCCTGGTATTGAGAGGGATTTTATACAGGTGCACAGCACATGGCCAAAGGAGCAGTCTTAGCCACTCTGCATGGTGGGGAATGCAAAGTCCTCTGAGAATCCAATGAAAGTTGTGGACCCATTTCCTACTGTGGTAAACACTGCCCAATAAGGAGATGGTTTTCTTTTACTCTGATTATGCTGAATCTGAACCCCTTTATGTGTCCAGGAGATTGCCCACATTATGAGACTTGGTAGGTGGAGGACAAAGACCTCTTCCTGTAACAGGAGCTGGAAATGCTAGATGCTCATCCCTGGCACATGGGCAGCCGGGGCACAGCCACGTGACAGCTTAGCCAATCAGATGCAGCCATGCCAGACTGAACTAGGAGGCAGTGACATCAGCTGCGGATCCCCCATCTCCCCCTCACCCTTCTCCCCTCTCCTCTCTATCTTTCTGGGGTTGGCTGATGCAAAAGTTGCAGCAGTTACATCCAAGTCATGTATGTGGCAACAACGTGGGCACAGGGCAAACTGTGGGCATCTGGTGCTCCATGGTGGTTTGCTCATCAGAGCAGTTCAGTGACTTGGTTTGGGGTGTTGTTTTTAAAAGCTGGGCCCGGAGCCTGATTCTCCAGCTCCCTCTCACCCTGCCAGCATCCTGGGAGTTACTTGGCATCCTTTTACAAGTTCCATTTCTCTTTAATCAGCCAGACTCGGTATCTGTCGCTTTCAACCCAGAACCCTGACTGATGGACGCACTCACTTGTATATACAATATCACAGGGTCCTGGGGCACCCGAAGTCAGTTAAAATCCTAACCAGCCCAAACACATGTTTCTCTATCTCTGTGACACTCAGGCAGGGGCTTTGCAACTACATTTTATTTTGCCAGTTGTTCTTTGTCAAGTTCTGCCAATCAGGGACGACGGGGGACACTCAGAGCTCGGGAAGGGACATGCTCCTTCCCGTCTGCTGGCAGCTGTGAGTACCACTCCAGGGGGCCTCTTCAGCAGGGCAGCGGCCATTCCTTCCCGTACTCAGGCCAAATCCAGCTTGGACCTTTTCCAATCCTTGCAGGGACTCGCTTCGTTGGGCCCCAGCCCAGAATGTCAGCACCAACCTGCTGACCCCTCCTCCCCAGGCATTTGAGTCCCGGCTCTGGGGGGCCCCTCCTCTAAGTTTCTGAGTTTAAATAATTCCAACTTCTTCCTCTGCCTGCTCATCCCTGGGGGCAGCAGCTGTTTTCAGCAACTGCCACCTCTTTGACACCTTAGAGTGTTCTTTTTACCCTGCCTAACAACTTGAAACCCATGTCTTGCCAATGGTTTTCAGCCCTGGGCAAGTTCGCTATGGATTCAATGTGACCAAAGAAATTGACAGCAAAACGTTCTTGGGGGTGAGAGGGTTTATTACCCGGCTTGTTCTCCGGGCGGTAGGTCAAGCACTAGCGTCTCTGCCTCTGCGCAGAGCACTGGGCCGAGCTCTCTGTATAGCACAATAATAGCTTATTGCCTGAAGGTGTGGAAGCGGTAGCCTAGCAACAGGCCAGTTACATCATCAGGTGGTTTAAGTTCAGTGAGGACCCTGGCCATGGGAACCCCAACTTCCCCACAACCCAGTTGCAACTTCTTTACATTATGTTCTCTCTGTTCGATGACTGGTGTGGTTTCTCTCCTAGGCTGGATCCTGATGGAAACAGAACCCTAACCTTAGAAAAAGCTCATATGAGTATTCTATTTGCCACCAGAGAGTCTAGAAACAAAATAAGGAGGAGGAAAAACTTACAAGACAAAATTTAAGGTCTGGCCCGGAGGCCATGAGCAAGTTCAAGTTACACAAATCCAGCAAACAGAGCCAGGTGGTTGCTGGATAGTTGCTGCAATGTGGGAAGGCAAGAAAAGGATGGGACCAGACTCACTACCCAGAGCCCATGGGCCCTCACACTCGGCACCAGGTGCTGCAGACAGGCTGTACCAGGGGAATGGAAGAGGCTGGAGACAGAACAGGAGTGTCAAAGGAGAGGTTCTGGATGGGAAGGGAAGAGTGTCAGGCACAGAAAAGAACAGTGAAATCATGCCGAAAACCCTCGACTTGCATGCCACACGGAAAAACCACCAACAGCGTCACTGCTAAAGTTACTGAGCTCGCTTACAACATGCAGACACTGTCAGGCACATCTGCATGGGTCTCCACATTTACCGGTTCTGCGATGCCACCTGTCATAAGATACACCATTCTGCAGGGCACCACAAAGAAAGAAAAAGATGCTGCCAATTAGACAAGGACCTGCCATTGCCTACAAGATGCATCCTAATTTTAAAGAGGTTAAAGTGAAACGTGGCAGCCCACTCAATTCTTAGAACAATCTCTATGGCATAGGTAGAGCAGGGCTCAGCAGGAGAGAGGCTGAGTAACTAGTTCAAGGCCCCGGGGTCAGCAAGTGGCAGAGCAGGGTTCTGATCTCAGTCGGTGGGGTTCCCGAGACTGTGCTATTGGCAGTTCTGCTCTTTGGCCTCATGAACCCCTTTAGAAGTCAGAGACCAAACTCTTACTGCATGTGTGCAAAAGTCACAGATCTTTTCTGAGCTTCTGGATGAGCAAAGATATTACCCAGCTGGTCAGAGTCAGAGAAGGCTGAATCCCTTCAGTGGCCCTGGACACTCATGGCTGAGCCAGAGATGAGAGGGCTGGAGAGAGGGGCGCTGACCAAGACGGGGTAAGAGGGATCGAGTCACGGCAGACTTGGGCCAACAGCTATAGATCTCAGCACAACCTTAGCTCAGGCGGCCGTAGCAAAGCACCACTTACTGCGGGGCTGAAACAACAACTTCCCTCTCCCAGTTCTGAAGGCTGAGTTCAAGGTCACAGTGCCAGCAGGGTCAGGTTCTGGCAGGAACCCTTGTGATACTGAATCGATAATAAGAAATATGTATTCGGTCTTCCTTCCCTTTCTGGCAGAGAGCTCTTCAAACCTTTGGGATTTCCTAGGTGGTAAGAGCAATAAAGGGGTCTTGATGTTCATGACGAACTTCTTTCCACCGGCCCTGAGCCTGTTAATGAGGTGACCTTTGAACTGCCCCTACGGTGGGGAGCTGGCTGCCAGAGGAACCACCCGTGTGATTAGAGGGGTGGGACATTCAGCCCCAGCCCCCTGACCTCCAGGGAAGGGAGAGAGGCTGGAGGTGAATCGATCGCCAATGGCCAATGATTTAATCAATCATTCCTACGTAATGAAGCCTCCATAAAATCCCAAAAGGACTGAGTTCAGAGAGTTTCCAGGCTGAACATGCAGAGGCTGTTAGGAGAGGGTACAGAAGCTCCCTATCCCTTTCCCTTGCTTTCTGCATCTCTTTCACCTGGTTATTCCTGAGTTATCCCTTTATAATAAGCCAGTAATACTGTAAGTAACAGTTTTCCTGAGTTCTGTGAGCTTCTCTAACAAATTAATCAAAGGCAAAGAGGGGGTATGAGAACCTCTGATGTACAGCTGGTTAATCAGAAGCATAGGTGACAACCTGGTGGTGCAACTGGCCCCTGAAGGAGGGAAGGCAGTCTCACGGGACTGGGCCCCTACCCTGCGGGATCTGATGCCATCTCCAGGCCAACAGCGTCAGAACTGAGTTGAATTGGAAGACACCCAGCTGGTGTCCGAGAATTGCTTGGTATGGAAGAAACACAATAGATCCTTCCTCCTGGCTTGGAGAGGGCTGCCTTCTCACTGTGTCTTCACATGGCAGAGACAGAGAGAGGGGGTGCAAACTCTCTGGTGTGTCTTCTTACAAAGGCACTAATCCCACCATGAGGACCCCACCCTCATGACCTCATCTAAACCTAATGACCTCCCCAAGGCCTCGCCTCTAAATGCCATCCCACTGCAAGTTAGGGCTTCAACATATGAATTTGGGAGGGACACGATTCAGTCCATAGCAACAACCAAGGTATCAGACCAGGTGGGCAACCTATTAGGAAACCTATTATGTGTGTAAAGGAAATCAAGTTATTGAAACTTAAAGGCTCCAGACAACTGAAGATTTCCACCTTACCTGGTCAAATTATTTTGGTCTCTGAGTGGGAAGTTGGTTGTTCTTACTTTGACAAATCCTTCTGGGAGCAGGAGACCCAGCAAATATGGGCTGTGGTCCTGAGGGTGTGTCTTACAGGCAGAACTTCTCAACCCATCCCCTTGTGAGCGGTAGAAAGAAGGACACCATCTGCTAATGGGATCTCAAAACAGCCCATGAGAGAGCTTCTCACTTTCCAGAGCCCAGGGACAACAATGACAGACGTCACAAGGTCCTCCTCCTTTGAAAACTGCAAGCATACACAAACCCACAGACAGAAGCCCACTACACACACACACACACACACACACACACACACTTTATTAAACCTGAATCCACAACTTGTGCAAATATGAAACATGATAAAAAAGTTATCCCCAAGAGCTTCCACATTTCTTGATGTAAAGAAGCTAACATTTATTAAATTTCTCCTGTATGCTAGCTAGACTACGTGTTAGTACTCTACATGCATTATTTAAGTTAATCCTCACAGCCACACTATCAGATAGGATTATTTCCATTTTATAGATAAGGACACTAAGGCTCGGAGAGACAGGTAACTGCCCTAAGACATGGAGTCTTGTGAATCCTGCAATTTGATCCAAAGCCCACTACAACCTGTCGCCTCTAAAGAAGCTCTATCTCAACCTAGAAATGTAGGCTTGGGTGGAAGTCATGGGGATATTAGAAAGAATTAAGATAAAACATATATAATGATATATTATTCCATAATGCCATTGTGGAATATCATTATACATCATCATATATCATCACATAATATACTCTCATTATATAATATAAATAACGCACCTCTATCCCCAGCTATGATGCCAAACTGGAACTCCCTCAGACAGTAAAACAGCATTAGCGTGCACTTCCCCAGACTTGTCCTGTCCTACGAGTCCTGCCCTAAACCACTTCTTCTGTTGAATCAGTACATCACCACTGAGCCAGTCTCCTGGGACTCCTCCAACTGCCACTCACTCTACCATATGGACACTTAATATGCAAGCAGCTTCTAGCAAAATGGGGAGGGGTGAGCAGAGTCAGGATCAGGGTGTCAGACAAAGCAGGCAATTACTTTTACAAAGGCTGAGGAGAGGAGAAAGGCAACAGTCACCGTGCAAACATGCCAAGAGGAACCAAGCCCCTTTCATAAAGGAAGAAACAAACACACGCTCACCCATACTTATCACTTGGCTCCTAGGGAGAACAGGCATCTACGGCCACTCCCGCACTTTCCTCCTACGATGGAATTCACTGGTGAGCATAGAGCAATGATGAGCATCTTTTTAAATGTTTTCATGTTTTGTATTCTAAGAGGTAAGTCCAAATGGGATAGTTAAGAAAAAGGACACACACAAACAAAAATAGCCTACCCGAAATGCCTCTGGCATCTCTAACAAGGTAGAGAAGGCATTCTAGAGAGTACTGCACAACTAAGATTGATGGTGCTCAAATGTCCCAATGATGGAGGGTATCAGTCAGGATGGGAGCATTTTGTTGCAATAACAAATTACCCCACTGCCCTACATGCAGGCACTCTGTTCATTCTAGCCAGCCAGCGGCCCAGTGACAGTGGATCCGTATCAGTGCGTACTATGCGTCTGTGGCCGCCACCTGTGGGCCCCCAGGCTTGCTACTTAGTGAGATGCGGCCTTCTCCATCTATTCTCACACAAATGAGCCTCAGTTTCCTCATCTGTAAAATAAAACCAACAATAGCATCTGCCACACAGGATAATGCATATGAAGTACCTGGCAAATAGTGTATGCCCCCTACTGTGAGTTACTCTTAGGACATTTCCCAACAGGAAAGCACGCAGAGCGCCAATGGGCCAAGACACGAGTGACACTGGCTTTCACAGGGTGGGATGTAGACATTTCTTATCTCTTGGAACATTTCTATTCTCTCTCTATTCTTTTTACAATTAACATACAATTTTAATCATCAAGAAAAAATGAACATATAAATGCATACAACACGAGAACACCAAAACTAAGTTTAAAGAGCAATTGGCCTAAATCAGGGATCCACACACTCTGGCCCAAGGGCCAGACTCTAGCCAGCGCCCTGTTTTTGTATGACCTGTGAGCTAAGGATGTTTTTTGACATTTTTAAAGGGTTATGAAAATAGAAAAGGAAAGAAAGAAAAAGGAAAAAAATCACAGAGACTATATATGGTCCGCAAGGCCTAAGATCTTTACTTTCTGGTCTTTTACAGAAAAAGTTTGCTGATTCTGCTCCAGCTCACCTGATTCCTCCTCACTAAACCTTCTACCCTCAGGTCCTTTACTTAGAATTCAGTTTGTTTAAAAAAATAAAATGCACATACATGCAGATACTCACATATATGCACATAGGTACAGGAAACATACATATAATTCCCCTTTCCATCCAACCTTTCACACATTTGGGAAGGGGTTACTGTGCTGGAACGTGTTAGAGGGGCCATGACATCTAGTACAGTCCAGGCATGACATAGGCCTAGAGGATTCAACCATAAATGAAGTTCCAGACCTAAACGTACACTTACTCCTTCACCCAACAAATCATTTGCTGAGCCCCCCGACTGCACGCCAGGCTCCGTGCCTGACCCGGCCACTGCCTTCAAGGAGTTTACAGCCCACCAGGGAAGCAGATGCAACACAGGACCAGCGGGGGCGGCTACAGAGATTCGGGAGCAGCAGCCCACGCCGGAGCTCTAGGAAAGCTTCTCCAGGAAGGATCGTCTATGGCTAGGCCGGAGAGAGAACCAGGGGCCAGCCAGGTGGAGGCTAAGGACAGTGGTTTCCGGCAGAGGGTGACCTCGAGGAAAGGCTTGGCATGGCAAATGGCACTGTGTCCCGAGAACCTGCTACAGCAGGTAGTGGCGTGGGCGGCAGAGGATGGCCAGAGCCAAAGCTAAGGAGGCAGGGCAGCACCCAGAGAAGAGCCTGAGGTAAGTCTGTCTTAAATGAAAAAGAAAAAACACAACGAAAAAGGCTTGCACCCCATGGGGAGGCATCAAGGGATTTGGGATCCGAACGGAATGGTCAGAAGTGTATGTTTAACAAGATTATTCTTGCTGTTTGCACTGTAACCTTGCCAAGCAAAGGCACTCAAAATCAAAGCCAGCTGGAAGCCACAGCTAAACGGAACTGCGCTGCCCCGACCAGGCCCTTCCGGACGCCCCTCCTCTGGCCCTGTGAGCTGCCCAGTTGTCTTGCTGGCCACTTCTACACAAAGCTGCACTTCAGAGAGCTCTGCACATGGCACTCCCGCAGACAGCGGGTTGGTTGAGCCACCTGTCTGGCTGCCCACCTGGAATGCCCTGACTTAACAGCTGGTCAAAGAGCAATCGTGATAGAGTCCCTAAAGATCTGAGAACGGGTGTTCAGACTAGTCCTGTACACCACGCCCCCAGCAGCACTATTCACAACAGCCAAAAGGTGGAAACAAATGTCCATCAATGGATGGCTGAACCAGAAGCTGTGGTATGCCCATACGATGGCATCGTTCACACACGAGCAGAAAGTGAGTTCTGACACACACTGCCATGGGGATGAGCCTTGAAAACACTGCTCAGTGAAAGAAACCAGACACATTAGATCACATATTGTATGACTGCATTTATATGAAATAGCCAAAATAGGTAAATTCTTAAAGAGAAAGTGGATTAGTGGTGGCCGGGAGCAAGGGATGAGTGAATGGGGGGAGCATGCTTAATGGGTACAGCGTTTCCTTTGTGGGTAATGAAACGTTTTGGAACTAAGCACTGACTGCACAAAATTGTGAATGTACCAAATGTCACTGAACTGTTCGCTTTAAGATGGTTAACTTATTTTAAGTGAATTTTACCTCAATACAAAAATACATTTTTTTAAGGAGACTGTGAGATATGGGGGAGTTTGGGGGCACCCCAAGTTTTCTGTACATGTCCCTCAGATACTACAACTTTCCAGGCTCCTCCAGACTGCTATGCATCCTTCTGGACTGTTCTGTGATTCTCTCACTGTGGTAGGCATAAAAATCCCCTAGAGACCTAGTTTAAAATGCAGATGCCTGGACCTCACCCCAGGAGCTGTACGTCACCTACTCTGGGGTGGGGCCCAGGCACCTGCATTTTCACTCCCGGGTGATTCCAGTGTGTTCCAGAGTTTGCAGCCCCCAGAACCAGATCTTTTCCCCCTTTGCATCTTGAGATTGTCCCTCCATCACCTGCACAAAGTCCTTCTCTCCCTCTTTTCTGAGTCTTTTGCAGTAGTAAGACTTTGGCTGCAAAGGGAAAGAGAAAGCTACTTGAATTGCAGTGAATTATCCAAAAAAAAATAGCACCTGAACAAAAGCAAGTTATAAGTAGCCTTCAGAGGGTGGTCGCCAACCTTGGCTGAACACCAGCGCCTTTATGGGGATGTTTTGTTTCAGATACTCAGGCCTCACCCTGGACACAATGAATCGGAACTTCCAGAAGGAGGCTCACATGTCAATATTTTTCTAAAGCACCAAAGCAACTTCTCTGCTCCCTCCCGCCTGCACCCCAGCCCACCTCCCTTCTGACACACTTCCTGATCGCATGCCCAGAAAACGCTTATTCTAAAGGCAGGATAAGTCTTTAGCGTCTTAGGCAAACATAATTAAGAAAGTAGATAAAGCATGAAAGTCATAAGGCAGATTCTAATTTCAGATGAAGCCCTTCTACTTTTGCCAGTATGTTTAATTTTCCATGCCTCACGTTTGTTGTGCCAGAAAAATGGTCAATTGCAAAGGGCCTGAGTCTGCTTCCAAAAAATAACTCATCGGTGTAAAGCCCTTTCAACTTAGAAGCTATATGGAGCTTTCATCAAGATGACCCCTTGATCTTCCCAACACCATGCATTCATTTATTCATTAAATACCTCCTGAAGACCTACTAGGTGCCAGCACTGCGCTGGCGAAGATGTGGGGAGACCAGAGCAGACCTGTCCCTGACTCTGTCCCTGCCTTCAGGCAGCAAGTGGTCGGGTCCACAGAGTGACAGCACAGGGAAGAGAAGGGCCAGGAAGGGGGAAGCTCAAAGTGGAACCAAGACGTGAGGTGGTCAGGGGAGCTCTCTGGGGAAGGAACACAGAAACCGCACCCATGGGGTACGCAGGAGAGTCTGGCGAACACTGAGGAACAGTTCTGAGTGTTCAGCACTGCCGCTATGTTTGTAACTATCTGCTGGCTCTTGCATTAAATTCAGAAAACCTCTGTCTTGCTCAGGTCGAGGTAAGGTAAGCCCTCTTAGTGCTCACCCGCATAAGGGACAAAGGAGGCTCGAAAGGGGACTGGCTAAGATTTTGGAGACCCAGTGTGCTTCTGAGACACAGGATGAAAATCCCTCCCCCTCCAGCCAGCCCTAAGACATAGGAGAGAGGAACCATAGACACAGAGCTGCACAGAGCATTTTCGAAGGGTGGTGCCATATGCTACTATCATTGGTATGCCTTCTGTCACCCATCCCCAGCGCTCCATATGGCAGAGAATCATGTTAGAGTTTTTCCAGTGGCCTTAATCCAAATCCGTCCTCTTTAAGAAATGGCCAAACCACACCTCCACCCCCAAATTTCACTCCTCTGATAGCAGTACTTTAACTCCCCTGGGACTGATCCCCCCACCTGCTGCCAACACTGTCACCACCATCAGCACAATCCCAGAGGGGATAGAAAACATGGGCACAGCCAGGATCTGCCCGGCTGGGCATCAACGTCAGGCACCCAGGTAGAGTTACCGCTGAGCCAGACACACCCACTCTGCCACATTTGGGAGGAAGGAGTTCAGATTAGACACATACACAATTCCTCATGCCTTCAAGCCTTGTAATCATCTTTGTCACGATCTCCTGGTTCAATAAATTCCATGGTGGCTTCTGGATATTCCTCATAAACATGTTGCCCGGCTCAAAGGACAAGTATTCTGTCATGACTTTATAGTGTAAATATGAAAAGGTGTTCTAAGCATGAAGAAGGAAACCCAGGTCCCAGAAAGTTCCAACCATGCCTATGTGCACTTAAGAATCCCACTACTTTATTGTAACAAGAACCATTCAGTGCCTGGGGAGTCCCGTTCAGCAAGCCAGCTTATACCAAAGCAGCAGCTTCAGGGAGCATGTGCATGCACCCATGTGTGTCATGTGTACACTCGTGTATACGTGCATGTTCATACCAGACCCACTGAGGATACTCTGGGAATATGCATTACCAATGGCAGTGGGTTTCTGAACCCTAGTAAAAAGCCAGAACAGGCTCTCTCAGATGCTCTATGCCACTGGCTGTAAAATTTCACACACTTTTCCAGCAGCCTCAGGGGGCCAGGGCTGTGTGCACAGCTGGTACACAGGCACACCAAGAGATAGAGAGCGATGTTCACCACGCGCCCTAGAAAACCAAGGGGGCAAATGGTAGGTATGCATTCCCAGGGGCTCAGTGTGCACTGCAAGGCTTCCACAGAACATGAGACCTGCTGCTTTCTCCAAGAATCAGCAAGCACCCCATGCTAGGAGATGGCCTCAACCCCCTTTAAAGCCTTTGCATGCCAACAGGACCAAAACTGACACCTGAGCATTTTCCTAAATGAGGCAGGAGGCTGCAGAACCCATTGACAGGCAAGAGAAAACACAAAACCTCAAGCATGGTTCCTCTTGCACCGCAGAACGAGGTGCTTGGAACGCGGGATAGGCCCGAATGCCACTGTCTCCAATTATCATAGTGTGAAGGGCCTGAGGCATCAGTGCACCCCCAGTGGCAGCAAGGGTTTCCTGTCTGTTTCACAAAAGTCTCAAAACTCTCCCATATCAGTGAATCCCTCTGAACCACAAGCTTTTCACAACGCTCCCCAGCCAGGCTCATCAGCCATCGCTTCCATGGCTGGCCAGCTCCTGGCTTTGCTCCATCAGAAACTAAAGTACCAATTAGTGCTGCCCACTGTATTCGTTAGCATGCTGTGCAGGTCAGGGCATCCCCCACCAGCCCACCAGTTCGGGTGCCAGGAGGACTGTAGCTTGCTCTTGTTCAGAATGCCCAGTGCCTAAACTGAACCTGACCGCCTCCGATGACATCCACCTGAGTCACCCCTCAATCTTGAGTTTGTTTTTACAGGCTGACCTGTATCTCCCAAAATTCATACGTTGAAGCCCTACTCCCCATATCTCAGAATATGGCGCATTTGGAGGCGGAGCCTTTAAAGAGATGATGAGTTAAATAAAATGAGGCCGGTAGAGTGGTCCCCAGTGCAGTCTCACCAAGGAGATCTGGACACATAGAGGGACACCGGGGACGAGCCCTCACAGAGACCATGAGAGGACACCAAGAAGGTGGCACCTAGGAGCCAAGGAGAGAAGCCTCAGCAGAGACCAATCCTGCTGACACTGTGCTCTTGGACGTCCAGCCTCCACAACTGTGAGGAAATACTTTTCGGTCATTTAAGTCACCCGGTCGGTGGTATGTTGTTAGTGCAGCCCTAGGCAATGAGTACAGCTGTGTAGATAGTTAAGCAAAAGGCCTGTTTGCAAAATTGTAACTGCCTTTGACCTGGCTGCACAGACAGTGGAGCATCCCCATCCATGCCACGCCCCAGCAGTCATGCTCCCGCACTGGAGGGACCCCTGCGACTGTCACAAGGCTCTCTCCAGCCCAGCCAGTGTTTTAACACCCACTAGCCCTGGGCTGCATGGTACTACCAGGCAGAACTTCATCTCAGACCTCAAGGAAGCATAAGCCAGATGGAAACACACTGAGGCCCAGACCCATTTTCACTCTGCAGCTAGTTGGGTTTCTCTGACAATAACAGGCTTAGGCTATAGACACTCAGATGCAGGCCACTGCAGTCTCTGTGTTCTGGTTTCTCTAAGATATTCTTGCCACTTCTCTGCCTCTCTCTTCCTTTCCTTCTCGCTCTCTCTCCTCTCTAAGTTATTCATTCATGAAGCACAATCAGAATGTTAAAGATGAGAATCTATCAAGGAGACAGAAACATTCAGACACACCTCTGGAGGGAAAAATCACTACTTCCTCAAATATCTGTCACTTCCAGACAATTGTTGCATGTGGCCCTGCATAGCAAGGCCAGCCAACCAGTGCTGGTGCCTGTTAAAAGTACAAGCACATACTGCTTACGTTTCCAGCAGAGGCATCTCCGTTTCCACCATGGAGGGAACTAACAGAAACTGAACAGGCTTGGGGATGCAGATAAATTAAGGAGGGAGCTGCAAGGAAGCACAGGAGCAGCCCTTACCACTTGCTAGCCGCCCCTGTACCCCCAGAGCCTGTCAGGGCAGGGCGACCAGCCTGCTCTCTCAAACAGGAGGCTCTCAGAGAGTCAGAGATGCCCACCACCTTCCCGTCCCCCCATACGCCTTGGGCATCCTCCTCAAGACATCACATCCCCAGAGAGAGAAGGGAGGGGGAGAAGCACACATCTCCCAGGGAGAAGACTGCCAAGTCGTAAAGCAAGCTGAAAAAAGCAAATAGCAACAACACAGGCAGCATGTTACCATTTGTTTTTCAGAAAACACAAAACAGAATCGCATGTCCAGATGTACATGTATACATATGTAAAAGCACCGAGCAACCTAACTAGTCAATGATAGGTAAATTGTCGGCAAACCACACTAAGATGGTAGAATGCCGTACGGGTAGTCAGATGACTGTAGATACAGATCGTTTCAGGTTTAAAAAAACACAAGAGAATCCACAGACTGGTTCCAACCGTACAAAATGAACGCACACACATACATGAGGGAAGGGGGGAGATGGGCGGGGCTCACACTGCTGTGGACTCGCACAGTACAAGCGGGAAGGGGAGGCGTTAGTATTTCAATAGTTAAAAGATAACGACTTAATTTGTTTTCTTAGAGGAAAAAAAGGAAGAGAAAAGAGAAAATCTAGAAGGATACCCACTAAACTGGAGACAACGGCTGACTGCGTGGTCTGCAGATAGGATGTGAACAGGGAAGTCATCTTAGACCACTTGGGCTGCTATCACGAATTACCACAGAGCAGGGGTGTAGAAACGACATAAATGTATTTCTCACACTTCTGGAGGCTGGAAGTCGGAGAGCAAAGCGCTGGACAAGGTCCCCTTTCTGGCTCACAGACGCCTCTTCTCGCTGTGCCCTCCCGCGTTGGAAGGAGCTCAGGCGCTCTCGCAGGCTCTTTCATAAGGGCTCTAACCCCACTCACGAGGGCTCCCCCCTCATGGCCTCATCACCCCCAGGAAGCCCTGCCTCCAAAAACCATCACACCGGGATTAGGTTTCAACATAAGAATTTGGGGGGGGATACAGTCTATAGCAGGAAAGGCCTTTCACATATAAATTTTTTTAATTTTTAAAATGAGGTTTTTGTGTTGTACTGCTGTAACAGTGATAGGACGAAAATGAAAGACATGAGGCCTGCCCTCCTCCCCCATCCCACCTTTCTGCCCACGAGGGAGAAAATCACTGTGCTGAACTAAAGGCCTGCCACCCACGGCCATCCTTAACTGCACGGGGAGGCAGACCACCAGAGACCCCAATGCCGTGATCCGGGGCTGCTCGGCGTCACTCTGTTTCTGCCTAGGCCCATCCTAAGGGGAACATCGTGCTGGGCTGGCCCCTTCAGCTGCCCATCAGCTGCCCCCTTCCCAGGCCTCGCAGTCTGCAGCTCCCTTGCCTGCCCCCTACCTCTTTGCCTCTTTCATTAAGACAGGATCTGGCAAAGTCAGTAAATCCCCATCGGTTCATTTCCCATTTACAGTACTGCACGAGCCTTCTCAACTTTATGAAAATAAATACCCAGTTCAGGGAGCAGTTTGATGCATCCCAAGTTAACAAAGCTGCCGTGGGTTCAACCTGACAGGCTGTTAAGAGTAAAACCCTTTTCATGAGCAATTATCTTGCCTTGGCTCCAAAAAGGGGGACAAATAAATCTGAAAGGCTGAACAAACAGAAATGGAAGTTAGAGAACAGAGTTGGTTGGTAACCATCTCCTTCCCACCAACCTGAGAGTCTTGCTGCCCATCAGATCCTAAAGGGACAATTACACCCAGGGTGGCGGCTCTGATGTTGGCAGGCCTTGGAACCTGTGCTCACATGGTCACGAACAATGGCTCGGCAAGGGCATCGCTACAGAGTCCCTCAAATGACATCTCGGCCCTGTCTGGACTTCTGCCCCAGCTCGTTTCTCCAGGTGAAGTCACAGAGAGACTGACCCGTTGCCTCTCATCCCATCACACTCCAACCACTTGAGGACAGACAGGAGGTCCCGCAGCTTTCTGCAGGCAAGCCCCCCTTTATCCCAGAGGGCCCGTTCCACAGGTAAGAGCGCTCTGTCCCTGATGCAGCGAGAGCCTACAGCTCAGACTACATCGTCCTGTTCCTGGGCCATCTGCTGAAGGCTGGGGCTTCGTCCTAGGTGGAACGAACCAGACACTGAAAAGCCTCAAGCTGAATTCGCCCACCCAACTTCCAACAGCCTCTAAAGCTGCTGGCTCACAAATTCCAACTGCAGTGAGCATTCTGAACCCAAATTCCAGCCCCTCTGCCTCAGAAGACTATCTTCCCTGGGTGCTCAATCAGTGCTGGACAATAGCAGTAGGCTCAAGATCAACGCCCGTTAACTCAGACCCCCTGAAGCACCCACCATAGACCAAGTTGCTGCCCTTTCTGGGTCTGGTCAGCAAATTAATAGTGAAACCAACGGAAACCTTTAGACTGTCTCAGTGAGGCTGGACAGAACTGTTTGCAAAAACCCCTCTTAAATAGCAATATTTGTATTTAGTGACAATAGCAATTAAAAGCAATTCTTACCTATTTCTAAGACCTTCCAAGATAAATTCCCCACTCATATCAACAGCAACAATTCATTTCTTTTAAAATGTCCTAGGATAGATGTTTACTGTCAGGTTGACCTTCCTGCCAATTAGAGAAGTTCCAGGCATTAATGGCTATTATGCCCTCCGGAGCCCTTTCAAATTTTCTCCCTAGATGTTCACCCACCACTCCCAAGCCATTCCCAGATCCTGGAATCTTCTCCATATTGAAAGCATATATAAGAACAAACATGAAGCAAAATGTTTAAAATAAAAACTACTGTTGCGCAGTACAAATTGGCCAATGACTATTTACACTGCCTAGAGAAAGCCCCTACATTCAGACAGCTGACCAAATACTCTGTCACCTCCCCCCGACCCCCATCCCCACGGCCACGACCAAGAGCTGTGACACATCATGAGTGCAAAGAGCCCTCTACAAGATACTGTCTCAGAAGCCCAGCTGGGCCCTGGTGGGAAGGGACGAATAAGACCCAGCAGGGGCTACGCCAAGCTGCCGAGGCAATTCTCCTTCTCCTGTCCCAGGGTCAGGGACATTGACGCAAGATCTTCCTGACAGGGCAAGAAGAAGGCACCCCAGCAGTCAGCTCACACATCCCCAGGGTAGATCTGGGAGCAGAATGTGGCAGCCCACATTAGGGACCCCTGGAAACTACTATCATGCAGATACACTCAACAGCAAGGCAGCAAAGGGTTCAGGGGCCGGAAACTGACACACATTCAAGCTTCTGATGAAAAAAATGACACATGGTCTTTCCTCTGAGACACTATCATGGCTTTCCATCCAACCATCAGATCCAGCTGTCTGGTCCTTCTGGAACACGCGTCATCAGTTTCTCATTAGCCCCAGGGCCAAGTTCCCAGGAATCCTCCCTTCTCTTTCTCCAGTTGGGAATTTCACACAAGAAAGAAGGTGGGTAGGCAGGGCAAAGAATGGCAGCCTACCTCCTGGGTATGCGTCCAGCTGACTCCAGGGAGCCTGGCCTAATCCTAGCTCACCAAATCCAACAGCAGAAATGGCCTCCAGTAGGGTCCTGCCTGTGCCTCCCTCCTTTCTGGGTGAGCAGGGGATTCAAATACCAGCTCAGGTCTCCCACCTCTGGGGCTCACTGGGACGGAGTGTGGTAAGGCTGCGTGTGCCTGAGCCGGGTTCTTACTGACATCGGCCCCTTTCTACGGCTAGTAACGCATTCAGACTACCTGGGTTTAGTGACCGTGTTTGGTTACAATCTCATGGCTTGGCCTCGGCTCTCTGCATTCAGCAATCAGCCAGATTTCAGGCTGTGATTCACACCATCCCTCTCTATAAACAAGCGCATGCTCATTGCACCAACCCAACCCACCAGTCCTATTTCAGCAAAAAAGCTTAAAATTTCTGGCTCATCCCCCATTCTGAGGCCTTTTTAGATTTTTTTGTTATTCTTTGTAAACCGCTTAGGTGAGTTATGCACAAGTGAAAGGACGAAAAACTGGAGCTAAGGGATATGCAACCAGTAAATGGCACAAGTGAGCTCAAACCCAGAGTCCTGCTATTCGGCCGCCCCACCTCATCTTCCTGTTAATTTGCCCTTGCCCATGTAACATTTTGTTAACGGTCTTAGGCTACAGTCAGGTGTGCTGTCATGTCCCTGACAATATCACAAGCTCTTTAAGGGTCAGACCACGATCACAGTCATTCACTTCTCCCAGTTTCCAGGTCCACTCGAATGCACTGTGCCACACAGCATAGTGTCAGCTGCACTCTGTATTTATAATGAAATCTGACATTTAAAACCTGCAGTTACCAAAATGTAACAAAGAGGATGATAAATCATGTTACCGAGAGCTTATTTCCTTTTAGGAAAAAAATCACAATTCAATTCCTCTAAAAGCCCTAAAGAGCCTGAAATATTTACTCCCTGATCACTGACTACTTACCAGGGACATTAAGGGGTATATCAAGTTTGAAGAGCGGTACTCACCAGGTGAGGCATCAACAGGTCAGCCAGATAGACGAAAGCAGCTCCAAGGGTGAAGCCTACGGCCACAGGGAAGCAGGCAAAGGCACCAAAGGCCCCAGAGGACGCGGCCATCTCAACTGCGGGGGCCAGGAGGGACCAGTAGGAAGCTGCAAGCATGACCTGCAAACCATCACAGAGGGGACTTCAGTTGCTTTCTGTGGCCCACACTGAACCCTACAATTTTACAAGTGTTAGAACCTTAAACAGTGGTGGCAGGTACTACCCCAACACAAGAAACCACCCTCAGAATTCCGGGAACCGAGGTCTCAAGAACTCACTCTGGGGTAGGAGAGAGCTGACCTTGGGGGGACGGAGTCTAGTTTGTTGTCAGGCAGCCTTGTTAATGGTCAGCCTACCTCCTGGGTACAGGAGTTAGGCTCTCATCAGTGGCTCTCAACCAGCGGCAATTTTGCCCTCCCGGGGACATCTGGCGATGTCTGGAGACATTTTTGGTTGTTACACTAGGAACAGGGGAAGAAGACGCTGCTACTAGCATTTGATGAGGCCAAAGATGCTGGTAACCACCCCACAGTGCACATCCCAGCTCCCCACAACAAGACTCATTGGACCCCAAATGTCACTAACACTGCCGAGAAAGCCTGTTTTAATTGAATACTTCCAGGACAAGCTGCTCACTACTTCAAGAGCTCCACTACATTATAAGACAACTCTAATTATTACAAAGTTCTTCCTTACAGTGACCTGAAATCGGTCTCCCTTCCATTTTTACCAATTAGCTCTAGGTCCACTCTATGGAGCACCAAAGACTGTGTCCTTCCTCTGTGACATGGGGCAGCCTTTGAAATATTTGATGACAACCAGTGAGTCAGTGTCAGCTTGGCCTCATCAATTTTCTTATTTCTAAAGAGGAAGAAGGAAACTAATATTCATTGATCACCTACTATTTCCAGGGACTGAGCTTCACATTTGACAGCTTATTTTATTGTCGCAAAAATCCTAGGAGGCAGATGCTGTTTTATTATTTGTAGATAAAGAAACTGAATCCAGAAATCATTTGAATTTGAAGAGTTGAACCTAGAAGATAATCTGCACAAGGTCACAGGTCACACAGCCAAAAAGTGGCGAATGCAGGGCACTGAGCAAGCAAACCATAAACACCCCCAAAGAGGGGAGAAACCCAAGAGAAAAGAGAAAAATAAAGTTGGATTCAAGTCTCATGAGGTCAGTTTGATAAAGGGCTCACCAGTGTTTATCAAATTAAACAGCCATCCACCACCATTTACTCTTACAGATGCCGTGACGTCCTCTTGACTAGAGAACCCCCCACTACCCATGGTAACCGTACAACAGTCATCACTGCATGTAAAATGTTGAATGGGTTTCTAAAAACAACTTAATTATACCTTGTCTTAAAAAAAAAATCTGCATCTTCCACCTCCAAAATAACATTCAGAGTGACAGAACCAGATATTACAAAAGCAATAAGAAAGAACAAATCCATACAGAAAGTAATTTCCCTCCTGCCAACCGTCATCCACACAACAGTTGCTTGTTCTGGGCCCAGTTCTCCCAGCAAAAGCCTTGTGCCACCCGTAGAAAATTGCATCTGCTCAGGAACTGCCAGGAAGCATGAAAAGGTGTCAACGGTTCAGCTGCATGAGACAGGCAAAGGAAGCTGAGGGCTCCCTGAGCTCGGTCATAACCAACAAAAGATGGAAACGGCCCAGGTGTCCATTAACAGATGAATGGAGAAACAAAATATTCCATTCAATGGGATACTTTTCAGCCACAGATCGGAATGGGGCACTGACGTGCTACCACGTGGATGGACCTCAAAACCATTATGCCCAGTGGAAGGCGCCAGACACAAAGGTCACGTACCTTATGACTCCGTTTATATGAAAGGTCCAGAATTGGTAAATCGACAGACAGAAAACAGATTAGCGATCAAGAGGGGGTCGGGAGTGACTGCTTAATGGGTCTCTTTTGGGCATGAGGAAGTATTTGGCACTAGACAGAGGTAACAGTTGCACAACATTGTGAATGGACCAAATGCCACTGAATAGTATACCATAAAATGGCTAACATTACATGAATTTTCCCTCGATCAGAAGAAGAAGTTGACCTGCCCTGACCAACGGTTACAACCCTGTCTTGCATTACTGCTCCTTGCCTTGGCCCAAGCATGTCCACCTTTGAAAAGACCCATCTTTCATGCCCTTTATTCCAAGCACCTGAACTCCTTTGCCCAAGGGCACACATATAATGGATGGGAAAATACAGGAATTAGAATCAGGTCCGTGTTGGAATCTTGGCTCTGCCACTAACAAGTTAGGTAGCCTGGGCAAATCATCTAAGCTCTCTGCAGTGGCTCAGTTTCAAAAACACCTGAACACCTAGAGACAGGGGCAATGATACTATATAACAGGGTTGGTTTTAGAATTACCTGGGGCGATGCATACACCACACCAGTGCAGTTCCTGGCATGAATATGGGCTGAATCAATGTTATGCTGGATTCTTCCATCTCCCTGAGCCTGCCTTCACTCCCTATGAGCTCATCCTCCTCCTTACCTTCCTACCCGTCCTCCACAGCGGCCCTTTTCCATTGCACTGGACTTATTATGTGTGTCCACATTCCCACGGGACCAGGATTAGGACTGTGTGGATCATCTCTGCATCCTGGCACCACCCATCTGAATAGCCCTGGACTGACCAGCCATTCAGGAACTGTTGCCTAAGGGGGTTCTCTGTTATCCTTGCTAATGAAGGGGAGCCACGGGTAAAGAAAGCATAATCAGGAAGTGATTCACCCCCATTTGTTAGTTTATTACCTAAATTTTAAAGTGATCTTACCTTCCAAATTAAGTATACATAGGCTCATACTCAAATGCCTTCACTCCTTGGACAAATAGTGGATGAGTAATTGTTTCAATAATGGAGTTTTTTTCTTGGGTGTGGAAAGAAGCTGGCATAGAATTTTCAGAGCTTCATGGATAATCCACTGAACAGTCTACTGACAGAATCACACTCTCTTACAGATAAAAGGGACTTTAGGAGGCTGTGTAGTCCAAATGCGCCGTTTAACAGATGGAAAAACTGAGACCCAAAGTGATTCACTGGCTTTCCCAAAGCCCCAGAGCAAACTAATGCCACCCAAAGCTGCCTGCACCACTCCCAGATCCAGTCAGCACCATCCTTCACCCCGACACTGCGGCAGGCAAAACATCCCAGAACCGCAGCCCGGCCAGGATCAGTCAGCTTTAGCAATAACCAAATGTAATTGATTCCCTGGGTATTTCCCATGATTATGATATAAACTCCCTCAAGAAAACCCAGCACTAGGAAATATTTGGCAACTAATCAACAGTGGTAATGACCTTGTTAAACATTTTCTTCTGTGAGCTAAGTCAGACCTGGAACAGATGAATAGCCCGTGGCTACCTTAGAGGTAGGGAAACAAGCACGTATGTAACTCAGAATACGGTTCCCTCTTGGCAGCACAGCTAAACCTGGGGGTTCAAAACAAAGCCTACTGTGTATTACACTGTCAAGTCTAGGGCTCTGAATTAAAGGCACACCTCCCTCTCTTGGAGACTACACTTTAAAACGAAAACCCTATAAATGTACATGTCCTGGATTGGATCTTCAGAACAGAAGGACATTAGCAGGAAAACTGGTGAAATCCAACTAAAGTATGGAATTTATTAGGTACTAGTAATGTACCAATGTTAATTTCTTAGCTTTGACAAATGTACTGTGGTTATGTAAGATGTTCACATTAGGGGGGGGCTAGAGAAGGGTATAGGGAATTCCCTGGACTATTTTTGGAACTTTTCTGAAACTCTAAAATGCTTCAAATACAAAGACCTTACTAAAAATGAATAGTAGTAAGTTACCAAGGCCTGAGAGAAGACTGCGGGAGACCACTTCAGCTGAGGGGCATAAACCATGCAAGCAGAGACTTCAAGCCAAGAGCCCAAGTTTGCTATCAGCAAAGGGACTGGCCTGGGGCAGCACTGCTCTTTGTAGTCAGAGGGGACTGCGTCCCTTACACGCACGTTGCCTCCTTGAAACCTACAGCCTTCTCTCTGTAGTTCAGAGGGGCTGAGTAAATCACCCAAGGGCAGCTGGAAGAGGCAGAGCTGGGATTTGAAACCCAGGCCAGGCTTTTACTGCCAAGGCAGTGTTCCATCTCTTAGATGCTTGAAATTCCTTAAAAACAGTAATCTTCTCTATGGCACCTACTCAGTACATCTTATCAGAGAATAATTTCCCTCTGTAAGCAATTTTCAAAGTTGACTGTTTACAATAGCAATGTTTACTGTTCTATGTGTACATCCTAGTCCATTCTGAACTACCACAAAATGTCAGTTGTAGGACTTCTAGATAAACATGGCCAATCAAACAGAAGCTGCTCACTCTGGAACCCCCACTAGGGTGAAGGCAGAGGACAAGAAGGGCCTCAACCCCAGAAGAAAAGGTTGGGGAGACGAGTGGCAGCCACTGTGGGTTGGGGGCCAGAGAGGGGCAGGTGAGGGCTGAATGATGCTCCAAGGAGGCTCGCACCTGAGCCCAGCAGAGGAGACTCAGAGCAAGATGGTTCACCTCACAGGACTCCATACCAGCCCTGGGACAGAGCAGCCCAGAGCCACTGGACATGGGAGTGCAGATGGGCAGATAATGAGTACTGGTGGGGAGCCGGAGGAACCATCAGACCCAATTCTTCCTGTACCCCACGTGGCCAAGCACTGTCCCACCACACATTTAGGAGACCACCCCACCACCACCCACCAGCCAGGGATGCAGGCAGCACACTGAAATCAGGAGGAAGTGCATGCCTGTGTGCTGACAGCACCCAGTCTCAACTCAACCTCGGCCCTGGCCCCCACGACCCACGGCTCTGCAGGGGCTGCTCCCAGAGCCCCTCTAACCCAGATCCCTATGCAGGAGCCCCCAGCTCAGGCTCTGAGCAGCTGAAGGCTTTACCTCCCTTCTCAACAAGATACTTAAGTGCTGTTTTCACTGGCATGATGAAGTAAAACAGGAACATCAAGGACAGGAGAGGGAAACAAAGGGAATCCCCAGGTGGTGGTGAAATCGGATGATGTCAGCACAACAGTTCAACAGGCCGGGGATCAAAAGCCCAGGCACGAGAGGGACAGGAGGGCTCCCCAAAAAGCAAAATTATAGAGCTCCTGAGGTCTGAATGCATGCAGGAGAGATCTACACTTCTCAGGGGAGCCTGGTGGCTAATTATTGGGAGGGATCCCATTTACCTCTGGAAAACACAATAACTGCACAAGAAAGGAAATACATGAGTAATACTTATAGTCTTAACAATGTAAGCTATGTTTTATTGGTTTATTAATTTGCTTACTTATTGTGGTAAAATACATAAAATATAACACTTGCCATTTTTAAGTTTATACAATTCAGTGGCATTAATGACATTCACAAAGTTGTACAACCATCTCCACTGTTTCCAAAACTGTTTTACCAACCCAAACAGAAATTCTTATCACTAAGCAATAACTCCCCACCCTCACCTCATCTCACCCAGCCCCTGGGAACCTCTAATCTACTCTCTGCTTATGAATTTGCCTGTTCTAGATATTTCATATTAGGGGGATCACACAGTAGTTGTCCCATTGTGTCTGCATTACTTCACTGAACATAATGCTTTCAAGGTTCATCCATGTTGTAGCATGTGTCAGAAGTTCCTTCCTTTTTATGGCTGAGTAGTATTCCACTATTAAGCCGTGACAATTGAACTAACCTAAGAAATATAATGTATCTATAGTGTAGGATGCAGGTGGAGATTAAGAGAACCAGATCCTCATCCTCCACCCCCAGAAATCATCAGCTATGTTTAAAGCTGAAAAAGTCAAGAAATGGCCGAGGAAGCATGCACTTGAGAAACAGCTGTACTTTGCTTATAAGCCTACAGAACAACCTGGCTTTTTAAACTATATGTGCATATATCTTGGGGGAAATTATTTTAGTAAATTGATAATATTATTTTAAAATATGTAAACATATAAGTTTAATATATCATTTATATTACTGCTATAATATAAATTTATACAATTTACTTAATATAATATATATATATTGTAGTTATAAAAATGTATTAAAAATTATTTTAAAGAAATTATTTATATTAAAATATGTTAATTTGTTAATATAGTTATATTTTAATTTATCATATATGAATTGTTATCTATGTATATTATACAATTACATATAAATTATGTATATTATATTATAAATTATTTATATATAAATATATATTAATAAATTTATAACACTATAATGGAATATTATCCAGCCTCAAGAAGGATAAGTGAATATTATAGATAAGTTTACAATATAATTTTTGAATGTTTTAATAGAAGACCCTGATTTCACAGTGAAAATCTAATGAGAAAAAAGGACCATACGTGCAAAAACTCAATTTCAGAAGCATCTCCACATAATAATAAGACACCCAACTGGACTGTGTGTGTTTTGTTGACAGCTCCTAAATCATTTCACTTTGACCAGAGGTGAAAAAGGACTGGAGGAGACATTTAAAAGCAGCAGATATTTGCAAGCTCTTTCTCATGTTGCCTGAGAGTGAAATACCCCATTTCACTTCTATACTTTCCAATACCTAGCAAAACACGTATAATCCTTTCTCCCAAAATATCGTGCAGAATGCCACAGGGATCCATACTTCATAATGCTATTAATTTCCCTCTGGTGTCAGAGGTACCAGCATAGAATAATCAAAACCAGTCGGCTAAACATCTAGCCCACTGCAGGCAAACCTGTTCTTTTCTACATAAGGGCTCATTTTGGGACAAGTTCAGCTCTGAAAATATAAATGAATCTGTAAAGAGTTCCATAAGGGTTACATCAGAATATTCTGGCATGATGGGTACATTTAAGTATGTCTTTTATGATAATAATGACAGTTTAAAGACTGGAAGAAAATCCAAGCCACAGAACAAAAGTTTCCTCTTAATAAAAAGGGGAGAGGAAATGATTGCATGTAGATCATTTACAATGCATTGAATATTAGTGTCAATCATTCAATGAGCTGCCTCTAAAGTCTAAAGTGCATGGAAGTCTATGGAAGACAGGAACACAGAGTCCAAAATAACAGCACCCAACTGAAGGCCTGTTACAGAGTAAGTCCTCCTTAAATGTTTATTGAAGCAAAGGCACAGGAACTCCAACCTCAAGAAGGCCACTGTATAATTAAGGAGTAGACAGAGTTGCAGTTCATATAAATCAAGGCAATAATGATTCCAAAAATACAGAAGCCAAGTAATGTCTCTAACTTCTGTCTCCAAATAAGATATAAAAATAATTTTAAAAGTCAATCAACAAGCACCGAACCAGTGACTACTACATGGCTGATATTATGGTAGATTCTAGGAGGCTATGATGGTGGCGTTGAGGGGAGAGGAGAAACAAAAGCTAATCTGAGTCCTGCCTTTGAGGAGCTGGCTATGTACCATAATAAGAGAGGCTACAGAAAACACCTGAAATGGTACAGCATTTGAAACAATAACTGAAGAAAGCCCGCAGTCATCCCAAGAAACCAGATGGCAACATTGTTAAAAAGTAAAATGTCAAAGAAAACATGGTGGAGAGTTGGACCCGGTTTGGAAAGGAAAACAAGGGTGGGACCTTCTAGCTGTGAAGAGCAGTGTGAGTGAGCTGGGAAGCCAGCATGCCAGAGCTTACGTTGTGGGGGCTGCAGGGTGGTCAGCCTGCCTCTTAAAGAGGGCATGTGTTGGGGGTACCAAGAGATAGTTGGATGCAATTAAGAAGCCTAGCAGAATGGCTTTGACTTCACACAACGGGCAGGTAGTTTCCAACTCTGGCTGCACACTGGAATCACCTGGAGCTTTGAAACTACAAAAGCCAGGGCCCCTCCACAACCTATGAGAACAGATTCTCCCAGACTGGAAACAACAGGTGAAGGCCCACCCAGAATAGGGTCAGAGGGACTGGGAAGAAGGAAGAAATCTGCAGGCGACCCTCCAGAAGGAGGTCACCCATGTCCATTCAATATTGAGTCACCCATCAGAAAGCCATGATGGGTGGCCCCATGAATTCTGCATTGAGTCAGCTTTCAAATTTGGCATATCAATTATGAGGCATGACTCAAGCATGAATCAAATTCACATGGGGGCTCTACCTATACCTAACTTCCTTTTACCAAAAAGACCTCATCATACACCAGCCTCATACAACTTCACAGAATGAAACCTAACAGCTCAAATATATAATCATTTACACTTCACTTCAGTTACAGTTACTCACTGATGCAGATCTGCTTGAATGATCTGACTCTTGTCACCTACACCTACCAGCGGAGCTGATGGGCAGGGCCTTGGCCTACAAGTCCATGTGCACTCTCCAAACTAGGCAAGAGCACTTGAACTTAAAAAAAAAACAAACTACCATATGACCCAGTAATTCCTCCCCTAGAGAGTTGTCCCAAGAGAAATTAAAATATACAACCCCACAAAGGCTTAAACAACAGTGTTCACAGTAGCTTTATTCACAGCCCAAACCTGGAAAGGAACCAAATGTCCATCAACAGGAGAATAGACAACCACATTGTGGTGTACTTATAAAATGAAATCTTCCTTAGCAATAAAAGGGGAAAAACTACTGATACCACAACAACATGGATGGATCTCAAAATCATTACATTGAGAGAAAAAAACCTAACAACAGTATGCATATATAGACACACACACACACACACACACACATACATGCTCACAGAGTGTATGATTGCATTTAAGCTTGAGAATATGCAAAACCAGTCTACGGTGGCAGAAATCATACTGGTTGCCCAGGAGAAAAGGCAGAATTTCTTAGGTAACAGCATCTCCTTCTGGGGTGACAGAAATGTTCTCAGTCTCACTCTGGGGGGTGGTTATAAAGGTATAGACAACTGTCAAAACTCACCGTTCTGACACTTTAAGATATGGGCATATTATTAAAATATGTAAATTATATTCATTTTTAAAAACCTCTTAGGAAGGTTGCCCCAGATTCTAATGAGCCATGCGCCTCAGGGACAGCATATTGGGTATTCGAGTTCTAAGATCCACCCTAAAATGGTCCCTCTGGGGACAGTTTTAGATCATGCAGCAGATTCACCAGATTCCTAGTGAGACCCAGGTCCAGAGCTGAGAGTCAGGCCCTTCTTGAATATGTCACTGGTGAGGTCCTAGGAGATTCTTAAAAGTAGTTTCTTAAAGCAAAGACAGTGACCCAAGACATACCTGGGCTTCAAATCTACTGACCAAAGACCTAATTCTAACCTCTCCTGCCAAAACAGAGGAGAAAAGCTGGAAAAGAGTTAGCCATCAAGCCCAGTCCTGCTCCAAACCTAAGTTCCCATCCATACTCCAAGTGCAACTGGACGTTTACTAAGCAATTATGGGGTGTGAGATGCCCACCTGTTGGCAGGGACCTTAGCTACACCTAAAATATGATCACGGTGCTCCTAAGTCAAATAACACTTGGACTTCTTATTTGAGTTTGCCATTCAGCACCCACAGACCCATTATTGTGAATGACAGAGAGGTGCAAATACACCGATTACTCTGGACCGGTCAGGGCAGATTCAGAGCAGCTATCTGAGGGAGGACTCCCAGAATCCTGCAGCCTGCCAAAAGCATTACGTCCGTGTACAATTTAAAAGGGAGTTGGGGGAGGGGAGCATCCTTATTGAACCTTTTCACCAGCTGGTTTGAGAATGTAATGTTGCCCAAAGCAACCTCTCCTTGGCACCCAGCCGCCAATCCATCAGCACCCTCTCAGCTTCAGCCTAACGATGGACAATCGTACCAGCTGGTCAAGCCCCATCCTCCCCATGCCACCACTCGCTCACGCTGATCCGATCTGTCCCAGGTCTGGCTGGGAGGGAAGCAGCCCCTGCCAACATGTGGGAAGAGGAAGGAAGAGTGAGCTGTCTGGCTCCATGGGGAAGAAACTAAGATCTAGGTATGAGGAGTTTCTCCCACTGGCTGTGCTCCCTCAAGAAAGGGGACAAACCGCCAAGCTCCCGGCTTTGTGCCTTTCCCCTGGCTCAGAGGAAATTAGCCGTGAGATCTTCAGGGTCGAGAAGGAAAGATGCCATCCCTTACTGCAAACATAACCACATTTCATTTGCACCACTCATGAAAACACAGGCTCTCAAAGTGTTTTCTGTCCTGACCCACCTGAGGGGTGCAAGAGACTCCCAGCAGTAGTGGCACTGATCCTTGGGAGATGGCGGGCAAGGAATCTTGAACCATGGGACAGTATCTCAAGAAGGGACTTGGATGGAGCATGAAAAAGCCCCCCCACCTAGGGCTGCTTGACACAGCAAATAAAAATACAGAAAGCCCAGCTAAATTTGAATTTCAGATCAACAACGAATTTTATTTTTCATTTGGGAACACTTATACTAAAACATCATTGTTTATCTGAAACTCAAATTTAACTAGTCGTATATATTTTATCTGGCAACCCTGACTAGCCCCGCCAGCCATTCTGGGGCATTTCTGCCCTTCTGGGGCGAATCTGCCCTTTTTTTTCCTCTCCCTCCCTCTCTACGCAAGGCAATACAGCACAGTGGACAGAAGGCATGACTCTAGATCTAGTCAGGCTACTATTCAAATCCAAGCTTCCAGCTGGGAGGCTTCAGGTAACAGACTCATCTCTCCAGGGCTACTATTTCTGTGCATGGACAATGGAAATAATGATAGAAATAATAGTGACACTCAGAAGTCAAATGTAATTAATAATAACAATAATATTTTCGTAGAGACTGACCACACGCCAGGAGCTTCCTTAAGCCTCCGAACATTGAGAGTTAGGCTCTATTACTATCCCCACTTTGCATACGGGAAAGCCGAGGCAGAGAGGTTAAGTAATTAACAACATCAGATAGCTTGTCAGCAGCAGAGCCAAGATTCAGACCCAGCCAGTGCAGCTCTTGGGCCCCCGCTCTTAACCACAACACTATCCCCGAGGTGGGGTTTATCTCTGACAATGATTATAAGGATCAAATGCAATAACGCATGTGAAATGCTTAGCACAAAACCTGGTCTAAAAACTCTAAAAATACTAGATACTACACATGCTTATTTAATGTCTCTATTTTTACTATTTTCAGAGCAAATTATTTGAGAAAAGGGTTTAGATCAAAGCGTAATCATCTAAATGCTACAATTCTTAGGGAACTCTAAGTTCCTAAGGAACTGAAGCTCAATTTATCCATCCTGAAAACTAAGTATATCCATGTTTAAAATGGATAATAAAATGTGTATGTGCATCAAGGATCTGCTGTGTACCAGATGAATCTATCCATATGCAAAACAAATGACAAGGGGACATCATCTACAGCTGCCAAAGGGTCCCCTCATCTTCCCACCAGATCACTGACCCCCTAAATTTCAATCCAATCCAATAACATGCATAGATGGGTCTGTTTTGGACACAGGTCTCTGTACAAAGTACTGTGCCACCAAATTGTGAGTCAGTGCGGAGCCTGGAATCGCAGCCCACCAGGAGCTCAGAGTTTCAGGGAGAATGCACCCCAAAGTCAAATGTATTGCACCCAGAAGTCCAGACAGGAGAGATTCAGGTTGAACTTGACACAGAGAGTGCTGTACCAAAGGGTGCGGGAAGGCTGGTGAGTGGGTCAGGGCAAGGAGATGGAGTGGAAACAGGGTGCTCCAGGAGATGCAGGGCAGGTTCAGGGGACAGGAAAGGTCATGGTGGGGCACAGGTAAGAGTGGATACGTGACGAGAAGCATGAAAAGGAGACGGGAACAAGCAAGGAGAGTCAGGAATGCTGGGAAGAGATGTCTACGCTTTATTCAGTAAGAAAGGGCGAGCCATGGAGAGCTCGTTGGGGGTGCGTGAAAGCACCTCAAATCTGATTTAGGAAGATGATTCTGGGGGAGCAGCATTAATTAATTTAGGAAATAGTTACTGAGTGCCTAGTTGCTGCTCAGCACTGAGGATTGCAAAAAATAAGACAGGCAAATTCTCTACCCAGGGATGATGTCTCTAGTAAGAGCAGAAACGCAATTAACAAGAAAAAATAAAGAAAAAGGAAATTTCAGAGAACAATGAATCATAGGAAGGAAATAAAACAATGTCCTGGGTAGAGAGTGATGGGGAGGAGTTACTTTACTTGAGTAGTCAGGGAAGGCTTCTCTGAGGAGGTGACATCTGAGCCGAGACCTCAGTGATGAGAGGCAGCCACTATACAATTCCAAGTAGAGAGAAGGGCAGGTGAAGGTCCTAAGGTCGGAGCAGGCTTGTGACAAAGAAAGGCGACCGTGGCTGAAGCGCAGTGGCTAAGGGAGGGAGGGGCACAGGAGGAGGAGAGAGGAAGGCAGGCCCCTCACAGACTTGGGGGAGTGGATTTGATGCCTTCAGCAGGGAGGGATGGGGGCTGATTTGCATTTAGAAAAGCTGGGTCTGGCTGCGCGGATAAAGGAGCGGAGATGGTGTGGGGGGGCCACCTCAGGATCACCACGTGAGGTGGAGGTGGCCCAGACCGGGAGGGGGCACTGCAGGTGAGGAACGATGGTCACACGGGAGGTGCGCTTTGGAAGGAGAGGTGACAGGGCTTGTCAGTGGAACGCATGAGGCAGAGTGGAATAAAAAGAGAGTGAATGCGTTTCCTGTGGCTGCTTAACATACCACAAAGCCAGTGGCCTAAACAACAGGACACATTCTCTCACAGTTCTGGAGGCTAGGAGTCGGAAATCAAGGATCTGCAGGGCCATGCCCCCTGGGAAAACTCAAGAGAAGAAACCTTCCCTGCCTCTTCTAGCCTCTCGTGGTTGCTAGCAGTCCTTGGCTTGTACACCCATCACTCTTGTCATGTGGCCATCTTCTTTGTGTGTGTCTGTGTCCAAATTCCCTCCTCCTCCTAGGACACCAGTTATATTCACTATGGAACCCACCCTAATGCAGTATGATTTCACCTCAACTTGATTATATCGGCAAAGACCCCATTTCCTAATAAGATCAAATTCACAGGTTCTGAGTAGACAGAAATTTGGCAAGGCAGGAGTGCAGGGAGGTCAGGGGGCACACCATTCAACCCAGTACAGACAAGAATCGGGATGCCCTTGACTGAGAAGAGAAGGCTTGAGGAGAGCAGACCGGAAGGCAGGATGGAAGGAAGTGAGGTGGGATGGTCAAAAGGTCTGCGCTGGACTCATCGAGCGCAAGCTGTCCGTCAGACGGCTGGTTAGAGATGACAGGCGTAGAGAGGACAGGTGATGTCGCAGGCAAGGAGACCCACGAGGAGGCTACAGTGGCAACTGCTGACTCGAACCGGGGTGGGGGCCCCTGCAGGGTAAGAAGGGGGCCGGGTACAGCCAGCGGGTGCACTGAGGGCTGGATGGAGGCTGAGGGACAGGGAGAAACTCAACACGTTAAAAGGCTGACTTCAAAGCCTCCGATGCAAATAAGAATGTAGAAATATAAACTGGGCAAAGGATGTAAATAAGCAACTCATCACCAAAGGGCACTAAGGAACTATTAAAACATTTAACCTCATCTGTGATCAAATAAGAGTCAGGGACATGTGTGTTATCAGTCTTAGGGAAAAGACTCAAGAATCAAACAGACTGGAGCGGCAACCCCAGCAATGTCCAGGCACGTCGCATGCCCTCCATTGGCTTCAGTTATGTCATCTGTTATTCCAGTGGGAATAACAGCCCTGGCTCACTGAGTTGTGAGGACTAAATGAGCCAGCACATATACATGGCACATATTAGGCACTCAAAATGCCAGCTAGTATGAATACAAGGCACCATTTTTTTACTCAGCCAGAAATTGTTTTTAAATGCACATCGCCAGTGTTACTGTGGGAGATCACAATAACCAATGGGAGGAACAGAAGGCTCTCAGAGGGAACCCAGAGAATTCAGGGAGGCACATCCATAAAGAGAAAAAGTTACCACTGTATCAGAGAGCTGCGGATGTATGGAAAAAGTCCATGAAAAGGGCCAGGATGCTGCAGAAAAACAACGGGAAGAACAAGAGTTTTCAGAAACTGAAACCATAAAAACAACATAAGAAACATTTGCTCTTTTCATGGAGTTAAAGGCAATGAAAGTTCCCACCATGCAGAACAAAACAGCAAAGAGCTTATAAAAGACAGAGAGAAAAGAGAGGAAAATGAGAGGCTCGGTCCAGGAAGTCCAGTAGCCAACTAATCAGCCTCATAAAGAGAGCAGAGAAGACCAGCAGGGATGCTATTATAGGAGCAGAAGATAACATTCACCAGAACTGAAGGACGCTGGTTTCCCAATCAAGAAATTGCAGAATAAATCTAGAAATGTGGGAGAACATTTCTCAAGAAACAGACAAAAGTGGTTAACTTCTAGAAAAATGGACAGGGCCATGGGAGATGGAGGAGAGGACCACTGTTTTTTTTTTCCTTCTAAGCCTTTTATTAACATTCGCTCTTTCTAGATGTGTGCATCTATTACCCTGATAAAAATAAAAAGTGATTCCAAGCCTCGAGCCCAACTTAAATGTCCAGCAAATCATTGGCTAAAAATATCACGGTTATGTGTGCAGGTCAGTGAACTTCAATTATAAGTCAATAAGGGTGAAGCAAATATTATTAAGGTCAGTTTGGGGGGTGGAGTACCATGCAACCACAAAATAACAGGAGAAAGTTCTGGATATATTAACTGAAAGAACATGTTTGAAACCTTAGGTACAATATGATCCCATTTCTTTTTAATTATGTATGAACGAAGAAAGTACAGAAGGTCATGCTGCTGAGAGGAAAGGTTTGGAGGAGTCTGTATGGTGAAAATAACCAACTGAGGATGAATACAAGGGCCACATACTGGGGGAAAATGATCCCAAACCACAAAACCTAAGTTCGCTGACTTATCTGGATTCCAAATTTCTCAGGTGTCCTCCACCTATTCCCCTTGATATGAGATAATAATAATCAAGGCGTACTGGGTATTCACTGTGCTTTAAGTGCTTCAAGTATAGTGACCATCTATCTAATCTGTACAACAGCCCTATGAACATGTTAACTCCATGTGACAGATGAGGAAGCCGAGGCTTACAAAGTCCAAGTGGCTGGCTCAAGCTCACACAACTAATACACAGAGAAACCAGGATCCAATCCAAGAGAAGTGACTGCAGAGCTCATTGCAATATGAGCACGTGTCCCAACGCCCCCCGCCCTTAGTTTACCCACACAGCCGACAGTTTGAGGTATGTCCTGCTGTGGCTGCATCCTGAGAAGTTCATCATCATTAAATCATGGGGAAGTTTTCAAAGTGCTGCAGAGAGGTGATGAGCTTACACTCAGTTAGTTTCCTCTGTCATTGAAAGAATCTGCAAAGCCAATTTCCTTACAGACTCAGCAGGTAGGGTTTCTCACCGCCCATTGTGGGATTTCATTCTGATGTTCCAGGGATGCAATCAGTGCACACAGAAAGGTCTGGAGAAGGTGGGCTGGGCCTAAAGGCAGCCAACCCCAAGGAAAACCTCTAATGCACATGCCCACATTCATTTAACACTTTTTTTAAAAATACATTTGTGCCAACTATATTCTGGTCCCTGCACTATGGCCCAAGTCTCAACAGTAAAAAAGACAGCCCTGCCTTCTAGGTGCTTCTAGTTTAGAAAAGAAGAAGAGAAATGGACACGCAATTTTAGAATGTGGAGACAGGCACAATCACAGGAGAAGAACGGAGACCCACGGAAGCTTGTGACGGGACTGGTCCCCCTGGGAGGAGGCTGGGAGGTTGAGAAGGGGGAAAGGAGATGCTGTGTTTCCTTAAGGAATGAACTCTCAAGGGCAAGGATCTGGAAGAGATCAGGTTCCCAGAGAGACGAAACCCCAGGGCTTGGGGGACCAGGTCCATAATGAGAAGGCCAAGTTGGAGTAAATGTCAGGCAAATTCTCCCTTGACCAAGCTGGCAACCAGTCACCTCCCAGGCAGCCTGCGCAGAGCCAAGGGCATTCCTACTCCCAGCCAGGTGGCTGCTGACTCTCTCCAGCAGTGAGAGCTCTATCCTCCATGGCGACATGAGACGAGGCCCCACTTAAAGTGCTCCGCATTGGCTCATGAAATGGAACAGTGAGAGTATGAAAATATTTAGGCACACTAAGGCTCTCCAAGGAAGCACAGGTCTGGAGGGGGGTGGGCCCCATCCTTCTTCTTCCATCCATCCATCCATCCATCCATTCATCCATCTATCCATCCCCCTTCCCACCCATCCACTCACTCATCCACGCATTTGAGCATTTATTTGCGTACTACATCAAACAAAACTTATTGAGAGCCTCCCATACATCAGAAATACTTCCTTAGAACCCTTACTGATTTACTTTTTTAAAGATTGCAATACTCACGACTCCCAGCCCTGCTGGGCATACTCCATCCTCCTCCCGACCTTCAGCACATGTACCTCTGTCTGGCATACTTTATATTCTATTGCACAGCTTGTTTACCATGTGCCTTTCTCTGCTGGAATGGCAGTCCCTGAGGAAAGGACTTTTTGGTTGCTTGGTCTATTCTGTCTATCCACAGTGCCTAAAACAGAGTCTGGCACACCTTGGGGAGACCAGGGGGGCTACTGGAGGTGCCCCTCTTTTCCCCACTGCCCTAAGCCTCCCACTGACAGATAGAAGGAGGCTGGCATGGGATGCAGCACACCCTTCATCTCTTACATGCAAATAACAAAACCTACAGCTACGGGATTATGCAGAGGATCAGGTGAGGTAATGGATCGGAAAGTGCTCTGAAAAGTATGAAGCAATAAACAAATGTTACTTAATAATATTTGGGACTTGTGAGCCCATCAGATGCAAGGTTCCCTGCAGTCAGCTCATGGGCACACCCCACCCCACGGATCTCTCTGTGCATAATCAACAAGTGTTCCTCAGATTCGAGTCCGTAATCCACTTAAAGCTTATGCACAGGCAGTGACCGTGCCCCTTCCTCCTGTCTTAAATACAATACTAATCCATTTTCTCCTTGTTTACGAGTTGAACAGATATATATTTTTTCCACCCTCCTGGGAAACTAACTCACTTAGCCCAGGGCTGTCATGGTTAATTCTTCACAAGAAGACCAGAGCTTCAGAAACTGAGAAGTTTCCAAAGAAATGCTACAGAAAAAAAAAAGGAAAGGAAATCTGTGCCCAGGTAAGTGTAAAAGGCTCCCCTCCACCTCCTTGCCAAATGCACAGTTCTCGCGGTGCTGAATCTCCATGGGCCTGCAGGTTCTATTCTGGTTGATGTTTGCCAAGTCTGGAGAAACAGCTCACAGCCCAGAGCCAAAGTCAGATGTGGGATTAAACGCCAGGGCACCCTGACAGCAAGATCAGCTGCCCCAGTAAGCTATGAAATGCCTCCCTGACGATCTGTTCTCTCTTTGCTCTGGGAGGCAGAGGAGCATTAAACAGTCACGACCTGATTTTCCCTCCCACCATTCACACAAGGCAGGAAGGGAAGGGTTTCCATCTCACTGAAACCCTGAGATGCCTGGAGGTTACAGGACTCACTGCTAAGCTCCATCCTGCATCTGCCCCTGAGGCCGACAAACCTCTCCAGGCCCAAGGAAAGGCAGCAAGCAAGGACTCTTAGCTCAAGATTGGGGCTCCTCTGGCCCCCAGGTTTCTCCCCACAATGGTGGAGGACAATGAGGAAGAAAACCCAGTTTGTACTATCCCTCTGCAGACCCACACGCCTGCCCGAGAAACACCAGGACGGGCTTCCTCTCCAGGGCTCTGCCCTCCGCATAAAGCTCTTTATATCCATCAATTACATGCATAAAATGAGGCAGACTCCCCTGCAAAAAGGGAAGATGACTAATGCCTGAATTTGAAAGGGAATTTTTTATCCTTAAAAACAAAAGCAAAAGTAATCCAGGTGCAGGCTAACAAAACCAAGCAAAGCTGACAGGCAGAATGTAAAAGGTAGCATCTCTCCCCGGCCTTCCGAGTCCACAGCCTGGACTCACCCACTCTCGAGGTCATGTGTCCTCTGCAGGACAAGATTCTAGGGGGATAACATCACTGTTCATCACAGAATGCCACCTCCCCCAGCAGCTAATTCTTGCTTCCAGAACAAAGTAACCCTGTACTGAGAAGAATTTAACCCAAATCCTTTCCTCTTGGGAGACCAGAACTCTTACAACTAATCTGGTCCCGTAAAGATTTTGCTTCTCTGCTGCTTACACAGGACAAGTTAAGCTTACGTGAGTCTTTGTGCTTCTTCCGTGGATGTTTAAGGTAGCAAACTGAATGGAAATTTAGAAAGCCACCATTTCCTCCCACTGGGTGGGTGTTGGTACCCAAATGGAAGAGGAGAGGCAGGATGGAGAAAACAAGGCAAACAGGTGACCCAGTGTTGGGGTCCCCTGATTCCCAGAAACAGCAAAACTGAAAGCAACTAAAAAGGAATACTGATTTTGTAATTAAGGACTGTCCACAGGCGTCACCTGTGCAGGGGAGGTGGTAGGTGGCTGGCAGAGCCACGATATTTTGCAGGCTCCTCCCACCAAAAACCGAAGAGTATTTCCCCACCTCCTGAATCTGGGTGGGCCTTGCAACTTGCTTTAGCCAATAGCATGACAGAAGCCCCAGAATCCAGGCCTCCAGGGGCCTGCGGTTTCTGTCTGCACCTTGTTGGAACTCTTCCACCGCCATGGAAAGAAGCCTGGGCTACCCTACTGACCCGTGAGCCACTGTGGGGACAGGGACCCAGACGGCAGGTAGCAACGAGGCCCCAGACCTGAGAGTGAGGCTGTCGTACACCCTCCGGCCTACAAGCTGCCAGAGACCCAAGGCCTTGTGAGGGACCCCAGGCAAGACCAGAAGAACCATCCCGCTGAGCCCAGCCAACCCAAAACCATAAGAAATAATAAATTGTTGTTGACTTAAGCCACTGAGTTTTGGGCTGGTTTCTATCTGACACAAGGAGTGTGAGGGACGTTTGCTGTATCTTGAGTGTGGGTCCATTGTCTGTAAGTTGGCTATCCAACTTCCATTACACCTATTTTGGCAACAACATCTCAGTTTTGCTTCAGAGGAACCATCTCTTCTCCCATTACTAGTCATTATTAGTCTTTGCTTTTTATCTAACGGGGGAGGAGGTGACAGAGCATGTGGCCCAGGCCTGGCCAATTAACACCCCATGGCAACAGGGATTGGCATTCAGGGATGAACTCACACCCCAAGTCAGGCCAGTAACTCCCTGCCCATGAAACTCAATTTCAGGACCATATGAGCTACGGAAGTAGGGCTCCTCCTTCTTCTGGGCACAGACCCAAAGAGGATGCAGACAGACTATCCGCACAGTAGCAAACAGGGCCAAGAGATGGAGAAACCCAGGTGCCAGTGACGCCCTTAGACCCAGAGCCTAGCTCTATCTATCTGAGGCACTGCATGCCTGGATATTTTAATTGTATGACTAATACATTTCCTTTCTTTCTATGCTAGACTAAGTTAGGTTTGCCATCATTCATGGCCCCAAAATGATCCCCATCAGCCCTGGCTGATACAGAGATGGAAGGACTTATCTTTTATTGTATACCGTCTGTACTGCTTGAATTTCTTACCAAGTTCATGTATTACCCCTCCATTTTGAATGAAACTAGTTAAAGAAAGAACTCATTCTAAAAACAACACATACAAAATGTGTTCTATGAAAGTAAACAGTAATAGCATAGAGCTCAAAGTTCCTTGCATCTACATGAAGTCTTATGAACAGAGGGCCAATGTATTCAATTACAAATAAATTATCAATTACAATGTATTCAATCACATGGCCGATGAGGACTTGCAGGGAATCTCCTCCATCCTGCCATTTCACTACCTGAAGGACAGATGTGATGACCTGACCTCCAGCAGCTAACTTGGGCCAGAAAGACAAAGGCTCCCTTCCCTTTTGAGGCAAAGCAGTGAATAAAAATAGAGTCTAGATCCCTGGTGACACTCCATGGACCTACTTTCCCAGCCACAGTCTCTGGATTTCCTCTACATGAGAGGAGTCTTCCTTGTTTTAGCCACTATTTTTGAGGCCTCAGTTACTCTCAGTCAAACCTAATCCTAATGGATACAAATCACCAAAAGCAGAGAAAGCAGCAGGAAGCATCACCGTCAGTACAACTAGCTGTAGGTGTCTGGTTGCCATGGAGACTATCCCAACATCCAGATTCCAATATATGAGCCCACTCAAATGAGAAAGGCCTGAGATAAACCTCAGAGACCCCCGCCTCCCTGTTTCTGATAGAGTTCCCCCCGAGCCCATAAACCAGGATGGTGATGTCAAATTCTCCAACAGCCCCAGGGGCAGTGGCCCCAGGAACACAGTACCTGAGAGGCCTGAACCTCTGCACCTGCCTTCACAATCAAAGGACTGCCAGTGGCCTCAGTTCTCCAGCAGGAGTGTCCTCTGCTCTCCCCTTCCTAACTCCTCTGCCTCTGCCCAAAGTCAAGGCCTCTAAGAGTCAAGGCATCACATAAGTAACTCAAGAGCCTCCAATCTGCCTCCCCCTGCCAGCCCCACTCCTGCACAGCCCCTATGTCCCTACTATCTGCCACCAGCAGAACGCACTTCTCAAGGCCCAGCTCCGATCACAGTGCCCTCGAAAAGCTCCAGGCTCTCCCCACCAATCTAGAGAACCGAGAACAAATTCCCTTCCACGGGCCCCTGGACTGTCCATATATGGGCCCAACCTACTTTTCCAGCATCACCTCCAACCAAACCAGTTACCATGCCTTCCAAGGCCCTGGATTTTCCATTCATTCTTCCAATTTGCTGTTCCTTCTGCCTATAATTCATTTCCTGTCCCTGATCCCTCCCCATCCCCAAACCCTTACTGCCTTTCCAACCTGAGCTTCATCCATGAAGACATCCTCTCTAATTCCCCAACTAGAAGAACCTGTCCTGGGGTTCCCATTGCCTTTTGTGTGTTAGCATCTTACAACCACATGCTGACCTGTCTCATGATTACAGGTGAAGGTGTGAATGTGGCTTCTCCTCCCTATGCAGGGAGGGATAATATCTTGCTTCTTTGCATACTCCCCACAATGCCATGCACGTAGTAGGTGCTCACTAAACGGCTGATGGCTTGGCCTGAAGATAAGCCTCTCTATGCTTCCCACCTCTCAGGCACCCACTCTCCAAGGAAGAAAACAAATGGTTATTCTGCAAACAGAACCCGTGTCTGGACCTTCTCTAAATTGCACAGGCCCTTGACAAAGGTTTGAAGACTGGCTCTTCCCCCATCTTGTGAACAAGCCAACATTGAAAAGCAACAGCGTGTAATCCAATGGCAGCCTTTCCACAAAGCACTGGGGTTAATAACATGTGTATAGATTCGGTTCTGGCATGCAAAGGCTAAAGGGCAAGACTTAACCAATATTACTTTTGATCCCTTCACCCCTTGTCTTCAGACTATCTTGCAAAAAAGCCAAAAATTGTTTTTGAATGCAATTTGGTAAGACACCTGTGAAAAATGATGTCAGCTACTCATTATTATTTAAATTGCCGCCAAAGACATTTAGATAAGTTTCTAACAAGCCAGTGAAACACTCGATTAGATTACCAAAAAAAAGCGAAAAATCTTGCATCACCAAAGTCCCTGTGAAGAAACTATACTCCTACCATCTGTCTGGATTCAGTGAAACATCGCCCTGTCTGATGGCACAGGGATGCCTGAGATGACTCCCAGAAGGCCCTGCCGTCCTGATATTTTTCAGACAGTGTGGGGACGGTACATCAAGTGAGAATTTAAGCTCAAGCTCAAGTTCTCCAAGATCCTGCCTCCCATCTTTCCTTTGTGAGCACCAAGGAGCCTGGGGGAGGCACCTGAGTTCCCAGGGGGCAGCTGGCCAACATCACCTGACCGGCTGGAAAATGTACCTGTGAGTACAACTGCCACCCCCCCCCACCCGGGCTGGTACCAAAATCAACCAGCCTTAGGAGCCAGACAACTGCCAAGTACGTGGTGGGGCGCCAGGGCGGCCTCAGCAACAGGCCTGCAGCAGGAGACCAGAGGCAGAAGCCTCCTCCGGGGCTCCCCCGTCCATGTCCTCCACTTTCGGGGTTCCTCTAACCATGACCCCAAACCTGCATTTTGGCTCAGTTAGATTCTTAGCCCCACAGCTACATAGAGCCTCTGAAGGGGATCCACTTTTTCTAATCACCAGCTCACCCTTCCTTAACCTAGGGTCCACACTGGCACAGAGGTTCTCAGCTTTGGCCGCACGCTGCAGGCCCTGGGGTGCTCTAGGGACCACTGAAGCCTCTCCCGTCCCCCGAGATTCTGATGTAGTTAGTCCAGCGTGTGTCCAGGGCACTGGGCTGTTTAAATCTCTCCAGACAATTCTATCTTGCAGCCTGGAGTGAACCACTGCATCAGAATGAAGGGAGCTTCCCCAAAGCCAGAAACCTCCTTGGAACTGAACTGCCAAGAACGCTGGGCCCAGTTAGCTCACTCTGCTAGACCACAGATGCTAATGACAGTGGCAAACCTGAGGCTGACTTGAGCTGGGAAACCTCGTTTTATTTCACCATTTGAATTGCACACTCTTTTGCCCTTGGCCATGTTTTGACACAATGTACTTCACGTCACAAGGAGCCTGGAACAAAAGGATCTGGATAATTCATTGTGCTTCCCTGCAAAGCCTCCCTGAAGATTCTTCAAAAGGCCGTACTGGCAAAGGGGAGCATTAACACTGACTTCATGAGCAAAGGCCAGGGCCCCTTGGGGAGGGTGCACCACAAAGCCCACATCACCCAGGAAATCACCTACCTGGGAACCCCCGACACTCCAGGGAGCCCGGGCCCTGCGCACACAGAGCTGTGGTCCTGCAGGTCCATCCCCTGCCTGCTCAGGCTACTCACAAGGCCACCAGGCCTTGGGAAACCCAGCCAAAAACACCACATAGGGAGGTCAGCAAACTTCAGTGAACAGTTCAGGCCTTGCAGGCAATGCAGTCCTGTGGGATCCTGAGCTCAGCCACTGTGACGCAAAGCAACCACAGACAACACGTGAACAAATGACATGGCTGGGTTCCAACAGATCCCAATGTACAAAGGCAGGTAGTGGGCTGGATTCGGACCTCCAGGGTAGTGTGCCCACGTCTTCACTAGACAGTAACTTCCTAAAAGACAGAGACCATCTCCTACCACTTCTTCAAATCCTCAGCAGTTGGCACTGTGTCTGGAATACAGCAAGTCCTCCATAAACGCTGAATGAATGAATGGATGAAAAATGAGCCAATCAGCTTAAAGGACTATGTATTAAATATCTACTTGGGCCTACAGAGAGATGCAGAAGAGTTAGTGTGACTTTGGAGCACCTACATCTGACAGTGACGCTGAATCTCTAGGCCCTGTTTTATCTCCTGGTCACCTCCATGACTCCCACCTTCTCTGTCATGGCAACAGGGAAGGATGCCCCCAAAACAAAGAGGTACAG
The DNA here is from genome assembly GCF_030020395.1 of Manis pentadactyla. Lineage (NCBI taxonomy): Eukaryota > Metazoa > Chordata > Mammalia > Pholidota > Manidae > Manis > Manis pentadactyla. Next base: position 182,784,539 of record NC_080022.1, read on the forward strand.
ATATGCCCCAAGGAGAATGCCTTGGGACAATCTATATGGTAGGCCCAGAGGGAAGCGGCGGAAGCCGGGGTTTCCGGACTGTAAGCATGGAGGCAGCCTGAGGATGCCCGGGGAAGCAAAGGAGAGACGATATGGAGAAAGACAGGGAAGGAGACGACTGTCCAGGGGGCTCCGGGCAGGCCTCGGGGCCCCACCGCCCCGATGCTCAGCAGGGCAGAACACACGTGGGCTCTTCCACCGAGACAAATGCTGTTACTTTGCATCACCAGAGAGAAAAGGTAATATGTATCATTTCCTCCCACACACTGTTTATAATGACATTGGAAATCTGAAGCATGAAATTGAAAAGAAAAACGACAATAATAATAATAGTCTGTCTCCTGCCTGAGTGTGTTTCTTCCCCTTCTCCCTAGCCCCCCTCACCCGGACACCCCCTCTTCCTGCAGCAGGACTCTGCTTCCCTCCTGGCGTGGGTCCAGGGTCATGGTGTGCGGGGAAGGAGGGTCCCAGCCTTGCTGGTGCACGTGGCACAGCATGAGGGGAGGGCCAGGGACAGAGCTGCCACCACATCGCCCTCACACTCACAGGAACCACTGCTGTGTGGGGGCCGGGAGCGCCTGGCCACGGGTCGTCCTCGTCCCCCAGGAGGTGGTCAGGGGCTCCTGCCCCTGCCGGGCAAGGTTTGAGGATATTCATCTCAGCTGAGACACAGACGTTTTCCCAGTGTGCGCTGGCTGCTTGAGACCTCTGAAAATGAAACGCCTGACCATCAAACCTGACGGGTCTCCACCCCTCCATTATGAGAGCCGAGGCTGTTGGTGTCTTGCTGCATCGCTGTGCTGGAAGCCAAGGGGGCAGACGTGGTAGGTGCCCCTTAACAACTGGGCCAAGGACCCTGAAGCAAGGCTGTGAGTAGTCATGGTTAGAGACGGGCCCTTCCCTGCGTCTTCCTCCTGCACCATGCCACTCTCACCTTGCCAGGGGCAGGGAGCGCAGAGTGCCACTAGCCAGCCCCAGTATACCACCTTGCTTCTTCACGGAGGGCCTACCTAAGGGCAGCCTTAGCCCTACAACAGACAAACTTTGCCTCCCTGGTCATTGCATCCCAGAACACAACAAGCAAACCTGCAGAGAGTAGGATCCCAGAGGCTCGAGGGCTCCTCAGTTTCCATAATCTTGAAAAAGCACATTTAAGAGCGGAGCTCCACTTTGGACAACTGCCCTGAAACTTGCAACGTGGGCCGGTCAAAGTGATGCAGGCATGGAGGTCCTGCAGTACCAAGCATGTTCAACGGGGGCTCATCTGGGCCCTTCGCCTCTCAGCCTTGTAACGAGGAGAATTAGGACTCAGACAACAGAGCGCAGATCTTTGCAGGAGCCTGATCAGAGCCCATCAGCACACCTGGATGCCGGCTCATGGTACTGTGCTGTGCCTATGGCCCAGCCCGTTTCGGTGTGTTCCCAAAGACCTCACACTGAAAGAGCTCCCTTAGGACTCACCAGGCTTCCCTACCTGTCCGGCAGTAACCGCAATCAGCACTCCCCACTCCAGGATCTGCACACACGGCCAGGAGTATAAAAGCTCAGACTTCTGAAGACCCAGTTCAGTGGCTGCTTCCCACCCCTAGCTCTCCTCTTTCTACTACTTACTCCAGAATAACCCTTTCAGCCCTGGCTGAAATCTCCTCCCTGAATTCCTCACACTACAATTTCACCACTTCTTCCCACCCATTTCTCCGTGGAAATGAAGAATAGCTGGTCACCATCATGCCCCCAGACTCGAGGCCAACACTAGATAGCATCGTTAACTTCTAACAGTGAGCCAGTTACTTGGGGAAAATATTATTCAGCACTCGCTGCACAAAAGCAGACTCAGCCAAAATCTCCTTAAGAAAATCATGTCTTTCATGAGAAACCAGCTCCCTGTGGGATTAAATAATAGATATTAAATTGCTGTTTCATGCCGAGATGTAGGCTTCTCGATTGGGAGGCTACCTTGCTCTTCCTGAGTTCCATGGTCATATTTATTCCACACAAGTGCTAAGAAAGTACAATGATTTAGAGATGCCTAGTTAGTACAAGCCTCACAAATAAAAAAAAGACATTGGTCCTCACTCTGACACTGCCTAGCAATTTTTCAATCCTGGGTAAGTCATTTAATCTCTCTGGATTTGTTGCTTATCTATAGATAGAGGCAGCTGGACCAGACATCAGTTAGGAGGTACTGTGGCTTTAAAGTAGGAGCTCTCCAGTCAGGCTGTGCATTCAAATCCTGACTCTGATTACTGTGTGCTCCTAAACTATTTATTTATACTTGCTGTGTCTCAGTTTCCCTGCCCATAAAGTGGGGGTAAATAATAGCCCCTGGTATATACCTCACTGAGTTGTCATAAAAATGAAATTAGATCCCTTACATAAAGTGTTTGGCAGAGTACCTTGTGAAAAATAAGGACTCAATAAATAGTAGCTATCATAAACATCTGAAATCTTTTCCAGCTTTAAAGCTGTAGTACTCTAGGATTCTAGTAGGGAATAATGGCAACATCTCTCCCCATTAAGTTCCTGCCTCAGGCCAAAATCAAGGCCAGGCTTGGGCACTGAGAGGAGAAAAACAATGATTATTAGAGACTTGGAAAGTGATTTAAGGAGTTGAGGGAAAAACAGGCAAATGAATTCTAAGAGGAGTCATTTAAGGAGAACTGATTAATGCTTCCAAGGCCCTGCTAATGAGAAAAAATGACCTGTGAAATATATTGCTGAGCACATTTAAAATGCACATGTCCTTTGTCCCAGGAATCTCTCTTACAAAAACACTCGCTCCAGTGCACAATTATATATTGTATAAAGATGTCCCTGCAGCAGTAGAGATGAATTTCAGTGGACATACAACACACACATAAAGGCATGCACTGTAAAAATGCTACTATGGGAACCCAGTCCAACTGACTGATGGCCAGTGGTCCCTTTTCAACCTATTTACTCAAAGCCTCTCAGAGCTACGTTGAGGCAGCAAAGCCTTTGGCATACCAGGCGCCATGGCACATTTAACTGCCCTGACACTGTGTGTATGTATCATAAAAGTTCTCCAAGGATACACGCTGAAGGTTAATTGTGATGACCTCTGGGAAGCAAGTGGGAGATGCAAGGGAACTTCTTTTTTTTTTCAACTTCAAATACACCTGAATTTTTACACATTTCACTTTGGGACTAAAGATGACACATCAAAATGCTCCAGACCAGGATTTCTCAGCTGAGCACCACTGACACTTGGGGCAGGCTGACCTCGTGGTAGGGGGCTGTCCGGGGCATCACAGGGTGTGTGGCAGCACACCTGGCCTTTACCCACTAGATACCAGTGGAGACATGCGAACATGCCACATGTCCCCTGGGGAGCAAACCCAGCCCCACCCCCACTGAGAACCACTGCCCCAGCCTGAAGGTTGCCCAGAGCGAATATAAATCATTCCACGATATGTGCCAGCAATCACTACAGCTCAGACCACCTGAGCTCTAGCGCCTCTCCCTTGTTGGGGGAAGCATTTGTGAGAATCCACCTCCAGCCACTAGCGCGTTTCAGTCTCAACTGCCTCCCACATCATGGTTTTGCTCTTCTCTATGTATCTGATGACCTGCCAGGAGTTCCTCTGTGCAACTAGCTCATATTCAAGGTCAATTTCAGAACAGTAAATGGCATTTTCTAATAAATATACATAAATAACTTTTAGAATCTTTTTTCTACCAACTGTATTATTTTATTTTAGATCCTCATGGTTAAATGAACATAGTTATGCACGGTCTGATGATTCTTTAGGGAAATTACTTCTTAAATTTTTATGTTTTAATGTTCTCAAATTCATTCTTACATGACCTGAAGACTATCATACTTTGTTTTTGTTTGTTATTTTTATTGTTGCATTTTGTTCTTTTTTTTTTTTTTTTTTTGTCCTTTGCTATGAAAATCTTACAGTAGCTTTTGGCCTAAAAGAAGCAACTAGAATGGGACACCGAAAGGTTTTTGTTTTCCTTTTTTAATGTAAGCAAAGAAAAAATGTGTTCATGTAAAGAGGAAGATTAATAGACATTTTGTTATAAGATTGTCATTTTGTTCTTGGAACTCTACCCAAGTTACAGGCCCCAAATCCCAGAATGGTCCATCATGGAAAATTACTTTTGAGGATCAGTTGGCTAACAATTCAATTAGATGCATATTCAAAGGACAGAACAGCATCTGAATTGCTAAAGGATGTGTGCCCAGTGATTAGTGATTAGAGATGCTCCCTTTCTCCACACCAGTGCCAACATTCCAAGTGGATGCATGGAGATTCTGTCACCCAGAGACAGGGTAATAGGGCAAGAGTGTGTCTTTCTTTTGTAAAGTGGAAAAGGGCAACTGTGGGAGGGAACGTGGGCAGGGAAGACCACTGTGGGGCATTCTCAGGCAGAACATATGGCCACTAAGGAGCTGGAACCTGATTTTGTTCCCCCAGGCATCACCTGGGAAGCCTCCACATGCTCCTGCAGGCATGCAGACCCCCTCTAGGAGGTGCCACCCCAGGCCAGTTTTTGCAGATGACAGGATTATAAAAACAGGAGAGAGGAATGAAATCCTGATCAACTAAAAGGGAAAACCCCAAGGTACAAGTCCTCTGATGTGACTGACACATCATGCCTGGAAAAAGGACTCCAGATTAATGAAGCTGGGAGATCTCACCCCCAGCCAACAGGAGATACGGGGGGCTGAGGAACACGTATCACAGCACCATGGGAGGCCACCGGCCAAATTCAGAATGTGGGACATTCTACAGATACAAATGGCCCAGTTTCTCTTACAAATCATAGTGTGAAGGAAAAAAAAATGGGACCATTAAAGAAATAAATGAATCGTAAAAGATATAACAAATTCAATATGAAATCTTGTTTGGATCTCCATTCTCACAAAACAATTTTAGACAGCACCTTTGAAAGAATGAAGGAAATCTGAATGTGGACTGGGGGTTAGATTATAATAAAGAATTCTTGTTAATGTTCAGAGGCATGATAATGCTACAGTTCATTTTTTTTTTAAGCCATCCAGTTAGAGACGTGTACTTAACTTGCAGATGAAATTACATGCTATCTAGGATTGGCTTTTACAAAATAATCCAACCTCTCCAGAAGGTTTGGGGAAGACAAATGAAATGAGATTAGCAAAATGCCAATAATGATTGGAGCTGGGTGATGGCTATCTGGGATTCTCTCCACTTGTTTACATTTGAAACGTCTCTAATAAAAGGTCTTTGAGGGGGAAGGGAAGGAGAGGAAAAGGATATTTAATTAGTGCCAACAAGGTGCTGTGCTAGGCCCTTCCTAAATATTATCCCGTTGTCCAAGTCCTAAGGCAGCTGCCAAGCCAGCTCTCCCACTAACAGAGGCAGCAGCATTCAATGTGCTGGAAAATAACTAAGGTCGGGGATAAGAAGGTACCATTAGCATCTGCAGATCACAGAACTGCATCCAAGCCGCATGGGGAGAGACTGGAGATACCCCTTGGCAGAGAAATGTCAGAATAAACATGTCTTCATTTACATGCTCACTACCAGATGCACTTACCCCTGCAGCAAAGCCAAGACTTCCATCTAAGATCCGCCTCTGAAAATGAAAACAATATGTTTCAGTTTCTAAGGGATGTTTCCTGGGACAAGAGGTAACCATAACACTTAACAGGGCCACGAAAATAAAGGGGAGGCCACACCCGGTGTGCAAACCTGTCAGGGAGCCTGGATCAAAGCCTTTGTAAATTGGGACAAGAATGAGGGAGGAAAATTTGTAAAAACCTTCCATCCATCCCACAGCCAATCAGTGCTCTCTCCATGAGGAAGCTGGCCTGCACTGGCCCAGGTATTGCTCTTACTCGGCTCTCCCTGTGAATTATGATGACAAACCTTTAGTGAGTAGCTGACCTAAAAGATGGAAATTGACAAGTGCTGGCAAGGAGCATGTGGACCAACTAAAGCCCTCCCACGCTGCACATGGGGGTCCGAGGTGGCACAGACACTTTGGAAAACTACCTGGCAGCATCTACTAGCAGTGAACACAGGCAGCCCCTAGGACCCAGCAGTGCCCCTGATGAGTAACTAGCAAACAGAACGCATACTGGGAGTCACCAAACACATGTACAAAAATGCTTTTAGCAGCATTTTGGGAGAGTCAAAAACTAGAAACTGTCCAAACGCCCACAAACAAATTAGACACACCAATCAGATGTATTCACACAACAGAATACCACAGGGCAAAGAGAACACACAGATACACTGATGAAGCTCACAATCAGACAGGGGCACGGGTAACATGGAAACTAAACAGGGTGAAATCAGCCAGATGGAAGACCATGTACTGTATGATTATTGAATTTACGCAATATGAAAAGCCAGAGAAAACTACTCTCTGCTGTTTGAGACCAGGAGAGGAAATGTCTCTGCAGGCGTGCACGTGGTGACAGGAAGGGAACCTGACAGGGCTCTTGGGGGGCTGGTTCTGTTCTCAGTCTTGATCTAGGTACAAGTGTCATAGGCATTTGTGAAAAATCATCACACTGTACACTTCTAAAATGTGTATTTTTCTATATGTACCTTATATTTCAATTAATTTTTTTTAATTTGGTGGCCTGAGTTAAGGATATAAACTAGAGCCACATGAACACATGACAGGCACGATGAGATGTTGATCGCCTCAGTCCTAGAGATTCCCAGTGACGTCTAGGTAGCTCAAACCACCCAGTCAGTCATCTCCAGCCACAGGCAGCCTCTTCCCACAGCATGGCTGTGGGGTAGATGGAAAGTTTTGACCCCAGTGAGCCATACAAACGACATTTTTCTCTAGGCATGCCATGATGGAAGCAAAATTGGTCTAACCAAATAATTTCATCAAGCCAGACAGATACAATAAAGAAGTCAGGTAAAATCATTTTGTCAGCATTCATCTGAATCCTGAAGGAGAGAAATTATACTTTAAGGTCAATAAACATGTTATTCCACTTTTAGACATTTATTTCAAGGAACTAATCAGATATGTGCTCAAAGATTGATGTTCATCATAATATTATTTCTCAAAAAGAAAGAAAAAAGGACATAACCTAATTGTCCAACAGTTGGGGAATGGTCAGATAAGCTGCAGTGTGTCCTCATGACATAGCCATTTAAGTAACCCAAGTAATCAAAAAACCATTTAGGGATATAAGGGGAATGCTTACAATATCAACTGAGAAAAGCTGGTTATAAAACCTTACTTACAGTTTGACCCCAATAATGTAAAGAAAATAGATATGCATATGCTCAATGTATATTCAAATACAACTGAACAAATCTGAACAAATATATTCCATTTTCCTTTCTGAGAAGTGGGATCAGGAACTTTTTATTATTTCTTTAATCCTTTCCATATTTTACAAGTTTCCTACAGTTAAAATATGATATTTTAAATCAGGAAAACAAAGTTTGAGTGAAGATAAACTGAAGTTGGTAACAGCAGTGGAAGAGAGTGTGTAAGAGAGTCTGGGTGTTTACTGGGCCAGGTGCTCCACTGCAGCCCCACTGCAGCCAGGTGAACACTGAAGCTTGCTCACGCAGACAGATCACACCTCTGTGGCCTCGTGACTCTGGCTGCCTTTGTCTCCCAGGGTCATGCGTCTTCCCACTTCGCACGCACACCTCCTTTGCAGAAGGGGTTAGCACAGACCACCCGGGCCTGCTATCATTAGAAGGTCCTGCTTGCGAGGCTGGTCCTTGCGTGGCCTCTGGGAACTTAGCAGTTGAACCCCTCCCTCCATTCCTAACTGATAAGGGCGGGTCAACATGCCTATTCTGTTTAATGAACAAGGTGATGGAAGCAGGACACCTGCTTTCCTTCTCCGAGCCTGGAATTTTGATAGCAGCACAGTACGGAGTGCCTATGTGGCCAGTCCCAGTAAAATCCTTGGGAGCTGAGCCTCTACTGGGCATTCTGGGCACACACATCACACGTGTGCTGCTACATTTCCATCGCTGGGAGGGGCATCCCCCGGGAAGGAGAGGGCATCGGAAGCCTATGCACCGATTTCTCCAGACTGTCTTTCCCCTGCTGGTCTGACTTCTGTGTCCTCTTGATATAATCAACCTTAGCCATGAGTACAAGGAGACACTGAGTCCCATGGTTCCTTCTAGCAAATCACAGAACGTGTGGGTGGTCTCAGGGTCCCTCGATATGCCTCCACACAGAGGAAGTTCTCAGCAATTTCTCCAACTGACCTGGTGGTTACACTAACAGGAGACAAATTAGGGGCTCTGGAGCTCAAGACGAGAAGGGGGCACCTCTTCCTTTCTGAAAGGCCCCACAGCACTGGCCAGGGCCACGCAGGGCTCTGCGGTCCACTCAGATCTCAAGGGCCAGCAGACCAGCTAGACCCCAGCTGTGACCCCAGTCTTTCCTTCTCACCACAGAAGAAACTGGTGAAGATGAAGATAGGAGCTGTCTGCCCCAGAAGGCACAAGGACGGGACCCCAGAAAGCCTGGAATCCTGCCATGTGGGTCTCTGACAGGCTCCAAGCCTCCCTCGGAGGAGGGGCGGGGTCAGGGCAGTGCAGGAGGTCGGATCTTATCACTTCAATACCTGCTTTACTGGTTTCTGACACAAGAGTGCATGGGTTTTAGTTTCCAGATCCCTGTCATGGTATGTTTAAACAGATCTTAAGTCACCTACTGGCTTACCACACCCAGTGTCTAAGGCCACCTGCTGAATGATGCAGGAAGTCTGCGTTCATCATTCATTGAGCTGCTTTTGGTGGATCACGCAGGGCCTGTGGGCGAAGGGATTCAAGGACTGGAGAAAAATACGGAATTCAAGCATATGGGGTGGACGTGGTTTGTGGGGTGGAGTGTGCGATCTGGTGGGCAGGGAGGGGTCTGTGTGTATTTATTCCAAAGGGGTTGGGGGAGGGAATGGAGAGCCCTGGAGATGGACTAAAGGGGAAAGGGCGTGGACACCCCTCCTTTCCGCAGGGCCTTTGCAATCCTCTCTACTAACTCCAGGACGCAGAGCAGGACAGCCACACCCAAAACCTTTTTGTTCCTCTTTGGTCACCTCTATTACCAGCTGGGCCGGGCCTGAAAGAAACTACATGGAAGACAGAAATCTGGCAGGAAGGGGCTGAAGGAGGCTGAATAACTAGGTTGCTCCCTTCCCAGCCCCTCCAAATCAGAAGGGGAGATGAAGGCAACGGGTCAGCATGTCTGCAGCCAGGGACACCTGCTCTCCAGGTCTGGGAGGGAGAAGGGGAGAAAATAAAAGGACAGAAAACAAACAATCCCCGCAATCTGGGGGGTGGCTGGTGGCGTTCAAGAGCTTGCAGCCCTACTATGCAGAGTGGAATGCTAAGAGTCCCCGTGAACATCCAGAACCGACTCAAGCAAGCAACTCACCTGTCCGCTAGAGAATATGAACACAAGAGCCGCCCCAGCTGCCGTCATCCCCCAGGTGAAGAAGGTCCCCAGCAAGGCCTGGAACACAGAGCTGTGGCCTTGGAGCATGCTGGATACAGCTGTGTGCAGAGGAGTAAGACAGGGTCAGCCGGTGGCGGTCCCTTTCAGGGACACCCCATGTTCCAAGGTGTTCTCACACCTCCACCTGAGCTGGCCTGAATCTCTGCTGGTGGTATGCACCTTTCTGCCATGCCCTCCCTCACTGACCTCAGTGACGCAGCACACAGGTCAGGCTCTTCATCCTTCCCCACAGATACTAGAAACCATCTAACTGCAAAAGGAGAGATGTGGGGATACCTGGGAAGACACCAGAGGAACCCACAAAAGAGGTCTAACACAGGACAACAGTTTCTAAGAGAATCTCAAAGGATGTGGATTATTTAGCCTGGAGGAAGGGAGCACAGGAGGGTCTGATTGCACCCTTCCAGAACATTCTGCCTAGTCTACCTGAGCTTGCCTGTCATTGGTTCTGTCTCCTCCCAATACCAGGGACTAGCTCAGACCTTCTCCTGAAGCTCTCACACCTAAGTCCTGACCAATCTTCTGTAGCTCCCCAGGGCGGCTCCCGTGGCGGCTCCCAAGGCCTGCAAAGGGTACACTCCATCAACTGACCCTCAATTAGCCTGCCAACTCTTCAACCACAACGCCCTGTGTGGGCACCAGATTATCTATGGCACCTCCATCAAGCCCTGGATGGTCCTGCTCTAAGTCTCCTTAGACAGTCCCTCCCAGAAAGCCTCCCTGATCTCCAGCCGTCACCCCAGAGTATCCTCTGTGCCCATCTAATGCCAGCTCCAATCCCATACTGCCCTGCTCCCTCTCCACTCCTGTCCCAGGGCACATCTCTGGCACTTTCTTTGTGTGGGCTTGCCTCCTCCACCTTTTATTAGTTGCTTATGAACCAGGATGGTGCCTTTCCACATTTGGCACCTCTGTAAAATAGGGCTTCCTGGCACCCAAAAAATAATTGCTGAAATGAAAAGGAACCACTTACCTTGACAGGACATCAGCAAGAACAAGGAAAGGGAGCCGTAAGTGGCATTTCCCCCCAGTCAACTGAGCACACAGCTACTGAAATGAAGTTACAACAGTGCCCATCAGGGAAAAAAAGGGAAATACCATTCTTTCTTGTTTTTGCTCAGAAAGCCTCCTCTAGACTACCAGGTTTTAAAATTCTAGCTCCGGAATGATAGGGAATACAATTATCACTGTGGAAAGTTACAAGGCGGAGAAGCCTGTTTGTTGAAAAGCCCCGTGTTCTGGTACACAAACATCAGGGCTCAGGCCTCATCTCAAAGGGCTCATTCAGCTCCCCACTGGCCTTCCAGCACCCACAGGGCTGGACACAACCCCATGGGCTCCACATGCCAGGCCCAGCGCTCTGTGAGGAGCCGGCAACCCTGGGCTTGCAGATCAAGAGTTAAAGACGCTCTCTACTGACCCTGGGAGGAAACCGTGGCAGAAAGTGAACAGGGCCCTTCTGCTAAAGGGCTCGGCAACACAGCCAGGATTTAAACCTAGGAAAGCTGAGAGTCCAGGTGAACCCAGGTAAGCCCAGGCTTGGCTCCAGTGGCAGGAAATCTCTGAGAGAAACAGCATCTATGGAACTCAGGACAGCGACTACATTAAAAAATGAAAAAACAATTTTTTTTTAAACCCACCCTTTTACATAGGTCGTTTTGTTAAGTCACCCTAAAAAGAGTTGTTCTTGATTGTTTTTAAATCGAGACATCTGGCTCATTACACCAATCTTCTATTTCTAGCTGCTTGTGGATAAAATTTCCAACAGCGTTTACAAAGAAAGGCACATCACGGTCATCCTCTTTGTACTTATCATCCAAGACGGGTCATAACAAAAAGCAATTTTTTTTCCTCAGTATTAACTGTGCCTTTTAACAGCTACAAAAAAAAAAAGGAAACCATTTACATCTGCCAACAGGCCAAAGTCAACGTGGGTTTTATAGGCTGGCAAACACAGGAGCTTGTCGGGGTTTGAAAGGGACACACTATGCTCGGCGTGTCCCCATTTACGCTGGAGCACCAAGATGTAAGAAAAAGGGATATCACTCTTTTCATCCCCAAAACCACAGCTATTATTATTGGCAACACAAGCCCAGTGCCCCATGGGAGAAGTTTCTTCCATTTGCTATTTTAAATCCTCATTAACTCAGAGGGTGGCCTGAGAACCAGTCGCACTGGTCCCCCTTGGGAGCCAATGAGAAATTCAGGGTCTCAGGCCCCACCCCAGTCAGGCCAAATCAGAACACACATTTCTTCGAGTTCCATGGGGGATTCATATTATACACATTAAAGTCAGAGGCACTGGTCTAAGACCAGAACAACTTCTGAAAGACGGAGCTCAGAAGGTAAGCTCTCGTGCCCTGCAAGGGACTGGCAAGGCGGATGATGCAGGGGCCTGAGAGGACTAAGTTTTCTCCCATAGGTGACCAGTAGCACCCGGGCAACGGGGCATGTCAGCCTCAAAAGCAGCTTCTGCAATGGGGCTCACACAGCCTCCTGGACAGTAATACGGGAACCTTGATTCGTCTGCAGGAGGGGATTATCCTCTGCCCACTCCAGCCGGAAAGATGTCACCACCACCCCATGTGTGTACATGTTCCACTACGCTACGGCAACACGAGGCTCTCCCGGCTGATGTAGGCTCTTTCTTTTCTCTCCCTTTTAAGCCTGTTGCCCTGCTCCCCAGAGTCAGCCTCGAGATGTTGGTGAACTTGCAGATGTGAAAATAGGGCTTAATGAAACTGTACGCACGTGCCCAGCCTCCACGAGGAGAAAGCAGCAAAACGATTCGGGCTGGGGCCGACAGGACTGTGTCCCGGTTCTCTAACACCTCTAGTCAAGGTGTGCTCCCAGAGCAGCTGACTGGGGGACTGCTTAGAAATGCACAATCGCAGGCCTGCGACACCTTAACTAGATTCCCAGTCAAGTTTAAGAGGTCCCGCTGACCTCCAGAGCGAGTGGGAGGGGACTCCGGGCAGCTGCAGTTGTAGCCCCCTCTGCACCCAGGGGCTCCCAGGTCCCCCTAACAGCCCCCCTGGGAAGCACCACATCAAGAGGATCCTCGGAACCGCCGTGGAAGGCAGGCAGGTCAGCACCCTCCTGCTGGCCCTGGAAAGGGGCAGGGGAACTCCCGGCACCCTTCTCCCTCCTTAGCCACCTGCCACAGCCGCCCTGCTTCTCCTCCAACAGTCTCCTCTGCCCAGGGTACCCCCTTCCAAACTCCATTTTGCCCTTCCAAGTCCCCCACACTCTTGTCCTGATGGCCCCAGACCCCGGGCCTCCAGCCCAACCGAAGGCGCTGAAGGAGAGAAAAGCTGACTCACTACGATGCCCTCTCAAGCCCCCTCTCCACTTCCATCAGCCCCGCTGCAGCTCGAGCGCCGGCTCCGCTCCCGGAGTCACTTCCTGCTTCGCTCCCGGCACACGTGTCCCCCATCCACCAGGCCCCGCCCCGCCCTGCCGCCGCTGGCAGATCCGGCCGCGAGATAAATTCTCTGGTTCACAGCTCTCTGCCGGCTCGGGAACAGATCGGGGCGGGTAGAGCAGAGCCGGGAGGCCAAGCAGAGAAGGCGCTGCGTGCATAAACCTCGGCAGTCTGGTGTGAAACCACAGACACCCAGAGGAAGAGCGCCTGTAACGCCCCTGATAACATCTCTACTACTGTACTTGGGGCAGTGGAGCCCAAGGCGCCCTGAGGAGCAGCAGGGCAGGGGAACGGGGCGGGGGCTGGAATCTCCCGTTAGTCTCACTGTCTAGGTCAGGCACCCTCAGGAGTTCGGGTTCTGGAAGTCTGGGTGGAGCCCGAGATTTTCTGTGCTGGGAGAGGAGTTACTGGTGCTCAGGTCCAGGGACCACTCTTTGAGAACCACTGCTCCAGGTCAAGGGCTTTACTCTCCAGCCTTCCCTAAAAACAACAGAGGGGTAGGATTGCTGGATTTAGCCAAAAACGAAAAAACAGGATAGCTGGTTAATTTCAGATAAACAAAATTTTTTTCAATGTAAGTATGTCCTGTACAATATTTGAGATATACTGAAGCTAAAAACATATTTGTTATGCTGAACTTATGCTAAAATTCACACCTGTTGTATATCAGAAATTCAAATGTAACTGGGTGTCTTGTGTTTTATCTGATAGGCAAGAAAAAAAAAAATCCTGTCCTTAACTGCAGTGGCCACAGCCAGAGGACCCCACAGAAGTGGGCCTCTTTCATTCCCACTGTTGGTCCCATTGTAGGTATGCCCTGCATCAGGCAGAAAAGATGACAGAGCAGGGTCTCTGCCCTCAGGAGGTTCCCAGGAAGGGAGCGAGCCAGACCAGCTGTCAGTCACTCAGGCTGCCATAAAAAAATACCAGACTGGGTGGCCTAAACAACAGGCATTCATTTTCTAACAGATCTGGAGGCTGGGAATCCAAGATCAGTCCTTGTGTGCACATGGAGAAATAGAAATCTCTCTCTTCCTCTTCTTATAAGACCACCAATTCTAGCAGATGAAAACCCCACCCATATAGCTTCACTTAACTTTGATTAGTTCCTAAAACCCCTCCCTCCAAAGGCAGATACACTGGGCATTAGGGCTTCAGCATACAAATTTCATGGGTGCAGCCCTCATGAAAGGGATTAGTGCCCTTATAAAAGAGACCCTATGAGCTCCCTCACCCCTTCCTCACCCTCATGTGAGGACAAAGCAAGAAGTCTGCGACCCAGAGCAGGGCCCTCACCCAACCGTGTGGGCACCCTGACCACAGACTTGCAGCTTCCAGAACTGTGAGCAATAAATCTGTTGGAGATCAGCTACCTAGTCTGCAACATGAATGGACTAAGACACCCCACCTCACAGATAAGGAAACTGAGGCTCAGGAAAGCTCTGTAGTGACCCCAGGTGGACAGGTCAGTGGGGGAAACCAAGCTCGGCTGACTCCAGGAATGGAGTTCTTCCTGCATCAGACACTCAGGGCTCAGAGAACAGGCCTCAACACCCTGATCAGCCAAAGCTCTCACTCCCCTTAAACCAGGCCAGTGCCCTAAGCGGGTGGCCAACCCCCAAGAGACAAATCCTGCCATTTCTCATCTTTCCCAATGAACCGTGTGCGCACTCACCCCCCCATCCCCACCAATCCAAACACACAGACTGCCTCTGTCTTTCTCACACTGCCTATGGGTGAGAAGTGCCTGAGGGTCCACCACAAGAAAATGTCCCTAAAGCTAATACACTGGCTCTGTGTTCAGCCCAGCCTCCTGCATCCCTATTCTGGCCCAAGAGAGCAAAGGTCCGCTGCAGCCTCCCTAAATCAGGAGAGGGGAGGCGGGATGGAGTGCTCAGAAACAGACCAGGGCAGAGGCTAATTAAAGGGTAGCAGGGTGCTCTGCAGGTGGCAAGGCCATAAAGCTAACTGATCTTGACACTCAGCAAAGGAACCACAGGGCAGCGGAGCAGTGCCCCTTTCCAGAGGACTCACTGTGGTGGATCTGGCTAAGCAAGCTGCCAGCACCACTTGGAACAGGGGTGCAGGGGCAGAGGGGGCAGTGGCCGGTGCTGCAGAAAAGGGGTCGGGGGAGCTGGAGCAGAGATGGAGGTGGACAGAAGGGACCCAGCCCGGTGAGTCTGCCCTCTTCCCTCCCTTTCTGAGATCTTGTTTCCCTTAGGTGGTAATAGAGCAATTGATTTCAAGCTCTGACAGCCTGCGAAGGACCCCAGTTTGGCGGGTGAGCCTCCTTGGACACATTTCCCACCCCTACAACCCACCCCCCAGCTCAGGCTCCTCATTTTGAGTCTGGGAACAATAACCCGAGGATCTCAGGGTTACTGTCACTAGAGTGAAGCACCCAGTCCCCAGCCTTGCACCCCTCCTGGCAGCTTGAATGGCTGTAACACCCACCATCTCTTCATTTATTTATTCCCTTCCTTCATTTACTCATTCATTCATTTACTCAGTGGGTGTTTCAGGGGCCTCTGCTCTGTGTCAGGCGCCCTGCCAGACCCTGGTGTACAGAGAGCAGCCACACACACGTGACTTTGCTTGGCCATCCTTTCCTGCCTGCCGTTTCTTCCCCTTCCTGACGTCTGACCACTGATGTGAGGGCTGCGATAAGCCTGGCAACGGTTCCTTCCAGACAAAGTGTGGCTGGTAAACTGGCTGGAACAGGTGCTCTGCTATGCTGAGGGGACCAGAGAAAGGAAACGAATGGGCAGCCCACAGAAGTGCTGTCAAAATGTAAGGCGGTTATTGCTGGTGTGGTGGATTTCTACATCCGCTTCACTCCGTCTCCACCGCTACCACATCGGCCAAAACAGCAGCTGTCTCTTCATCCCGCCCTGACAACCTGAATCATCTCCCTGATGCCGCACTGGGCACCTCCCTCCAACAGCAGCCAAAGAGGTGTTTTAAAGATTTTGAAAATATATATGTCCAATCCCATCAGTCTACTATATTGCCAATACCCTCTGAGGGTTCCTCACTGCCCTGGAAGTAAAGCCCAAGCTCGCCTCCCTCAACTTGTGTGGCCCTGTGCTTCCTGGCTCTGCTCACCTCTGGACCACCTGAGCCCCGGGCACCACTCCCCTCCCCTTCCCCACTCTACTTCAGCCAATCAGTCTGCTTTCTACTCCTGCCTCAGGGCCTTTGCAATTGCTGTTCCCCCTAGAACATAGCCTGGAACATCTCTCAGGTTTTCACCTAGCTAGGTCCTAGGGTCTCAGCTGAAATGCCACCTCTGCAGAGAGGCCTTCCTTGAACATCCAACCTAATATAGACCTTCCAAGCCCTTCTTCATTGTCTTCATGGCACTTCCTGGTATCTGACGCTCTTATTTATTTGGTCCCCCTAAATACATGAGGGGACCATGAGGGCAGTACCATGCCCGTCTTTCGCACTGCTGTGTCCCCCAGTGTATGGCACATAGTAAGTCCAATATTTATTGAATGAATAAGTTGCTCGATATAAAAGCGTTTATTTTATATATGGAGTGGGTAAGCTATTTTTATTTCTTTTGTTTTAATAACTTGAATTTTAAAAAAGAAAATACGTATTCATAATAGCAAAACAAACTAGTCACCATAATTTTAATTATTAATAGATTTTAAAAACATATACACACATACCAGTGCAGGCAAAGGAAACAGCAATGTACCAGATTCTGAAGAAAGGTTTAGGCAATATGTTTTCAGTCTGACAGGAATATTGTTGTCCTGCATCCTTCTTTTTCAGCTTATTCTCAACCATTGTACAAAAATTCCCAGCCCTTAAAAACCACGTTAAAACCACTTCCTATTGGTAAATTCTAAGCCACATTTGCCTCTGCTATGCTGGCTCAGTGATTGCTCACACCCTCTCTCACTCAGTTTCTCACCTATAAAGGTAATTATAATAATAGTTACAATGGCCCCCATCCTAAGATTCTTATGCGGACTAAATGAATTATTCCAGGAAAAATACGTAAAACAGTATCTGACACATGGTAAACTCTTAAAACTGTTAGCTTTAAAACAATGTTTTTAAATGTTATTTGTTAGTTCATTTTACATATGAAAGACCTTCTTGAGAATTAAGAGAATAATAATATTTGTATGCTGGACCAGATTGTCCCAGTTGCCTCCATCATAACTTGATTTTGTCATCCAATGGCTCTAAACCGAAGGCAATTTTGCTCCACAGGACATTAGGCAGTTGTGAGTGTGCTGGTGGGCATAGCAGGAATGCTGGTAACCATCCAATACCCAGGACAGCCCCAGAGTAAAGCGTGATCAGACTCAGAATGTCAATAGTCTGAGAAATGCCACACCGAGAAATCCTAGTATAATCCTATAAAATAAACTGTTTTAGCATGAAATAATAATAAAATGCACCCTTTAAAATTTAACATGCCCTTCAAGAAGCATCCAGCCTCAATTAGAACACTAATTAGCTTTTGGTTCTCCATAAAATGCAAGAAAAAGAGAACCAACTGTCCAAACAATCTTTAACCTGGCACAATCATTAGAAAAATGAACCTATAATCAAACATTCAGTGTGCTCGATTCCCTCTACCCCTTTGGGTCTTGGTTATTTTAAGTTTTGATGACATGATCAGGACCCTATTACACCACAGGGCTTCCTAAATGGAGATGCCTGGAAGGGCTTGGGCAGTGACTCCCCAACAGGTGGAATGGATCTGGGTGCTCTTGACCTTTGCTCTCCAAAATGACTGATAAACTGATAAAGAGGTTCCAACCAGACTCTTACCTAAGCACCATCCAAAGGAGCCAACAGAGACTCGATGCCACTTGTCTGAGTGAAATTCAGGGGCAGAGCTGCTGCTCTCAAGGGATTGGGGAGAAACTGAGCCAGCAATCTGGTCCCTTCTCACCTTTGTCCAAATGACTGATTCTGCAGAAAAGTACAAACTCCACTGACTTCAGACAACTCTATTATTGGGAGAGAAGTTTTCAGCGCTGTGACAGATATGTGAGATGCAAGCCCAAGCTTTGCTCAACTGCCAGCTTAGGAAGAGCGAATTATTAGATAAAAACCACTGCTGATTAAATATGAAATCCACCCTGTGTCTGAGATGGTAATCGGCATAAATCGGTTCCCCACATTTGGCACACTTCCTTCTCCTACTCTTCTGGTATCTCATAAGTGACTCTTGGAGGCCATTTCGGCAGGTTTGCTAACAGAGAGCACTGGACAACTAAGTGCTACTTCGAGCCTATTCCTTTGCAGCTCTGTGGATCACATCAGTAATATGTTGGTTCATTCAGTCATTCAGCAAACACAACTGCGCCCCTACTATGGGACACACTAGAAATGAGACAGGTGCAGCCTGTGCCCTCACAGGGCTGCCAGTGTAGACACAGTGGGCACTGCATTATAAATCGCTGCATTATAGATTAAGGCTCAGAGGATCATGGGAAGATGGTGGCGTGAGTAGTTCAGAGGAAATCTCCTCCTCAAAACATATATATTTATGAAAATACAATATAAAACTATTCCTAAAAGAGACACCAGTGGATACAGTACAACAGCCAGGATACATCTACATCTGTGAGAACTCAACATCACATGAAGGGGGTAAGATACAAGCCATGGCCAGGCGGGACCCGAACGCTACCCCACCCCAAAACCCGGCGGGAAGAAAGGAGTCGGAACAGGGAGGGAGTGAAAGCCCAGGACTGCTAAACAACCAGCTCTAGAAATCTGCACCCGGAACGCAGACACAAGGTGCACATGGTGCTGAATATTAGAGAAACAGAAAAGCAAAACCTGTGGGAAGGTCCCTGCAACCAGCGCCCCTGAGACAAAAGAAAAGCGAGTGCTTTCTGCAAGTCTTAAAGAGACAGGGACCCCATAGCTGGACAAAGTTGTCCTGGGACACATAGCCAGGAGCTGGGAATCCCGGGGAACCTTAGGTGCCCTAAATGCTGGGGAGGCAGTGCAGCTCTGAAGCCCCTCACAGCAATAAGCAGCCTGCCAGTCATTCCTCCAACTGGTGCGGACCCCGACACATCGGCCCAGTAGTGGGAGAGTGGCAGCGCGTGCCGGGGACAGCGGCACCAGAAGGGACTGGGAGCAGATCCATGCACCAACGGCACCAGAGGAGACCAGGAGAGGCTTGTGAGAGCCCGCAGCAGGATGACCAAACAGCCCAGGCGCGGCTTGTGTGCACCCGCGGCAGTGAAGCCAGAGGAGCCACGTGGGAGAGCCCCGTGTGCATGTGCAGCGGAGCCAGGGGGAGCAGGCACGCTCCCAGCAGCTGACCAGAATCCCAGCCCAATGCACAGCCACCCGGGCCAGACCCAAAGGCCGCTGCTGGCACACAGCTGCCCGGGAGGGGCACTGCTACCACAGAGGAGCACACTTGGCGTGCCTGCCACTTCCCACAGGGCTCCGTGCTGTTCTGACTGAGACCCTGCCCACAGCAGCTTAGGGAACTAACCCAGTGGCTGTTCCAGGAGTGCAGGTAACCATCACAGGCAGCAGAGAAGGGCAAGGCAACCAGCAAGCAGGGAAGGACTTTCTTCTCCCAGCTGACACACCCACAACCTGCCTACAGCCACCGCTCTCACCATGAAAAGGCAAAAAAATTTAGTCCAGTCCAAGACAGTTCGAACAACACCTGAGAAAGGATCTGCAGAGGCAGACCTAACCAGTCTCCCTGAAAAAGAATTCAAAATAAAAATCATAAACATGCTGACAGAGCTGCAGAGAAATATGCAAGAGCTAAGGGATGAAGTCTGGAGGGAGATTACAGACATCCGGAGGCAGATTACAGAAGTGAAACAAACTCTGGAAGGGTTTATAAGCAGAATGGATAAGATGCAAGAGGCCATTGATGGAATAGAAACCAGAGAACAGGAACGCATAGAAGCTGATGCAGAGAGAGATCAAAGGATCTCCAGGAATGAAACAATGTTAAGAGAACTGTGTGACCAATCCAAAAGGAACAATATCCGTATTATAGGGGTACCAGAAGAAGAAGAGAGAGAAAAAGGGATAGAAAGTGTCTTTGAAGAAATAACTGTTGAGAACTTCCCCAAACTGGGGGAGGAAATAGTTGCTCAGACTACAGAGGCACACAGAACTCCCGAGAGATGGGACCCAAAGAGGACAACACCAAGACACATAATAATTAAAATGGCAAAGATCAAGAACGAGGACGGAGTATTAAAGGCAGCCAGAGAGAGAAAAAAGGTCACCTACAAAGGAGAACCCATCAGGCTATCATCAGACTTCTCGACAGAAACCCTACAGGCCAGAAGAGAATGGCATGATATACTTAATGCAATGAAACAGAAGGGCCTTGAACCAAGGATACTGTATCCAGCACGATTATCATTTAAATATGATGGTGGGATTAAACAATTCCCAGACAACCAAAGTTGAGGGAATTTGCCTCCCAAAAACCACCTCTACAAGGCATCCTACAGGGACTGCTCTAGATGGGAGCACTCCTAGAAAGAGCAAAGAACAAAACACCCAACATATGAAGAATCGAGGAGGAGGAAAAAGAAGGGAAAGAAATAATCATCAGACTGTGTTTATAACAGCTCAATAAGCAAGTGAGGTCAGACAGTAAGGTAGTAAACAAGCTAACCTTGAACCTTTGGTAACCATGAATCTAAAGCCTGCAATGGCAATAAGTATATATCTTTCAATAATCACCCTAAATGTAAATGGACTGAATGCACCAATCAAAAGACACAGAGTAATAGAATGGATAAAAAAGCAAGACCCATCTATATGCTGCTTACAAGAGACTCACCTCAAGCCCAAAGACATGCACAGATTAAAAGTCAAGGGATGGAGAAAGATATTTCATACAAACAACAGGGAGAAAAAAGCAGGTGTTGCAATACTAGTATCAGACAAAATAGACTTCAAAATAAAGAAAGTAACAAGAGATAAAGAAGGACATTACATAATGATAAAGGGCTCAGTCCAACAACAGGACGTAACCATTATAAACATATATGCACCCAATACAGGAGCAGCAATATATGAGAAACAAATACTAACAGAATTAAAGGAGGAAATAGATTGCAATGCATTCATTCTAGGAGATTTCAACACACCACTCACTCCAAAGGACAGATCCACCAGACAGAAAATAAGTAAGGACACAGAGGTACTGAACAACACACTAGAACAGATGGGCCTAATAGACATCTATAGAACTCTACATCCAAAAGCAACAGGATACACATTCTTCTCAAGTGCACATGGAACATTCTCCAGAATAGACCACATATTAGGCCACAAAAAGAGCCTCAGTAAATTCCAAAAGATTGAAATCCTACCAACAACTTTTCAGACCACAAAGGTATAAAACTAGAAATAAATTGTACAAAGAAAGCAAAAAGGCTCACAAACACATAGAGGCTTAACAACATGCTCCTAAATAATCAATGGATCAACGACCAAATTAAAATGGAGATCCAGCAATATATGGAAACAAATGACAACAACAACACAAAGCCCCAACTTCTGTGGGACGCAGCAAAAGCAGTCTTAAGAGGAAAGTATATAGCAATCCAGGCATATTTAAAGAAGGAAGAACAATCCCAAATGAA
Organism: Manis pentadactyla; assembly: GCF_030020395.1. Lineage (NCBI taxonomy): Eukaryota > Metazoa > Chordata > Mammalia > Pholidota > Manidae > Manis > Manis pentadactyla. The sequence continues at coordinate 182,806,100 of NC_080022.1, forward strand.
TGGTCTAATGTCACAATTACCGAAATTGGAAAAAGAAGAACAAATGAGGCCTAAGGTCAGCAGACGGAGGGACATAATAAAGATCAGAGAAGAAATAAACAAAATTGAGAAGAATAAAACAATAGCAAAAATCAATGAAACCAAGAGGTGGTTCTTAGAGAAAATAAACAAAATAGATAAGCCTCTAGCCAGACTTATTAAGAGGAAAAGAGAGTCAACACAAATCAACAGAATCAGAAACAAGAAAGGAAAAATCACGACGGACCCCACAGAAATACAAAGAATTATTAGAGAATACTATGAAAACCTATATGCTAACAAGCTGGGAAACCTAGGAGAAATGGACAGCTTCCTAGAAAAATACAACCTTCCAAGACTGACCCAGAAAGAAACAGGAAATCTAAACAGACCAATTACCAGCAGCAAAATTGAAGCGGTAATCAAAAAACTACCCAAAAACAAAACCCCCGAGCCAGATGGATTCACCTCAGAATTTTATCAGACACACAGAGAAGACATAACACCCATTCTCTTTAAAGTTTTCCAAAAAATAGAAGAGGAGGGAATATTCCCAAACTCATTCTATGAAGCCAACATCACCCTAATACCAAAACCAGGGAAAGACCCCACCAAAAAAGAAAACTACAGACCAATATCCCTGATGAACATAGATGCAAAAATACTCAACAAAATATTAGCAAACCAAATTCAAAACTACATCAAGAGGATCATACACCATGACCAAGTAGGATTCATCCCAGGGATGCAAGGATGGTACAACATTCGAAAAATCCATCAACATCATCCACCACATCAACAAAAAGAAGGACAAAAACCACATGATCATCTCCATAGGTGCTAAAAAAGCATTCGACAAAATTCAACATCCATTCATGATAAAAACTCTCAACAAAATGGGAATAGAGGGCAAGTACCTCAACATAATAAAGGCCATATATGATAAACCCACAGCCAACATCATACTGAACAGTGAGAGGCTGAATGAAAGCTTTTCCTCTGAGATCGGGAACAAGACAGGGATGCCCACTCTCCCCACTGTTATTCAACATAGTACTGGAGGTCCTAGCCACGGCAATCAGACAAAACAAAGAAATACAAGGAATCCAGACTGGTAAAGAAGAAGTCAAACTGTCACTATTTACAGATGGCATGATACTGTACGTAAAAAACCCTAAAGACTCCACTCCAAAACTACTAGAACTGATATCGGAATACAGCAAAGTTGCAGGATACAAAATTAACACACAGAAATCTGCAGCTTTCCTATACACTAACGATGAACTAATAGAAAGAGAAACCAGGAAAACAATTCCATTCACAATAGCATCAAAAAGAATAAAATACCTAGGAATAAACCTAACTAAGGAAGTGAAAGACCTATACCCTGAAAACTACAAGACACTCTTAAGAGAAATTAAAGAGGACACTAACAAATGGAAACTCATCCCATGCTCTGGGATAGGAAGAATTAATATTGTCAAAAATGGCCATCCTGCCCAAAGCAATATACATATTTGATGCAATCCCTATCAAATTACCAACAGCATTCTTCAATGAACTGGAACAAATAGTTCAAAAATTCATATGGAAACACCAAAGACCCCGAAGAGCCAAAGCAATCCTGAGAAGGAAGAATAAAGTGGGAAGGATCTCGCTCCCCAACTTCAAGCTCTACTACAAAGCCACAGTAATCAAGACAATTTGGTACTGGCACAAGAACAGAGCGACAGGCCAGTGGAACAGAATAGAGACTCCAGACATTAACCCCAAACATATATGGCCAATTAATATACAATAAAGGAGCCATGGACATACAATGGGGAAATGACAGTCTCTTCAACAGATGGTGCTGGCAAAACTGGACAGCTACATGTAAGAGAATGAAACTGGATCATTGTCTAACCCCATACACAAAAGTAAACTCCAAATGGATCAAAGACCTGACTGTAAGTCATGAAAACATAAAACTCTTGGAAAAAAACATAGGCAAAAATCTCATGGACATAAACATGAGTGAATTCTTCATGAACATATCTCCCTGGGCAAGGAAAACAAAGGCAAAAATGAACAAGTGGGACTATATCAAGCTAAAAAGCTTCTGTACAGCAAAGGACACCATCAATAGAATAAAAAGGTACCCTACAGTATGGGAGAACATATTCATAAATAACAAATCCGATAAAGGATTGACATCCAAAATATATAAAGAGCTCACACACCTCAACAAACAAAAAACAAATAATCCAATTAAAAAATGGGCAGAGGAGCTGAATAGACAGTTCTGTAAAGAAGAAATCCAGATGGCCAACAGGCACATGAAAAGATGCTCCACATCACTAATCATCAGAGAAATGCAAATTAAAACCACAATGAGATATCACCTCACACCAATAAGGATCTCCATCATCGAAAAGACAAACAACAACAAATGTTGGCAAGGTTGTGGAGAAAGGGGAACCCTCCTACACTGCTGGTGGGAATGTAAATTAGTTCAACCATTGTGGAAAGCAATATGGAGGTTCCTCAGAATGCTCAAAATAGAAATACCATTTGACCCAGGAATTCCACTTCTAGGAATTTACCCTAAGGATGCAGCACTCCAGTTTGAAAAAGACAGATGCACCCCTATGTTTATCGCTGCACTATTTACAATAGCCAAGATATGGAAGCAACCTAAGTGTCCATCAGTAGATGAATGGATAAAGAAGATGTGGTACATGTACACAATGGAATATTACTCAGCTATAAGAAAAAAACAGATCCTACCATTCGCAACAACACAGATGGAGCTAGAGGGTATTATGCTCAGTGAAATAGGCCAGGCAGAGAAAGACAAGTACTAAATGATTTCACTCATATGTGGAGTATAAGAACAAAGGGAAACTGAAGGAACAAAACAGCAGCAGAATCACAGAACCCAAGAATGGACTAATAGTTACCAAAGGCAAAGGGACTGGGGAGGATGGGTGGGAAGGGAGGGATAAGGGTAGGAAAAAGAAAGGGGGCATTACGATTAGCATGTATAGTGCATGGGGGGCATGGGGAGGGCTGTACAACACAGAGAAGACAAGTAAAGATTTTACAGCATCTTACTACGCAGATGGACAGTGACTGTGAAGGGGTATGTGGGGGGAACTTGGTGAAGGGGGGAGCCTAGTAAACATAATGTTCTTCATGTAATTGTAGATTAATGATACCAAAATAAAAAAAAAATTAAGGCTCATTATGAGGGCTGTTGTACTGTTATTCCACTGCTTTCTGACTTTTCTTAGTCCTCAGGGAACATCCATGCCTTCCACTGCTGGGCAGCCTCTCCAGCTCATGAGGATAAATGGCCAGGAGGTAACCCGCTTCCTTTGCTGGATACAGCAGCAGCTGACCAGTGCGGCCAGTCTCAGAGCCCTCACCGGCATGAGGGTTGCTGGGAGTGGAGAGTGTTCTAGGTGGGGAGGGGACCAGGGCACATACCAGTATCGGTGACTGCCCAAAGACGCCTGCGAAGAAGACGACCTTGAGCTGGGGCCTTGTGATTTCTCTTTCATTCTAAAGTGCTATCCATTTTAAATACCAAAATTTCTACCTTTTTTTCTTAAAGAGGACCAGTAAAATTGTATGAGTTTCAGAACTCACAAAACCTCATGTGTCCTGGGTGAATGTTTAGAGATTTAAGGTGAAAAACAAGCAGCTCCCTTGGGTAGGCTGAACAGCGGCCCTGCAGCCCTGGCATGAAGGTGCCCGCCTCCTAATCCCGGACACCTGCGATATGTTACCTTCCACTGCAAAGGGCTCTTTGCTGAGGTGATAAAGTTAAGGATCTTCAGATAGGGTGATTGCCCTGGGTCATCTGGGTGGGCCCCTGTAATCACAGAGGTCCTGAGGAGGGGAAAGAGGGAGGCAGCAAAGTCAGACTGTGGGAAGGAGCTGCAAGGGTCAAGGCAGGGGTGAGAGCCAGGGAAAGCAGGTGGCCTCTAGAAGCCGGAAAAGGCAAAGAAATGCTTTTCCTTATGCCTCCGGAAACCCGACCGTGCTGACAACGTGATTTCAGCACTTCTGACATCCACAACTGTAAGATCAGAAATTTGTATTTTTTTCAGCCACTATGTCTGCAGTAATTTGTTACATTAAGCCAAGGAAACTCAAACACTTCCTTTTTTTCTTTTTTCTTTTGCCCTGAAGCACCTAATTTCACGGACACATTTCTGCAGTGGTACCATGTGAGCCACCAGGACCCACACTCCGTCCTTGCTCACTGTCGTTACAAGGCAGGCAGGACCACCTGATTTGTGGGGCCTGACAAAATGAAAATGAGAGGCCCCTTATTCAAAGGGCAGGGGAGAGGTGCCGATGAATTGCTAACGTATAAAGCCCTTTCCTTTCTTCTGCATCTCTCCTCTACCGGCTACAGACTCCATTGTCCCATCAGATTTTGCTTACAAAATGCAAGGGCAGAGATAAAATTATTAGGACTCTTGAGATGGTGACGGCAGAGCATTAAAGCCGACAGAACCTTTCCAACCATGGGGCCCCTCGAGACTGCAGAGATGTCATGCCTGTGAAGAGGCAGGGCTGGACTGAAGAAGGTCCTGGGAAATCAGCCCAGGCTCAGTAATTCAGCAAGAAAGTCCACAGAGAGATTCAGCACTAGGATGTTCAGGAGGGAGGGAAAATAGAGACAAGACCAAAAGCCCTCATGCAGCCCACCCACAGAGGGAAGCAGTAGGCGACCCTCGGAGACGGAGACGAGAGATAGAGGCTGGACACCCTGCCGGAGGAGCCTAGGATGTGAGAAGGAGAAATTCCAATTCCTAGTGGGAAGAAGGGACTAGCAAGGGAAAACGTAGGACATCTCAGCAGTCTGAAACCAGTGGACGAGAACCTGGGGTTTTCAAGTTTTCCAGAAGCCTATGAAATGGTTAACAATTGAACAAAATATTGGATTTGGGGTTCAAAAAAAGAAAAAAGGTAGACATTTAAATTAGTAGGTGTTTAAGTAAATGTCTATAAAACCTTGTTAATTGTTGGCTTTGGTATTCATAAAAATTTAATTACATTCCGAAAACAATCTGAGGCTTAGCATTTCTCACTTCAAGACAATGCCTCAGTATGCACAGTAATGGCCAAGAAATCACAGTTAATCATAAATTAAATAAGCTTAGAGCCAAATGATTTCAAAAGCAAAATTATAAAAATCCTTCTGATTATTTTATGGGGGAAAATGTACTGAATGTGGAATGTGGGAGCATTTTTATATGGGCTGGTACCATAAGGGGTTCGATCTCAAGAGGCATGAGTTCTCTAGGGGCCTGCAAAGATGCTAAGGGGCCCCAGGGAATGGGAAGGAGTCAGGACCCCAAAAATATTCCTCTGTCCAAGTGGGAGTAGAAATAAAATTCATCTCACATGGATTAGCTGAGGTTCAAGGAGAGTTGTCGGTAGGAACAGGGTAGGGTGGGTGAACATTTCCAGGAAGGACAGCGGTCTCCTACTGTCAGCCACACTCCTACCCCAAGGAATGGGACCAGCAAGCCAGGGGCTACAGAAGATGGGGTGGCAGGTAGGGAACTCCCTTGAATGCAGAAGAGAAGATGGTGGGGAGGAGGTCCCTCAACTGGCCACGAAGAGAGGAATAGGCCCCGAGTCTCTTCAAACGCTGTCAGGCTGAGCTGGCTGGGAACAAGGCAAGGCCAGGAAACACGTGGCTGCTGCATGAGGTCACTGAGAAGCCCCGTGTAGTGCCCTGGATGGTCACCCCAAAAAGATATGTTCAAATCCTAACCCTGGGGCCTGTGAATGTGACCTTATTTGGGAAAAGGGTCTTTGCAGATATAATTAAATTAAAGATCTTGAGATCATCCTGGATTAACCATGTAGGTCCTAAATCCAGATGACACATGTCCTTAGGAGAGGAGAAGAAGGAGACACAGACATAGGAAAGTGATGTGAAGACAGAGGCAGAGACTGGAGTGAGGTGGCCACACGCCAAGGCGCTCCCCCACCCTCTGCCGTCAGAGGGCTGCACCCCCAGACAGGCACCGGGATCTCCAGACATCCGACCACGTGTTCCATTTTCCAGGATGATCCACTGACTTCCCCGTATCAACCGGCCTTTTACCTTCTTGCCCGCCCTTCTGCCTGCAGGCCCAAGATTCCTATCTCTTTCACGCCTGCCTCTCCACCCACCGCCCCTCTCCCTGCCATGACAAATCACTGCAGGGAGACCCAATTCATCCTTAAACACATCATTTTCAGTTTTTCCCCCAAAAAAAAAAATCTGTGGAGGGCAAATAAAAACAATAGAATACCTCCTAGCCAAAGGGAGTATCTCAGATGCCTGAGTTCTTGTTCAGAAAAGCCCTCCTTTGGGTCTGTGTGTTCACAGGTGATCACACTCACGAGGGCTTCGAGGGAGATATTTGTCCCTTAAGGCGTGTGTGTGCTTTGGACTTGAGGACCTGCCACTCCTTCTCCTGGGTGGCAGCCGTGACATAAGCAAGCAAGGTGGAGGCGTGCAGGCCTGTTCCAGGGAATCAGGGCACTACTGCAGTCTAAGCTCTGGTTTTGCCAATAACTCACCGGATGACCCAGTTCTTTTCTTCTCTAAACCTGCAAAATGTTAAGACTTGGACCAGGTAACCTCTGAGGCCCCTTCCCATGCTGAAGGCTCTGATTCTGTGATTTAATCACCAAAGCAGGTCACAGGCTGGAAGAGGACAGCTGCGAATTTGGAACCCAGGCTTGAGCCAAATGGATTGAAGGAGTTCCTTTGTATCTTTTAAAGACAAAGAGAGAGAGGAGAACATCAGCCAGCTACCACTGCTCTTTGCTAAAGGGAACCATCTCCAGGTACCAGGCTCCCTAACTCAGCCTCCACTCTGGGCTTCCTTTTTACGGAATGAACTATGTCCCTCCCAAATTCACCTGTTGGAGTCCTAACCCCCAGCGCCTCAGAATGTGACCTTATTCAGAGATGGGGTCTTTACAGGGATCATCAAGTTAAGGTGAGTCGTTAGAATGGGCTCCAATCCAATATGATTGGTGTCCTTATAAAAAGGAAATCTGGACACAGAGACACACCCAGAGGGAAGAGCACGCAAAGAAACGCTGGAAGAAGACAGTGGGCCATCTGCAAGCCATGGAGAGGGGCCTGGATGGATCCCTCCCTCACGCCTCAGAAGGAGCCGGCCTGCCGGGGCCTCCGGAACTGAGAGATGGTGAGTTTCTGGTGGTCCAGCCACCGCTCCGTGGTAGCTTCTTACTGCAGTCCTAGCAAACGCACACAGGGCTCAGTGACCACAGCTTACCCCACAGAGTAAGCTCTGCCGGGCCCCTCCCAGGGCCCCCTGTGGGCCTCCAGCACTTGGCGCCAGAGCCCGGGCCACAGCCCACATCCCCACCCGTCTCTCGCTCCCACCTTTCACACCTCTGTGGGTCCCCAGTCATCCTTAGATGGGGGTCACAGCTTTGCAGCTCAACCGTGACAATGATTATTGTAAACAATATGACAGGGAAAGGGGTCACAATACCAAAGCGAATAAAAAGGTTTCAAGTACTTTCCAGGCATGCCACTAACAACTGACATTCCTGCCCAATTCTTAACACACGGTGAAAGCAAGAGGTATGACTACTACAGTTATTTTCATGGTAAGATGTCTGTAACTATTTAAACAATACTATGCAACTAAAACTTTACTCCGATTCACACTCGCCTTTTACCTACAGTCCCCATCACTGGCAAGGCTTGACCATCCTGACACATTTTCAGGAGGCCTCAGTGGGGCCTGCAATAGCTACTAATACAGATAGAAAGTCTTACCCACAAGGCACTCAAAAAATCATCTGCCTAATTAAATGGAATGATAGAGCCCGCAAATTGCCCTGTGCCCTCTGTTCTTGCGAATGGGGTTGGCCCATCACTTTGATCTTCTAGGAACTTGCTTAACAAAGCTATTGAGATTATAGGGGGGAAAAGATTGATCAACACAAGCGGTATAATTTTTAAAAATACAGAACATAAATGCAATGGACTATTACGCAGTTAGTCAAAATGATAACTACTGTAGTAACATAGAAATATTTACAATATATTTAGTGAAAAAAACAATATACAAAAATACATGCCATTTGGTTATTACAATGGCAAAAAAATAGATAAATAAACATATGCAAATAGTAGAAGCCTGGAGGGAATTCCTACAATAAAGTCATTTGGACATTTGGGGAAGAGAATGTTGAGTATTTTCCCCCCTTCTATAATGTTATGTTCCTTTTATAATTTAAGAACAGCCTAAGAAAATATAAAAGGTAAATACAGAAAAGAAGTCTCACTGAGTTTAAATTCCTTTTATAATTTAAGAACAGCCTAAGAAAATATAAAAGGTAAATACAGAAAAGAAGTCTCACTGAGTTTAAATACTAAGACCTAAAGTCAGTAGTAAAGCCCAAGTAAGCACTAGGTTCTCTTTCAATAAGATAAATGGTGCTTATATCCAGAACAACCCAGATGTGTACAGCACCCAGCTCTTTAGAAAGCCAGGTTCCCTTGAAAGTTTCCACAATGTTTTAATCAATCATTTCCCAAGAATTTTTTCCCCCTCATTAGCTCTTCAACAGACCAGCTGCAGAATGCGGTCGTCTCCAAGTGCCCAGAACCCCAGGCCCCAGGAAGGTCCCTCCCTCCCTCCTTCCCACAGACACATGCTCCTCCCGGAGCCCTGGGGACCGCCTGTCGCCACCAGGCAGGCTGTCACACTGCCTTCCCCAGACAGGTGGTTGGCGGGGCCTTGGTTCAGACTGGACATCTGAACCCCGAGCCCACAGATGTGTGAGCGCCCAGGGAGACCCCGTTCCCCAGGCCAGCCCACTGCTCCCTGACACTCCCAGGGAACCCCAAGGTCAGGGCCAAATGCTCACATCTAAGGCTCTGTTCTTCCTGCCCCCTGCCCCAGAAAAGCTCAAAAAGTGGGGCTCCAGGTAGGGCCCCTGACTGGTCAGAGGGCCACAGGGCAGCAAGACTTTAGAATGCGGTCTCCTGAGGTGACTCCTTCTGCAGCTGAGAGGGCTATGCTGTTCTCCAAGAACCTTCTATAGCCATAGTGGAGACGCACTCTCTAGTGCATTTTAATACCAAAATCTACTGTGTGAGCATTTAACAAGCCTTGATTACCTAGTGTGTAACCATCCCTGTGCTAACCATAAGCCACCTGTTATTATTTCTCCAACCCCACCCCCTCAAAAAAAACAGTTTGAGTTTTGTCAAACAAATGACGTTAAGTAAGAATTAATTCTTCTTCCCATTTTTTACTCATCAATGGGGACATCAATGACAGACACACTGGTGTGACTACCATTCTGAGCTTTCGTTCAACACAACAGGGCTAGTGAACTCAGAAGCTGTCACCCCGGCCGAAAGCAAAGGAATTGGATTTGGGTTTGCCTTTGCCTCTTTCAGCTTTTAGTAGAAATATTAATATTTGATAAACACAATACCAGGCAGTCCCTTCAAGCTCAGGAACCCCAAGCTGGGAACTACAGCTGCAAGGGGTAGAGAATAAATGGTGCACACCATCCTTGGCTTCAAGAAACCAGGAAAACGACAATGTGAACACATCCACGTGACACCGTTAACCATGTGACTGGCCTCCAGCCCCTGTCCATTGCTGTTCTAACACTTATACCAATCAGGTTTTTCAACCCTAAAGGGAGTTAGAACGAATGTGTGCTATCCCTCTGGCACACAGAGAAGACACTCAATAAATATTTGTCAAATCAATGAGCAGTCACCTGCATTTTTTTCAGACTGAATTTTTACAGGGCACACTCCCAGGCGAGACTTCTAGAATGTGATCTCACACAAACCCCTAAGCGCAAAATTAATCAGAGAAGTAGGTGCAGCTGAGTGACAAGGCTGACGGGGGCGTGGGGAGGGGCTCGCCCCCAGACGGTCTCCTCCCTGGGAATGCTCATTCACTCTCTTCTCTTGAAGAGGCTTCCCCATCTGTGAACCCCGACTGGGCCAGTCTTTGGTCACTGCTCAGCTGAAAACCAGTGCCACAGCGAGGAGGTGCCGGAAGTCCTACGACAGAGGTTGTTAAGGGCCGGAAGGGTGAAGGGGATGGCGAGAGCGGGATCCTCACAGAACCGTAAAGGAGGTGTGCAAGCAGAGAGGAATGGAGAAGGCGTTCTTGATGGGGAGACCACTTTATAAACAATGGTGCAGAGGCAGAAATTAACCAGGAATGTTCGGCCAGCTCCACGGAAGTTGGCCAAGTCAAAGCGGGGAAGCTCTAGATGGTTTGCTTGCTGATCCTACCCTACTTCATCTGCAAATCCACATCAGCACACACAGACCCTCCACTCCATCTAGCACAGTAGCCCTTAATTATGTAAAATCTTGGACACCTTTCAAAAAAAAGAATCATGTGCATTTGTTATCCACTGAGATATAAGCTGCTTAAGAGAATTTGGAAACATTTCTATGCTGTTTTTCCACCCACGACAAATCTCATTTCCTTGAAGGTAAAACCTTCCAGAACAAAATCAGGTAACATGGAAAATTTAAGAGCAGGGGAGTGGCCTGCTCAACGAAGGTGGTGGGGAAGAATCTAGAAGAAATCAGACAGGAGGAGAAGACTGGAAGTTGACGGATGTTTTGGTGAGCGGTACAGTTCACAGGCACAGCACGACAAACAGTCCTGGCAATACAAAATGTGCCCCAGTGTTAAGCAGTGTCGTTTTCCAACATCATATCTGCTATTCCCAGAAGAGGAAAGAAACTAACATAAGTAAATAAAAAAATGCCCTTGAGTGCCTCCTTCATGGGACTCAGAGCTTCCTTCATTAAAGGACATTCAAAAGGTCCAAACTTGCCTTGTCCAACCTATTTTTGCAGGGATACAGTGGGGCTCATAAGGTGACCGACCATCCTGGTTTCAAAGACCTGAGGGGTTTCTCAGATGCACCCCTCCACCTCGCCTCGCACATGCAAAGGAAAGCTGAAGGTCAGGTTTGCGCCTGGCTACTTGGCAGGTGACCTGCACACTTGCAGCATGAGCACCACCTACAGCTCCTAGAGGGGGAGCCTGGAGAGATGCAGAGTCTCAGGCCCCACCCCAACCTGATGAGTGAGAACCTACATTTTAACCAGAGCCTCAGGATATGCCCGTATACACTTGAGTATGAGGCGCATGAGGTCTGAGATAAATTTGGTCCCTTACGCAGTCTGTGAGTCTGTGCGCATGCAGTTTCTTTTACTGTTTCAATACCAGGGGAAACCATCCAAAAATGGTGCCCAGTGAGTTACAGCTTTTCATTAGCAATTACAGTTTCACACTGCAGGAAGGCTGTGGTGGATGCTATCTGAAGAGTCATTTCATTTCCTCTCTTCATTCTCTTCTCCAGATTTCCAGAAAGAGAATGCAACCGTCCAGAATAACATCTTAGATTCAGTGGTTGCTTTGTTTATTAGGCCAGCATTTCTCAACCACAGCAGTATTGATTGACATTTTGTGCCAGATCCTTCTTGTTGTGGGGGAAGCTGTCCTGTGCATGGTAGCAGGCTTAGCAGCATCCCTGGCGTCTACCAACTGGCTGCCCCCCACCAAGTCGTGACAATCAAAAATATCTCCTGTCATTGTCCAATGTCTCCTGAAGGGCAAAACAGCCGCCAGTTGCAAAGCACTATCTAAGACAAGAAAGAGACACTCTTAGGACATCAAGAAGCGAAGGGAGATGTCAGGGAGCTTCTGCCTGCCTGTTAAAGTCTCACAGACAAGGCCAAACTGACCCCCGTAGGCTCCTGAAGAAAGCCAGCACAGTGACCTAACGGCCCCTCCCATGTCTTTCTGAGAATGGGGTGAAGCTTCTGTAAATGACACTGATTTAGCCAAGCAACCCCACCACCATCAGTTTATGCCACCTGCCCCTCCACTCACAGCTGCTTTTTACTAGTTCACCAGCAGAGTGTAAAGAAGGCCTTCTTGCCTCATTAAAGTTCCACGCTAAATGATACTGGAAGGTTTCTAACAGCATTGTTAAAAAAAAAACAAAAACTGGCGTAGTTTATGTTAGAATCACCGAGTAAACCATCCGACTCAAGCCGCAGCCACAGCCCTGGCAACATGAGGCACAGGCCAAACCAGCCAGGGCCTGGCGGCTCCTTCCCCGTTGCTGGCAGTGCCATTTACTGCCTCAGTAGCCTCAGAAGGCATGGGACAGGGGAGAAGCTCCCCACCTCCACCTGCAGGCCAGCCTGGGCCTCGCCCTCACGGAAGGCATGAGAAGAAGGTAACCGACTGTATTCTGTTGATTCTGAGATGTGCAAACCACCACCCCACCCCCAGTGTGGCGTCTTGGAACTCTGATTCATCTGGCAATGTTCCAGCTGCCACCAGATCAGCCAGGTGGCAGGTGGGAAGCAGCCGACGCAGCGTGATCACGCTCCAGCGTCGGAAGCACAGGCGTAAAACCCTCAGTAGGGCCTTGAAGTTGGGGAAGGAGCAGAGGGGGACTGTTTTGGGGGTGACAGACAGTCACAGAGAAGAAGTGAGGAATCAGATGTCTTCAGTTACATTCCTGAAGCGTGGGGCCAGTGCTACCTCAGTGCTACTCAAAGTGTGGCTTCCCGGACCAGCACGGCAGCAGGAAACGTAAATTCTCAGGCCCCACACCAGACCTATCGTGCCAGAATCTGGATGTGGTCTAGCAACCTGGATTTCCACAAGCCCTTGGGGATAGTCTGATCATGTTGAAGCTCAGAGGCGCTCCTCTACATATGTGCCATAAACCTGCAAAGTTGGTTTAAGTCAAGAGACCAGCACCAATGGCTCTCATGTCTTTTTTAGGTCCTTTAAGTAATGCTACGTCAGCAACACTCTGAATGGGGACTGTACGGTATGAGGGAAAAACTGCTGCCCAAACACTCTGACTTGAAAAGTGATTGAGAAGCACCAGATTCAAATATGAAGGAGTTTCGGGAACTGATTAATTGTATTCCCTTTCACGCAGCCATACCATACATACTTACGCATCTGTATGCATATATGTATATTTTCCTTTATATGGACGTATAATATAAAACTAAGTACGAAAGGGTTCTTTTAATAAGTGGAACTTAAAATTTCTAAGTGTAAGCGAGTCATGCAGTTTGGGGCAGTAGCTCTTTCTTTTTCTTTCTTGCTGCTCCACAGAATAATAGCTCGTCCTCCAGTTCATGGAATCTTAGATTCAACAACGTGAGGTATTCTGCTATCTAACTTCGCCGGGTTTAACTGAAATCTCTTCTGATATGGTTTAATAATTCTCTTCTTCAGCCAGGCTAGACCACAGTTAGGCATTACCTTCTAGGCAACAATGTGTTCCTTGCTCAAAGATGATTAATGGGCTTCCCCAGCTTTGTTTTCCTCTGCGAGGCTCTTCTTCTGAACCCTACACCAGTCCCATCTCCCAATCCTCTCAGTTATCACTGAGGCTTTCCTCTGAATTCCCTCCAACTAGCTGACACTCCTGTTCAATTATAGAGAGGCTATAATGAAGTATGGGGTAAGCTGCTAGGCTAAGTTAAGTTGGACATCTGGACCACAGCCGTGCACTGCTGATGGAGGCTGGCTTCCACCCCCAGAAAATGAGCTGAGTTAGGGTACATGGGAGGATCTGTGAACCAGAAACAAACCGTTCTGTAGTACCTAGGACCTCAGAATTCTTAGTAAGTTAGGAAGTCACAGAGGGCTGTTAGCACATCTGCACTACCAGGAACCTTAGATGACATTTATGCTGCCAGCCATCAGTCCTTGGACTTTTCAACCAGGTTTCTCCTAGGAACTGTGTGGGCTCTGAAGTCCCTTAGTGATCTAACAGGAATTGACTAGAGGCTAAAATAATTGCTTCATAGCCTGATAAAGAGAGCCGAGAGGGAACTGGGACAGGAGCCTGGTGGCTATCATGGCACAGGGAACAGCAGTGGGATAAGCCCACTGGCCCAGCCTCTTGAAACAAGGCAGGAGAGAGAGGCAGCCTCTATTTCCCCTTGTGCATCAGGAAAATGGAAAGTTCAGCTGCCAGGACAGACCTCAAGACCCCAAGACATCAATAAGGGATAGTGGCTTGGCACAGAGCAACCTCACAATGAGGTAGATTTTCAGTACTTAGAGGTGATTATTAAATTCACTGAATGTTAAAATCTCATGGTACCAGGTCCGCAGCACATCTGCCAGCCAACTCAGCCAGTGGAGAAAACTAATGGGTGCTGCCAACACACAGCTTCTTCTTTATAGCTCCAGCCTTTCCTGCCAATGCACACAAACCATCTGCGTGTAATTTATTCTAAAAGCACGCCCCAGGCCTGGCAGTAAATTAACAAGCGTTGGTTTGAAGTCTCTTCCTTCCTTACCATTTAGAAAACACAAAGATAAACATTCTTGGTCCTTTGCCATAATCTCCTCCCTTGTGTTCTTGCAAAATCCTGCCAAGCAAATCCACAGTGTTGTCTCTGAGTCTCTGGGCATCCAACTTGTCTGGGCCAGGAGCACAGTTGTTCAGTAATGCTAACCAGAACTTGTATTGCTCCAAGTGATCTCGGGAAATGAGATCCCATATCCCACCCCCACACCTTAGCCTGCACCTCCATGAATAAAGATTTGCAAAGAGATTTGTACCTGTTGCCATCCAACCACTAACCCTCATCCCCAAATCCAGAGCCTAGGAGCAAAAGGCAACACAATTAGCCACAACCAAAAGGACAGGCTCTGCCAGTGAGGAGGTCAGCACTGGAATTGAACAGGCCTGAAGCTGATACTTCTTCCTCTGGGTGCAGTGACCTTTCGTTCCATGTTTATTTGGAAATAACCTTTAAGCAGCAATCAACAAAAATGAAATGCTTCAGAGGAATAAATTAGATAATGTAGACGTTCCCCAGGGGTAAGTTATGCCCATGGCAAACAAGAGGAAATAAAAGCAACTCTGCCCAGGGAAGAGACGATGCTATCTAGCCTGTCCATTAGACTACTAAGTGAATACTAATAAGAGTCCCCACAAGCTTGTCCATCAGCCACTGAGGAGCTGAAGCCAGGCTGACCTGGGCAGGGAACGTGATTATTTATAGAATGGAGCCCAAAGTACCACTTGACACTTCATTTTGATTCCGTTTGGAGCAGAGGTAACTGTGTTACTTGGCTGCCCGATGGGTGGTTTACTGCATCAGCAGAGGGGCAGGATCCCAAAAGTCTGGCCCAGGTGGCAGCTTGGAGAACTCTGTGTGCCCCATCCTGGTCTTGTTCCAATGGAAGATGTCCTTCCTTTACAGTGATTGACTTATCATTGAGTTTGTACTGGGCTGTTTGCTAAGGGCTGGAGAGACTTAGATGCTAGCGAAAAAGCAAGACCACAGCTGGGGAGACATCTGGGCTCCGGGGCCCCAGGAGGCAGGACCCTCTTCACCACTAGAACAGTGGTGTGTCTCTAGGGTGTGTGTGCCTTCTAATGTGTATGAGCCGTGCCCTCCCACTCTCCCGTTTTACTCTTTCTGGTTATATTTAACTCTACCAGTGATGGCACACCCAGCTATTACTGAATGGTGATCCCTCACCCCGAAACAGGAGCATCTGAAAAGAGAGGCTCGGAACCATGGAATTTGGCCAGCACTGCCGCCCGGTTAGAGAGCCCCTCTCTCCCAGGACAAGCCCTCCTCCTGGTGCTGGAGGATCGGCTGGGGGCTCTCTTGTAGATGAGGATCCCCCAAGGGAGAGGGTGCGCTTTCCTCCTGTGGGAGGGGCTTCCACAATGCCCCTTGTCACCCCAAATGGCCCATAACATTTACCACTGTCCAGGCAAAGGCCAGCTCACAAAAGGCCTTACATGGGGCAGATGTGAAGCAGAGGCCACCAGGACAACCCAGTCCTACTTCCAGCTCCCTCAGGGACCACAGAGGGAAGCCAGCCTGGGGGGACCTCCACCAGAGGACCCTGTAGAGGCTGCAGGTGGACACTGGCAGCCCTGCGCCAAGGGGCTTCCAGGACTCCAGGGCAGCTGACTGTGGACTGTTCTCTTTGAGCCATTTATGGGAGCTGAGTACTGTGTGAGGAGGCCAGGGACCCCTCAAGATCCAGAAGGTGAGGGAGAGGAGAGCGCCCGGGCTCAGTCCCTGCAGAACCACGGCAGAGGGCCAGGATTGGAAGTGAAGGGCCGCACACCAAGAGTCAGACCCCGCCTGGAGGTCCCAGCCTGGCCCAGGCTCTGCAGTTCCCACACTCGCTGGGCAAGTCCTGACACTGCTCTGCTTCTCACACCGGGACAGAACCGGAGAGACCCCTAGGCTGCAAACATCTGTGATCCCAAAAATCTGAAAATGGGCACCAACAAACCCCCCACACCCATGATCATAGCAGCACTATTCATAACAGTCGAAAGGTGGGAGCAACCCAGAGTCCATCAGCTGATGAATGCATACACAAAATGGGATGTACCTGCACAGCAAAGCACCATTCACCCCAAAAAAGGAACACAAAACTGATACACACTACAGTGTCGATGAACCTCAAAAACACTATGCTTAGAAGCCAGACACAAAGAACCACATATTGCACAATTCCATTTATTTGAAATGGGCAGAATAAGTAAATCCATGGAAACAGGAAGCAGATCGGTGGTGGTCAGGGCCTGGGAGGACAGGAGGATGGATAGTAAGTACCTGATGGGGTTGCAGTTTGTTTTGGAGTGAAGAAAACGTGTTGGACCTTGATAGAGATGGCAGCTGCAGTATTATGAATGTACTAAATGCCACTCAATTGCTCACTTAAATGGTTAATTTTATGCTATATGAATTTCCCCCCAATATTATGATACATAGGTTCACCATAGTTAAGCTCCAACTGCGGGTTTCTGCAGATGCATTGACCACTTTGGAAGGTGGTGGGGAAGGTGGTGGTCAGTCTCTCCATTTCTATCTGGAAGCCCCAACACCACTTTCCCCCCACCAAACATAACTAAATTAAACTCTTCTGATTTCTCTAGTGAAAGTATATCTCTATTTATTACTGACTGTGTCCCCAATAAGACAACTCCAAGAGGACAAGGGTTTATCTGGCCCAATATAGTAAGTACCCCAGTACCTAGCCATGGGTAGGCACCCAGTAAACATTTTTGAATGAATGAGTAAATGGAACTATATACACTATCCTGTTTACATTTTTTCCCTTAAAAAAAAATAAAAGCTATCAACACATTGGTAGGAATGTAAAATGATATAGCTACTGTGGGAAACAGTATGGAAGTTCCTCAAAAAATTAAAAATAGAAATACCATATGATCCAGCAATTCCACTTCTGAGTATTTATCCAAAAGAACTGAAAACAGAATCTCAAAGAGGTATTTGCACACCCCTGCTCACTGCAGCATTATTCACAACAGCCAAGAAGTAGAAGCAACCTAAAGGTCCATCATCAACAGATGAATGGACAAAGAAAGTGTGGGATATACACATAGCGGAGTATCAATTCAGCCTTAAAAATGAAGGAAATTCTGTCACCTGCTACACCATGGATGAACCTTGAGGACCTTAAGCAAAGTGAAATAAGCCAATCACCAAAAGACAAATATGATATGATCCCACTCCTATGAGGGATCTAAAGTAGTAAAACTCTTAGAAACAGAAAGCAGCACGGTAGTCACCAGGGGCTGGGGGAGGGTGAGCTGCTGTTCAATGGGACGGAGTTTCCGTTTTGCAGGACAAAGAATTCCTGAGATCTGTTGCATAACTACATGCCTATAGTTCACAGCACTGCACTTGTACACTCAAAAATGACCAAGATGCTGTGTTG
Source organism: Manis pentadactyla (assembly GCF_030020395.1). NCBI lineage: Eukaryota > Metazoa > Chordata > Mammalia > Pholidota > Manidae > Manis > Manis pentadactyla. Next base: position 182,823,928 of record NC_080022.1, read on the forward strand.
GAAAAATCCAGGGTTTCCGTCCTGTGTGTCTCCTTTATTACTCACACAGAGCACTTCACCTCTGACACTGCCATCACTAAGTGTGTGAGGGTTCTTCCCCACACCAAGAAATTCTCCATGACGCCAGCTAGGTGTCCTACATTTAACTCAGTTCTGACCCCGTCTACCTGGAGATGGCATCAGATCCCACAGGTTAAGGGCTCAGTCCCACAAGACTGCTCTCCACCCCAAGTCAGGTGCTCATTGCAACGAGTAGGTCCCCAGGTTACCCACGACTTCTGTCTGACTTGGCTGCAAATCAGAGGTTCCCATGTCCTCTTCCTGCTTTGAGTCCATTTAATTTGCTAGAGCAGCTCACAGAGCTCAGGGAAACACTAATGTTTGTCAGTTTATGAAAGGATATGATAAAGGACACAACCTCCAGATGAAGAGATACACAGGGTGAGGTCTCGGAAGGTCCCTAGCTTCGGAGCTTCTGTTTCCATGGAATCGGGGTGCGTCACCCTCCTGGAGTTGATGTGTTCACCCACCTGGAAGCTCTCCAAACCCAGTGCTATTGGGATTTTATGGAGGCTTCATTAAGTAGGCACGATCAATCATTAACTCCATTTCCAGCCCTTCTCCCCTCTGGAGAAATGAGGGCAGGACTAAAACTTGCAAGCTTCCAGCTGTGGCCTGGTCTTTCTGGCGGCCAGGAACCCACCCAGAATCACCTCATTAGATCAAAAGATGCTCCTCGTGCTCTTATCGCTTAAGAATTCACAAGTGAAAATTTTAGGAGCTCTGTGCCAGAAACCAACATATGTATTTTCTATTATCTCACAGATGGTAAATTGTATGTTATATGTTTTTTACCATAATTTTTAGAAGCTGTAGGCACATGTAAAGATGAATGCATAATTACATATCCTGAATTATTTTTTTTTTTTTTACAAATGAGCCCACGAGCGGGCGGCTGCACCAAGAGCTCTGCCTGGCTGTGGGCGGGGAGCACCCTGGTGGGTGAGGCTCCGGTCAGCAGGGCCCTGGAGGAGTCCCCGGCTGCGTCTCCTGTCTCCAAGAACCCATCAGCACAGATTGGAAAAGCATTATATGTCCGGATGGAGTTGCACGGGGAACATCCAAACAGGCTTATGAAACAAGAGTCGTTAACAAGAAAAGTCAGCTGGTGCAGCCTTTGCCAAGAACTAGGCTTATGTACAAGACAGCCCAGAAAATGTCACGATCAATTTATAATCAAAGTGGGTCTCTCCTAGAAGGCCATGGGGCCCAGAAGGGACTGAATGGGACCCTGGGGGCAGGCTAACCTGCCCTGTTTGAAACTTCCAAAGGGAGGGAGGAGGCAGGTATGAACTGGACCATCATGACCCTTAGTTCAAGGGTGGGCATCCTACAGTTCACAGGCCAAATCTGGTCACCACCTGTTCTTATAAATAAAGTTTTATTGGAACACAGCCACAGTCACTCATTCATGTGTTGCCTATGGTCACTTTTGCTACAATGGGAGAGTTGAGGACTTACAAATGTGGCCCATGAAGCTGAAAATAATTACTCACTGGCCATTTACTGAAGGAGTTTGCTGACCTCTGCTCTAGTAAAAGAAAACAGTGTCCCACTCACTGTAGGGGAGGGCACACACTTCACTCCTTATTCCAGGGCCAACAAGTCCCCTGTTCCCTTTTGTTTGTTCTGCTCTCTACATCCTAGTGCAGCCAACTCCCAGCGGTGCCTGCAGTGGCACAGGAAGTCCCAAGCTGCAGATGAGGCACAAGCATTTATAATTGGTTTTAGTTGCTAATGGGATCATCCATCTCCTTCTACTCCCCCCAGCAGATCTACCTTCCTAATCATGCATGACTTAGGCTGATGTTAAGGTGCATCCGCCCTCCCAGAGCACCCTCTACGACCCCACCACCTGTAATGTGGGGATGCAGAGGTGAGCTTAGAAATGATCGAAAGGGAGCTGCACGCCAAAGGAACTGTCAGGAGACCCAGGGACCAGCTAGAGTTGAAATGTAAATAAGAAATAGGAGTTGTCCCTAGAATAATCATTCTTAAACTTTTTTAGTTAGAGATGCCTTTGAAAAGCTGACAAAAACTATGGATGTGCTCCCCAGAAATGTGCAGATGTATATACACATCCCAGTTTTACATATAAGTTCAGGGGGGTTCACAGTACCCTAGACTGTATCTATAAAATACCAACAAGGTCATTAATCCTTCAAGAAGCACAGAGGCTTTAATTTTCCTTTTTATTCAGTCAAGCAACCGTTTCTTCAAATAAGAGCTTAATTGAAATATAAATAATATTTCAAGTATCTTAAAGCTGGGATGCTTTCACTCACTCTCTTCTGAAGGCACCTCTTTCCTGCTGGTGGGAATGTAATGCAATGACTGGCACTGCAGTAGCTCTTTTGGATCACTAAGGACCTTGGGGATGAAAGCAACCCCCAGCAGAGCAATAAGACAGGAGGAGACTGGGACATCAGATTATGTGAGGATGACAATCTGATCCAAACTACTGTCCCAGTGTTTTCCATAGTATTAGTAATTCTGGGTCACACTGAAGTGGTTTTCTAGCACTTCATAACACTTTATTTTTTTCAACAGTTCAACTTTTTTTCCTACTTTGTGGTTTTTACTTCTAGTTTATTTCCTATCAATTACTTCCAGCTCTGTTTCCAGAACAGTGAAAAGTTAGAAACAGCCCTAATGTCCACCAGTTCATTCAAACGAATCAGGGGACATTACAGAGTAATATGTATACCAACAGGAGATATAAATACATGCCTGGTTAGTGCAATGACTTTAAAAATTGACAAAGACTGCCAAAACTACAAAGCAGGAATAACTGGATGAAAGTGACTTGCTCAAGTTTTAAACTGTCCCCATTCTAAAAAATTTAGACTCTTTTATCTTATTTTCTCTCTACTTCTATATAGCTTCAGGGTTTTTCTCCCTAGTGCAAAAGCAGTGTGGGCACACTAAAAGTAAGAAATACAAACATGATGAATGCAAAAATGCCCACAATCTCCCTGCCCAGTGACAAGCAGTGTTAGCTGGAGGACAGTGGCTTTGAGCACAGCCTCTATGTTTAAACAGCCTGAGCTAACACCCCCACGATCTTGGGAAAATTCCTTCAGCTCTCTGCCCTCCACTCCCATTTAATAAGAAGAGGATATTCATGTTCTTCCCCGATAGGGTTTCTTTGTAGATTAAATGAAACAAGGTCTGCCAAGCCCTGAGCAGGCGCCTGGTATAAAATGAGCCTCTGACTCGCTGGCTGCTGTTTCAGAGCCTCGTCCATGCGTAGATAGAGCTGTTTTTACAGACAAGGACACTTCATCAGGCTTCCGTGACTGGGCACTAAGGTGGTCTCCGAATGTAATGATAACCAACAGCACAGAAGAGGAATTGTTTGCCAAAAAGATATTTACTTTTAACCAGAAATATTTAAATGAGGAGGAAATCATCCAAAAAAGAATTCCAAAAGACAGAAAGTCTTTTTCAAAAACTTTGTAAGATATTGTGAAATTGCCCCCAAGGTGCACCGAAATTATCAATTTAAAAGTGTACCACATATCTTACATACACACACACACACACACACACACACACAAGCACATGCTTTTGACCACATCTCCTGTGATGCATTCAAGAAGCAGAGGCCTGCTGCCTGTGACCCGGAAGTGCTCCTGCAGAAAGCTGGGCAGAGACAAGGCTTTGCAAGGAACTTCAAAGCTGAAATCGGATCCATGGGAGACGCATGCAGTGTTGCCGGCAAAGCTGCGGTCAGGCTGGCTGCCCCTTTGGGTCTTGCTGGCCGGATACCTGTCGCACATACAAACAGCAGCCCAGCACAGAAGGGCCACACAACATGGCCAGACAGCAGTGCAGGTGCTGGTGGGGCAAACGATCAGCGACTGGAGATGCAAACCTCGGTGCCCAGTTAGCCAACCCATGGTTGACCTGGAAGCCTCTTGCTTGCTATCTATACCCTATGAAGACCACTGTCATCTGGCAGTGGGGATGGGAGGAAAATGAAAAATAAACTCTGGATGTCTGAATTTCTCTCCTCTCCTCACTTTAGATTCCTTCCAGTCCAGGGCACATTTTCCTAGCAACAGCTGGGCAGGAAGATGTTGAAATGCTGTCTGGAAGATCTGTTTGCCACCACCCCACCAAGCCCCTCCCTCCCTGTCCTGGGCTCTGCCCTCGCCCAGAGGCACCTCTGGACTCTCGGAGCCCTTGAGGCGTCCTGTCCTCTTTCAATTCTACTTCCTGGAAACCCAGTTCTGTTTCCAGGTAGTTCTGGCTCTTCCATTAGCCTCGAGACAGTAACATTCTGTCTGGACTCCAGGATAACCTTGGTCCTCTCTCCTTGGGCTCCACCTGTGATCACAAGCAGGGGAACAGAGTGAGGGTTTGGAAGTCAGAGGGGCTCCGATTCTGCACTGCTTAGCTGGGAGAGCTGAAGGAAGGCACCGACCTCCCTGGAGAGGGGCTGGGGAGTTCCTTTCTCCCAGGATAACTTCCTGTTGTTTTGAGGATTGGATGGGATTCTGCACCCACAGGAACATCCCTGGGCAAGGCGCAGCGAGGGCACACAGCAAATACCGGTGTCCTCTCCTCCTCCAGCCCTTCTCTGTGGACTTCAGAGTGGGGAGACTGCAAAGCCCGCATCCTGCCAGCTCGGGGGGCTATGAAATGTAGGCATTGAAGTATGACTTTGAAATATGGCTTTGAGAAAGCAAGAGGGCTGCTGCTCTGCCTTACATTTTACAGTATCCAAACCACCCTCCTGCCTCCCCAGCACTTCTTAATTCAGCAGAAATGGCCACACACCCAAATCCTTTAGAGGCGAGCCTTTTCCACAACTGCTTTGATCACTCCTGGGATGACTTTGAAGAATGCTCTGTCAAAGGGACCAATTTGCAGGGAAGAGCAGCCCCCACACTTCTGTCCTGGCAGGTTTTTATTAAAAACTACATTTGTATGGAAACAGGATTTGTTCTTGGTTCTGAAGCAGCTCGTGTTTATTACCCCCAAATAAAACCGTAACTCTCCCTAGTCACTGTGATCAGGGGATATTTGGTGACATCAGACATAAGCAAGCATTTCAGTGGGTGGGTGCCCACCACCATGCTTTTATGAAGAGACTGGAGAGACCATGTCTGAAGATTTCAGGAAGACGTCTCTGCTAAAGGAAGAGAAGGATGAAAGGAAACCCCCTGTGCAGAGCTGTTTACTTTTTAATAATCAGAGGGAATCTAGGTCTTTCGATTTTTTCACTTGCTATGCCAACAGTCTACAATATTAACGTAGAGGATGTCACCCCCAAGTCCTTGCACAGGGTGGAGGAGAACAGGAAAAAGGGAGACGGAATATTAAGTGCTGACAGTAAAGAGCTTGGCATTATCTGCTTGCAGGGTGTCACCTAAAGACAGTGATTCCTAGGGAGGGAGGGAGCTGGAGAGGGAGAAGGCGGCCGGCCAACTGTACAGATGGGTCTGTAATCCCAGAAGTGGGCACAAAGGAGAGCGGGGAGGCTGGGAACCCAAGCCGCTGCGTTTGCTTGGAGGAAGAAGGTGTGTTTGTATGAAGCTTCACCATGCACAGAAAAGACTGGGAAGCCACAGCCAGCACTTTTACAGAGGCTGGGGCTGGATACATGGATTAATCAGTTTTCTGTGTTTCCCAAGTTATCTTCGTTCAGCATGCAATTCTTTTGCAACTAAAAATTATAATTATTTATTTTGTTTTGTTTCTGTTTAAAGAAGAGATGTGTTCCCATGAGGCAACAGGGAAGTGGGTATGGGCGGGAGTGGGGGCTGTGAAAGGGGAGAGCAAGCAAAATCTCCTCTGAAAACATATACAAGGGGCAAGACACAGGGCTGGTTTTTCCCACCACCTCAAACCCCCAAAATGGCCCAAAGCCTCAGTCCCCTCCCAGGGTGGTGCTGTGGGTTCAATGTTTGAATCTTCCCCCAAATCCATGCCGAAGCCCTAATCCCCAGTGTGACGGTGGCTGGAGGTGGGGTCTCTGGGTGGTAGTTAGGTCATGAGGGTAGGGGCCTCAAGAATGGGATTAGAGCCCTTACAAGCAGCCGCACATGAAAGATGAGGGCTCTCACCATGTGAGGACACAGCAGGAAGGAGGCCATCTACAAGCCAGAGGAGGCTCTTCACGAGACACCGAATCTGTAGGCACCTTGATAATGAACTTCTACCCCCAGAACGGTGAGAGAATAAACGCCTTCGTTCAAGCCCCAAGCCTGCAGTATTTTCTCATGGCAGCTCGAACAGGCTAAGACTAGTGGCAAGAGTGTGACAGAAAGAAATGGGGTGGAATGAAGACCTGGATCCTACCTGCAAACAGGAATTCACGCAGTCACGGCTCATCTACCCATGAGCTCATGCTGCGTACCCGGCACTGGCTGACCTCAGAGAAGTCACCAGGGGAGACTGTGGCGATGCAGATTCCTGGGCCCCTCCTCATGCTCTAAATTAGGGAGTGTGTGCTTTGGGCCTGTGTCCCAGGCCATTTCTGAGCACATGAATACCTCAGGACCAGTGGAGAGACAAGACACAAAAGGAGCAGATGCCTGGGAAAGCAAACCTTGCTCCCCGTACAAGAAGAGGAAGCGTTTCTTCATGGGGAAATGGAGGGCCAGAAAGGTTTCTCTGAGACCCGGAGTGGGTGTGGTGCTCGGATGCTTCAGCAACAGACTTGGTTGGCTCCGTCCCTTACTAACCATTGAATTGGTTGATAGGTCTTTTCAGACATTTTTTATCTACAGATTTTCCCTCCATCCTGTTTTTGTGTTCCTTGCAGAATATTTGTTGAAACAGATTGCTTGTCCCATAGGGTGATCTTTTTAGGTGCCATCTGATTACATTGCTCCCTTACTCAATCCTTCTCTGACTCCCCATAAACACAAATGTTCTGGAACCTCAGTAAGCATAAGGCCCTCCTGGGCATCTCACTACAATCCAGGTTCGCCAGCCCCTGACCCAGAGCTTCCGCTTCCAGAGGCACATGCATGGGACCTGGAATTGACATCCGTGGGAAGCCCTCTGTAAATCTGAAGCTGGTGGCCCAGAAAGGACATGCTCAGGAAATCTGCCCCTTCCCCAGTTAACAGCCCATAGGATTCCTAGTAGTTTCCCAGGGCTGCCAGAACAGAGCACCACAAACTGGTGGCTTGAAGCCAGAGAAATGATTCTTTTGTGGTTCTGGAGGCTAGAAGTCTGAAGTCACGGCATCAACAGAAGTACACTCCTTCTGAAGCTTCTGGTGCTGGCCAGCAATCTTGGAGTTCTCGGCTTGTAGAAGCATCTCTCCAATCTCCGCCTCCATCCTCACATGGCCCTCTCCCTGTGTGTCTGTGTCTCTGCCAAGTCTCTTCTTATAAGGACACCAGTCATGTGGATCAGGACCCATCCTAATTACCTCATCTTAACTTGTAAGAGATTGAATACACAGATGGACAACTGCCAGACCACATATAAAAATACAACTCTGATCCACACCTTGCAGACAATCCAGGAAGCCAACCCTGCACACAGCAGCATCAAGGACCCTTTCAACCTTGACCTTGAACCTGCCTGACTTACCCTCTCCTAATGCTCTATTTTCCTTCTACACCAAACTACATTCTATGCCTCCAAAGGGACAGCCACTCTACTGTCAGAACACTGAATGTATTACACTGAGCCCACCTGCACGTGTCCTTCACCAGACGTGGGAGACTCCTCGGGCAGTAGCATCTCAATGCTGTTACATCCAGTGGGTCCAGCACAGTGCCCAGTACGTCCAGGTGCTTAATGAATATTTGTGGTTAAACCAAGTGGCCAAGCACGCACTTCCCCCTTTGCCCACCTGGAATATTATCCCATCCTTTTAGACTTCACTCAAGGGTGAACACTACAGTCACCCATGAGGGCTCCCCAGCCCCACACCCTGGCAGAGACAGGTGTCCCCCTAGACAGCAAGCTCCCTGGAGGCTGGGGTGCTTTTCATTTCCCTCCCCAGCAAGAAATAGAGAGTCCAGAACTGAGTAAATGCTGAAAAGTATTTGTTATATGGACAATTTTTAAACAACAACAAAAAACTCTCAAATTCCTCCTGCTTCTCCCACCTGCACCCCTCCCCCCACCCCACCCCCGTCCCCAGAAAGAATGATCAGAGAGACAGAGAGGCAGAGAAAGAAGAAGAAAAACCAGGACAAGAAAAGGGGGGATGGAGGGAGAGGTAAGAAGGAGTGAAAGGAGGGAAGCAGGGTTGGGGGGAGGAGAGAGCAAGCCAGAGAGAGTCACCAAAACAGAAGCCACTTGATATTGAACTTCTACCCCCAGAACAAAAGTGTCTTTTATTCCCTCACATTCTATTGGTGGCACACCATCACTTTGGTCACGTTCTATTGGTCACACAGACCAGTCCTAGTACAATATGGGAGGAGCCCAGGAGAAGGGGATGGTTGGGGGTTGTCTTGGAGGAGGGCTACCACACAGCTGTTCTCAAGATGCTTCTTAAGGAGCTGCTCCACTAAAACAAAGAAGTAATCCAGAAACACAGTGAGAAAGAAGAATCAAAGCTAATAGTGGAAAGCAAGACAGAAAAATCCTCGGGGTGATTTAAAAGAGAAGTCCTGACTAGAGGACCATGCAGCCAACTTCAAGGACAACTGGTTCAGACTGAGCAGAAGGACAAATGGAGCTAGGAAGGATGCCTCCAAGCCAAAATGAAACCAACGTTGAATACATTTAGACAAGATTTTCAACTCCGTCAGAATTTGGGGCTGAATTATGGATAGTTACATTAAAAAAGTAGGCAAGTTTTTTTATTAAAAAAAAAAAAGGTAATCATTAACTCCAGGGAAAACAAAAGGCTCCACATGAAAGAAGAGGCCAGCAGAGAATAGTGCACAGCTTACCTTTAAGTAATATTTACATAGCTATAATAATGCAAACACTGACCACTGATTTGACAAAAAGGATGATAACTATATTGAGAGGGCAGAGGGCAGGGAAATTCACTACAGAAATGGTGAGCTGGGGATCTTTCATTATAGGAAGTCAAAAGAATCTAAAAGAGAAACATCAAGAAACAAAGATACGAGGGTGTCATTACTCAAGATGAAAGGAAATAAGTAGAAGAAACAGCAGAAGGAATTGAAAGACTTTTCCCTTAGAAAGTGTATCAGAAATGGAGAAGCATGGAACAGGGATCTGTTGTTTTTCATTAGAAGCTTAATGCTATTTGACATTTTGATCATGTACATATGTAACTTGATAAAAATTAAATTAAATTAAAAATAAAGAGATTTTACTGGCTGAACAAATCCTTCTACCAGCTTGTACTAAAGATCAGCATATATTATCAGCATATATTTTACTATCTGGACATCCAATTATAGAGAATGATATCATTTTAGAAGAAATGAACCAGGATGAGTAATTTGAGCCCACCAGGCAGCCTCTGTCTGCTCAGGGCTCCAGGGCTGCCCTCCTACCCCACTAAAGAAAGGCATCCAACCCTCTTTTAGTCATGTACCACTAATTGCTTTTTGACAAGCTGCCAGCTCTGTGGCAAGACACCAAAAACAGGGACAAAGACAGTTTTGGAGATGACAGTCCTTTTTTCTTGTGTGGGATATAAGAGACCGTGAAAATTATCGATTCCTGAAAGGTCCACAGAGGCACATCAAATCCAGTTACTGCCCTGCATGTGTTTCGAGCACTTACCAAGGACTCAGGGCCTGAGGGAGGGGCTTCTGAGTCCCCTCACCCTGAGGAGACACAGTCAGAAGTTTGATCACAGAGTTTAGGAAACAATTTTCCTGCCCTTTTCTCTGATTCCCCCTTGGTATTCATTGACTGAATGGATGGGTGGATGAACAAACGAATAAAGGTGTGCCCCTGTGCAGGAGTATTAGGTACAGATACAATCTTCAGAAGCATGATCACATTGTCAGTTGCCTTTTTTACATTGGTAGTTTGTTTCTTTGTGCCAATCACATCAGAAGCACACATCAAAGCGAGTACTGACTATTTCGAAATAGTCTAGCAATCTAATTAGCATTAAAAAGTGCTCATCTTGGAAAACCAAGTATGCATTCAATATCGGCGTTGCCAAATCATTTTTGGAACTCCTCTTTGAAAACTCACTTTGGAACCCAAGGCACAACACTTAGAGTAGACTCACTGGTGTCAAATCATCACTTTTTAGGGATGGTTCTGGTTTTTAAACCAGCCTTGTTCTGAGAATTAGTTTAAAATTTACATACGCCATATATACATAGAAAAGATGTATGAAAAAAAAAGTTGAAGTTCTGTTTAAATGAGCTTATCATTGAAAGAATCCCAAAGTGAGTCCTTCTGCAGCATCCCGCAGTGAGGCCGAGTCCTATCTCCCTGTCACCTGCTCCCTCTGCTTGGGTTGGGGCCCCACAAGCATTTACCCACATTTACTAGGAGCTACAACACCTCCTAGCCCCTGACTCCAATTACTCAAATGGGCTCTGTGTTCCAGCAGGCTGGAAACAAAACCCAGGAATTGCCACACTTCACAACCCCTAGTAAAAAGGTCTTGCCAAGAAGAAAGATTGAGTGTCTGAAGTGGCACAGAGGAATTAGTTTCTGGCAACAGCCACAGGGCCAATCTGTCAGAGAAGAGACCTGGATGCAGCAGAGGCCGTGGGAGGGAGGGTGGAGGAGGAGGAGCAGCCCTTGCGGCTGTGGGGATGAAGGGGGACACGAATGACTTGCAGGGCACAGAAGCCTCCGTTCCCCTCTGCAGTCCAGCCATCTGCTCTGGGGCCTCAGCAGCAGGCAGGCACCATGAAGCCTGGGGACTGGCAGCCGCACCAGCAAACAAAGCCAGCAGGCCAGCTCCTGGCACAGAGAGAGGGAGAGGCCGCCAATCAACTCTCACTTTTGGCAGATGGCCAAGGCTCATCACTGGGGCTTCACCTGGTTCCACGAAGCCCCTCCTAGCACTGCAACTATGACCCATGTCATTGTCCAAGGATGGATCTTTGTGGAGCCACCTCCTGTGGAAAGGAAGGAGAGTCCTCTTTGCCTTGCAGAAACTTTTGTATGCTCAGTGACAGCCTCACTTGGGGCTTCAGCACACAACCCAAAAACAGGCACTAAGATCCCTGAGGTTGCTCTTCAAGACTCCTTTCCAAATCCACTTGGCTGTAAAAACTCTCCTTGCAGGATGTGCATTGGCGCTCAATGCCTCCTCATCTGTCCCCAAGCCAAAGGCTGCAGGAAGCTGCGGCTGCCTCACCCCCAATAAGGCCACCCTGACTTCAGTGGGAGCAGGGAGAGAGGAGATGGTCCTTGTGGGTGAGGCCAGAGAGGACACAACCTCAGGGGAAGGGGAGACAGGGAGAGGCTGACTCTGCCAGAAGACTTCAGAATCTGCTGCAAACCACTTTTTTCCAGGTACTGTGGTGATTTTGATTCTGTCAGGGCTGCATCCCATCTTAGTACTGACGGATTGGTGGGGAGGGGAGGAAAGAGGAGAAAAGGAAGGTTTAGCGGTGGGCTTTGGGGCCCCATCCTGCAAGGCCCTGTGCCCCAGCTCCCACAGCCCTCACTGGGTGAGGACCTCTGTGCGCTCCCGCCCCCTTGGGGCCATCATAGGAACTGCAGCTTCTTTGGAAATAATTTACATCAATCAAATGCTGGATTCCTGGATTAACTCCTGGCTCTTTCTTCTTGGGGGACAGAGGCCCTTCATCAGCAGAGCAGAAATTTCTGGCTCTAGGAGACAGAGCTACATACTCTACCATCAGAGACAGCCACCTCTTGGACTGAAGGCCCCTACACCAATGTCAGGCCAGCATGTCCACTTGGGGGTCCTCTCTGGTGGGCTTGTGCCTCCCCAGAATCCTTTTACAATGTAAATATTCTATGTCCCATTGATGATGAACCATCATTCTGGCCTCTAGGCAGGAAGAAAGGACACAAAGAATGTGGAGGGCCAGGAGGAGTTCTCCATGGGAAAAGGACATGGCAGACTCCTCACCAGGGCCGCTGGCTGCTCATAAGCACAGACCCTAGGAGCGAGCATGCCAGAAAGAGGAGGGTGGCCCAACACAGTGAGTCTATAACTTTGGCCAGGATGAAATCTGGCTCTGATCTTCCCTGCTCTCAATACAAATGAACCCACTGAGACCCACTGACAAGTTCTGATCCATTTGTGCAATTGCTGCCCATCTCTCACTGGCCATAAAATACCCAGTCCTACAAGACACAGGGCATCTGCAATGCGCACTTGCTAGAAGGCATTGAGGTGCCATCCCCCCTCTCGCCTTCACATCCCACTGGGAGATGAAGGCATTTCCTTCTGAGAGGGAAACTGGTTCCATCTGCCAGGAAAGCAGAAGCTCCCGGGGCCCGCACAAACCCGGCCCAATGCTCCCTCGGACTACCAAACAGGATTCCTGGGCTTATAGAAGGGGGCCTAAGTCCATAGTGGCACTGGAGTGAAGAGGATGTGTTGCTTGTTGTCTGACCCAGGACAGACTTTTCACGTCCCTGATCCGAATTTCCTCCACCTCTAAAATGAGGAGGTGTTTAACGACCAGTGTTTCTCAGCTCCGGCTGTCATTAAAGCCATCTAGGGAGCTTTGAATGTTATCTGGCCCCATCCCAGGTCCATTAAATCAGAATCATTAGGGACAGATCCAGGGCATCTCTAGTTTTTAAAACTCCGCAGGTGATCCTGGTGTTCAGCCTGGCTGTGAAGCCCTAAACTAGGTGCTCTCTGAGGGCCTTGGCATCTGTGGGTCTACGCAGCCAAGCCTAAGGCAGCCCCCCTCTGCGGAGCAGGCTGATTAGGCAATTCAGCTTCGGGTCGGGGGCTGGGGGCAGGTCGTACATCTGGAGAGCACCGGACACTTGTGCCCTGGCTCCGTCTGGAGGGGAAAAAAGCGGGCCTAATAGGACTGGAGGGTTGTCAGGATCTCAAGAGAACTTGGAAGCGACCACAGCTTACCAACAGACACCCTGAGAGTGGGGGGCAAACTCAAGGAAAAGAGCTTAAAATGATTAAGGCTATTCATAGGGAGAAGGAATAGTCCCTCCTCCATAATCAGCCCCTGAGAGTGATTACAGGCAGGGAGGAGCCCCTTCTCCACCACTCACTGCTGTGCATAATTGTGCTTCAGGCATAAGTACCTGGGAGGGCAGAGTGGTTAAGCTCTGTTGGCTGTGTGGCCTTGGGCAGGTTACTTAACCTCTCTGTGCCTGGTTGCTTCATTCACAAATGGAGACCGTAATAATGGTGACATGCATCATAGGGTTTCAGTGAGGATAAATGAGTTAACATAAAGTGTCTAATACAGTTCCACACAGTGAACACTCAATAAGTGTTAAAAATTATTCATAGGGAAGGTTCCCACGGCTAAATAAATTGGGAAAACATGGGGTTTAAGATAAATAGGTTTGTTCACTGTTAGACTTCTCAAAATAACAATATTAATAATAATAATGGGATGTACCTCAAAGGTTGAGAGGATTAAATGAGATAATGGATGTATGAATTTCTCAGCCCCACTATGCAGATAATGGGTACTTAATAAATGGTATCGATGAGCGGTATTAATAAGCATCGTGGACGTTCAAGAGAAGGAGCCGATGTGCAGCATTTCCCAGACTTGAGCTCTCTCTACAGAGCAGCTGTGGGATCAGCGCTCTAGGAGGCACGCTGTGGGAAAAAATCACAGAGGGGCATGGCCAGGTGTTTTCCGACTCCATGGCTAAGGGACTGAAAAGGAGGACCCAGGCCAGTGTGAGAGCGGCAGGGACTGGTTATCAGCAAGCACATACTGACGGAAAGCAAGTGCTAGGCCAGGTGCCGGGGAAGGGCCAGGGAATCTCCTCCCCAAGCTGTGTAGGCAGCTGCCCCTGTAGAAGCGCCATGTGTCTGCGATCGATCGAGAGGAACTGACTGACTCAGCTTTGCCACTTTCTAGCTGGGTGACCCTGGGCAAGTCCCTGGACCTCTCACAGCCTGGTATCAACCTACGTGGTTATAGGATGAGCTATAAACTTGAACATTTCTAAGGTCCCCTCTGGCTCTGGGACCCTATGTTCATGTGCAATTCTGCTAACGTGGGAGAAGGAAGAGAAAAAGGAGTAATATCTAAACCATGCTCCCTGATCCTAGACTTACTTGGCGCGGCTTCCAGAAAGGTTCTAATGCCTGCTGACTCACTTATAGCCATTGTATCCCCTATGGACTGAGGACACTAATAGAGAAAACTGGTGTAGTGTCAAGAGAAAATCATATCTGCCAAGGGATGGGGAGAGAGAAGCAAAGAAAGGTCCTCATGTCAACGCTTAAATTGCTACACCCACTGTGCCAAATGGTCAGGTTTTTTAAATGCCTGGTGACCATATTTCATATTTTCCAAACTAAACATCAGGCCCCATGATGTCAGAAGGGATTTTCTGTCCCACCAGGTACAAGCTGTGGTCTTGGAGATAGAATGTGGAACCTGACATCTCAGTTTTGATAAATGCATATGGTTTGTGGGCAGCAAGGGGGACAGAACAGCTGAAAACAGGAATGTCCCAGGAAGTCCAGGTGATATGACCACCATACAGGACCTTCTCTTCCTCTGTCCATCTGGATGTTCCCCGTGACAGGAGCACTGTTCTTTTCGCATCAACAGAAATGGCAAACCTCATCCCGGCACTCCCGTGGAGACAATAAAAACCACACTGGATGCTTGGATTGGCATCCACCACTCACAACCAGGTCCAGCCCTTCTCCCAAGGATCGCCTACTTTCCTCTATGCTTAACTGTCAGGTTTACTTCTACTGAACTGATTGCAAAGGAATAATTTCACCCATTTAACTTACTAAGCCACTAAGAGACATAATGACCGACCTGGGACTTGGGTATTCACGGTGGCGCTCCTAGGCTGTGAACTTCCCCCTGGAAGGGTGAACTGAGCAGCATCTCCCTATGTTTCAGGCTGAGCACCAGCCTAGCCCTTTGTCCTGTTCCCGTTCTTAATTTCCTGTTGTCTATTGTCTCTCTGATAAGTGCTGAAAGAGGGAAGGGTATTATTTAATTACTCAAAGGATCTCAAACAAGCCAGCATGGAGGTTATCAGCTCCCCACCCCCTCTAATTTTCTGGCTCAAGGTTGTGTTACTTAGATACTCACCCAGCTGCAGGGAAGGAGAGGCAGCTCCCGGTGTGACAGGCCAGACTTCATTCAGCAGATGGAGGGGAGAGTCTTAAGAACAGCTATTAGGAGGCCAAGAGGCAAGCGGAGCCTGAGGGTGGCGGCTGAGGCAGGTGGCAGCAAAGTAGCTCTTTCGAAGCATTCAAAGTGACAGGTAGTGGGGTAGTCATATATTATCCAGACAAAATCAACACTTGTTCTAGATTACACCTGTCCGGCTGTTAAGGTCACCATTGTCAGACACTACTCACCCAGCCCGGTCGTAGAGACAGGTGTGCCTGACGTGGAGAGAGCCAGCATTTTTCCCAGGCTAAGCCCACCCAACCTGAGTTAAGGGAGTAGGGAGATGAGACTTCCCAAGGAAAGGACATCAAAGGCAGATTTCGGTCATCGAGATAAAGAGCATTGTGGGAGAAGGTCATCCACAGGACGTGACCACCGGCTGGCCCTCAGCTGAGCCCAGGAATTCCAGAGGCTCCTCACCCCTTCCCCGGCCCTTGGAAGGTACAGTGTATATTCTGCCCACCATTCCCACAGTGGGAGCCATTTTCCAGGACTCCGCCTGGAGAGAGCAACATGATGCTGAGACCATCGGGATAGTATACATAATTGAACTCCATTAAGGCTTTTCTAGAAACCTGTAAGATTCTGGTGGGCAGGTGCAGAGATCTCCTGCCACGGTGCCCCAGCCAAGCCTGGTCGGTAAGTGACCTTGCTGCCTACCCTGCCCCCCACCAGTCGAGTGGCCCACCTCCTCACCTGTCCCTGCCCTGTGGGTATGGGAACCAGTTTCAGGTTTCAAGGGGAGGAGGGGTCTCCAGAGTTTGCAAACCAACAAACACACGGAGGGGCCCCATCTAATCACACCAGCTTCCTTGAAGGGAGATGGTCATTCTACGGGTCCTGCAGAGGAGTCCGTTTCTCCTTTTAGTACTCATACTAAAACTAAACAGCAACGAACCATGCATTGTCCCATCAGGGTCACCTGTTGCAGGGAGGCAGGCATTGAAAGCCAGTGGTTCATTTCTTGCATAGGTTAGAGAACTATGGTTACTTTTTTAAAATGATACATGAGTTTGGCATCAACAGTTCAAACCCTTTGAAAAGATAACCTGGTCCCAGGGAAAGGGATTTGAGAGTGGAGAGGGCGCTTTCTGCATCTTCCTTTTCCAGGTGGCAACAGGTGTTACTGCACAGCTGTGTCCCAGAGCATGCGGGGTCCCCCAAGCTCAATTCCACCCTGTGCCCCTCGTACTGCTACCTCCCCAACCCTTCCAGGTGATGGTGAGCAGAGGCACCCCTCTTCCAGGGAGCCACCTGCCCCTCCCCACCCTGCACACATAGTCTAAAGAGAAGCCGGCTCCTACCTGCGCTGGGACAGCAGACAATCACCAGGGCAGCTTCCACCCAGCCCCTAAGCTGCGGAGGACGGATTCAATTCCCATCATGACCAGATCTCCGAAAGAGACGAATTCAACGGAAACCCCTGGTTTTCACCCCTGCAGTGGGCACCCCAGGACACAGTTTGCCTCAAATAGAAGCCAGCAGCTGACTGTTGGTTCCCTCCCCAGGTCACTCACCCTAACCTGCTAAACAGCCTCTGGACTTGAATTTTTCCCTGGTGAATTGGAAATCAGACCATAAGATGACCAGTTAAAGGCAGCTCAGCCCAGAGAGAACACTGTAGTTGACATCTGCTCACTGTTTCCCATTCTCTGAAACTCTACTCAGGATGCTGTGTATGTGTGTGTGTACTTGGAGGAGGGTGAAGAAGGAGAACTGTAGGATTGATTATGACTTATTAAACTATTGGAGCAGAGGCTGAATCATCACAGTCAAAAAATAAATAACTGTGATGGATGCAACACAGCTCCCACACCTTACGTGTCCCCCTTTGCTCCCTCGCAGCTCTGGCGCAGGAGGCGCGGACTGCCAGGGTTAAAGCAAGGACTCTGGCTGTATGGCCACTGCGCCTCCCAGCCCTGGAAAGCTGGAAAGTTGGGATGAGTCGCTCCCTTGCGGAGCCTCTGCCTGCTGCCTGAACGGAATTTTGGAAGCCAAGTGCCGGTTCCCGCACCATGCGGAGGCGCGTTGGCACGGCTTGGAGAGGCGGTTTTCCCGGACCCTTCCAGGCCCTGAGCAGGGCATGATGCGCATGGACGCAGCTTTGTGAACTTGTCGGACTGAGGAGCTGGCATCAGTCCCGGAGCGAGTCTAGGCCACCCCCGCCGCCACTCCACCTGCCTGGAAACACGCTGTGTGAAGCAGAGCCGATTCGGTGAACGCGGAGGGAGAGCAGCGCCACGGGTCACCGTGAGGCCGAAATCGCTGGACCCTTCACCCCCCACCCCGCAGCCCCGGGTGCCTGGGAGTTCTGCCCGCGCCCCACCACCCCCACCCCAGGCGTCTTCGTCCGGCTCACCCCCGTCCTCCTACGGGACCCGGCAGGCGGAGCAAAAGCTGCCGTGACGTAACCCGGGGGGGGAGCGGGGGGAAATGTGCCGAGGGCCGGGCGCCACAGGGCCAGTGCAAGCGACGCAGCCACCCGCGCTCTAGCGCGCGCTCGGTCGCCGGCGCCCGGAGCCTCCGTCTGCGGCCCGGCGCCGGGGTCTGCGGGCCCGGCTGCACCGGGGGCGAACCCGAGCCGACACCTCTGGCAGCTCCGGACACCAAGCACAGGGGGTCCGGCCAAGCTGTTGCGCTCCCGGGCGCCGGGCTGGGCTGGCTGGGGACAGCTGCGGGTTGCCGGAGAGCTGAGCCAGCGGATTGCAGCGAGGCAAAGGTGAGGAGTGGGGGGGGGGGGGAGAGGGGGAGGGAGAGGTGCACCTGGGCACCTGGTGCATGGTGCTGCGCGCCTCGGGGTGCCTGAGTGCAGAACCCGGTGCGTGGTTCTTTGCCCTTATGCCTTTGGGGTGCTTTTGGTGGGAATGAACGACAGCCGGTATCCCGGCATGAGTGGGGCGCTGAGGGTCGTGTGTTCTGGAACGAACGTGTTCGCACAGCCGCATGGTGTGTGTGGCACGCGCCCTCGTCTCTCAGCCTAGTGTCCAGGTGGTAGCTGAGATGAGGACAACTTCTCTCCTAGCCGCCTGCAAAAAAAGAGAGCCCTGAGCAATGAGAGGGAGGCTGGAGGAGGGGACACCGCGGGGACTCCTGCAGGCACACACCAGGAGATCTGAGCCTGTGAGGAGCAGGCGACTGGAGCAGAAGAAAGAGGGCTTCACCCCTCTTCTTCCTGCCCACCCTGGGAGACAGATCCTGAACGGTCTAGGGCCGGGTCCCCCAGCACCTGGGCAGAGAGGGCAGTTTGCCTGGGTTTGGAGAGACCCAACAGCTGAGCAGAAGGAGCTCTGGAGCCACCAGACAATTCCTCAAGCGGCTGTTGCTGTTCCCAGCTGTCTCTGATACCCCAGCCTCCCTCTGCATTTAGAGATGGCAGTGCTGGCACAATTTTTAATCTCTCCCTCCTTCTCCTGGAAATAGGGAATCCCTTGGGTCTAAGGTTCAGAGAGTTGAATGGTGAGGATATTCTGTGCCAGCCTGGGCAACTAACTGGGCTATCCAGAGAATGACCTCTTCCCCATGCCCTTTGGCCAGCCCTGCCTCAGCTTTTCCTTCATGGTGGAAAAGCCCCACTTGGCTCTTGTCTCTCCCGGCCAGTGAGGCTCAAGCCCCAGCAGACCAGAGACCCACTGGGGTTTGCAAGCCCAAGGGGAAGTGGAGATGGGGCCTGAAGGGTCAAAGATGCTGGAGAGAAAGAGAAAACTGAAGCTGAATCGGATTCAGGACCACCCCTCATGCCCAGTCCCCATCCCAGCCCTCAATTAGGCTAACCACAGCCCCTCTGAGAAGGGGAGGGCAGGCGGGAAGCCATTCTCACCCTCCGTTCCAACAGAGCTGGGATTCAGCCTCAGGGGAAACCAAGAGCCAGCCATTTCCAGTATCTAAGAATTCAGAGGCTGGGAAAATAAAGAAAACAGAAAACCGAACTTCCTTGTGCCATTTAACTTAACCACAATTCAACAAATATTGACTGCCTAGCATTGGACTCCGTTTCTATGGAACCCATATTAAGCAGGAGTCCCTTGGAGACCTTAGGCAGCTGACTTCATTGTTGATGAAATAAGATTCACTGTGATTTAAACTCACTTCTGCCTTGGCATTCCCTCTGAACTGACTCCCCAGCTTATCACCTTTGCCACTATCGGGAGCTCTGAACCCTGTCTATTGATGCCTCTCCTCAAGGTGGAGAATGCTGCTTCTCAGCCCATTTCAGGAAAAAAAAAAATGACCCCATGCAAGTCCATCCCACTGGGTGAGACTGCAGCCAAAGAGGCAGATTAGGGCTGGAGATCCAGCACTCAAACCTCCCCACCCTCCTGCACCATCATTGTCCATATCCCAAAAGCTGCAGACAAAGCTCCTGCAACCCTGGGGGGCATCAGCCTCACTTAGACACTGGCGTGTGACCTTGCATGTTACCCAGAGGGGACCCTGGAAATGCTAGCGATTCATGTGCACTCCAATGCAGGCAGTTTCAATGGGATTCTGGGTCAGTAGAATTAAAGCAACTGACAAGACAGTTAAAAATGATGGTGGAAACAACCCAAATTAATCCAGGGATGGCAAATACGGTTTCTTTACAGTTTCTGTTTTCAATAGCTACCAGTGTATACTTTTTTCCCAATCCAGACATTAAATCCTGGGTCCCCAAAGTACTTTTAAGAAAGCTCAGCCACAAAAGCCCCCAGACCCCACTTTACTGACAGCTCTGTGGTGGGGAAATCAGCCCAGAAAGGGTAAGCAATGCACCTTGCAGTGTAAGATGAATCAGAAGCAAAGGTGGGCAGGGAACCTCAAGGACCTGTTGCTGGCCAAGTCTCCTATAACTCAGTCGTCTCCCCAGGCATAAAGGAGCAATCTGCAATCTTCATTCAGGCAACAGGAGCAGCACCCTGCTCAAGACAAATATGCCCAGCTCCAGGGAATATGTCCACCAAGGGAGTTATTCTATGTTAACTATGGGCTGACACTCCACTCCTTTGCCATCCTCCATCCTCCTCCTTGCTTTGCTCTTCATATATTCAAGACCCAGCTCAAATATTCCTCTGAGGAAGCCTCCTCGAATCCTCCAGGAGAGGAAGGCATTAGGTCCTTTGCTCCCTTCTCCATGCAGTGCACACCCTATATAAGTTGGCTTCCTTGCCTGGCTGCCCTCCTAAACTGTCACCTCCTAGAGGGCACCAGCCATGTCTTGTTTATGCCCATATCCCTGGTGTCTAGAACAAAGAAAGCCCCAGTGATGTTTCTTGAAGAACTGTAGATAAACCATTTAATTATGCAACGAGCTATCACTTTATATCTTAGGCCAGGCCAAAAGTGTTGTCATTATTTCCTCAGCATGGAAGTAAAACAGGAGTTCCCTGCTTCAAACCAAAGCCCAATTCTCAGCCACTAGTTTTCCAGTCCACTGAGCAGATGTGATGCTGTGAAAAGTACAGAAGGCTTGGGTGTCACAGGCTTAAATCCCGGCTCCATCGATTAGATACAAGGGAATCGGGGATGCAAGCTACTTAAACTCTCTAAGCTTGGCTTCCTTGTCTGTAAAAGGGGATAACTATGCCTGCCACATAGGGTAGCCAAGAGGCTCAGGGGGTAGTGAGTGTGAGTGAACTTATCAGTGTTTGGAATTCGCTTCTGTGAATGAGTTAGCCTCCCTCATGCCTGGCTCCAGTTTTTGTCCTTAATCGGGAGATCGCGGGCAAATTCTCTGCAGTATTAGATGACTGTTCTACTGAGGGCAGCATCCCACTGGGGAACTTATAGGAAAGGACTCTTTGAGGCTTGAGGAAATCATGCATTGAGGATTGGAGAAATAAAAAGAAAAGAAACAAAATCAACTGAAACATATGTTTTAAAAATAAAAGCAAGCCAGATTCATGTTTAATATTTAAGGTTCTACAGTAACTTACCACGTAGGCAGATGTCAATAAATTAGGAAATAATGAGATGATGGAAAAAGGGGAAAACATAACATTTCTCTGATTTCGATTATGAGCCCAGCACAATGCTAGGCATTTTCACATACATTTCATCACTTAACCTTCATGACACCCCCACTTTAACAGATGAGAGTCAGAGCGGTTAAGTACCAGGCATGAGGTCACATGGGCTCTGTGATGGAACTCTGGTTCGTTGTACCTCTAAAGTTCGGGGTTTTTCCACTGTTGGGTTTTCAGAATGGAAAGACTCCAAAGGAGTCAGCAAGGGAGCATAGATTTTCCTTGAAAAGGCTAAGAATACCAGTGTCAGACCCCTCTGAGGTCAGGGGCTGGACGTCTCCCAGCTCTGCCTTTTTACAAGTTAGACCAGTCAACTTCTTAGGAATCAAAGCACATTCTTTTTCAGCATGGCCATCTCCCACGTGTGCGTCACCAAAGACGACAAGATAAACTATGACGATTTAATGCAAACACTGCCCACTATTGGAAAAAGAGCTCAGAAAGTCTGCACTCCAATGAGCATGGACTGGTAGCGCTATCTAATGTAGAAAAGCAATACTTTCCAATGGAAGGGTACATCTGGGAGGGGACGCCAGTAACCTGCAAAGCTGGGGAGAGCTCAGTAGCCCCTGAATGACAGGCCCACCTTCCCTTTTTCCCTTGCAGATGTCACGGTGGATCCTTTGCCTCCAGGACCCATCAAGGTGAGAATAAGATCCTTGGCTGGTTGGAACTTGCCTAAGACTGTAAGGCAGCCATGGATATGGCATATGAGTTACTCAATGGGAACCAATCTTGGCTTCCCTCTCCATTCGACCTCAATGGCTCCATGGTGGCAGCCAACAGCTCAAACCAGACAGAGCCATATTATGACCTGACCAGCAATGTGGTCCTCACGTTCATCTATTTTGGGGTCTGCATCATTGGGCTGTGTGGCAACACGCTGGTCATTTACGTCATCCTCCGGTACGCCAAGATGAAGACCATCACCAACATCTACATCCTCAACTTGGCCATTGCAGATGAGCTCTTCATGCTGGGCCTGCCCTTCCTGGCCATGCAAGTGGCTCTCGTCCACTGGCCCTTTGGCAAGGCCATTTGCCGGGTGGTCATGACGGTGGACGGCATCAATCAGTTCACCAGCATTTTCTGCTTAACAGTCATGAGCATCGACCGATACCTGGCTGTGGTCCACCCCATCAAGTCGGCCAAGTGGAGGAGACCCCGGACAGCCAAGATGATCAACATGGCTGTGTGGGGTGTCTCTCTGCTGGTCATCTTGCCTATTATGATATATGCTGGGCTTCGGAGCAACCAGTGGGGGAGAAGCAGCTGCACCATCAACTGGCCAGGTGAATCTGGGGCATGGTACACAGGGTTCATTATCTACACTTTCATCCTGGGGTTCCTGGTGCCCCTCACCATTATTTGTCTTTGCTACCTGTTCATTATCATCAAGGTGAAGTCCTCTGGAATCCGAGTGGGTTCCTCCAAGAGGAAGAAGTCTGAGAAGAAGGTCACCCGGATGGTGTCCATAGTGGTGGCTGTCTTCATTTTCTGCTGGCTCCCGTTCTACATATTCAATGTCTCTTCAGTCTCTGTGGCCATCAGCCCCACCCCAGCCCTGAAAGGCATGTTTGACTTCGTGGTGGTCCTCACCTATGCTAACAGCTGTGCCAACCCTATCCTATATGCCTTCTTGTCTGACAACTTTAAGAAGAGTTTCCAGAACGTCCTCTGCTTGGTCAAGGTGAGCAGCACAGATGACGGGGAACGAAGTGACAGTAAGCAGGACAAATCCCGGCTGAATGAGACCACGGAGACCCAGAGAACCCTCCTCAACGGAGACCTGCAGACCAGCATCTGAACTGCCTGAAAAATCAGTACACCAAAGGCTCTGCCAAGTGGCGACGTGCTCCCTGCCCCCACCTCCTCCCACCCATCACACCAGGGTTCTAGCATAACGCAATTGCTCAGCTTGAGTCCAATTCAGAGAACAGTGTTTGGCTCAGCTTGTCTGAGTGAATGATAATGTATTCAATCGCTTACCTCCCCCTTAGAGTGAACATTTAAATGCAAGCAGACAATTCGGAGTCTGGAGAAGAGGAGATCATGCCTGGGTGTGATCTTTAGAAATGTTGAAGCTCAACAAAAATAGAAAACTCTTATCTGTATATTTATTTAAAACTCAATGTGTAATCTTGTGGTCTTACATTTACACTTGTGCATACCTATCTGGTTCCTGTGCAGTCATTACCTGTGTTTGCCGTGTACACTTCTACACAAGTAGAAGATTCATGTGCATAGTATAGGTGGATATTTATTACAATGGGGTGCCCACAGAAGTGGACATACAATGAAGCCAATAAAATTTAAGCTTCGGG
The DNA here is from genome assembly GCF_030020395.1 of Manis pentadactyla. Lineage (NCBI taxonomy): Eukaryota > Metazoa > Chordata > Mammalia > Pholidota > Manidae > Manis > Manis pentadactyla. The sequence continues at coordinate 182,847,529 of NC_080022.1, forward strand.
GATCTCTCTTGCTTGAGCAGTATGTTCTCCTGGCCAGATGTTTTTGTGAAAATTGTAAAAGTAAGATATTTTTGTATTGTTTTTCTTAACGAGGTCTCCTTAAGTTGTATAAGCTTCTAGCCTCCCAGAACCTGCCTCTGTCTTTGGGTATTTGCTTTGTTAATTTCAGGCCAGTTAGAGCAAAGTAAGAAGGGTGACGGAGAAGATATTTGAGGACCCAGAACATAAATTTATGTGTTTTCTCTCCTTAGATATAATCAAAGAATTATACATTTGCACAAAATGACATAAATAGTTGTGGTCATCCATCTTTTATTTATCATGACAAAGCCGGCTTTGTTAAAAGATTGCATTTTTTCCTTCTCAAATTGCTTTAATTTTCTTAGGGAGCCATGGAAAGGGAGGGGTAGGGATTGGAAATCACTAACATGAAAGGCAAAAAGCAGACTATCATTCTTGTGGGGAAACCATTCTATTCTCCCCACTATGAAAATAAATGAATAAGAATGAAGCAAAATTACACCTTTATGAGGAACCATGCAATTGTTTCTTTTTTTTTAATGCCAGACATGGATTCCTAATGAAAGAAAATGGAAATGTAATTCAACAACTCCTCAAAGGGGTTTTTTAAAAAACTTAATACAAAGCTGGGTGCTAAGAAAAATCACAGTGCATATTAAAGACCCAAGGACATTGTTCCTAGAGCATAAGCACAGAAGCCAGCTAATAAATATGTAGCAGGTACGGGGTGAACAGGCATAAGAGGGAGTCCCATCCCCGTGCCCGTGCCACCTTCCTCACCCACTGCATACATGTTAAACGATCACTTTGAATGTTTCACAGACTCTCTGAGCTATTCCTCAAGCACTGTCACAGTCAGGCACTTCGCTCCATCAGTGACATCTTTCTGTCCCTGAAATTGTAGATAGGCTCACCAACAAGCGATAAGAGATGACACCCATTCCATTGATCATGGTTTCCAGGGTATGAAGAAATAGACAGCTGGAATTTGTGAGGATGCCACCATCTCTGGTTTATAGGAGAGCCTCACTCCTGGTGTCTTGCGTACAGATTTTACCATATTTAAAAATGAGCTTACCTCTTCTGGCTCCCTAAGCAAGGGCTGTTTGACGGTGAGAATGAGAACTTCACCTGTGGCTATCACTGTTAACGTGCTGCCCTTCATCTGTCTATATTATTCACACCACCTCATTTCTTACTATGGCCTAGAAAAACCTGTCTTCAATGAGATTTAAGGTGGGTAAATGAATCCATGCAAAAATAAAGAGAGGTACCTCTGTAAGGTGAGACTCTAAAGAAAGTTACATGAAAATGCATGCAGTAAAACTTCTCACCATTACTAAAGCAAAGGTCGGCTTCAAGTTCAGTTTAGGACTTTTTAGCAGCCACAATTAATAGAGAGCGACTATCCTCTTTTTCCTCCTCCTCCATAAAAACAAGCAAAGATTTGGGAGGAAATGTTCCAAACCCAACTTTACCATTATTATACATGAGGTGTTCCAAGGGTCTTTGAATAAATGCTTTCTTTCTAGGGAAGTGATTCCAAGGGACCAAGAACTGGTGGAGATAATTTCAAGGAAGATAGACACACTCTGGAGCACTCACGTCCCTGCAATTGGAGGAACTGCCTCCAGGGTGGCCAGACTCCAGAGCAGCCTTCTAGTCTTGACTGAAATGCATACCCAGGGGGGTATACACATCAGCAGGATGGCCACCCTCAGGCTATAAAATGAGGCCTTTAGGACTGATGCTCTAATTCCGTCCAAATAAGCGACCAGGTTTCTACTATATGAAAAGGTATTCTCCACCTTTTCAAACATCTCTTCAGGATGACTTGCTCTCTGGTTCAGGATATCTGACCATGTGGACTATGCAACCTCCCACAGCCCTTTCATTAGCATGGGTGGTTAAGATTATACCTAAGTGGGTTTAGTGACAAAAAGTATCCAGAGAGATAATACAACTTCGTGGTGGCGAGTGTTGAATGACATTAGCTTGTGTTTCAGTAACACCCAGAGTGGAGTAACACCAGACTTGGAGGTGAACCTTTGGTGGGGTTTGTGCCCTAGCTTGGGGCAGTCTAAGGGGACACAAGGAGGACATCGCATTTCCTTGTTTTGTGGAGGAGGAGGAGGAGGAGGACGGGGAGCCAGTAGTGTAGGGTATTAATTGCCTGCGTTTTTGCTACAATTTTCCTATAGTGTCATCTTATAATCGTACCTCTTGGGTTTATTTATCTATCATAAATAGTATGCAGAGAAGAAAATGTGGGCTGGCGGATGGGACTCCCAGAGCTGGCAGTGAACGGGAGTCTGTTTGCTTACACACATTTAATCTCCCCATGACGGAATACAAGTGTTGGTTGCTGAAGCTCTCAGCCGCAGCTGCCCTAGATACGGACACCACGCAGGAAAAGTGTGCAGTCTGCTCATTGAGAGAGGGAGGAAGTAGGGGCTGTCAAGATACACGCTCCTAATAAGCTCCAAATGCGACTGTTCAGTCAGGACAGGAGAGTCACAGCGGAAGGCAGAAATGAACTTCGGCCTTGAAGAAAGCTGGCAAGAGAATCATCAAAAGGCTCCATATATGGTTAGGAAGGTCCAATTAGTGTTTCTGAAATGTCTGCGACAAAAATTACAATAGTTGGCCAGAAGACCATATGAGCTTATAAGGAATAATTTACCCTCACTCACTTCTCTGAGCCATGTTTTTGTCAGATTCAAAAACACCAGATTTCCTACCAAACGTTCTATCAGAACAAACCTTCACTTAAGTGGATGTTTTGCTTCTAACATGTGAATTTCTTGAAATATCTGCATAGGAGGAGTCTCTATTTCTTTTCCTAGCAGCAGAAAGGAGGCAGCAGGGGCTAAATTCTACTTAGAGCCGAAAGGCTTCTGTGGCTGTTATGCGAGCCAGCAGGCCGGCAGACTTGAGAATAACAGCTCAGGGGCAGCTTTCACACCTCCCACCCCCCTGCCACTTTCAACGACTGCCCACCCCACCCCTGCCTTTAATTCGGTAGTGACAGGACACAAGCTGACCATCCAATTTTCTCTTTTGTATGTGTTAGGCTGTGCGTAAGTGGATGATGCTGAAAAGCAGAGCTAAATATTAACCAAGACTTATTAAGCAGACTGAATGTAAACACTACTGATTCTCCTAAAAGTGAATATAACCTTAGATGACATGCTGTGGCCTGATCCCTGGGTCAGTGAATGTCTGTCTCTTGTTGATCTAAGACTTGAAGCACGGGAGCTACTGACCCGGATTCAACTTCAGGTGGGCAGGGAGGTGTTTATAGGGAGACAGGATGAGGCTATTTTTTCATCTCTCTTCTTTCCTGGCATTAATGAAGGGACAGACCAGGGAGAGGACAAAAAAAAAAAACCTCTTTGCCAGGATTTTGGTGTCTGGTGGGGAGAGGTGGTTCACTTTTGATCCTGGTCCTGAGAGGACTGGTTAGAGATAAAATTGCCCTATCCTTGTAGAAAAGCGTGTTGAGGAATGAGATGCAAGGTCCCTTAAAAACAAGATCTGAATCGGCATTCTACAACCTTCCACTGAGTCATCCAGGGATTCAGGCCTCCAGTATTTAAGGCTCTCTGCAGTGGCCGCCACTGAAGAGAGAAAGAGGGGTGTGCTCTGGCCCTCCAAACGGGACTGCTTCAGCCCTGCACCCAGGAGATAGAGCTGTCCCTGGTCCTTCAAAGATCAGATTACAAAGTGGCGGGAAGGGGCCCTGAGGGAAAATTGCTAGTCTCAAAAGAGGAAGAAGACCCACAATCGGTCAGCATTTGGGGACTAGCTGTAAGCTCGGCAGGCACCTCGAAGGAGCAGCAGTGCCACTCCTGGCAGTGCCCCCCCCACCTCGTACACATACACAGCTGGGGTGTCAGCTCCTACGAGGGCTTCCATCCCCAGGCGAGGGAATGTGGTCATTACTGAGAGAGCCCATATATTTTCTCATGGTTATCTATTAGTTTTTTTAACAAGAAACCCAAATGGTCCTTGTAAAGCATAACCAAGGCTTCATTGTTTTCTTAACATTAACCAGTATCCCACTTCTCAGGAGAAAAGGACAGTCTTCCAAGGCTCTCAGTCTCTCAATTCTCATCTTGTACCTTAGTCACACTGTTCTCAGGCACACACACACGGGCTGCAATGCACACAGGTGACATAATGGCACACATGAGTGGCACACACAGATGGACATGTTCATCTATGTGTTACGTGCATGCACATGTGTGTGAGGCACACGTGTGACACACACATACACACACCATGCACCTTCTATATCTTTTCAGGCAAGGCCTCCAATGCAGAGATTCTCCAAGGCTTTCCATGGAGGAAGGGAACTATAATTGGAACTCTTTTGAAGTCTAGGGATATTCAGTCATTTTTTTCTAGCTAGGGGAGGGGACATTGTGTATAAGCTAGTTTTTTCACCCAAAGGATTTCATGCCCCATCATAGACTGCATGCCTAGCCCCAGCCAGCTGTCCCAGCAATAACAGGCCACCTCAATTATTTTTTAAGTAGAGTTTGCAAAACTATAAATCATCCCCACTAGTCAACCAACTTAAATGTTCTTCTAACAGCAGTATTTTTGCCTAAGAACAACAAAACAAATTTTTTTGCAGAAAATCATTCAAAATAATTTTAAAATAGATTCTGGAGGAAGTGTTGTAACAGACATTTCTTCCTCCTCCTGCTCCCCCCTCCATCCCAGCTTCTTTTTCCTTTGTTTTAAATTGAGGTATAGTTAACATACATTTTACTAGCTTCAGGTGTACAAAGTGATGAGTTGATATTTGTATCTATTGTGAAACAATCACAATAAGGGTGTTTCTTGTGATAAGAACTTTTAAGATTTACTCCCTTGGCAACTTTCAAATATGTGGTCAGTATTATTAACCATAGTCGCCACAGTGTGCATTACATCCCCAGTACTTATTTAAATATTTTTATGACTGAAAGTTTGGAAGGTTTTGACCCCCTTCACCCACTTTGCCCACCTTTGCCCCACCCCTACATCTGGCAACCGCCAATCTCTTCTCTGTAACTTTGATCTTGGTTTTGGGGTTTTTTTTGGTTGTAACTGTTATTTAGATTCTACATATAAGGGACATCATACAGTATTTGTCTTTCTCTGACGTACTTAAGTGTGATACCCTTAAAGTCCAGCCATATTGCCACAAATGGCAAGATTTCCCTCTCTTTATGGCTGAATAATATTCCATCTATCTATCTATCTATCTATCTTTCTATCTATTTTTTGTCTTTACCATTCAACCATTAGTGGACACTTAGGTTGTTTCTGTATCTTGGCTATCATGAATAATGTACAGTGAACATGGGGTTGAAGATATCTTTTCGAGTTAGTGTTTTTGTTTTCCTCATATAAATACCCAGAAGTGCAATTCCCACATCATAGGGTAGTTGTTTTTAATTTTTTCAGGATACTGTTTTCTATAGTTACTGCACCAATTTACATTCCTACCAAGGGGGCACAAAGGCTCCCTTTTCTCCACATCCTCACCAACACTTATTTCTTGTCTTTTTGATAATAGCCATTCTAACAGGTGTGAGATGATACCTCATTGTGGTTTTGATTTGCATTTCCCTGACGATTACTGATGTGGCGCATCTTTTTGTGCACCCTAAGTTGCCCATCTATATGTATTCTTTGGGAAAATGTGTATTCAGATCTGCACATTTTTCCATCATGTTTTTTTTGCTATCAAGTTGTATGAGTTCTTTTTATACTTTAGATATTAACCCCTTATCAGATATATGCTTTGCAAATATTTTCTCCCATTCAGTAGGTCAGCTTTTCCTTTAGTAGTGCAGAAGTTTTTTTGACATAGTTCCACTTTTTTTTGTTTGTTTGTTTTTGTGTATTTTTGCCTTTGCTTTTGGCATCAAATCCAAAAAAATCATCACAAAGACTTATATCGAAGAGCTTACCACGTGTTTCCTTCTAGGAGTTTTATCATTTGGGGCCTTAAGTCTTTAATCCATTTTGAGGTCATTTTTGTGAGTCATGTAAGATATGAGTCAATTTCATTCTTCTGCACGTGGCTGTCCAGTTTTCCCAACACCATTTATTGAAAAGACTGTCCTTTCCCCATTGTATATTCTTGGCTCTTTGTCATAAATGAATTGACCATGTCTGTGTGGGTTTATTTCTGGGCTCTCTATTCTGTTCCCTGGATCTTTATGTTTGTTTTTATGACAATACCGTACTGTTTTGATTGCTATAGTTTTGCATGCCCATTCTTCTCAATACAAATATGAGGTTGAACATTCAGGGAAGCTGAGATGCTCAGCCACCAAGAAAAATGAATTGTGGTTCTTTTCCTCAGCCATGAGCACATCCACAAAAGAAGTCTCCTCAGCATGAAAGAAGTTCTCCTTTTCCCACCCTCCCATTCCAGTCTGTTTTCATGGCCTAGGATATCTCTACTGGCCCATCTTGTTTGCTCTTTATGTACCTGCCAGTATGTGACAGGAAAGAGTGTTGTTACATCCTTCTCTGATGAACAGAAGTCTGATCTCCAGGGTTCACTGTCAAGGTTAATGAAGGTTAGCTCAGTTCCAGCTGTGCTCCAAACTAATGCAAAGGCCCAGACTGGATGAAGATTTGCTTTTGCCTTCAGCTTAAACGAAGATTTGGCAGATTATAAAACAGCCTCCTAATATATCTTCCCAACTCCCACATAGACATGACCGCAAGTCACATATTTGAAATCTAACCCATTAGAGTTCATTTCCTTTAACTATTTCCTCCACCTATCTTTCAAAAACAGTGCTCTTTAATATCTATCCTTAATACTTCAAATGTGAAAAATGCCTTCTCTCTTTGACAATACCACAATGCCCACCTTTAAACATTAGAAAGTGACATGCAAGTTTTCATAAATTGAGACTGGGAACTGATTTTGAAGGAAAGAATCAGCAGAGGCATTAAATCCTATGAGTGGGTGATCCAGGGCCAGGCCTCCTTTATCTCTGTCCCCTCTCCTATTGGTGAGTGCACGGCCTTGGACAGAGCAGTTTAACACATGGATGAGCAGGAGACAAAGGTTCCCCGTTGGAACAACCAGCCAGTGAAGAATGGCTTCCCATCTGTTTGGAGGAGGAAATCAGCCGGTCCAGCCAGACAATGAAGTGCCATCAGCTGCCTCCAGACTCACCCTATTTGATCATGAGCAGAAGGAAGAGCAGACAATTCAACGACCCAGACTGACTTCAAAGCGCTTTCTTCAGGAAAAGTGTCCACTCGAGTTTCCAACAGCCTGAGAACCATCTCAATAGGAAAGAACAGAGTGAAGAGTCTATGGTGTGTTGACTTTTAGAACAAGTTTAAAGGTAGTTTAACACGTATGGTGCATTTTTCCTAACGTATACTTACTCCTTATTTCACAGTCAATCTATCCGTCACTCTGGCTGTCACTCACCCATAAACAACAGTGGGTTCTTACAAACAGTAGATCAATCATCATCAAAGAGACTGAAAACTTCCCGCACACGCTCTTACACGGTGCTTCACGCCCTTCCTGTTCTTTGTGGCAGTGCTGACATTACCCCTCCTCTTGAAGGTGGTGGAGGTGATGAAATGCAAGGCTTCGGGCTCCTTTCCACCCCTGTCTCTGAAGGTTTATTGGAGTTGTCTTTCTCCTTCCATGCCCTGTGGATATGAGGAAACCTGGAACATCTGAAAGAGCCTTCAGCAGTCCCGAATGCAAAAACAGGTTCAATTTTGTGATGTGACTGATTTTGTAATATGTCAAAAACGGGTGTGCATGTAAGCTATTTCTGTTATTCTTACGGTATTTTGAACATGGTTATTCTTGCTAACATGACATTCCTGTATGCCCAGGATGTAGATGAAATACTGAAACTGCCTTTGCTTTCAAATAAGCTACACTGCCTCTGCAGAAGGGTATGTTTCTCTGTCAGATACATTTGTCTCTATCTTTGCTGTTGTAACTGATTGTATATACCAGAAAGCAAGAAGCAAACATTTCTTGTTAGTGGCTTGTTTTTATTTGCAAGTGTGCTGCTTTATGAATTACCTTCATGTGAAATCATACTCCTAGTGGGAGAGACTCAGGCTGCAGTTTGTTGATGAGGCTAGCTATGGAAACTCACCTCTGTTCCCATCTACCTCTGAAAAAGACCCCACACATTCACAAGAACAGGTTAGAGTCCTAAACGATATAAGCCACGCTTTCTAGGTCTCCTAAAACACTGAACTGGAAACTTTAGAACTTTAAAATTTGTGTTAAAACTCTAAGCCCAACAAAAAAGCCTACAGAATGTTTTCTAGATGTCTTAGCAATCATTTGTTTGGCAGCAAAAGAAAATAGAAAACTTAAAAAATACACACCCACCCGTGAGTCCCATTTTGTCCACAGACTGATTTTTAATGGCCCCTTCTGATATCTTCCAGATTTGGCAGTTTAATAGGCATGGCTAAGTCACTGTAAAGCAGATGACAAAAGGGATGTTCTAGAAATGCCATAAAAACATGCCAGGTCTTGCTGATAGCAAAATTGACTATAGAGAAATGTCAAGAGTTTCACAATCAGGTCAAAGAAAAGAACTTTTTATCATCTTCTCAAATCTCCTTCACTCAAAATCAAAACATGACAAAAATTTCCAGCTACTTAAAACAGAGTCTTAACTACAAATTGAATGGTTAAATCCACTTTGAAAGGAAAGGAAAATTAGCTAAGTTTTGGAGTACTCACACTGTACCAATCCCTGTCCTAAGCACTTTATATGCATCATCTTCTTCACTACCCACAAGGTACTGCTGTCACCCCCACCCAACAGGCGAGGAAACTGAGGCACAGTGTTCTTGCATCACTTGCCCAGAACCCATGCTCCAAACCATTTTGCCACACTGCGCTTTACCTAAGGGGTGTGGGACCTCAAGCAAGTTCCCGACATTCCAGAGCCCACAACTTTCTTGTCTGCGTACCTCACAGGATTGTGTAAAGATCAGATGAAAGAAAATATCTTAAGTAATCTGTCACACTATTAGGCACATAGAGGTGCCCAGCAAATATTAGGTTCTACTGACCTTTAATCACAGTGAGAGAAGACAAGAAATGTTTTGGTTGTTAAACAACGGACCACTTTTGAAACTGGCTAATATTAAACCATGGCTTCTAATCCTGCCATTAGTGGCAGGCCTCGCTGGCACTCACCGAACCAGCCACGTGACACAGGATGAAGCAAATTCGGGGCAGAAAAGTAAATGCATTACGTGCGTGCCCGATAAGGTGCCACAGGTTAGCTGTCTACACATATTCCTTTCCGGTTAGAGGACTTCCCTCCTCTGCTAAACCTAACTAAACTTTGGCCTCCCCACATAAAATGGACCAGGGATCTAACCTGTCATCTCTCTAAACAGAGCCCCATATTGCCAAAACATTCTAGAAACGTAGCAGTTCCTGGCACATGACAAACTGCTGAGTTAGTTCTTTGTTCTTCCGCCAGTATGAGAACATGGCTGGCCTGGTGCCTGATGCTGACCGCAGGGAGAGAAGCGTGCCATTAATCCTGGGTCTGTAACCATCTGTATGGCTCCCGGTCCAGATGGAGGCAGATGGCGCACTCCAAGGGGTTTAACGGAGATGAATGCAATGAGGGCCCATGTACGGAGGTGTGGGCAGGCATGAGGGAATCAGCAAGAGAAGAATAAGGCACCCAGAGGCCAGGGCAAGGTGGAAGTGTTTACCAGCCCCGGAGCTGAAGGGACGAGGGAAGGGATGATACGACTAGAGCCCAGTGAGAACCAAAACCATGGGGAGAGTAAGACTCAACAGAAGCTGTGTCTGTGAAGCAGTTCAGCCAGGCCAGAATCACAGTAGATTCCGTTGCTCTCTGTCCATTGGCTGAACTCAACCCAAGCTATGAGGCAAGAGAGCCAGAGGAGGCAGTCCACAGGGCCCAGCCTCTGGGGCACAGCAAGGATCGGGCAGCCAGGAGGAGGCACCTGGACAATCACCGGCACTCCAGTGCATGCGACATCCCGCAGCTTGGGGTCCCAGCATTCCCAAAGTTGCCCATGGTCCTCTGGAGCAGCTGGTGTTCATCAAAACTTCCACTGAGGTACAGGCACACCCAAAGGGCCACTGGGGCCTTCCGACGTTATAAGCACTCTCCGAATCCTAAGAGGAGATGCTGGACTTTGAGAGAACAGCCATTGCAAAGCCTGGGAGCTGCCAAAGGGACAGAGGGCTAGAGTTCCAGCCATTCACATAGCGCCCTAGGGGGCCAACACCCAAAGATTCGAGTCTGCTTTGGGCATGACCCTGCAGAATACAACTTGGCGCTCTCTGTTTGCAAGATACGAATTCATCTGCACAACTTTTCACACTTAGAGGTCAAGTAGTACACGCTTCCATTACCACCGCCTGTGCCAAAATCCTACCAAAAAACTGACCTGGCTATTCAAAACATTTTAGGTAACGGGCTGCATTTGCCCCCAGACTGTATTTGCAGATCCCCAAACTGCACAAATTCTCACGTCTATGGATCCAAAGGCTTTTGGCATCCAGTCCTGGGCCAAGCAAGGTTGATGTTTCTGATCGGCCTGGTTGGAACTTAAAATAACAAAAACAACCTTCACAACCCAGAAGTCGAGCTTAGTAGTGCTTTCTGCTAGCACACTGCCTGACGCTTTGCAGTCTCCACAGAGATCTGATTTCCCGGGTCTGAGTCTTCGAACTTTAAATGTTCTAAGCTGTCTTTAGCTGATACTTATAATTTAGGTGTGTGACTCCCACAAGGAGGCATGATCCTGCCAATGGCCCAGGAAAGGTGAACTTGAAAACTGCTTCCTCCCAAGCTATTTTTCCAGTTATGAAATATCAAGGAGGAAAAAATCACACCCAACCTGTATCCTTACAGCTGAATATTCTCAGAGGGCAGACACAGATGCCTGGTACGCTACAGTACTTTTCTAGGTAAGCTGACGGCAGCATTACTGTAATGAAACAGCTTCTCTTTCAGATCTCTGTACTCAAGTTGCAGCCATTCAATGAGGTTAGCAGGGGCCACCTCCCCTTGAACTTATGCTGAGCCCTCAGCATTGCTATCCTGGAGTATCAGCAGGTGTGAACACACTCATATACAGCCCAGGAGCAACATGGTTAGGGAACAAGAAAGTTAAAATGGACAGGAGTCTTTTCCAACTCCATAAATAATGTTCAAAAATCCAAAGAAGTCATATAATTTGGGGGAGAGGGAAGGGCTGATCAGAATATGACTTAATTCAACATTTCTGAAATTAGAGTAAATCTGATCATTTTCCTTCATGGGAATTCTAAGGAAAGGTGTACTTTGGCTATTTACAGATTTTTTTAGCATACCAATAAATTAGTTTATTACAAAGTTGTATTACTATTCATGCACTCAACAAATACTGAGTATCTTTTCATATTCCAGACACTGTTCTCAAAGCTGGGAACTCAAGTGAGACAACAGACAGACCAGGTCTGTGCTTCTTGTTGTAGGGAAGACACTCAACAAATATACTAATAAAGGAACAGGAATTGCAGTATAGTGACAGATGCTCTGATGTCAGTATTATAGACAGGAAAAGAGTGGTGGTTCAGGACACAGGCCCCAGAGCCAGACAGCCTGGTTTACATCTCAGCTCTGCCATTTCCTTGATGATTTGGGACAAATTATATAATCTCCCTTGGCCCCAATTTCTTCCTCAATGAAGTAGAGATAACAACAGGATCTAGTTCGGAGGTATTGCGAACTTGGAGGATCCTGAGAATTAAATAAAGTAGTTCATATTCAGAGTCTGTAACAGTGGCTGGAATATAGTGAGTCCTTGATAAATGTTAGTTTTTCCTACTTCAGGTGGGGGCGGCCCAGGCAGGCTTCTCAGAGGAGGTGAGCAGCAGATGAAGATCTGGCAAAAGAAATAGTCAGAATAGAGGCCTCAGGAAGGAGTGTGCCAAGTTTGGTTTATGAAACAGAAAGAAGGCAGATGAGGCTGTTGTAGGGTTAGGGAAGAGAAGGGGATGGGATGGGATGGAATGCAGGGACCTGAAGGCCTTTGATGGGAGCCTGTGTCTGCCCCACAGGGGTAGGAAGCCACCAGAAGTTTGAAGTGGGGGATGCACAGGACCTGATTCACACTTTTGAAAGCTTCTGCTGCTTTGGGTGTGAGAGCGATGAAGGAGGATGGGGTGGGAAAGGGAATAAGAAGGTAACTAGGGTGATGGGATGAGGAACCGGTGGCTTGGACTAGGGTGGTGCCCATGGAGATGGAAAACAACATCATGTATTTTGGATCAGGGGTCAGCAGACTATGGCCCATGGACCAAACTGGCCCCCTGCCTATTCTTCTAAATAAAGTGTTTCTGGAATGCAGCCATGCCCGTTCCTTCACGTACTGTTTATTGCTGATATCATGCTACAGTGATACAATCCTTGCTAAGGAGGGAGACCACAGAGCCTGCAAAGCCCCTCAACTATCTGGGTCTTTCTGGCAAAAGTTCATCAACCTTAATTTTGGAGGAAGGCTCCATAGGACTTACAAAAGGGCTGGGTGTGGATGGTGAGAGAGAGAGGGAGGGACTGAGGATCGTTCCTGCATCCCAGCTATGAATAAGCAGGTGGTGTCATTTCCTGAGACACAGAGGAGACTACAGGATGGGTGGCAGGAAGAGAGCTATTATTTAGGACATGTTAAGACTGAGATGTCTCTTAGACATCCAAGTGGAGAGTCTAAGGAGGAAGGTGGAGGTATAATCCAAGAGCTGAGGGCTGGATCACAAGTGCAGGCGTCATCTGCAAACATCTGTTCCCTTCTCTCCATTCCCGCTGCTTTCACAATTTCCACCTGAACCACTGTAGTGACTCCTACCTCTGAAGGGCATGGGACAGGATGAGGTCACCTAGACAGGGACTGCAGACTGAGAAGGCACCAGTGCTAAGGCCTGAGCTCCGGCCTCTCCAACACTGAGAGGCGGTGCAGAGGTGCCTGGAGCACATCACAGAGAGGCAGGTCAGCTATGCCCAACGCTGCTGAGATGCCCAGAAACTGAGATGTTACTGATATTAGCAAGATGGAAAGGGGGGCCTTGGTGAATGGAGCTGCGGTGTGGGAAGCCCTGAAATGGGTGGAGCTGAGGAAGACAATGGGAGGTGATTTGCGGAGGGAGCAATTAACAAGACGTTTCATCCTGATGAAGAGAGGAGAAATGGGCAAAGGCTGGAAGGAGACATGTAAGCAAAGGAGCCTTTTTATAAGATAGGAGATGCTAGAGAATATTTATAAGACACAGGGTTCCCCATTACCCAACAGCAGAGCGTTTCTATGAAACCTTTTGTTAGACAAAACAGCGTAAAGTGAAGAAGCAATTACTATTAATTCATATGGAAAATTCTTCAGCATTGCCAGACACCAAAAATCACATCTCTTAGGCTTTCCTGAAACCATAGGACACATCGTGCTAGCGGATGCACAAAACCAGTCAAGATAAAGCCCAGGTGCTCAGACGCCACTCAAAGCTCTGGCAGCTTGAAGCTCAGACGCTGGGTGGTTCCCGGGGAAGGAGCTTGGTGGCGCCACTCTCGCTGCTCTGGGCACGCGCAGCCCTATTCCAGCTGGCTGCAAAACCAACGCTTGACGCTCCTTTCACTTCTTGCCTTTTTTTGTAAAAGCAAAAATGCAGTTTAGATTTCTTCCGGTTAGCGGAACAGGTACCAGCGTAGGGCTTACACAAAAGCAAAGTGGTGAACTCGAACTTTTAGAAACGGAGGCCTGTCTGTAATAGGAATGCTCCAGCTGGGAGAGAGGAAATGACGCAGGAGAGAAAAGGAAGTGAGGTCTTTGAGAGGAGGGAAGGGGGGAGCCAGGCGTCAAAGGAGCAGAAACACTTTGTTCTTTGGAACAAGAGGAAAGGTAGAAGGTGTAGGTATACATTCAAGCAGGCTGGTAGGTGTAGTGGATTTAATAGGACATTCCCATCTGATTACTTCTATTTTCTCAATACACATGAGAAAGCCTCACCAGTGAGAGTGAAACGGTAGGAAAGGGGAAAAGGCAATGGACTTGGAAAGAACTCAGAGCTTCTTACAGAATCATTGACATTTCATCAAATATCTTTTGTATTCTCCATAGCATTGAGCACAGAACTAGTTAACAAAGTAAGCACTCAGCTACATACTAGTTTAGGACATTAAGTGTGGAGTGTAAACTTTGCTATCACTGTTTTTAGTCACCGTATTGGGAATGTGTGCTGCCCAGACGTTCAGCTCCCTTCAGCAGGTGTAATGCCTGCCTGGCTATTTGCTGAAGCCAGAGTCTCAGGTATCTGCAAACAGGTAAGTCAAACAATGGCCCTTTCCACTACAAATGTCACCTCCCGTAGACACAGGCTAACAAACTTGCTATAAAGATAAGATGTCAAGAAGACTGCATTAGGCTCTCTTTACCCCACTGGCATCTCAGCCGAGAGCAAACATCAAATGTCTGAATCCCACTGGGCGGCAGCATGGAATTCAGGAATTCAAACTTCTGTCCAGCCCCTGACACTCCTTTCATTGACACAGCCCATCCTTTACCAGATCCAATGGCCCTGTCTTTTCTCCTGTTAACTTGTTTTCCGATTCCTCTCCTTTCTCTTCCTTCTTGCTTTCTCCCTTTCCATCTCTCCTAGCTTAGCCAGAGTCAAACTTCTAATTTCAATTTCCATTTATTATTTCTTCTCTGAGTGTACCAAGACTCCCTTCCACCCTAACTCTGTGAGCAGATACCCCTCCCTCCAATATCATCAGGATACCAGTGTGAGATTTGGCAGGTTCCCTCTTCAGATGAACACTGACACGCCAACAAATGCAGCCGCCTTACATAAAAGCAGAGGTACTGGAACAAAGTGCTGGAGTGGGTGTGACATGGGTGAGGACTGCCTTACTGCTTCATGGTATTTCAACTATTGGGCTATTGCCAGTAAAAGAGCCTTTCGCCTTTTCCAACGCATCCTTTGAGCACCTACTCTGTGATTATGTGACCCTTATGCATGACACTATTCACCTGCTTCACAGATATTTATTGAATAGGTTGGTCAGGGAGCCGAGATCTGGGGGAACCCCTTTCCAGAAGTGAGACCACATATTGCATGAGGGGAGGAGAACATGTGTTATCTCCAAAGATCTGTAAAAACCCTCCTATTTTAGGCATTATGCTGGCTTGCTTTTCATATTTCTATTAAAAAGCAAGGAGAAACCTGCCCCCTCAATGTTCTCAATGAGGTGAGAGTGATGATGGGCTTAGAGAAAGCAAAAATGTCAGAACGTGTTCCCAGTTTTGAAAAGAGAGCCCTCGAACATGCGGACCCCTGGCTACCAGCACGGCCTCCCTGTATGCCACTTGCCCCAAATCACTGGAGAGACCCTCTGGTTTGCATCCCCAAACTGCCTGTACAATTGCGGAGACCCACCTTCAGGCAAAAGGTAAGAAGCAGTGTGGTCACCATCTCAGTGTAGCTCAGAATAGTTTGGCCCATTGGTCTCTTGATGTTCTAAACTTGACATTTAATAACATGGCAAAGTAGGAAGGACTTTAGAGTCAGATTGACTGGGATCTGTATACAGGACTGGACACTGACTCTCTATAATCTGAAGCAGATTACTTGGCCCCGCTGAGCTTTGCTTTATCTATCAAGGGACTGTAAGACTACCACTGCTACAGAATTATTGTTAGAATTAAAGACAATATGCTCAAAGATAAAGCTAATACAGATGGTACTTGAAATTACAGCTATTATAATTAGCAGAAAGCCTGGGTTTGATTTCAGGGGCCTAGGATGATCTAAACACAATCTCTTCAATTAAAGCATTGATGTTTCCAATTATACCGCTTAATATTTATGGTGAAAAAAAGCAGTATGACATCCAAGAATCACACCACACACACACACACACACACTCTCTCTCTCTCTCTCTCTCTCTCATCCCTGAACCAACATTAAATGATCAGGAGATGCCCTTTATTCCCATGTGTCCTTGAGATATAAGACTCTAGTTCTCCTCTCTGCCCCTCTGTCCCCAGCTCAGTATCTTGCCGAGCTGCTGAGGCTGAGCTCTTTGTGCCCATCCTGGTTTTTTGGTAGGGCGAGAGAAGGACAGGCGGCTGAAGAGGGATGGCTATTCCCTTGATGCAGGGTGGGGAGAAGGAAAGAAGGCGTGGGGAAGAAAAAGTCAAGCCCCAGGAGTGTTTCCAGTGCCCAGGTAAGAAGGTTTGGTAACAGCTTCTGTTATGCACTCAGTTCCGCAGGCAGAAGAGCAACACTGGCATCTTCAGGGCAACCAGATGAACTTGGCTGGAGAAGCAGTCAAACAAGGGAGGGAAAGCACGGCTTTCAACACCCTCATTCCACAGCAGAGACATCACCTGGCCAGCCCCCTTCCTCTACCTTAAATGACAGGTGTGCGTACAAGGGTAAGACGCGTCATGCAAAAATCTCCAGGCCCCCACAGTCTATTGGTATGTTGACATTCCTCCCTCTTGCTTTTAGAAGGACATCAGCTAAACTCTCACGGACTGGAAGCTCGGAGGCCTGTGTTGGTTAGCATCTCTTGGGCAAGCAACCAAAACTGATGCTGATTTTCAAAGAAGGGAAATTTATCAACATGGATGGCTCAAAGAATCTGGGAAAGCTGAAGAACCAGGCTCAGGGGCCAGAGAGGAACAAACAGAAGTTTAACATGCAGAACCCAGTCAAAGCATGACACAGGGAAATTCAGGTGAGGACCTCATTGTGGTCACCCACAGCTGCCCCTAGCACCAGCACTGGCAGCTGGGAGCTCCAGGTGGATTTAATGCCCCTGCTGCCCTGGAGAATGGATGTTGCAGGGGGTACCTCTGCCAACACCAAAATGAAATCTCCACTGGCCCCGCTTCATGACATGGCTACTTCTCCATTTCAAGTCCCAGGTGGCTGTGTCTGACTGGCCAATCCCAGGGCACAGGCTTGCACCATAGCTGTAAGGGGTCCCTGGAAAAGATCTTGCCACACAGAGGTGACTTTCCCAAACATAGAAGAGTTTCCGCAGATGCTAGGCAGCCAAACATCGGCAAATCTCCCCTACAGAATGCAATCGCAGTGAGGGCAAATGGCAGACCCGCCACCTGGGACTGTTCTGCGTTTGCAGGAAGCGGTGCGACAAAGCAGGAAAGGCACAAGCCAGGAGTTCAAATATCTAGGTCTGACTCCATCACTTATTAGCTACATGACTTGAGCAGGTACATAATATGCTTCTCTGGATTTTTGTCATGCAGGGAAACATCTTCTGTGGTTAACCACTGGTTTGAAACAAAAACGAAAATTCCAAAGAACCAACAACAACAACAAAGCAGAAGCAAACAAGCGGACACGCATCCCTTAAGGGGGAATCCTGTCCCCATGCCCCATCCGACTCGAGGTCACTGCCAAGTTACTCGTTCCGATGAACAAAAGCGGACCCAGACTTCTATTTTCCTGGCACTGCATGCGATTAAGAACAGAAAATTACGGCTACCAACCACCCACAGTAGGCCGCCTGCCCAGCGCCTGCAGTGGCGCGGGGAGAGGCACCCGGTACCAATCTCCAGCTCGCTGCGTCCACCCGACGCCGGCCAGCCCGCGTCACCCGCGGTTGCAGGCTTCCAAGTGGAGGGATCGGCGCAGAGCGAATCGCGCATCGTTGGGGAAAGACCACCGTCCGCGGTCGTAAATGGACCAGAAAGGGACGCGAGCGTCCCGAGCCGACGTTACAGTCAGACAGCGGGTGCTGAGTTACGGTAATTAACGTAGACAGGGTAAGGCTCCCTGCGCCAGAGGAGTATCAGATGCCCGCAAAGGTGGACCACAGACGAGCCGCAAGCCTTAGCGATCAGCCCACCCACAACCCCACTTTGAAAAAAAATACCGCCCCTTTCCGCCCGGAGGAGTCCGAAATAAGCATGGCCCCAGCGGGGCGGAAGCGCTTCCGCCCCGAACCAAGATGGCCGCGGGGCGGGGCGGCCGGCGGAAGTGGCCCGTCGGAAGACTGAGCGGTTCGCTATGGCAGCGACGGCCACGTCCTCGGCGCTGAAACGGCTGGATCTGCGCGACCCAGCGGCGCTTTTCGAGACACATGGAGCGGAGGAGATTCGCGGGCTGGAGCGCCAGGTTCGGGCCGAGATCGAGCACAAAAAGGAGGAGCTGCGGCAGATGGTGGGCGAGCGGTACCGCGACCTGATCGAGGCGGCCGACACCATCGGCCAGATGCGCCGCTGCGCCGAGGGGCTGGTGGACGCCGTGAAGGCCACCGACGAGTACTGCGCCCGCCTCCGCCAGCCGGCCGCGCCCCGGCCTCCCCGGGAGCCGCAGGTCAGCCCCGGACCCCGCTCCCTCCCAGCGGGCCCGCCTCCCCGGTCCTCCCACCGCCGCGGGCCAGCTCCCAGCCCCCGGCCCCGCCGGAGCCTCGCCTACCTTGGGGAAGAGCCCGCGGTCCTGGTGGCCGCCCCTCCTCGGGAGGACGCGGGCAGGGCAACCCTCTCACTGGCTGCGGTCGGTTCTGAGAGGCCTTGGGCCGTTTCTTCAGGCGTCTCCCCGGACTTCCGGGCCCCCAGTCCCTCGCCTTACTCGTACGTTCCCGGGGCTCTCCCAGCTTTAGATGAGAAGGCCTCGGGTCTCTCGCTAGACAGTCAACTCATTAGCTATATAACATTTCCCGACATTATTCTTAGAAGAGATTTCCCCCTTAACGTTGACTCCTTTCCGCCACCAAGTCGTTCATTCCTCAATCCGATCTTCCCCCCAAGATCCCCACCCTACTCCCAGGAATAATTTACACAACCCCAGATAGCTATTCCACCTTTTGTTGTAGTTGCAGGACATTACTAGCCATCAAGCCTTCATCTTTTTTACAGTGGAACATTTTCATTTTAGGAAACTAAGGTTATTCAATCAGGTTATCCCTAAGTGTTCTTTCCAACAAACACTAATGATCGGACCTGCTGTGTTAGGATACGGCACTAAACACAGCCTAATATTGGTGCAGCATTTTGTGTTCCTAAAGAATGCTGACTTAGGGATGATAAAGTGGGCAGGGAGGGTGAGAACAGTAAACAAGTAATTTGCTTTTAACATCCTTGGAGACCTTACAGGGTCGTGGAAGAAGAAATTGCAAAAGTACAATTCAGCTCTAGTTTGGAACTTTTTAATACAACCTGAGCTTTAGAAGAATCCAGGTCAGTAGGCAGGACTCCCACAAAAGAACCACAGACGATAACAAAATACTTGCTAGGTTTTGAAATGATACTGCATCCCTCTGTAAGCTGTGCCTTTTGTCAACACCCGTCCTTAGGTGGCCAGTTTTTGCTATAACTGAGTCATGCTTCCAGGTTTATTAAAAAGCTAACTTGTGCTATGCCCCACTTTAGAAATACATTATTTTTATAGTTGTTACATCTGATTTGTTCTCAAACCCACAAAAATTTTGAATACTTTCAGTTCAAGGCACAAAGAAGCAAAGTCCCCCAATTCCTGCTCTGAAGGAGCTTATGGTCTAGTTGAGGAGTTAAATTCATGGAAAATTGATGAGAAAAATGTAAATAATTTGGAATAGCTGTAGAAAACAATTTAGGATAATGGGTGATTGATTACCCAAATAATCTGTACATTTACCGTAAGATTTCTGTAGGAAGTCACTCCAGACTTGGCTCCTTCTCAGTAAAGGAGGACCCTGAAGGGCAGGTGAGGTTTGGAATGTGGGTCTGGAATACATGAAGACAATTAAAAGCAGGTAATCAATTTGATTGCAGCGGGTTTTCTCAACTTTGGTGCTACTGACATTTTGGGCTGGGTCATTCTTTGTTGGTGCAGCTGCCCTGTGCATTGGAGGGTGTCTCTAAGCATCCCTGGCCCCTACCCACTAGATGCCAGTAACAACCCCCTCTCCTCTTCTGATAGTCAAAAATGTCTCCAGATATTGCCGGGGTGGGGGGCTGAAATCACCTTCCTATGCCACACATGAGAACCAGTGGACTCAAGAAATTAGTGGAAGGGCAGGAAATCCTTGACAACCAGACTAAGAAGATACTAAGCTGTGAGGGACCCTTTAGAAAAGAGCAAAGATAAGTCTAAATGGCCTTTGAAGAAGGTTAATCTGACAGCAGAGGAGGAGGAGAGATTGGTGGGGGTAGAGAATGAACACAGCACATGTGAGATATTTTGGATTAATCTAAGTTTGAGATGGTAATGACCTGCATTACAATCATGGAAGTGGTTGGTATCAGAAACTTAGATAGTGGAGATCAGCAGAACCATCGGAAGGATGTGAATTCCCTGGGGATTTGGAGCAGAGCAGTGGTACACGCTAAGTTACATAGGGCAGTCAGATGACTAAAATTTTTGGCAGGAAGGTAAACTTAATTTTAAAAACACTGATTATAGAATGGCAAAGACACTTAGCAGGCAGCAGCAGAAAAGGCTCGATTAGGACTCGGGAGTGATGAGGACTAAAAGGTGTGGTAGTGTGGTGTTCTGCATAGAGGTGATGTTTGAGGGAAGAGAATCCTGGAGTAAGGGGCTAGACCAAGCTGAGTAGAAGCATGAGGATTGAACCAGATGAAGATGTGGTGGAAGGTTGGTGAAGAGGAAGAGCCAGCAAAGAAGTCCATGGGGCACTCAAAGCAGCAGAGAAAATGTCAGAAGGCTGAACATCAGAAAAGGGAAGGCGGAAGCTCCCTTTAGTGGTCCACAGGGCTCCGTGCTCCTAAGACGTCACAAGATCACTGATAGCCAGATGTGAGGTGACGGGAGTAAGTTTGCCTCTCCGTGGGACTGAGCAAAGACGCACGCAGCTGGTAGGAAAAACCAGTGGGACTGGCCGGCATGCCTAACTGCAGGAATTAGACCACACTGAACTCTGATACCTCACTGGGTGGCATTGAATCAGGCTTAATAAAAGCTCTGTACCCTAAAACACCCCCACATGTCTCTCCAAACCTGCCCAACACTGGCCTTGCTTTTGTTTGTTCTTCTGATCTCATCCTATGCCTTTCCCTGCAGCCGCAGCAGCCATCCCAGGAGAAGTTCTATAGCATGGCTGCCCAGATCAAGCTCCTTTTAGAAATTCCTGAGAAGATCTGGAGCTCGATGGAGGCCTCGCAGTATCTCCATGCCACACAGCTCTACTTGCTGGGCTGCCACCTTCACAAACTGCTGCAGTTGGATCCTCCCAGTTCCCGATACAGCCCCGTCCTCTCCCGGTTCCCCATACTCATCCGGCAGGTGGCTGCGGCCAGCCACTTCCGGTAAGTGCATCCAGTATAAAGATCTGGTAGTGGCCACGCTCCACCACTGCGGTTACAGTGTCTTCTTTCCTGATGTATCAGGGTTTTTCTTCCAAGATGTAGAATAAATTCTCCATTGACTTTTGTCATCTTTCTAGATCAGCCATTCTGCATGAAAGCAAGATGTTGCTCAAATGCCAAGCGGTGTCTGACCAAGCTGTGGCTGAGGCCCTGTGCGCTATAATGCTCCTAGAAGAGAGTTCTCCTCGCCAAGCCCTGACAGACTTCCTGTTGGCCAGAAAGGCAGCTATTCAGAAGCTTCTCAACCAGCCGCACCATGGTGGGTGTGGCCTCTGTCCATAATTTGATCCTTAAACATGGAAGTGGAAGAGGATGAGCTGAGGGAGACTGAAGCATCTGGACTCCATTCTAACTATTCTAAATCGTTTAAAATAGGATGGTTTCTTCCTGTAGGTGCTGGCATCAAGGCTCAGATTTGCTCATTAGTGGAGTTGCTGGCCACCACTTTGAACCAAGCTCATGCTGTTTTCTACACTTTACCAGAAGGTCAGCTGCCAGATCCGTCCCTGCCATGTGGTTTGCTCTTCTCAACACTGGAGACCATCACAGGCCAGCAAACTAGCGGTGAGCTCATAGCCAACCTCTTTTATTTTCTGATTCACTCAACTGGTGGTTAACTGAGCATCTACCATCTGCCAGCTACTGTGCTAGGCCCTGGGGATACAGCAGTGAACTGGACAAATATGGACCCCCACCGTCGTGGAGATCATAGTCTAGTGGTAGAGGCAGATTTTGAACTCACACTACACGTATATCTGTTTAATATCAATACTGGGCATTGCTATAAAGGCCAAGTGCAAGTTGACTTGAGAGCATTGAAAGGAGGGACCTCACCAATGTTACTTTCCCTGGAGAAGTGATATTTAAACTGAAACTTGAATAAAAGTTAGTTAGATGAATGAGGCACAGAAGACAGCTCCAGGCCAAGGGAAGACGATGTGCGAAGGTCCTGATGGCTAGGAGGATGTTCATCTATTTGAAGAACTGAAAGGAAGCAAGGTGAGGCTAAGGGGTATTGGGTGAGGGAAGAGCAGCGTAACGAGATGGGGCCAGTCTACAGGACATGACCAGGTAATGCAGAGCTCTGTGGACTCGGACTTCTGTTTAGGAGACCATTTGGTGGTGGATTGGCTGGTGAGGGTGTGGAAGGGAGGTGTCCAGATTTACTAGAAAAGGAGCTGGCTTGAAAGGGCTGGTGATGTGTTTACTCTTGAAAATACTCTGTTGGAGACAACTGAGACCTTGGAATGGAAATGTGGAGTGGGCAGGCGACCGTGGGTTGGAACAGCGGTGAGAGGCCAGGCTGAAGACATGCGTCTGTGGTCCTCTGTGTATGGCTGTTGTTTGAAGCCACAGGGATGGGAAGGTCATCAGTAAGAGAGGAAGACAGAGAACTGAATGCCTCAGGGAACTCCAGGACGCAGGTCAGACAGAGACGCAGCCAAAGGAACTTGGAAACGAGTAGAATGCGGTGACAGCTGTGTGGTCATTCTCAGAGATGTGGCACTTTGGCTTATCTGCCAGGTAGGGCACCAATTCCTTATTCCCTGGTTTCCCAGAGGTGCTTGCATTTCATACTTATTCCCACTCCTGAAAGGTGAGTATTGGCTAATCGGTCATGGCCTTAAAAAACAAGTACAAGAGACCCCAGACGGCCCCTGTGTTTCAGACTCCAGGGGGTGCTCGCTCGTGCACAGAACACAGTGACTGGGCCCGAGTCACACCCCAGGCCTGGGCCCTGCCTGAGAGCCCCCTGCCGAAAGCTACGGCTCAGCTGACCCGGATGAGTGCTCACTGGCGCTTCCCTTTGCTCCTCGACGGGGGTGGAGAGTGGTGAGGAGGGAAACCGTCACCTTTCATCTTCCGGCAACTGAAGCCCTGCCCTCCTTTACAAAGTCCAGGGCCTCCCAGCACTCAGATCTCCTCTCTCTCCTTCCCCCATTGCTTTCCTTGCTGTCCTTTGCCTTCTTCTCAGCCAACAGGATGACCAGAGTTGGAGGGAAGCTGCCAGCTCCCTGACGAGGGACATATTCTGTGCCTTCTTTCCCCCACTATTTTAGGGGGAAAGCCCAGAGAACGCTAGATGATTTTTGGAAATTCCTTCTAGGTCCGTTTGTAATACGCTTTCAATTACTTCTCACTGGCCTTGTCTTTAGGAAGGGGCATTGGTGTCCTGCAAGAGGAGATGAAGCTCTGCAGCTGGTTCAGACACCTGCCAGCGTCCATCGTCGAGTTCCAGCCAGCTCTGCGAACCCTTGCACATCCCATCAGCCAGGAATACCTGAAAGATACACTGCAGAAATGGATTCACATGTGAGTAGCAGAACTTGCCTGAGCAGGCAGGAACCAGCCATGCAGCCTTGTATGTGGCCACACAAGGGCCAGAGAGGAATGGGCGGGGGGTGGGGGGTGCTGCCAGCCACTCACTCAGCCCCTTCCACTGCCTTCATGGTGGGTTAGCTAGCCTCCAGTGGTGTGGGAGAACCAAGAAGGAATTTATCTTTCAAAATGTCACGTAGAGGATTTTAAATTCTCTTTATGTAAGAGTTCTGCCACTTCTAAGCTTTTATGTAGTGCAGTGGTCTTTAAAGCCCTTCTCTATGGGCTTTAGACTTCTAGATAGATACCTCAGGCAAGCAAGGATAGGCCTGGTGAAAGGGCTACAGGCTCCACACCCCAGTCCAGCCAGTAATGCTGTGTTTATGTATTTTTATAAACACACTGAAATATATACATATATATATATAAATACTGGGACCCAGGTAAGAGGTTTTCAAATAGAGTCCTGCTTTTTCTTAGTAAAGGTGTGAAACCCATGAATGTAATGAAGCTCCCAAAAAAACGATTTTGTTGCAGGTGCAATGAAGACATTAAAAATGGGGTCAGCAACCTGCTAATGTACGTGAAGAGCATGAAAGGTCTTGCAGGCATCCGGGACGGCGTGTGGGAATTACTCACCAATGAGCCCACCAGTCACAGCTGGGATGTGATATGTCAGCGGCTTCTGGAGGATCCACTCTCATTCTGGGAAGATTTGATGCAGCAACTGTTCCTGGACCGATTACAGGTGAGGTGGGAAGTCACATGCTCCAGCTGTCTTACAGCCACTCCTCACGGGATCGTTTGACCGTCTGGGTAGACCGACCCCTGTCACTTCCTAAGTATATTCTTTCCCTGCTGACTCACCCCAGGGTTGGCTCTTCTGGGCAGTGAACCACTGAAGCGAACAGAGTCTGCTAAAAAAGAGACCTGGCCAGTCATGGTCAGAAATGTGTCCGTGTCCATCAGCGATGACTTTGATCTCTGCCGACACCATGCCATCTTCCCAAGCGTGGCGGAGGATGTTTTGACTGCTGGGAGGAATTGCCACTTGGTCCTCGTTTTGAGATTTCCTGAAAGGAGCGGTGATTCAAACTCCTCTCTTATTTTCTCCTAGACCCTGACCAAAGAAGGCTTTGACACCATTTCCACTAGTTCCAAAGAGCTCCTCACTTCGGCTTTGCAGGAGCTTGAAAGCAGCACCAGTCACGCCACTTCAAACAGGCACATCCACTTGGAGCACAATATGTCCCTCTTTCTCTGGTCTGAGAGTCCGAGCGACCTGCCTCCTGATGCTGCCTGGGTCAACGTGGCAAACCGGGACCAGTTTGCCAGCAGCGGGCTCTCCATGAAAGCACAAGCTATCAGCCCTTGTGTGCAGAACTTCTGTTCTGCCCTAGACTCCAAACTGAAGGTTAAATTGAATGATCTCCTGGCTTACCTTCCCTCCAGTGACGCAACACTGCCCAAGGACATGTCCCCCATGCAAGCCAAGAACTGTGCCTTTGACCGGTACGCAGATGCCGGGACCGTGCAGGAGATGCTGCGGACCCACTCGGTGGCATGCATCAGGCACATCATAGACTGCATCCAGGCTGAGCTGCAAAGCATCGAACAAGTGGTGCAGGGGCAGCAGGATGTCCTCAGCGGTGTCAGGCTGCATGCTGTCCTTTTCATGGCCAGACTCTGCCAGTCACTGGGAGAACTGTGTCCCCACCTGAAGCAGTGCATCCTGGGAAAAGCAGGGAGCTCTGAGAAACCTGCAAGGGAGTCTAGGGCTCTGAAAAAGCAGGGCAAGGGGAAACCTCAGGAAGTAATTCCTGTGCAGGCCAAGTGGCAGGAAGTTAAGGCCCTGCTCCTCCAGCAGAGCATAATGGGCTACCGGGTCTGGAGCACGGCAGTTGTGAACGTGAGTGACACGTAAGCCTATGCTGCCCATGCCACCAGCCAATCCCCATTTTGCTTCCCTTTTACCGTATTCCGGGCAGCCAGCCTCAGTAGGTTCTCTCAATAGGAAGGGAATAACAATTCTTATTTATACTTATTTATATATATAGGTATTCTTATTTATATATACAGGTATTTTCACTGGTCTCTGTCAGATTGTTCAAATGTAAAAACTTTTCCATTCATTTTAGCCAAGACTTTATAGACAGAAACCCTGGGTATTTTTCCTCCCAGCTGATAGGAATGAAAGACTTTCTCCCTGGGCAAGGGCCTATTATTTCCTACTCTTCACTCTAAGTATCTTATTTTCTGTAGTCTCCACTGGCATCTTCCCAGGTGACCCCTGACATTTGGAGGGTAGAGTTAGCAACAAAGTTCCCATTGCTGCTCTCGGCAGTTAGCCAGGAGAGTGCTGGTACCACTTGGTGTCCCGTACGTGACCTAAGTAGCAGAAGCTGTCTCAGCATCACTGGTAGCTTGAAATAAACTCTGCAAAGGAGCCTAGTGGCCTGTATGGATATCTGCCTTTTATTACCAGGTTCTGGCTCATGGATTCACCCAGTCATTACTTGCAGATGACGCTGGCTCGGTCCTGGCCATGGCCACCAGCTGGGATGAACTAGAAATTCAGGAGGAAGCTGAGTCAGGAAGTAGCGTCACATCCAAGATCCGACTCCCTATACAGGTAAGAAGTGTTACGGTCAGGGCCGTGGGCCGGAAGGGGAAAACCTGCTCTTGGAGAGGAGGAAGCCTCTAGAAAACCAACGTGCAGCTTCTGAGGAAGAGTTGAAAGTACTGCTTACTTCAGTACTTGTGAATAGTGCTGAAGTACTATTTTGGGGCAGGAGGAGCGGCAAAGCAGACACAGGACCAGGTCAACAGCAGACTGTCCGAGAAGCCAGTCAGTAGTTCTTCCCTCTTGCAGCGGGGCCTCTGGGCTCATTAGAGAACCACCCACCCTAAAGTAAAGAGCAACCTAAAAGACAGTGCTGCCTGCCAGGTCAACCCCAGGCCACCAAGTGAATGACCGCAGATGTCACTGGTACCTGTTAACTGCTGTGAGAGGTCAAGGTCCTGGCACATAAGCCTAGGCAGGGTAACTGGACTCGCTTTTACCTCGTCTCATTTAATCGGTGCAAGTTGGCAACTCCGTGTGCCTTCGTTCTTTCAGCCGTCCTGGTATGTACAGTCCTTCCTGTTCAGCTTATGCCAGGAAATTAATCGGGTGGGAGGCCATGCCTTGCCAGAGGTGACGCTGCAGGAGATGCTGAAAAGCTGTGTAGCTCAAGTAGTAGCCGCCTATGAGAAACTTGCAGAAGGAAAACAGGTGAAGGTAGGTGGTTTTTTTTTTCTTTTTTTTTAATTAAAAACAGAAATAAACACCTTAGCTTTTTCTTGAGTTTGGCCAGTTCACATCAGGGATTCCAAGGGTCAGGGTTACCTCAGCCCAGGCCATCTACTTAGCAGTGGCTTCCAGCTCTGCAAGTTTAATTATACCCACTCTCAAGGGTCAAGCAAGTCTTCACTAAAAAGGTGGTTCAGTACAAGTAGAATGAGAGCTTCAAAGTAAAAAAAAAGACCTGCTTCCCAGCTCCAGCCCTGCCATTGGCATCAGGCAAGTCACAACCCTTCTCGCCTCAGGATCCAGTGTGGTCATGCAGATAAACTGCTTGGGGGACTGTGAGGAAGTTGCAGCAGTTGCAAAGCACAGCCTGTGGCCCTCAGAAGTACTGACATTCAAGGGCTTCTCAGCTCCCAGCCCTTTGCTTCCCTCTCCTCCTAGGAAGCATCCTGCCCTTCGGGTCCATTCCCACTTCTTTAGTAACATTTTAAAAACCAGGACTAACTTCTGATTAAGGAAGTATCCAGGTAAGTCTCTTTCCTTCAAGAAAGGAGGCTTTTTTCATTGAAACAACCATCTATAGCAACTGAGGCTTTTTTTTTTAAGGATTGGGCCTCTCCTGTTTTTAGTTTTGTTTAGACCAAGTTTCTAACATAACCTGTTTTTGTTGTTACGAGATTAAACTGGCCTTACAAGTATAAAAAAAAGCTTCTGCTTCTGAAATAACAAACTGTAACTCAACTAAACATGAAGCTGTTTATTATGTTCACATAATAAGTCATCTCCCTTAATGGGTGGGGATGGGAAATTGACTTGCAGAAAGAAGGTGCATTTCCAATGACCCAGAACCGGGCACTGCAGCTGCTTTATGATCTGCGGTATCTCACCATGGTTCTGACAGCCAAGGGCGAGGAAGGGAAGAGTGGCCGCGGCAAACAGGACTCCAGGTACCCATTCCTCCTGGGGCTTTCCCAGCGCAGTTTCTCCCAAATGCAAACGGCCCCTCTCCTGGGAAGCCACCCAAGATTCAGCCTCTTACTGCACATTAGTTGTGTTTGTTTTAAACAGTTAGTGCTCATATTACCACCAAGATAAATAATGGCCACCTGCTAGATAAACCCCTTGGCCAAGTGTGGTAGGTGGAATCTCATTTCTTCTTTCTGTGGGGGCCCACCAACTGTTGGGTACAATTTGGGCCTCCCTGAAAACGACATGGGGAAGGGATGGACTGGACTTAGATTCACATCAGGTTAAAACCCTTGAGGATTACCTAAGCACTCTCATAGTGACAAGGGCACTAAGTCAGCAATTAAGGAGAATAAATCCAGTTCCAGGATTTCTTCAGCATTAAAATACCGTAAGATTGGTCTTTCTTATCATTGTGATCCTTTTTTCAGAATTGAGAAAGTGGCCGACTACTTCGAAGTACTCATCGACCCGTTTGACCTGGACGTTTTTACACCACACCTCAACAGCAACCTTAATCGCCTAGTGCAGCGAACTTCTGTAAGTCAAGTGAAAAACATGCTCTGTGGGCATGAAGAGCCACAGGCTCAAATTACAAAATAAACTTGCTCCCGCACTTACTACTCCAGGAGGCAGTGTTGGGTGGTGGTAAGACACAGCTGTTTGGTCCTAAAGGCTGAAAGGGGATTAGCTAAAATCTCTCCTCTGAGGCAACCATGATCTGACCTGTAGTTGTAGGTAAGGATTATTAGGGTTTTATCAAAGCCTCAGAAAGTGAATAGAAGAGCTACATGACTGAGATTCTGATCCGTGGGCAGTGATAAAAGTAATTTTGAAGCATTCACACTCAAAACAGAGATGGATTACCAACAAGGGATTCTCTAACCGGCCATGAAAGCCCCAGCCTGTCACTGTGCTGTTTCTCATCTGTCAGGTTCTGTTTGGACTGGTCACTGACACAGCGAACCAGTTCACACCCCGGAGCAGCACCTTCAACTCTCAAGAACCCCATAACATCCTGCCCCTGGCAGCGACGCAGATCAGGTAATGATTCTTGGAGGTTTTTGCCAGACCCAGCTTCCTGTTCGTGCTACTGAAATTCCTTCGTCTTGTCTTGGAGGTTTGGACTTCTTCCACTGAGCATGACAAGCACTCGAAAGGCCAAAGCAACCAGCAGAAGCATCGAAACAAAAGCTCAGGTTAGTGCAGAGAGCAAGGAGCCCATCCCTGTTGATCCTGTCCCCATCTCCCACCAAACCACCCAATTAGCTCCCCTTTAAACAATCGATAAAGAACTCAATGACAAAATGCACTAATGCTGCTTTTAATGGCGGCGCAATGTTGAAGTACAAGGTTTTACTAGCTTGAGCTAATAGAAGTTTTAGAAGAAGCCCATTTACACTGTCAAGTAGCCTCATAAAAGAAATGTGTCTCAGGCTGCCAAGGCTGTAGAAGACACACAGGACAGGACAGAGACTCCTTGTCATTTGCAGTGGGATAAAAGGGTTAATTGCTAGTCCCACACTGTGACTATATTCGGAGAACTTTTGTTTTGGTGATTGTTTCGTCTTCCATTTCTTTCAGTTGGGTGGGAAATGAAGTGTGCTTTCTCAAGTTGTCCATTTTCTGGTTAATATGCCTTTTGTTTCAGTAGGCTGCCACCCATTAGGCCCGCAGGAGTCCTCCTGGTATTTCTGAGTGGGGCTTTGTGCACGTGTGTCTGGAGAGCTCCAGCAGCTTGTCTTCTTACAGCACTTGGCTGTTGTTTGCTTTACTGTTAGACACAATACTGGCTTTTCCATATTCCCTGCTATCAAACCCATTAAGATCTTAAATCCAACATCTGGTTTTCAAACTTGGGAGAAGGTAGTTGTTAAAAAAGTTCTTGCACAAACCATCCACTCCATAAGCGTGGGCCTGTGCTATTAATAACATTTCCCCACAACTTGCAGTTTCTACTCCAAGTAACTGACCTTTAAGCTCTCTCTCCATCAGAGGAACAAACCAAGGAAAGGAGGTACATGTTTACCCTTTTCCTAGAGTCCTTACCTTTAATAAAAATCTCATTCCATCCCGTGTCCTTTTCAAATCTTGACAAAGCACCAAGTCCCCTTACTACAGCTACCCGTGCTGCTGCTGCTTGTGTGTGCCGTGTGGGCTCCGAGTGGAGTGGAGTGGAGGGTGTGAGCAGGCAGGAGGGGTCGGGTAGACTCTAAGGCACTTTCTCTACATGCAATGGCAGGTTGTCCCCCCGGCACTCTCCCGAACAGATGACCTGACGCATCCTGGCTCCTTATTCAGACACCTTGTTGGTGAGGAAGAAGACACGTCTACACCTTCGTTATTCAAACTAGGTTGGCTCTCTAGTATGACTAAATAACATGGGAACATACCCATCTCCCCCTAAATAAATACGACTGCAACATTTCTTCTAACTGTGCCTGTGCTCATTCACTGCTAAGTCACACCAGTCTTTCCAGTTCAGTGGTGGGATGTGGGCCCCAGGTACTGTCAGGGGTTACTTTAAGCATAAAGTGAATCCTTGTCCGAGAGTTTCACAATACTTGTGACACAGACATCAGTTCCAATAGTTCGCACTTGGCCAGCATTTGTCTATGGCCTCATTCTTGACACTACAGGTTGGAATTACCAATGAAATCACGTAAGCTGCTGCTGTAACAAGTCTGTAAGACAAACAGTCATTCCAAATTTCTCAACTGCCAGAACTGAGCCATATTTTCTACTAGTGCCTAAGACGTAGGTGCTAGAAGAGTAATGGTAACAAGTGATCTGGGAATACAAGGATCTGAAAGCCATTCTCTCCAGAAATACAAATACATGACAAAGTGGAAACAGGAGGGTGGCTGCTTCACTTACCAGTCCAACTTGGCTCTGATGTCTGTCACAAAGACAGAGGACTTTCGACAGGACATCTGCATACAAGAGGTAGTATGGTAACGAATTTCAGTGCAAGACTGAAGCAAGCTTTCTATATTTTGGAAAAAAACTTATGTTTTTTTCATGGAAACTAGACACTCTTTACTGGTTTATTGGATTTAAAAAATTGAAGATCCCGCATTTTTAAAAGGCCTTTTTACATGAAGTAAAATTTCTAATTGACATATCTGGAAATCAATCTGAACTGGACAAACTATGGATTCAACACACAGATGAGTTTTCCTCATACCATTACCTCAACATGGATTTGACACCCACCCTCAAAAGAATCCTATAAAAAATTGCTTCAAAGCCCCTTTGAAATTGCAATAGTGCAGCAAAACCACAAGTAAACAACCGCCTGTTAACCTGTTATTTCAAATATAGACGGAAAAGCCAACAGGCATTTTTTTGTGCAATTTTTTAAAACATCTTAAGTTGAAATATCAAATCTGCACAGCGCTGTCCCTTCATAGAAGGCAAGAAACTGCGGGCGCATCATGTGGGAGGCCGTCCTCGGTGCTGTAGGCTATGGAAGTGGGCCTCCTTCAGGGTCTGGTTGATGTGGAAGTAAGGGCCCTGGCACAGTGCAGACTGCTCGGGCCTGGGCTGAGGGGTGTTAGGGCCGGACCCGGTGGCGATGTGGGACAGGCTGCTCTCTGGCCCGCTGGTCCTGTCTGGGCTGTAGACGCCACTGCTGCTCCCACCACTGTCACTGCTGGACGACTGGAAGGGAAGAATGCATCATGATCAGGCTGTTGTTTTCTTAAAAACTTTACTGTGGTTTGATTTACACTATCCTACTTAAGAGTCTTTCATTCAGTTTGAGGAGTACCAGCATCAAAACATATACTGGGTTTTTATGCTCCACCAGGTACATTCACCTGAGATACACTTCATTCAATCCTCACAACTGCCCTGTGAGGCCAAGGACTGTTACCCCATCACACGTCCCTAGGAAGTGGCAGGGTCCAAATTCCAGCAGAGGCCTCCCCATGAACCACATCTTAACTCCTTTACACATCTTTTCTATCTGCTCTTACCAATCATTTCAGTAATTTCCAATAACAAAAGGAGGAAGTTCTCAGCTTCCAAAGGAAAGTATCGGTCATTGGTACAAGGTATTAAAAAGGTCTTCTCATAACAAACAAAATGGTTTCTGGGCACAATAAAAAAACCTGTGACAATTTCATGGTTATAATCTCATGGACATGAAATGGTATTCTCTCAGTGCAACACACAATATCCTGAAAGTCCTCAGTCTACTACTGATAAAGACAGCATGTTTGCAGTTTAATACGTGCATGTACACACCTGTGCACACAAGGCAAGCCTAATTTTTTTTAATGTAACTAACATAACTTTATGTCTTAGTCATCTTCGAGAAGCCACTAAGATCCCTATCACTTTAATCACTCAGAAATCACCTTCCACTGCTAAAAGTCTCAAAAGGGAAGGCAATGGGAAGGATCCATTTCAGAATAAGGTATTTTACAAATTTAACTAAATTTCTAATAAATAATAGCCAAAAAAACTTGGTTAGCAGTACCCTTCTCTATTTACAGCTCAATACTGTACTGGACAGCATTAATGCGTGAGAAAGTTAGAATTCTAATAATTAGTGACCTGGTGCATAATTTTCCAGTTTAGCCCTTTGATGCATCCAATTTACAGTCTCTTACACAAAAATGTTGGTTTTGAAATGTCTTCTTACAACTACATAAAACCTACACAAAGAAAAAAGGCTGGAAAAAAACTGACCATAGTAGTCACGTCAGAGTGGAGGGATTAAATAGTTCCTTTCTTTTTCCTACCCTTTCCTGTAACTTTTTTGCAATGTGGTAATTATGTATTTCCATAATAAAAATAAATGTATAAATACCTTCAGAAGGTTTAAAAGTGATTTTTAAAATACTAGCTTATCCATTTTGATCAAGAAGTTATACTTTATAACATGTACATAAAGTATCTGAAATGGCAGATGAAGCAATTCACAAAAGATACCATTATTAGTAAGACTTAAGCTGAGAATCATGGTCCATAGGTCATTTGGAGCCACTTCAACAGGTCACATACCCCACTGCCCATAAATAGCAGGAAACAACCTATCTTTCTACCAAAAAAACAACTGAAAGCATGTTATTGGGCTGAATGCAATGGCAGGGTCACCAGCACCAGCATGTAAATTAAAGACTTGAGAAGACAAAGCCAGTTCAAAAAAAAACTATTACATAAAAGCCTCTCCTAACCAAGAATGTGACAACCTAGAACTGCGGGACACACATGGCTAAGTACACATGGTAAGGTCTTGGGTATTAAACAAATAGGTTACTATACTAGATAAGAAATCCCCCGCACAGAACACTTTGTTTCCTCTCAGTCTGTTTTCTTTACTGTTTCTCGTTACAGGTACTGTCTGAAAATTAAGGCAAGAACTAGAATCAGTTTCTAGTAAGTCAAGCTTCCTTCTCAAACTACATTTATTTCACACTGTAAATACTGTAATAGCAAAGGTGACACTTGTCTGAGAAAAGGTAAAAGGCCTTATCAACAGGTTAAAAAAGATTTCTGTACAATACTGTAAAAAAGGTGGGGGGACAAATAATCCTACGTTTTCTGGTCAGTTTTTAAAACTTGTATAAACATGGTTTATATCAACTATTATAAAGACATGTATACAAATATTTAGTGTGGCCTGGTTTATGACGGCTAAAAATTGGAAACAACCTAAATGTCTAATAATAGAGAAATTGGTGAAAGTACAATACATGAATTATAACAAATTCTATTGAGCTACTAACAACGATAGAGATGTACACATACCAAGACAGAGTGAGTCTAACACCTTTTCTTTTACAGGTTACAGACAGTATGTATATGTCAGCTGATTTTTTTAATGTTTTCCTTTAATGTATACGTCCATGCACACCAAAAACAGTCTGGAAGGATACATATGCCCAAATACTTAGAATCTGGCCCTTCTATATTTTAAAATATCTTTATCTTCTATAGCTTCTATAGAAAAAGTTTCTTTTGAGGCAAAAAAAAAAAATTATCATGAGTTAAGAGGCCTAAAGGAGCTACTACAGAACAGCATGAGGTCTTCAGTTACTTCTAACTTCCAGACTCACAGGTAAAAACAAAACATCTCTTTCAAATATGCTTCGACTCCTATTTGCTGCCAATTCAGACTAGTCTCCTCCCTATCGGGCAAGCTTCCAGGAGTATCTCAAAATCTGTGGATGAAACAGTGTTTTTCAAACTAAAGGTAAAACCCATTAGTGGGTATCAACGACCATAAAAAAGAAAACAGTGCAACGTGGGAAAGGTAATTGTTCTGTGCAACTTTTCCCGTGATGCACAACTATATTTGCCACGTCCTGGTCAGGAAAATGAAACACTTCCATGGGGCAGGGTCAAAAAATGTGAAAGTTATTGTAATTGGTGGTAATGCTAACTGACAGTCATCAACTGGTCTACTTTATAGGATAAGGGAAAGACCAATATTTCCCTTTTAACCGTAAGGACTTAAAATCAAATTTTAAGTCTCTATCAGTGCTTTAAGATATACACAGAAGTAAATCGTTTTATCTTATAAAACCAAAAACCGTGAGATAGGAAAAAGAAAAAGGGAGGGATGAGGAGGAAGGCAAATGGGTCATTTTTCCCCACTAGTGGAGCTTTTTAGTACTGCTGGGAGGGGAACACTACATGACAGGGCATGGCTTTGAACGTTACACCTGCTAGATGAGCACAGAAGTGTCTACCTTGTACCCTTCCAGGTCTGAAAAGACAGCAAATTCTTCTACCAAAGGCTTGGGACTGAGACAGACCCACCAAATAGGAATCCTATCCGCATGATTCAGATTCCTTAGACAATTTATCCAAAACGACAGTTACAAAGCTCATTTTCTTTTCTGTGAATTTTCAATATAGGCTTAGTGCTGACATCTAACCAGGGTACTTACATGACAAATTTGTATTACACATCAAAACAGAATAAGGTCACAAATGTCAAATAAAACCCCTTGCAAATCCCTATGTGCAAGCACAATAAAATTAAAATGTATGAAGATTCTAACTAACAGTAGTTCTCCAAAATATACAAAGGCAACTCCTAAGAATTCTGTGAAGATCTGCGTGAAAAGGGAGGGGTCTCGATTAGCTCAGGCAACAGTAAAATCTACCAGTGCATCCTTGTAACTGCATCACCCAGGCAAGACCCAGCAGAGAACCATCAAGATACAGTCTATTCTGCGATTACCTGTGGTTTTTAAGAGTATTTAAGTGCCAGGGCCCCACCTCTAGAAAACCTGGCTCAACTACACACCACCATTCCGATGTCCAACCACTGTCCAAACAAATGTTTGTGTGCCTGCAGTGTACAAGGTGGCATTTCACTAGGCTCCATAATCATTCACCAAGAATTTACCAAGCTTAAGAACGCGGTAGCAATACAGCCATTGACAACGATCACACACAGCTACTGCAGTGATAAGACCGTAGCAACAGGTGTGGACAGAACTAGGAGAGGCTCCTTAAAATAAACAATGTCTGAATGGGCCTAGAAGGATGAGGCAGAGTTTTAAAAAGCAGGGTATGACAAAAGTGAGAGAACAGTAAGAGCAAAATCAAAAGGAAATGCTTTGGGAGGAAAAGCTTTTAGTGTGGTGTGGCTGAGTTTCACTGAGACTAAATAAACCTAAGAGGTTATGGCTAGATTATCAAGCACCCCAAAATCTGCAGGAACAGTTTCTGAGCATAGAAGACATGCTCAGATCTGTACTTAGGAGTGAGGATGCTGGGGATCTGTGTGGGATTGGAGAGGCCTAGGGAGACTGAGCAGAGAGAGGACCCTTGGGAAGTTTTCTAACACATCACGCAGGAAAGCAGGCCCTGGAGGACCATGGGAATGTAAACGAGGTGTGTACCTGTCCCGCACCAAAGGGAGATGGGAGGGAGGAAGTGAAGGAGACATCCAGTTGACTCCAAGCATCCAGGACAACACATGGCAATTGTGCTCAGTCTGTGGCTGCTGGGAAAGAGCACTGCTGAGCGTTGAGAAAGGTTTCAGGGGAGTCGAGGAGGATGTCAGAGAGAAAAGGAGGGCAGGCGGGAGAGCACTGGCAGCAGCTGAAGGTAACCAGTAACCGACAGCTGGTGGTACGGGGAGAAAGGAAGCACACTAGGCCGAAGGCGACTCAGCACGAGGAAGATGAGTGTGGAGGGGAGACAGCCCATGAGCAGTCTGTGAAAGAAGGCTCTGCAGAGATGAGAGGAAGGGGGAAATACTAGGAAGACCTTTCAGGAGACCTTATAAAAGGTGGAGCAGAAAGAGAAAAGGCAGAGGGACACTTCACTGTCTTTGGCAGAAAGGAGTATGTATGGTAAGTCATGAAGTTCAAAAAGTTCATTTTCTTAGTCCACAGGGCTCAGATTATACACAAGAGGTAAAGCATTCCTGGCCCCTCAGTGAGGCCTACTTTTAACTTTATTTTCCCAGGGTGTGAAGTCACTTTAAAAGACAACCCATTTATATCCATGGTAGAAACAAAACAACCCTACAGACTATTTCTGCTAAAAATCTTTAGAAAACCCCCCAGGCAGAAATATGAATTACTTGAGTCTCTGTGCTTAATAAAAAGAGAACCACAGTATCTATGTATACTGATTACTGAAAGCTATATGCATTTTCTTAATTGGGAAAAGCAGATCAACAGCATGTTTTATTTTCTTTCAAGTCCCAGTTTCCTGTGGCCTCCATCTCCCCATTCACTGGTGCTTTTAATTTAAATGAGCCTCAAAAAATCAAAGAAATGTCATTCCTGTACACACTCCCTTTCTGGAGTCATAATGAAGTTCATGTTAAGTCAGTTGCAGAATCTGGATTAAATACAAGAGATGATCCTGGTCAAGTCTATGAGAGCATATCTAATGTAAAATTCTGTGTTTTCAAGTGCCCAGTAATTTAAGAGCATTACAGGTCTGCAGATGCCAATGACACCATTAAGATTCCAAACGAATTCAGTGGGCTAATTCAAACCATTTTCTAAATATGCAAGGAAAGAAAATGCAGGTGGTCACTCTTCTGTGTTAAGGGGTAGAGAGCATATCCTTTCTGTATCTCAGTTTTCCTTGAAAGGTATAGTTGGAACACGTAAACATGTTTTAAGTTCCTTCCTAACTGAAATATTATCTGTAACTTCATTCTGTTTTCAACAGGCCAAAAAAGAAAATCCCCACCTATAGAAAAAATGTGTGTTTATGTATCCTCACTATTTAACATTCAGTTTTAATATGAAATTGCTAGCTTCTGGTGCTGTGAGCTGCTGCAATATATTACAAACGTTTCAAGGACATAAACTTCAAGCAAAGTTCCCTAAAACATACACTAAAAATTAGACAAATTTTTGAAAGGACTGTTCCTCCATTTTAAATGGTATTTTTTAGAATTAACTTCAGAGTTAATTTTTTATAGGGTTTTAAACACACAGCCTTAACAATTTTTTGTTAAGAATTTGCCAAAACATTCCTATCTCAGGATATATCTACTGCCCTCCAACAGATTAAAGATGAGAATGGGAAAAACCTAAGAGTTAAGCTACTTTTTAAAAAAATTATGCTATATATCCCTATTGTCATTTAAATTCACTCTATTAAAAAAAAACCACCTAACATTCAGCTAAATCTTATCAGTTAAAACAAATGGACTTAGAGAATCCTAATTTGAATGATACATGGATTCCCTTGGTTCTGTTATTTTTTGTCCTATATCTGCACTCTCACTAAGATGATACTTGGGATTTTAAGATTATGACATCAAATTTTACCCCTGTAGTAGAGACAAGAAAAAGGTTTTATCTCCCTATATTCTCACTCTACTTACTTCACAGTGACCTGAAAATCAAAATCTTGGTAAGTTAAAGATATTTTTAAAAATTGGAGTCTTAGTATTCTAAAAAAGTGCTGCTTTTATGTATTCAGGTAGCATCACTTTTTATAAGATACATACCTATATCCCAGAAAACATATTTACATAGAAACCTCTAGTGTAACTTAAAGATATTAAAACTGAAAAGCAAAAAAAAAAAAGCATTACTCCCACTACTAGTAAAGATAAAATTCAAACCAAAAAGGCCAGCCCTTAAGAGAAAAGAAATAGGTTAAATTAGCTAGTTTTTAATTCCTCCAAATCACTGTCCAAGGTGAGGGGATGTTGTTCAATATCTGATAGGAAGACAGAAACAGATAAACTATTTCTTGCTCACTGAAGAGAAAAACAAACCTGACTTAGACATTAACATGATTCATCTAGAATGGCTTCACAAAAAAAATGTATTCCTATACCAATTTAAAATTGAGATAAAATTGTACCTCAATTTTAAAAATAGTATCCTAAGGCTCACATGTCATTAAAGCAAAATCACTGGAGTTAAAATTCAGTATTCAGTTCAAACACCAACTCAAATTTAGAGAAAAGCCTAGACCTGCAATTCTTCACTTTTTCTTGCTAAAAATCTAAAATTGTTTTCTAGCTGATACCGTATCTTAGTATTTAGCTGGAAAAATATTTTCCAGCTAAAATAAAGGGAGGAAATTCTTCTTCTCTGTTCCTGTGACTCAAGAGGAGTCTAGGACCTAGCTGCCCCGGAATATATTTAGCAAAGTCTCTCAGAACTCCCGTTCCACCTTCTGTGAAACAGCACGTTCCTCGGTTAGTAGTGAGCAATTCAACAGTCAAGCTCTGGGGCTCATCAACCCTGCTTCTTACTAGCTGTGTATCTGGGCAACTGACTAATTTTCTGTGCCCCAATTTTTCTATCTGTAAAGTAGAGATGATAATTCCTGTCACAAAAGGCAGAAGAAAATGCACAAGTGGATTAAAAGTCTCTCTACATAACTAATCTGGCAAGTCCATTCACAGTCTTTAGCTTCATAGTATCTAGGAAAAAAGAGGCATAGAACTCTTTTCATTTCACAGATAACCGTGATTTACTTGTGGCATAGTTTAATAGTTTAACATAATTCAAACACACCTTATTTTCTAGTACTTGCCAATACTATTACATTTAGGAGAGAAAGGTAACTTTTGGAGATTAATTATAATTATACATAATAACTTTAAATCTCTCTTAGAATTAAAACGAATTCCTTCCAAATTAAAGTTCTGCAAGTCAGACAAAAAAGAATTCTAAAAATTTAAGTATTTCAGGGAAAGCACAGGAAATGACTTCTCTTAATTAACTGAGTTAGTTTTAAGGAACCTTACCTTGTTGGCCTTATCTTAGAATTAAAAGATAACATTTTCATTAACAATGTATTTTATTACACAGATTAGTACAATTAATAATCCACTAAAAGTCAATCATTTTATTATTTTCCCTTTTATACACAATTGCCAAAAAGCAGCCAAATGCCCCTAAACTCAGGTGTTTGTGTGCTATAAACACAATGATCTATTCCAATAGTGACGATTCAATTATTCGGGGCTTAACTTTCCACTTGAAAGCTTTTCCTCCGCCTTTAGCTTCTCGAGCCCTCCCTCAAGTTCACTCAGTTCACTCCTTGGTAAGACCAGCACACAGCCACTTGTTCCAAGTGCACCTCGAGGCTGAGATGGATGGTCACAACCCACGAGGCATCTGCAGTGAGTTCAGATTACCCTGACAGATACAAAGCACTTGTACTGACTGTTAATTGGAACAAAGGCAATCTAGTCCATCCTTCAGACTAATTTAATGGTTACAGTGGTTTGACTGCTCAATTTCTTTGAACAAGTAAGAACAAGACACATGAACAGGCTGAATAAACTACATGTTGTTTTCTTCTGTGACACCGATGCACAGGTTTAGAAAGGGAGTGAAGGTCATTTTCTACAAACAGCAGTTAAAACAAAAACTAACAGTAAGGAATCTTACTTAAGGGATCAGAAATGTTTAATTTTTTTTAAATGACAACTGACAATTTATATTCCTGTTCTCAGGCATCACGACTGTAGAAATAGGGAAAAAAGATCAATACAAAGGGTTAGACCTCCTATACTTTGAACTACCGTAACACCATGTATCACAGCATTGATGCTGATACCACAAAAGTAATCACTGCCAACTTTTTTAATGAATAGTCTTGTAATTCAAAAGAATGGAAACTCAATTACTGTCACAGTTTTATCATTTGATGTTCATGGTAGCCTCTAATCGTGTGTTTTCTTTAATCTAGGAGATTCCCCAATTACCACAGTAAACAAAAGCTCAAATTACTTTTCTGTTAATCACAAACTTAAAAAAAGGAAAAAAAAAATCATGAAAGAATATTTTTATAAGATAAAAGCTATAGAAACTCACTTATTAGGATCTATCTGCACTCGTTTATTCACTGTCTCTCAGTATTACCTCTCGGGAGTTACTGTTGTTTCCCCCTTGGGAGGGTTACTTTGGATTTCTGGTAAAGATTGGATATAGGTCAAATCTTATGAAGAACTAATTAAAGTACAAATTACTTTGGTTATACAAGAATTGTGATATACAGAATTCTGCTTTAAGTGACAGGGTTAGGGCTTAGGAATATGCCACTGAGGATTTCCCTGTTAGGGCGACAACTGTTAAGGGCCAACGTCTTCAGGTGTGTAATCTAACAGTGGCATCTCTGCATGGCTGGCCTCCTTTCCCCACCGGAGATAAGCCTTTCAGCTGCACACACCATGGCTCTCCAGTATGCACACTGAAGCACTCTTTCAGGAAACCAAAACTTCAGGGGCTCTTTCTTCCTTCTCTTCTCTTCCCCCTTTCACTCTGCCTTCACAGTAGCTCATTTTAGAACACAATGAAAATGTAAAACCACTCAATTTAGGATTTTGCATACACATACATTTTATTTCCTGAGTGTTCATATAGTTTGTCTTAAAGTGAATGGAAACAACAAAACATACTTGTCTTAAGGACAAATAATTGATTTATAAAGAAAATAAATCGGTTTCTGAAATATGAAATAGGGAGTTCAAATATGGGCTTTCAGAAGTCCATGAAACATCTAATAAATACAAATCTGGCTGGGGGTGCATGCATGCATGAATATATGCAGACACATACTGCTTTGCTGGGGACAGTGTGCAGAGCTTCCTCAAAGGGGCCATGACTCAAAAAAAAAAAAAAAGGCCAGGGGAGTTTGAAACCACTGCAACCAAGTAAGATTACTTTTATTTCTTCAAAGAGTGATTTTAATTGCACAGAAGAAACTGAATTATTTAAGTTAATCAATGAAAACAGCAGAGACTGACCACACTTCCTACCTCTGTGTCCCAGGAATCATGAAAGACAGGGTTTCTACTACTCTTTTTGGTCTGAGGGGGAAGATGGTGGTCTTCTTCACTGCCATTCCTTCTCCTTTTCCTGAAATTAAATCACAAAAAGAAAAATAAAATCCAACAACCAACCTTTTGGACATTTAAAACTGGAAACGATAAGAACATATAAATTTGCTTTCTTGCCTGAGAAAACATAATTCATCAAATGATAACCCAATAGGAAAAAAAGGTTGGAAGGTACACCATCACCAGGCACAAAGAGCAAAAAATATAAAATAGCAGCAAGGTTGAACTTAAATTAATTTGTACAACTAATTTCAAAAAAGAAGCTTGACAATTTTAAATGCCTACTGGGAACAAATAGGAGCAGGAGGACGTTAATAACTGAGCTTTCACACTCCACCTAATTAAGCTTATCTTCTTTCTCCACTTCCTGAAATTACAATTCCAAGTTACCTAGTTTTACTCCTTTCTGTATGACATCTAAGACAGAGCATCTGCCTTTGCCTATTTACCCTTAAAATCCCTATAAAAATGGTGCTCACAGTAATTTATTTTAAGAGGTTCATGCCTTAATCTTTAGTTTTCTTTCATCCCTGATTTTTTTCCCCAATTACCCTATTAAACAAAAACTTAAATATTGTACTCTACATCTTCTGAAGTATTAAATTACTTTTCTGGACGGTCACTGGGAAGTCTACTCTTAGACACATTAATTAAATTATTCCTGCTATATTCACCTAGTATTATGATATATTACTTCACCAGACTGCTATTTTAAGATTGTAGCACAAGCTGCTTAAAATTTTCAGGATTAAAGAAAAATCACACATCTGCTATAGTCCAATGTTCTCAGATGTGCAAAAGAGACAAAATTTGTATATATTCTATTCAAGAATCGGGTGCTGTCAGAAGGACTTCCAAACCCCAGTTCAGAAGACAGAAAATAGAAGTAAATTAAAGGAGCTGTCATTTCAAGTCAAATTGCCTGGAACTGTGCTTTTCAATATGGCAGCTACTAGTCACCTGTGGCATTTAAATTTAAAATCCACTTCCTTAGTCACACTAGCCACATTTTCAGTACTCAAAAGTCACATATGTCGAGTGTCAAAATGTATTGGATACACAGACACAGGGCACTCCAATCAATGCAGAAATTCTACTGGATAGCATTGGCTAGAGGCCAATTTACATATAACAGCATAATCTATTACAATGAAAACTCTTAACGGTTCAAATATCTATAGCTAAAGAGAAAAAAAGCTTTTTGGAAAGCACTGAATTTGAGCATATAGTTACCTTCTACATAGTTATGCATTTTCTGTGTGAGTAGTGTGGCATAATACTGTGGCAGACCCTTTATCCTAAGGTTCTGAATTGAGATCTGGATACTGGAGAAACTTTATCGCCCTGAGTTCAATTCCCTCCCTGTATTCTACAACATTCTGAATAAATCTAACTTCATTAATGAGTATAGGTCTAGTTTAGGCTTGGAATAATAAATAGTGGGTATGTGGTTCTGATAAAGGTTACCAACCTATAAAAAGCTACAGTATTTACCTCATTCTAAGACTCAGTTGTTTATAAAATAAGATCATCATTCTGCTCCCTACCTTTCTCCCAGAAGATTAGATCTTCACATTATTTTGAAGCACTTGGAGGTTAACAACTAGACGAATACCCGGTTTTAATAACCATTAAATGGATGTGCTATTATCAAGACTGAACCAAGAAATTGCTACTTTCATCCTAATATGACCAGAGAATTTTCATGGAAATAACCTACAGTTAAAGAGCAATGTCTAACGGAAGGCCAGATGACACCCAAAGAAAAATTAATAGGAATGGCAGTGTGTTGGTCCCCAAGCTCTTTTATCAGTGTGCCAACAGCTGATTGTGCTTTGGACTGCTGAGTCACTCTAACCAAACTTAGGAGCCTGAGCAAAACTTTACAGTTTCCTCATTTATAATGGGAGATCTATTTTTCCTGTGACAATACATCAAGAAGGTTGAAAGGCAAAAACGCGTGTAAAGACAAAAAGGATTGCCTCG
Organism: Manis pentadactyla; assembly: GCF_030020395.1. NCBI lineage: Eukaryota > Metazoa > Chordata > Mammalia > Pholidota > Manidae > Manis > Manis pentadactyla. Next base: position 182,890,800 of record NC_080022.1, read on the forward strand.
TTCTGCAGATTTCCACTAAATTCTGGGAAAATCCTGTGAAATACCTCTGCCTTGTAAACAGTTGATTTCTAGAGGTACCAGAATTCTTTCTCTGGCCTGCTGAGGTCCCTTTCCTTTGGATGGCACTGGATTAAGAATGAACCCTACCTGTTCTTCATTCTCCATATCCTAGGCTCTTTGTGGATTCCACCCTTGAAACATTCTTCTTTCACCAATGTTGTTCATAATTGGTAATATTATAGCTTCATGGTCAATCCCATCCACACCAATTACAGCTTTCAACATTAATGCTATAGACAAGGTTGTAATTTTAGCAGCCACCCTATAATTGATTATTTTCTCCCTAGCCATCTAGTTACAGATTATTGTCTAGTATCTGTTACTTCTAAGGATGGCTGATTACATCATTTTTCACCATGTCATTTCTTCCAATCTTCCTGTCATCTAGAGACTGAGTATTGAAGAAATCAGAGTATGGAGACTAGTGGTTTTCAAACTTTTTAAAAAAGTAAAAGAGCCCTTTCTTCCTATCAAAAAAATCCCTCAATATACACGAGATAAAGGACTTATTTTAACTAAAGTCTGGGGCTTCCCTGCCACATACCCATCCCTCTATGATGATCCCAGAATACCGTGAAAACACTTTGAAAAACCACCATCCTACCAATGCTTCATCTTAAAATTGGGAAAACAAACCCAGAGAACTGAACTGACTTGGAGATACTGAGGTAGGTGGAGCAGGAGAGCTGGTCCGTCATACTCCACGAGACATGGGGTGAAGAGAAAAGCTGGTAAGAAATTCCATCCAAATCAAAACACTTGTTTTATAGTAATGAAGTTATCGGAAATATGTTTGAGATTATTTGTGTACAAGATAAAAACAATCTGCTAACCAGTATAAGCACATTCAGATTTGTGCACAGCAATGGATAAAATGAATCTTTCTGTACTTTCACACATGTGAGACATCCCAAGAGACTGAAAGGTATAAACTGGTTTTGGAAGGGAAAAAAATGGCAGTCAGATCTGGCTTACTATACCCAACGATCTTGTGCCTAATTCCCGTAACAAGTTGGTAACTGGGCCCCTAATTTCAAATTTAATCCCCTCTTATTTTCTATACAAGGAGGATTTATGGCCTACTCACTACATACTGCTAATCAATAAGCCAATGCAGTTGGGGGAACTGTAGATTTTCTCCATTGGGCCAAATAACCTGAGGATCCTCTCCAGAATCTTAATCCCTGAATTAACTATCACCAGAGCAGGACCCTGGAGAAAGAATGTCAATGAAATTCAGAGCCAATGAAAACATGGAACATCTAGAAAAGATCCAGAATAACCTACCAAGGAAACCCTATTGTGTTAACTTAAGCCTCACCGAGAGTACTATGGAATAAAGGAAAGAGCAGCGAACCTGGAAAGGTCCAGGTAAATCCACTGAGCTCTCCAAATCTGTTTCCTCATCCGAAAAATGAGAGTTGGACTTAGTGATCTATAGGTTTTCACTCCAAACTCCACGATGAGGGATTTTTCTAATTTGAAGTGAAGCTGCTCCTCTTCATTCTGGGGTAACCTAATTCCAACTTTCTTCTCCCCACCTTCTCAGAGAAAAAGGAAGGAGAAAAAAGGAAAGAAATCGCAGCGTGGTCCAGATTCTACTTGGTATTTGTCAAGCCAGCCCAACACTCCTAGGTTAAAGTAGTGCCTTCACACAAAATCCTACCTTCCGCCTTCGGAGCCAAACAGTTTAGAATCCTGCCTGCTCTTAATGCTACATCCCCAAGAGATAGCCCACAAGCCACTTTTGTCACCAGCCCTTCAGTGTTTACAACCGTCCGGGCACAAGTTCTTCAGTCTGACCCGATCCTTCCCTGAGCGGGGTTAAACCCAATCCTTCTTTCTGACCTTGGGGAGACAGGAGCTCCCGCCCCGTCCCTTCACAGACGCCCTAGGGACTCCCTCTCGAAGAACAGACATTCCTCCCATCCCCCCACCCTCCTAAATTTAGGACAGGAAAGCTTTAGGACCACCATCCCTCTTCCGGGACCGACAAGACTTCATTCCAAGTACCGGGAAGATGGTGTGGGGCGAGACCCAGACCCTGGAGACTCACTCCTCCAGGACCCAGGGACCAGGCACCTGATCGCTCGCGCATCCCTCTCTCTCCTCCCGAAGACTGCAGATTACCCAGATGGGGAACCGCAGGCCGCACGCTGGCTGGGACGCCGCTTCGCGCACCCCCTCGGCTCCATTCCCCAAGACACAGCGTCGGGTAAGGTGCTGGATAAGAAAAGGGTCCCTGCGATCTCACCTGGGGCGGAGGCGCTCGCTCATGGTAGCGGGTGGAGGCGAGCGACGCGGAGCCGCTGCACGAGATGAGGGAACAGAGGGTGTTGTGTTTCGGCGGCCGCCACGCCCACCCCCTCGGGCCTTGGCTCTGGCCGCGGCTCTGGTGGACGCCGCCTGCGGTGAGTACCCCTCGGTGGGATCCGTACCACCGCTACTTCCGGCGCCTGCTCCGCGCCCCCCCATCTCGCAGCCGCCGTGGTACCGCCCTCCTGCGGCTGCGCAGTGGCGCGATCCGGCCGCGCCGACCGCTAACCCCGCCCACGGGAAGAGGCGGGCTCGGGGGGGGGCGGAGCGACTTGTCGCTTCTGGGAGAGAGGCCCTCCTGAGAGCTGCCCGCGCTCTCGCCTGTTCTCAACCAAGTGGGGACAGCGTAAAAGTCAAGCCAGGTCTAAGTTAAACTAAATTACGTCATAAGAATATGATACATGTATTTGAGTTAAGTCTCTGTGAGGTAGCAATTTTTTAAAGTATAGCTGAGAAGCATCAGGCAGTCGTGCAGACGGCCTGCCGTGGGCCCGCGGACCGGGAGTTGGGAAGCAGCTCGCGGGCGGCGCATGGGGCTCTGCCGCGGGGGTTTTCTGGCACCTCAGCTCTTACGAGGTGAGGACGCTACCCTGCTGGCCTCTGTGTTTCCTGCCCGCGCCCTAAGTCTAGGGAGGGTCTTCCGAGGTGAAAGGAGCGTCGGGTGACGGGCCCGCTGCGGGTGATTTCCGGAGTCGCTGGGACGAGCCCCGTCCGGCGTCCCAGCGGCTCCGGCGCCTCGGGCAAAGGCTGCTGGCAGGCCGGTTCCGGGCCCGGTAGCAGCCCGGCGGTCCCCGCCCACTCGGCTGGAAGCCGCCGGACGGCTTTGAAAAACAAGTAAGGGGCGGGGAGGACGACTGGCCAGGGCTTGAGGCGGGGGAAGCCCGCCGGAGTGACGGCGTGGATCACCGGAGCTCTGAGCTGGGCCCCGTGCTCGGGAGGCTGGGGAAGTCTTAACTCTCCGCGCTCCGCAACACCGAGGGGGAAATTGCCCCGCTTATAACCGTTAACTTGTACTTGGCCCCGTGCTGTGCCCCGTTTATTCAGTTGGTGCTGGCGAGTCACCTCTGATTGTTTCTTCCACGGGCTGATATTAAACTCGAGTTTCATTCTGCCAAACCTAGGAAAGGCGACCGTAAAGCATGGGGATTCAGAAGAAACGACCGCAAAAAACAGCATCCTTCTCGGAGAGCTAGAGTAGCTGTTCACGCGATGAGAGCGCAGGATCTTTGCAGCAGGATTAAGTGTGGTGGAGGGCTGTAAGGGAGACCCGTCTAACAGATGTCAAGCGCCTTCTAAAGTTACTAGCCTAAGGCCTTTGGACTTCTGCTTTGTAAATAAACGGCCCGTAACTTTGATTTCATCGTCAAAGAATAATTACTTTGTACAGTCTGTTGACACAAAACTTTTGTTTTGCCTGACCTCATGTAGGGTCGGGTGGGTTTGCTTCATTTCTTACGCTTAGATAACGTTCTACTGCTTTCTTCTTGCTCCTCGTTGGGTCGTCCATATACCATTTTGGAAACCACTGTTCTAATCAATAGTCTTTGAATCCTGGCCTGAATTTTTTACTCCTCACCATTCTTTCCTTGAATGATGTGTTTAAAGGTTTTTTAACTATTTGTTCTATCTAATGTGAGATCCAGTTGAGATGCTATAACTTTAAATAGTAAATATTTTAATCTGACGTTTTGGACATATCTCCTCCCACTAAGGAGTGATTTATTAGACTTAACGTCTTTTGGCCTTGCTTGTCTCCTAGGTAAAGGATGTTGAAAAACTTTGTCTTTGAAAGTGATTGATTCCTAGGAGACTTTTAAGAAAACCTAAGCATAAATGGACCCAGGAATCTGTATCATAAAACAATTCCTTCTGTTTTCTATCTTTGTAAGAAAAATAATGAAAACAAATCTTAAAAGTTTTTCCTTCAACCTAGGTTCTTCCTAGTGAATTTAAAAGTTACATGCATAAATCAGATACTAGTGTTTATTGTATAAACTGTGCTCCTCAAAATCTCACATTTACCTTTTTTAGGAAAAGAAGAGTGATATCCATCCACCTAGAATGGAGGTGTGTCCTTATTGTAAGAAGCCATTTAAACGATTGAAGTCCCACTTGCCGCACTGTAAGATGATAGAACCAGTTGTACCTGATGATCAAAAAGTTTGTCAGGCCAAGCCAGCTACATGTCCACGTGCCAGAAAAATGAAAGAGCCAATCAAAGACCTAACTAAAGCTAGAGAGAGTGAGTTAGGGACAGAGAGTGAGAAAAGAAATACTAAATTGATAAGGGACAAACCAGAAGGGGTAATTAAGTCCTCCCCTCTACTAGCTGTTGATTTGGAAAGAGCACGTAACACAAAGGCAGGTGGAGATAGCAAGAATCGAATTCATCCCGCCCTCAAAATGCTAAAAAGTACTGAACCAAAGACTACTTTCCAGGGAGAAACCAGGGCTCAGTTTAATCCATCAGAGAACACCACTCCTAAAAGAGACATTGCTAAAGATTTGCCCAGATCAGGGGAGAGTAGAAGTAACCTTTCAAAACCTGAAGCATCTTTACCTCTTGGTCCAATGGATTCTTCTTCATCAAGTCAAGATAGAAAACATTCTTCAGCCTTGCCTGATGATGTACAAACCACTTCTGCTAATTTAAAACTGGACAAAATTGATCCCCTAAGACAGGAGCTTCTGGTAAAATTACCAGATATGCCTATTGGTGATTATCATAGTTCTCTCACGAATCCCAGCTATGGGGTTAAAAGAGTAAGGACGTCATTGTCAAGCAATGTGAGAGATTCCAAAGCCTGGAATCACGTCTCCGAACTATCTGCTGATGTTAGAGACACTCAGATTCAGGAAAAGAACACAGAATCACAAGTGTTAGGTTTTAAAGTTAGCCCACTAGGTAAATTCAAGGAGAACCAAGAAAAAGGACTTAACCTTGAAGCAGAGGCTTGTGGGAGCAAAGGAAACGCAGAGAAGAGCGTATCTGCAACAGAAGTGCAGGGATGGACTTTCGGGAGCAGTGACACAAATAAGAGCTTCAGTAGTAATGATTCACCCACAGGGGAGAATCCTCCACGTGAAGGTCCCAATTTCAATTTGTTTACTCCAAGGGAGACAACTTGGTATGAGTTTCTTTCTGGATCACAGTCATATAACCAGAGCCTTGCCTCTCTGACTATAAAATTTCTTCCAGTAGAGAGAGCAGAAGCCTGCCTTCATAACCGAGTTCCTAATGTAAAGGTGTTAATATTGAGTGAGGAACAAACTTCTCTAGAGCACAAATCTGTCTGTTGGCCCCCAGCATCAGACCAGTCTTTACCTTCAACCCAGCGTCACACTAATGAAAGCCCCTTCCCCAGTCAGGTCATTGTTGCTGACAGGAAGGCAGCTCTTGCAAGCTCCCTGGGGCTGGAGTGGTTTCCAGAGCTCTATCCTAGTTATCTTGGACTAGGGGTGCTGCCAGGGAAGCCTCAGTACTGGAATGCAGTGGCCCAGAAGCCTCAGCTCATCAGTCCCCAGGGGGGAAGACTCTCACAAGGTAAAAACCTCATTTTCAAAGGCCATCCATCCAGACCAAACGGCTATGCTTTTTGAATTGCAGCATTTCAGAATAATTTTTTCACTCATTTAGCCTATTTTTGCCTGGCGATTCCAGCGCACTGGACTTCTAACTGTTCTGAAAACCTTTATTTTTGCTGTAAGGGTCAGTAACAGTGGTTTATGACTCTCCTTTACCTTCCACCAGGAGTTGAAGGTTGGACTAAGACAGGCTGGCTGGTGACACTGATAACAGTTGAATTTCTACTTTGGGAAGAGGCATGGGCAGTAGAATTTGGGTGGATATTCAAGCTGAACACACAAGAAAAAGACTTCAGGGTCTGCTTAAATAGAATAAGCACTGAGTTCAGATTTCAATCACGATCAGGTTGTACACAAATAGGTTCCAGGGTTGTGGTCAAATGCAACATCTAGGAATTCACAGTGGCCAAGAAGGTACAGGCAGAAGCTATTTTTGGATTTAGGGGCCTGGTGGGATTAAAACCCTTCAGGGACAAAGAGCAGTCAAAGGAAATAGGTGTAAGTGAGTTCAGAAATGAGGACCAGGAATAGAGGGTATAGCCAAAAAAGGGTATAGAAGTCCATGCACTAGAAAAATTAAGCTGCAGAGATTAGGACCTGAGAACAGAGACGTGAAAGATCAGAAGGACAGGGAGAGAGACTAAGACATCAGAACTGATCTGGATCATGAATCAGTCTCTTGAGAAGCTCCCCAGATGCCATCCAAATCTACGAGGATAAAAGGTAGTGAGGTCCTCAGAAGGCTTTGTAATTTGGCCAGGCAATAGCTACCTCCAATGACTGCAAATTAAAATTGAACTTTCATGGAATCTTTGCTGAAGAGCATGGGCTATCCATTCCCTTGCTCCAGCAAGACCCATGCTAAGCCATTGAGCCTTTTCTTTATTTCAGGAAGCCAACTCTGCTTTGGTATGTACAGGCAGAGCCAGTGAGCTAATAGTTACTGACTTAACTATATGTCAGGTATGGTACCTGCATGTTTGCAAAGGTTATCTCAGGTAATCTTAATGCCAATCCTGGAAGATTGGTATTATCCCTTTATAGATGAGAAAACCAAATTTCAGGATGAGTAACATGCCCAGTGTCAAGTCTCAGTTAATAGTTGGCATCTAACATTACCTGATGGTCTTCACCAAGTTTGTCCAGGTGGTGTTTCTTCTGCAGGACTCTTGGGCTCCAAGATAGCTATGCATTCCTTGACAGGGAAACCCATAACAGCTAGGCCTCGGACATCAGTGTACCTGAGTAAACAGGTGAAGTGATGCCTCATGAATGTGTTTTGGGTGACCTAAGCTAGGTATTCCCATGGCAGACTAACAGCTCTGAGGATGCTGCTGAGGTGGGTTTCAGCAAATCAGAAGTAAGAGTGAGGGAATCCAGAAGCATTGCAAGCCATCTTTTGTTCATTTAGAAGGCTTTTCATGGACCTCCTACTAAAAGGAGTCATTTTTCCTAGCCTTCAAGGAAATACATTTTGGAAGTTCAAGATGTGTCTCTTCAGGGATTCGACAAGTGCAAGTGTTAGAGAATCCTCAGCAATAGAAGTCGGTTCCCTGGTTCACAGGAAAGCGTTCAGAGCCCCTGAACCTTCAGAGTGCCGCGCTGGCAGGACTCACAGTCCCCTAGCTTTTCATTTTAAGAGGTCTCAGTTCTTATTTGCCAGGCTGGACAGTTAGCAATTTCACATGGGTTTTCTATGTGATTGAAGATTAGGCCTAACCCGCAGAGATTGATTCTGAAGTAGAGTCTAAGAATCACATATTCAGACATTTCCAAAGTGTTCGTGATGAGCAGCCAAGGTAGAGAACTGCTGATAGTAGGTGATGGGTCGGAGCAGGTGCCTCAGACCCAGCCGAGGAATATTCTCAAACAAGGAGAGCATAATTTGAAAAAACTGCACAACTACAGAAAGCAAAGCTTGGCTGAAGGGGTTACCTGAAGGTAAAGTGAGAAAAATTTAGAGGGCCCTGGGTTTCTAAAGGCCAAGAAACAGCTAAATAAAGGCTCTTCTCTAACCTTCAAACAGCATTTCCATCAATAGTGCATCCATGTGAGGAACAGCCTCAGAAGAGTCAGGATCAGAACAGCAAGAATGTACCAGCCAGGATTAGGTTCACCAGCCAGCCAGAGGAGTCTGAAAGCTATCTTAAGTAAGAAAGTATGTCAGTGAGCAACAGAGACCCAAGGGGTAAGTCAAATCCTACATCTAGGCCAGAAGGGTGACAGGAAATGTCAGAGGTACAGAGGGTGGGTTAGGGTTTTGAGTGTTTGTATTAGAGTGGAGTCATTGTCACTGGGTTTGAAGTGTAAGGACATCAACACCGGCAGGTGAAGGACAGCATGTAGGAGATGAGGCAGTAGAGGAGTGGCAGTGGGCATGAACAGCCCCAGACCATAAGGGATGCAGGCGAGAGCCCAAAGGACCTAGGCAGCTGGCAAGAAGACGAAAAATCTCAACAGGACTTCTGTGGGTTCTGAGTAGCCTCTCCAGGGCTTTAGGTTTATATAGCCCAGCTCAGGGCCTGAACTGGATGTCATTCAACCAAGTTTGAACCTGTATGAGGTAAGTAGGCTCCGCTGGCTAGAGAATGACACCCAGTTCCTGACACTGGACAGAAAGTGGTTATACAAATGCAGTTTTCATGAAGTTGGTACCCCTCACACACTTTTGCTTCAAATTTTTTCCAAGATGAAAGGTTATATTATGCTTTGTTCTTAAAGAGACTGATCTTCACCCTGCAAGAGAGTTATCTTCTGTGTAATTTCTTGGAAGCAAGTATCATTCCTTTCATTATTATAATGATCATTTGGATAGCACTTTTACATTGACAGCAACTTTTACCACACTTGCTAAACTTGTCATAAATGTTTGCTTCAATTACCCTTTATCCTAATGAACCAAACATAGACCAGAGAGCCAGCAAAGGTTGAGATTCCCACCTATCACTAAACAAAGAGAAGAAGAGGTGCAGGAGAAATGTTAGCATAAATCCTCCTGTGTTGCTCTGCAGAGCTTATTCATGTACTAAACAAATAGCAAATGTTTGCTGGTCAGTAAAGTGAAGGGGTAACAACAGACATGTTGACTGTAGATACAGTGACAGGTGCAAGTAGTTAAGGAGAAAGGCGTGCTTTTTGCTGAGATGTTTAGCAAATGATAGAAAATATAAGCAATTCATTAAGCATGTACACATGGGTCATCTGGACAGTACATTCATCAGATCAATAAGTTATCTTTAAAAAAAAAAATGGGATCTAGGTCCTGATCCCCAGGGGCTCCCTCAGCCTTTTGAGGAACCTGTTTTTAACCTGGAATAGATTGCTTCGACTTTGCTAGCTGTGGCCCAGTGCAGACATAACCCACCTAGGGAGTGGGTTGGCCCTGGGAACCTGGGCGCTGAGTGTTGGGAAAGAGGATGGATCGAGATGAACTGTCACAATGACTTGTGTTTGGAACCGTAGTTCCTTTGTTGGAAAGAAGTTCGACTGCGATAAGGAGTTTGGAACCCCTGACCAGACTTAAACCTTCCAACTCCCTGATGAGGCTCTTGGGAGCTGTGCAGAAAGGTGAGGCTGGAGTCAGCGACTGTTGGGTTCTGTTGCCAGTTCCACACATTTGGTGACGTTTCTCTTACTTCAGCTGTGGCTGTTAGAGCAAAGCTAAAGAAAAGAGACAAATGTGTGATCTTCCTACTCTTGAACTTGTCTATTTTCATGCTGGAGTCTGACATAATTGGAAGCACCAAAGCTAATATAGTACAATTACCATTTATGGAACAGCTTCAATTTTTTAATACTTATCCCTGCCTCTATGCCACCCACCCCCATCTCTTCCTTCCCATGTTCATCGTCCCAAAGCCAGAAAGACTCTCAGGTTAACCAACCGTATTAATCTCCCCACTAAAGATTTTAAATAAGCTCCCCCCAAAAAATGAGTAACTGATTTAAATTTGTTAAAATTAAGGTCTTAGCCTTTTTATCTATTTAAAAATATTTATATAGTGCTATGTAAATTCTTTGAGTCACAATTCCATCCCCTCAGCTAGCTGGGCTAACTTGAATAACTCGCTGATAAGGGCCCCTAGGTACAGCTTACTGTAACAGTTAGGCATGTTTCTTTTTTAAACAGGCTGGATCAGGTGCAGTACCACCATGAAGAGTGGAGCTGGTGGCATGACAATGCTGTTTACAGGGTACTTCATCCTTTGTTGTAGCTGGAGTTTCAGGCATCTGAGTAAGCCTTTCTGTATTTTTAACCAAAATTACAGCTCACATCCCATTATGGAGACCTCCAAGGGATTTTCTGAATTGCTTTTTATATTACAGTTTTGCATTATCTGACATACTGTACTAAATGAGCTATTGCCTGAGGCTTAGGGATTTTTTTTTATTAGAGGTTTTGGTTACAGGCCCTTGTAAGATTGGACTGGGATTTACATACTTGCTCGTGTGCTCCATTGAAGGTTGCCGCTACAGATCTGGTGGTCTTATGTTTTCTCCTGAAAGCTGTTTGCCTGCTAGAAGACTGGGGCTCTTTTACCTAAGAATGTCATAGGATTAAAACCAAATAGCTTCATACCCCCAAAGAAAGGAGGAGATACAGGATGCTGCTGTCACTCACCAGTGTATCTAAGGCTTATAGCTGTCTTAGTTCACATTACTTTTAACATTTAGAAAACAAAGCCCCTTCTAGTTAGGAGTTCCAGCTTGCACCAAATCTTGCCAGAAGGAAAATTCCTGAATTTCATTTCTCTTGTAGTTCAAGATAACTTTTGCTCAATTTTTAAAGTATTGTTTTCTAAAAATACATCCTTACAGTTAAAAATAAAAAAGACATTACAAGAGGATATCAAAAAAGCCCAGTATTTTTCCACAATTAAAAAAAGGCCTAGATACTTTCAGATGAAAGTTTTCAGTGTACAGGATAACCATTAACAACAATATAATTCACAAACTGTATAATAAGACTTGAAAAAATATCAGGATGTGACTCTGATTGGATTTTTTAACTAAGTCAATGCCCACTAAGTAGGGGGGTGCGTCAGGCAGCAGAAGTGGGCCTGCACAGACTCCTGCACCCCGACCGGTAGCGCATTGGTAGGTAATGTATAACACACCTGGCCATTGGTGAGAAAGGGGGTTCCTTTCTCACCATCCCTGCATAAGTGGAAATGCCTAAAACATCAGGTCATTTCTTTCACAGGGAAAAGGCCTGCCCTTCGAGTTTGACCTGTCTGAAAGGGATTGATACCTGAGGTTATTCTTCACATCTCTAAATTGAGACTGAAGAAAATGAAACTTCTCGTGTCTAAGACTTTATTTCTTAACTTACAAACCAAAAGTGTAATGGAACGATCCATAGAGGCAAGAGGGAGAAGCAGCAGAAGTGGCCTCGTGATCCTTACATTTGTCTCTGTTTATCCAAAGAGCTGCAGCGCTGGCGAAAGTCGAATTGACCTGGACCCCATCTAAGAAAGCTTTGGGACTCCAAGCTGAGTACAGTGGAGATGGCTGCAGCGCATATTTAATGATTTAAATGGTATTTGTGGCAGAGAGAGGGAGTGTAAAGAATAAAATTATTGGACTCTTAAACAGTTACACAAAAGTACATTTTATTAATGCGGACAGATTTGGTTCTGTCTGAATATTTCTTTGGTTTGCTCTCAAAAGTGACTGAAGGTAATTGAAAAAACTTCAGTCTGTTTAATCATCAAAAGCTGATATTATTCAAGGAGGCATGAAAATGACAACGTTTATCATTAAAATTTTTAAATAGCTATTTCTTAATTCTCAGTAAAAACTAAAACCTTGATTTTAAATCTTTCCCCTCAATTGTTCCCTAAATCTCGGTAATTTACTCTTCACCTGTACTAGATACTAGACTAGGTATAAACTGATAGAGAATAGTATCTGAAGTGGCAGAAAATCAGACATGACAGGCCTTTCTCCTGGGAATGCTTAGGCTCTTTTGGGTCCTTGACTAGATCTTGACGTGTGTGGGAAACACGAAAGCAAAGGAAGAGTGGGTACGGAGTTGCAGGTAAGCCTATGAAAAGTCCCTAACATATTTTTCAGTGGTGCTTAGAATTAAGTAGCACACTAAACAGAAGCTTTTATATATCTTAAGTGGGTTTAATAGTGAACAGACAGTTTCTGTTTCATTTCTTCCTGGAAATCTTCAGAATCCCACCCTTGTACCTAGCTCACGAATTTCAGTGAAGTGCTTAGAAATTCCTTTTACTTGGTTAGGCAGGTTTCCTGTGTTTCTTCCCCTATCAGAATGTTCAGTGTTTTACTAGTATTACAGCTGCTTTGGCCCCTAAAATGTGACTTGGATACTTACAGATGGAAGAGGCTTTGAGGAAATTTAATCTAGGTGCACAAATAGGTAACTGTTTCTCCAACAGGGGGTTGATGACACGTCACAGATAGATCGGCCTCTCTCTGTCTAAGCTCATGCCGGAGTATGTGAGGTCTGTTCCTGTTGGCCCGGCTCCTTCAAAGCTACCAAAGACGTCGCCTGCTGTTCCCCGGCCAGCATGTTCATTTGCACAACTCCTCAAAACCTGAGTCCTGGCTCTACCTTCTACTTGATCTGCCTTGCCTACGCCTAATCCTCTGTTCCTCTTTCATTATCCCTAGTGGGAGCAGTTTAATTCTGCATCAGATTCTCATGGGATCTAGGGAAAGGTTATACTAGAATTCTCCATAAGGAAAAGTTCATGGCTGAAGAAAAGAGTACATTTAGGTAAACATTACCAAGACCTTCATTGGAATGCCAAAAACAGCATCTTTCCTTTTGCATGACTTTGTGGCCATTCTTTGTAAGTGCCCTTAAAGAGAGACACTGAGGGAGGGGTTCTCCCTGCACCATCCTCCTTTTCCTTACTCTAGATCAGAGACTCTCAGCTGTGCGGGTAGATGAGAATGACCTGCCAGCGATGTCCTCTTCCCCAGTTCCCCAGTCCCCTCGAGCAGGGGTCAGCAGACTATGCCAGCCCACAGACAGTCCAGCCCACTGTCTCATTTTGTAAAGCAGGTCTTACTGAAACACAGCTGTGCTCATTTGGTCAGATACAGTCTGTGGCTGCTTTCACACAGCAGTGGTAGGGTTGAGTAGCTGAAACAGAAATCATATAGCCTGCAAAGCTGAAAATACTATCTGGCCCTACAGAAAAAGTGTGCTGACCCCTGCCCTAGAGAAATGTGATTCCTCAGGGTCTCCTGTGTTGCAGTGAGGAAGACGACTTGGGATCGCTGCTCTAAAAAGCTTTGGGCTAGGAAACACATTTAAGTAGAAGTCTTTCTTGACTTAGAACCTTAATGCCCTGCTTTTACCCTCAGAACCATCCACAGCCCATAAGCGGTGGTACCAAGGACTAGCTTTAGTCATCATCAGAAGGCTAAAGTAGATTGAAAAGGTGTAATGTAATTATAGCACAATGTTTTACATCCCTGAAAACTTCTTTAACAGAAGAGTGAATTACCTAATGATCCATCAGTCCTAAAGGCAGACCTGCTTCGTATTGCCAACTTTAAGACAAACGCAAACCCTGTCTTAATAAGAGGGCTTTTAGTTTGACATGGTCAGTACCAAGAATCGCTCAAGACTTGTTTGGGGACTCCCAGTGCTGCCCTGGAACAAATCCAAGCGCTGATTACCTAGGGAGGCGCTCGCCAATGCCACGGGAGATGGTGGAGCTTGACTTTTGAAGAGACTAAAATGAAGGAGGCTGTTTACAAGGGCAGGACACCATGACCGAAGGCTAGAATCTTCCGGCCTTGCCTGAACACCCTGGCCGTGACTCATGTGGTCCATAAGCTGGATTATCCGTGGTGCCACCTATCAGACTTTAGTCCTGAGTGTCATGTCTGAGATCCTGAGTTCTCTGGGGAAAGTACATTTTTTTCCTAATACATATTAAGATACTTAGCTATTGATCTTACAGCACTAAACTATGTTTTCTACCTTTATCTTGCATCTACCTACCACTTCATCATTTTATTAAAAATAATAATAATAATAATAAGGGAGAAATGTGGGATTCACATATAAATCAAGTATAAAAATCAAACGAATATTCATATTTGACCTGATTGTTTATAGTTCATAATGCGTGATCAAAACCGAAAGTTTCTGTGATGACTGCCCTTGCACTGTTCACCATTTAAGAACTTATTCACTATGTAAAAATTTGTTCACCATGTAAGAACTTATACATTATGCTTCAGAAGATTGGAGACTGTTGAGAATTAGGCTTGGGTTGATTAATGATTGTGCATTGAGTCCCCTATACAGAATTTTATTGTTGTTAACAACCATTTGATCAATAAATATGAGAGATGCCCTGTCAAAAAAAAAAAAAAATATATATATATATATATATATATATATATAACACCACTAAAAAATAAATAAATAAAATAAAACAAAACAAAAAAAGATATTTAGCTATTGAAAGTAGTCATATTATCAATGGGTGCTTTACATTCTATGAGAAACCCTATCTGCTGCCACAGTTCTTACCAGTCTGCGAGACTATGTTTTCCTACATATATATATAAAACAATAACAGTATTATACACAGCAGTAATAGTAGTATAACTCTGTTCCCAGACCCAATTCCAGTGTGTGTAAGTATGTGGGAGGGGGCCTTCCCACACGTGACACCAAGCAGTTTTCACAAACACCAGCAGGGCATTGGAGAACTACTTCTGACACTACTGCCCGGAGACAGCTCCAGATTCCCCGGGTGAAGGGCTCTGTCCTACAGGACCGCCCTCCACCCCCCCTCTCAGGTGCCAGTTGCAAGCCCCAGGCAGTTGCCTGTGCTTCTGACCTACTGGCTACGGATTGGAGGATCCAGTGATGTCCCGCTTAGGTTCAATTCATTTGCTGAGAGTGGCTCACAGAACTCGAAAACAATTTACTGGTTTGATAAAGGGCACCGTGAAGGATACCAGGTAACAGCCAGGTGAAGAGAGACATAGGGCAAGGTCCGAAATAAAGGAGCTTCCTCCTCATGGAGGTGTTCTGGTTCCCCGAGCTCAGAAGCTCTCCCCAGCAGAAGCAGGATCCCACCGAGGGCTGCAGAGAGCCACAAGCTCTTCTCAGATTTTGTGAGGGCTTCATTGCATAGTCATAATTGACTAAATTGTTGGCCATTGGCTGATTCAGCCTCCACCCTGCCCTTGGGTGAGGTCCAAAAATCTCGTTCACATGCCAAACACCCTTTCACCTGTAAGACTGCAGTGTTTTCAGAAACTGGATGAAGACCAACTATACCTAGGAAATATATTTTTGGTCATCTGAAACACCACTCAAGTATTTCTCATGACTCATAATATCCCCCAGTCCTTTTCTCCTGATTTCCAGATTTTCCTAATTACTCTCAATACCTGCCAACCCCACCCCACCCAGCTCCACCACCCTTCATGAGAAAAACATTTGTAAAACAAGAAATATTCCTGTGTTGATCATTTGCCTCTCCTAAGCCTTAACCTGTGAAATGGGTAAATGTGTCCTTGGGCAAGTCATCTAATCTACAGTCCATGGTCTGGACTGTAAAGTGGGACAATTATGTCTACTTTGCAGAGATTTGGTGAGAGTTAGGAGTCTTGCATCTGTTAATTCCATCAAGGTCTGACATAGTAGGAATTAAATAATAGCAGCTCCTCTAAAACTTGAGGCATCACACTATGTTCAGATTCTAAGCTTGAAACAAGCAAGAGCAACACGCTGACAATCCACACTAAAATCCGGCGACGGTTGGGCGTGCGCTTTGTCAAAGCCAGATGCTGTGCTGAGCTCCTTACATGCATCCTCATTGTACCTTTACAACCACCTCGAGACCAGTGCTATTACCATGCTCCTTGTCCAGAATGAGGAGACGGGCTCGAGATTAAATTGCCTACAAAGCTGTTTGGTATTTGTCTCAAGCCCAGGGTGAAGCTGCCATTCAGACCCCCAAAATCTGTCTTCTGGGCCAGAATTCCTTTCAACTGTCTTACCTGCTTACTCTGCAGCTCCAGGCAGGCCAGGCAGCTGTCTTCGTCTGCCAACGTGGGGAACTAGTTCTGCACGTGGTGTGTTGCTCTTTTCTCCATTTCTCCACAAGGCTTAGCTTTGCCTCCCTGCTCCTCCCCCAGCGGATTCAGTTGCACTGGTGTTGGACTTTAACAACGGCATACTAGAGCATTGTATGTTCCGTGTCACTTCCTTACCTCCCCAGGATAAGACTTGTTTGTACCATCTACCTCCCTGTAACTCCTCACACAAGGCAAGCCCAGAATATAGTCTTAAATTTAAGTGATCCATGCAGGCAAGCAGCTGTCATGCTAAAGAAAACCATTTGATTTAATTGCTAGTTTATAGCAGCGGTTGAGGCCATATGCACAGGAATGCCACATGTGGCCCCTCTTGCTGGAGCAGCCCAGGAGCTGAGCAAAGTGTAACAGTTGTATTTTCCCATATACTCAAGCTCGGGGGTTATGCGTACATTCTGCTCCCCTGTTTTATGGATAACTCATCCTGCCACAGTCAATCTGCTTCTATTCCTGTTTGTTCTTTAAGTAGCTTGTTCACTTACAGGACAAGAACAAACAAACAAATGCAGCAGGCTACTTCTGCCATCTTGCCCGTCCAGGCCGGCTGGGTTCACTGGGGCACTGGGAACAGCATCCCGCAGGATGGCCACTGGGCGTCTTCACTGGAAGGTCTCCAGTGCCTCAGAAAGGAGGTTACTTTCTGATAACTCCAACCAGTCAAGTCTTACTGCACTTACTGGAATAATGCCCCATTTTTTGACACCAAAAGAGAAAACATTAAAGGTGTGACTTTTTGTAAGTCTAAATCCCAAGAGATATACCCGAAATTGTTTAGGGAGCCAGAGAAGATGGCTGGCTGGCTTTCTGAGGAGTTTGCTGGGTCCTGCTCCTAAGTGAAGCTCCATTTCAGGCCTGAAAGAGACCTTGGATTGAGGCAAGCATCTCTTCCCCAGAGTACAAGACTGGATGCTAAAGGCCAATAGCTCAGATGTATCCTGACAGGGTCCCTGCATCCTGACAATATATTCTCTCGGCAAGTAGAGAGGTCAAAGCTCAGGACAATTTAGAGGCTATCTCATGGGGGTGTGATGAAGCACGTTCTTCTTCCAGATAAACCAGAAGATAGCAGAAGAGAAAACCAACGTGCTAGGTTCCCTTCCTTAACTGGCCCCCACATCCTAAGGACATTATATATAAACTCAGCATTGATAGGCAGTAAAATAGAAAATCAAAGATTCAAGTCATATGATTAACTTACAGCTTTTAAACAGTCTTGCCTGGCAGGAGACACATCACAAGACCAGTTGTAACATTAGGTTTACCAGTATTCCCCCACTTTCTGTTAACTCACGTCCCAGTAGGGTTTTCTCACCTGTGACAGAGAAGGAGTCCCACATTCTGCAGCTAATCATCCCTCCCTCGCCCCCAGCTCCGCGAGGCCAGTGGCCCAGTGATCAGCTGTTGTACTCACCCTGTGGCACATACCCTCTCTGGCACCCCGAGCCCCAGGCAGTGGGAGACCAGGTGCTCCTGGGGCCTCATCTGGGGGTGAAGAAGTAGGTGCTCACCCAGGGAAGGGGGTTTTCGAGGCTCCCAGGCAGAAGGAGGAGGTGCTGGACCCCGAGGCCAGCTGAGCTGCAGGTAAAGCCAGGAGGAAACACCTGCAGACATTCCCTCTGTGCAGTATGGCAGCTTTACCAGTGGCAGGGGCTCTGGCCAGGCTTTCAGGCTGAAACCAGGTTTTGAAATGCCTTTACTCAGTTTTAATTGCCGAACGCATGCCTTTTGATGAAAATTAGGAATGGGCTGTGAATGCCCCGTAGTCACTGGCGAGTCTTCCCACCCTCTAGCGGAGATCCCGCTCAGGGCCAGCAGGGGCCGCCCTCCCGCGGCCAGAGCCGCCCCGCGTGGTGAGGGGCTGCCCTCTGCGAACTGACTGGAGATTGGCCCACCCATTAACAAGAACTCGGTAGCCGCCCCCGCGTCCGCATTCCTGGTCTGACCTCCGTCATACTTAACCGGCCGTCATCCGGACCAGGGCTCAGCAAACTTTCTCTGTAAGACCAAATAGTAGGTATTCTTAGCTTTGCAGGCCATCTGTTCTCTGTTGCAACTACTCAGCTCTGCCTTCCTAAGCATCAAAACTGCCATAGACGGTATGTAAATGGAGAGCTTGGCCCTGTTCCAATAAAATTATTTATGAGCGCTGGAATTTTCATTTTCACATTTCACAAGTATTGTTTTCCACAACCTTTTAAAAATCCTTCCTAGATGCCAGGCTGTACAAAAGCAGGCGATGGCCCAGCTTTGGCCCGCAGGCCGTAGTTTGCTGACCCCTGATACAACTTCTCATCAGTGCCTGGTATCAGTAGGCAGGGTATCCATTCCTCTAGGGACCAGGCCCAGCCAATCACCTGATTCGGAATAACAACTGTGGACCAGTCCTGAGCTGGGCTCCGTGTTCTTTCACCAAAACCACACGTTATGCAGCTGAGGAGGAGGAAAGCCTCCGTCTGAGAGCTGAGATGTCCTACGTGAAGCACAGAGTTTGGGAGGTGTGGAAGGACAGCCATGTGTGGGCTACCAACACCACACCATGTGCCCTTCCCAGCTCTGGCACTGGGAACAGGTCATGTGAGAGCGAGGGCAGCCGGGAATAGTGCAGTGCCAGGGAGTCAAGAGCCCCACAGAGAGTGTGCCGTCAGGGGAGACACGTGTGCCCCCTCGCTCTCTGCACTCCTGTAACTTGGGTTGAATGAAAGATTCATCTTGGGACTGAGGGAAGTGCAGAAAGAGAGACACAGTTACAGCCTGGCTCTGCCCCTCTGTCACCTGCTCAGAAACCAGTGTGCCACAGGTTTCCTGGGTGAGAGCCCCACAGGGAAGGAGCCGGTGCCCTGGCCGGGAGTGGGAGAACTGCAGAGGACTGGGGGTGGGGTGGGTGTTCAACGTTTCTACTCTTATTTCTGGAACAGGCGGTGAAAAGCTATATGCCCATCCCCAGCATGGGTTAAGTCTGGTGCAGCCAACAGCACTGAGGAAGGGTGGCTACAGGGTGACCAGCAAGGAAAACATGGCAGGTGGGTGCTTGCCCAATGCTTCATCTCCCACACTGGGCCAGTGAAGGTACAGAAAGATCTAGGTCCAGAAGGCAGATCATGGGCCCAGCACTTGGTGGGAGTTGTTCATCCAGGGGTCATATTCACCATGCAAATTGGCATTTGGGTCCCTTAGGGCAGAAGCCAGCTAAGTAGTTAATAATACACATTATCCTACAGACATGGCGATATTTGCACACGGGACCTATGGGCCAGAAGGATCTGCTTTAGCAGGCAGAGAACACATGACAGAGCCCACCAGCGGAGATGTGGACAGTCACAGGCTCTCCATGTAACAGGGTGTGAATCTTCCTGTCTTTTTCAGCCGACACCAAGCACCTACTCCCCGGCCATATGACTGAGATGGGAAGACGCCTTGGAATGTATCGGGGCAGGTGTCAGCTGGCCAGGCCTGAAATAATAGGGCTGGAAATGTTCCTAACGCTGTCCGCAGGATTCATAAGGATGTGAACCAAGCCTTTTACTTATTTAGCTATAGGAGTTCTGTGGAAAGGCCAACCCCAATCTTTAATCTTCCTTCAGTACCCCTCCCCTCTAGTCTCCCCAAAACCAACACTGTCAAGAACTCAATGAGAACGATATAGCTGACACCACAGGAAAGGACGCAGGTGCTCGGGGCACAGGGACTCTAATGGGGGACACTGCCTGCTGACTGCTGGCCATAAATGGGGTAAGCGGGACATGCTTCAGTGACATCAGGATACCCCCAGATGGGTGAAAGAAATAGAGAAGAGAAGGCAAGTGGACTGAGTGTCTCCTGTGGGCCAGACCCTGTGCCAGGGGTTTCCCACGTCTGACTGACTCAATGACCCTGCGAGGGAGTGTTTCCCCTCTTCAGTTCAGTTGTTTGAGGTCACACAGCTGATACATTCTGAAGTCACTGGGGACTTGAACCCAGTGTAAGCTGGCTCCAAGAATCCAGCCATGCACCACACCAGGCTACATGTCTTGGCAGCACAGGGGGGCTTTTTCCACTGGAGCCAGCCTAGGGAGAACCCTGGAATGGCCTTTTTCTGTTGGGATTTCCACCGAGGGGCATGTGCTATGGGGCCTCATCAGGAACATGCACCCTCCCCTGCCCGGAGGACCACACCTGGATCCCCGCATCCCCTGCTCCCATTCTCTCAGGGCCTCACCAGCCTTACAGAAACCTTGATCATGCCAAGGACGGTCCCGGGTCTTGAAGGCTGGCATCCCATGGAGAAAGGGACATCCCCTGTTGTTACAATCACCTGAAAATCCCAACGTTCTTCTTTATAAACTGGCTTGTCTTTGTCACTTCTGCCGCCCCCAAGCTCAGCTGACCTTGTCCCTTGCCCGTAAGCCACTTGCTTGCCTTCTGGTCCTCAGCAGCTTCTCGACCACAAGGTATTTCTAATCCTTCTTACAATCTAAGAAGAGTGGATCCCAATAATATTTGCTAAGCAGGGCGTGGGTATGAATACACACACCCGGAAGAGTAGGGGCAGGGCCAGATACCCAGAAGGAGGCACTAGCACTGAAGGTATTTAGAGGCCACGGAGAAGAAAGAGGAGAGACGAGGAGGGGAGACCCCGAGCTGGCAGCTGAAGACCCAAGAAGACATAAGCCTCTAAATGGAGGTGCCGCCCTGCAGGTGATGAAAGCCTTCCCTGCCTCTCCCCAGCGAACCTGCACGGCTTGCAGAGCAGAACAGTGCAGTCCTTGGTGGACGAGATGCCAAGACGGCAGAGTATGGCTTCCACACTGGCACTGGGATGAAGCTAGACACTGCACAGAGGGACGCCTGTAGTTGTTCACTAAGCATGTGCTGTAATCTGTGCGTGGATTCGGCCAAGACGCGGGTCTCCTACAAGGAGGCAGCCCTTTTGCATAGACGAGTGGAGAGTTCTAAGAACCCCGCCTTAGATTTCTTTTAGGAAGACAGAGGCTCTGAAGGATTCATGGGGAAAGATTCAGCCCATTTTTCAGCTCATTCAGGTAGAGAATTGGTGAGTGTTTCTAGCCTCATCCTCCTTAAAAGTCTTCAACCCAGTCCTTTCAGACCCAAAGGAACTTCACAGTGTTTACACCACTGGTTTTCAAACTGCTCCAAAGGAATCTATTTTATACGTAAAACGGGCTTCTGCAAAGCAGGGTTTCACCTGAGGAAGAGCCCCCTGACGTCCAAGAGTTTTAAGCCACCATTTCTTCCCAGCCTTCTCAGTCCACGAGTGAGGACACTAGTGCTCAGAGGGCGAAATACCACATCCATGTTCTCCTGCTTCCTCGCACCCATGGGGGTTTACTGGCCCATCGTCCGTGCAGCACCTGACAGAGTGCTGGCTCTGGACGTGAGCCTTCTTAGGAATGGAGGTAGCATCCCCCGCTAGGGCTAGTGGGACATCTGATAGACGGAGACAATGGGAAGCCATCAGTGCAACGGTGCCTTTCTGCCCTGGTCTGGCGGACGTTGCTGCCTTGCCTCTTGCAACCGGCAGGGGGCGCCCATACCTCACCCTCCAGTCGGCTGACAGTGGGCTTCCTATCCCTTCACCTGCCCTTTCCCCTTCCAATACTTGCCCAATAAAACACTTAAAAACGTAACGATTTACTTCTAGTAAGAATGATACTTGCCTTTATATTAGAGATATTCACTTACTCCAAGAGTGAAAAAAATATAGGTTATATATTGTGATCATTGACCTACATGCCTGCCCCTCACCATGGCAGTTACTTGCAGGCAGAAGGGGATCTGGGCCTATTCCTGTATCTGTGCCCAGCATAGTACCTGATTCCCAAGGGAAAACCAACCGAGGCTTCTTGAAGGAATAAATAAGCAGCATTCCAAAACAAAAGAGGTTTAAGCGACGACAGAGGGGAGCTGAACTACATGTAACTCTGTCCTTTCAAGGAACACACACGGGCAGCCCCCAACTCTGAGGAGCGGGCAGGAAACAGAACATGGCCTGGGAGGAGCTCCTGCTGACCTATGGGGCTGCTTTGCCTTCTTCCGCATCCCCAGGACCTTCCCTGCCACCGCCCCTGTTGGCATTAATAAGTGCCCCCGAGCTGTCCCTGGTGTCAGTCAGAGGTGTCCCTGGAGCTGGTCACAGGATGAAATCATCCCTAAGGCTCCTTCCAGCTCCGAAAAGCACGGAGCTGTAGAATTTCATTTAGAAAGGTCAGATCTGAAACCCACCCACAGGTTCCCTTCTTGAATGAGGTAGGAGGTGGCGGTGGCTTTCCCCCATGTACCCCCTCAATGTCAAAAGGATTTGGGGCCAGAGGGAGGGAAGATCAGTCCAGACCTAACCACCAAGGTCCTGTTAGAGGCCATCCTGCTGAACCTCGTGATTGTGTGTTTACAGTTACCTTTTATTGCCAGTACAGATGCTAGTTTCCCATTTATGGAAGCACTGGGAAGTTTTCTTCTCAAATAAGTGTTAAAAATAGCAAGACAGCTGAAAGAGTAGATGGCAAAGCCAATGGTGCAGGTGCTCTGAGGGTGTGGCAAGCAGTGGGAAAGTGGCTTCAAATGCCTGCTGTTTGGGAAACACGGTCCTGGACTCAGCCCAGCACTGAGGGATGGCCCATTAGAGGCTCATCTCCAGCCAGTCCGGGAGTGTGATTAGCCAGGACTCTTGGAGAGGGAAACAGTTCAGCCTTTGCTGCCAGCCCCCCGACCCTTGGGGGTAAGGCGTGTGAGCCTGACCTGGTGGGGCAGTTACAGGGGATTCTGGAGTAGAGATCCACTTTTTCTAAGGGGTTGGAGAGGTAGGCATCTGAGGCTCCGACAGGCCTGTTCTGCCCCTTGGACATGTGTGGTGCACTTTGAGTGCCCCCCCCCCCCCGACAACCTTCTTCCTGTCTCACCGTCCCCACTGCCACCATCCAGGACCAGGGACCAGAGCCAGGAGGGGGCATTACGGAACTTGGCGAAGCAGGAGCAGTCAGGCATCCTGGTGACATCATACTGGTGCAGGATCTTGCACTCGTGCCCCTTCTTACACAATTCCCGGAGCCAGTGCTTACACACCACCTTCTTCTCTCCTCGGTCGTGCCTGAACGGGCAGAGCTTCCCTGCGGACACCAGAGCACCCAGCTGGGAGGCCCCCACTCACCCACAGCCTGGGTGCAGCTCGCCACTGGAAGGGCCTCCCCAGGAGGGTGCTGGGGCTCAGACCTCAGCTGCTCTGCCTTCTTTCCCCCACCTGGACCCTGGTGGAGGCCAGAATTGGAGGCCAGAGGCAATACAGACAGACATGCTGTTGTCTTGGACGGTCGGTCTACTACCACACCTTTGCCAAACTTCCCTCTCTGTGAAGCCTGCCCTTGCCCTTCTCAGTCCCCAGGAAGCCCCCAGGAGGGCTGGACAGCTCCCACTACACCTTACAACACCCCATCCTCCAGGCTTACCATGGGGCTCCCACCAGAAAGCAGACAGCACAGCCATGGTTTCCAGCCCTGGGACTGACCCCACTCCCTCCCTGGCACATAGAAAGTGCTTATTCAGGGCCTGTTGAATTCATGTCTTTAAAAAAAACCTATGCCTCCTGATTCTGGAGTCATAGTATGGTGACACAGAGCCAACTTTGTAAGGATTTAGAAGGAAATGGAAATATTCTATTTACTCTCTATCTTCATGAATGTGGTGTTGCCACCAGCAGGAAGCACACTCCAGTTCCTGACTCCAGCAAGAGCGGCCTCATGTTCTGCCAGTCTTCAGCAGGATTTGAGGGGCTGGGTGTTCCCTGTGAATAGCCCTGTCCCCACCTCAGCTGTTGACTTATTAGCTGTGACCTTCCGCAAGAACAGTTTTAGTTCTTTGCAAGGTGTCTAGAGGAGGGACAGGCGGAGCTGAGGACCCTGGGCCCTGGAGACATGACTTAGTCCTGGCTTCACAGAGCCCTCGGTGGCCAGTGGGTCAGTCCCCTTCTCACCGCATCGTCCAGGGCCTAGCCCAGAGACAGGTGAGGCTGGTGGCAAAGAGGGCTCCAGGGCCTCCCTGCCTGGGTCCCTCCTGGCCCCCTGGCTGCCCAACAGCTGAATCACTTGGATCCGAAAAGTCAGTCCTAAACTCATTCACACTAGCAGGGTTTCTTAACCTGGATCTATAGGGGCACTGGGAACCCCCAAATTAGAGGCAAGACTCTTTGGCAACTGTGTATTTCTTAGGAAGAACCTGTGAATCATTCTTGAACCCGAAGAAAAGTCGAGAACCCCTGTGTTTGAGTCAGGCTGCCCAGAACAGCTAGCTGCATTTAGTGAGAGGGGCTTAGAAGAAGGTATTGCTGGATGCAAGTCAGGGCAGAAGAGAAATAGGGGTGCTTGTTGATAGCATTCCAGAGACTGTAGCCAGAGCTACCTTAGGACAGAAGGAACAGATGGAACAGCTGACCAGGTCCCACCCAGACCCAGAGGACAAGAGTAGAGGGAAGGTGCCAGGCTGGGAAGAAAACAGGAGAAAATAAAGAACTAGGGGCCTCCCAGGAACACGCAGGCTGAAGCCCGCAAACACTCCCATCCCCAGCAGGAGGAAAGAAGGCAGTGCCCCCTTCAGGCCTGGCTGTCCTCTAAAGTGCTGCAGAGGCAGGGGAATCCTGAGGAGGGAGGAGCAGGCTCCTTGGTGGAGCCACCCACGTGCCCTTTGCCTACTTAAAAGATTAAAATTGTGTGCCATCCAGCCTCCCCTCCCCAGGTGCCAGTCGGTCACCCTATTCTTGGCCAAGCTGAACCCAGGATAGCCAGACAGCCTCTGCCTACCCCAGACCCACCTTTCTCACAGAGTCCTTTAGGGAGAAGTTGCACACAGCTGAGCCCAACTCTGGAAGGGGAAGAAAGAGAGAAGGTAGCTTCCCCAGAGTTTGCCGCAGCCCAGGGGCCTTCACCCCCATCAGCAAGGCGCCCCTGAGCCCTGTTGTTTGGATGCTGGCCTCTAGAACCAGTCTCTAGACCTCAAGACCTCAACACATAAGCCACTCCAATTCTGAAACGGGTGGGGGGGCGAGGGGCCCAAGGCCAGCCTGGAAGCTGGGAGGTCAGTGTGGTTTTTCCTGGCTTCTTGTGATTCACCTTCTCTCCTTGTGTCTCTACTTTTCCCCATCTGGAAAATGGACTGCCCAGAAGCCAGGCCCATTTCCTAGAGCTCTGGAGAGGGTGTGGGAGGGGAGGCCTGAGCCCCTGGGAAGAGAGGGGCTAAGCTGGGAATCCCAGGCCCAGCCCCCAGCTCTGCTTCCCTGGTGAGCAGCAGAAGGAAGGGCTGCCCCATCAGGGAGCTGAGCAGAGAGGCCTGTGGGAAAGGCTGCGGGGTTGGGAGGGAGGGGGCAGGGTCCCCAAGAGGCACCCCGTCCTCACTCACTGTCCATGCCCTGGAAAGGCAGGAGGCCAGTGCCCTTTTGCATCTCCACATCCTTCTCAAAGGTGAAAGTGAACCTTCCAGCGCAGCAATAACCTCTTGCCTCTTCCGCCCCCTGCTGGGACTGCTAACACCCGCCCAAGCCCCTGCAGGTGGACCCTATATAGTTCTTCGAATGCCCTTCAGGGGCCAGGGTCCAATGGTGCCCCCTATACCTTGGGTGCCAGAGAGCAGGTGACAGCCGGGCTACTGCCTAGGCACAGCTGCACTGGAGTGGGCCCAGCTGTCCCACACCTCTCACCTGACACAGGTGCAGATACCCCGGGGCTCACGCTTCCACTGCTGGGGTGGCATTAGCAAAGCCCCGCGGGCTGCTTATCTCTGCACGTTCCCAAACACACACACCGCATAGGCACAGACATTACCAAACCTGTCTCATACTTTCAGCGTGAAGACACAGCCACGGATTAGCTCTGAGAAGAGTTACACGCAACAGCCACAGAGAGGCTGCTCTGATTTGCAGGGCCTTGGAGGCCAGAGTGGGTGGGGGCAGGGCAGGGGTGCAGAGGGAGAGAGACCTCTCGCCTTCCCCCTTCCTTCCTGTCAAGCCCCAGCCAACCCCTCCCTCTGGGACTCCTGACATCCCTTTTCTGGCCTGAGTGACAAGCCCCGAGTGAGCTCTTCATGGGAGAGAGGGGAGAAGGATGGAAGTCCAGAGGAATCGGAAACAGTCGGATGAATAGCGCTTTGTTTCCCAAGCACTCAATCGCTAGCTTGGCTGGGGGTGGGACCAGCCAACAGCGAGGCCTCCGCGCCAGGATTCCGCAGAGCCACCCCAGCGCCTCCCACCCCTGAGAAAGTGCTTTGCAAGCGAAATCTCTATGCAAATGTTGTTTTATTATTATTACACCACCCTTGCCCCCAGGGCTGGGGACAGTGACAGTGCAATCAAAGCAGCATTTTGGGGCTCTAACTGGGGCGGGCTCCGCCTCCCCCTGCTCTGGCCCCAAACTGCTCCTCCCTCTTACGGGAGCTGATATTTTCAGAGTTGCCCTGGCATTGATGCCCACGGGACCCAAACGCCCTCCCTCCAGGACTGAGCAGGGAGAGGCGGGCAGCACCCTGCAGGCTGCGGCCGGCCAACAAGAACGAGCCTGCTGGCTTTGGTTTCCCCATAGCTGTCACTCCTCGATTTGTTGTTCTTTTGAACTCTGGCTCAGAAAAGAAAATAGCTGGAGAGAGAGACACCTGGAGCCGAGGTGGGGCTGGGAGGAGCAGGGAAGGGACCCAGGGTCTCCAGAAGCTTGGGCCTCCCGGCAGCTACGTTCCCAGGAAGGCAGACAGGGCTGTGGGAGGGGCGGCAGAGGGGCCCCTGTGGTGACGCCCTTTGCTCCTCTGGGCCTCGTTCATGTGCATTGATTAGTGGTCCCAAGAAAACGTTCATCTGTCAACACTGGCTCATTGAAAGCTCACACCAACCTGGCAGGACAGACAGGCAGATGAGGAACTCCAGGCCCAGCAAGGCCAAGGGCCCTGGAGGTATCACTGGAGGTGCTTCCCGGAGCTCTGGTGGCTGGAAAGAGCCCATCCAGGAGGGCTGAGCATGAAAGAGGGCCCAGCCGAGACTGCCCCCCCTCCATCCCCAGCCACCCCATGGGATCCCTTCCTCTTCCAGTCAAGGTCCCACCCCTGTGCACCTGGTGTGCCAGGGAGCGTGCACAGAGGAATTCCTGATAGGTCATCCTTACTCTGGCATAAGGACACCTGACATTCATGGCTTTTGTTTGTCCAAAATACCTTCTGTGGTAGGTTGAATTGTCTCCCCTAAAAACATCGTCCAAGGCCTAACCCCTGGGGCCTGTGACTGTGACCTTACTTGGACCTGGGTCTTTGCAGATGTAATTAAGTTAAGGATCTCAAGATGAGATCATCCTGGAATGAGGCTGAGTCCTAAACTCAGTGACTGGCGTCCTCAAGAGAGGAAGGAGACGGAGACTCCAGACACATGGGACAGAGAAGACCCAGAGGAGGAGCCTTGTGAAGGGAGGACTGCAGTCACACAGCTACCACGGGACGCCAAGCATGGCCAGCCACCTGCAGGAGCCAGGAGCGGGGCCTGGGACAGATCCCGCCTCAGAGGCCCCCTAAGAAACCAGCCTGCCAACTCCCGGATCTGGGACCTCCGGCGCCCCGATCTGTTTCCGTGAGCTACCACTTCTGTGGGAACCTGTTAGGCACTCCTAGGAAACCAGTACATCTTCCCACTTGGAAATTTAGTTTGGGAAGACCTCATCCCTCTTGCAGATGAGCAAATACAAACAGAAAAGAAAAGCTGGTTAACTGCTAAGTTCCCACAGCTAATTCATGTCAGCCAGGATCAGGTCTGGGTCTCACCTGGCAGACCTTCCCACCCTTCTCTGCTTCACTCAGACCAGGGGCAGCTGCCCACGCACCCCACCTCCCCCGCCCACCACCCATTTATACTACTACCTCATGGCACCCCTAGTGGACCAGCAACCAGTTGTGCAAAGACAAAATCGAGCCCCAGGCCAGAGAAGCCCTCAGACTGGAGAGGGGCCCAGGCTGGGAGCCGGGCGGCCCAACTCTGGGATGTCCCTGCTGGAACTGCACAGGCTGCGCTTCTGCACCCTGGAGCTTATCCTCAGCGCTTGTGTTTTCATTTATTAATTAATTCATGGCTGCAAAGTGGACATGCAAATCGCTGTACAAACAGTGGTGTTAATTTTTAATCACCATCATTATGAGGTGCTCATTGAACTCAGCTGCAGATTTGCTGAATCCTCATCACCCTGCCTGTCTCCCTCTATAGATGCATTGCTCTGAAAAGCAGGGCGTGTAGGGAGCTCTAGAATTCTCTGGCTGCCGGGA
Source organism: Manis pentadactyla (assembly GCF_030020395.1). NCBI lineage: Eukaryota > Metazoa > Chordata > Mammalia > Pholidota > Manidae > Manis > Manis pentadactyla. The sequence continues at coordinate 182,919,132 of NC_080022.1, forward strand.
GCTGGGGAAAGTCACTATGCCGGTCCCCTGCGCCCTGGATTAATCTCAGCCAGCACTTTTTTGGGCAGAGTGTGGCCACACCATCCTCCCTGGTGTCTGTGCATCTGCCTTAACTCCCCACCCTGCAATCTGAGATCATGGGAAGGGTGCAGATCATGGCATCAGACAGGCCAGTGTTCAAATCCTGACTTTGCCAGTCCCCAGCCTGTGATCCAGGACCAGTCATTTAATCACTTCTCTGAACCCCAGATTCTGCATCGGTAAAATGGCCCCACAGAGTGATCTCTTCGAGGGGCTGAGGATAGTGAGAAATACCTGTGGGTGCCCAAGCCAGGGAGTAGTTTCATTAGAGTCCTCTCTGCGGGAGGTATATGTCACAAGCCAAGAGGAGTGACGTGGCCTGGTGCTCAAGGCCCCAGGTCCGTGGAGCCACACCTTCTTCAAGTTTATTATTGCTCCTAAGGGCCCCTGCTAAAAGGTGCTGTGGAGGATGGGAGGTCCTTGCTGTTCAGGCGCTGCCCAAAGGGCTGGAACTAGCAGCTGGATAGCCACGGGGTTGAGAAGGGGTGGAGGTCAGAGGAGCCGCAGCAACCCGCAATGCTGCCTGTCAGTCCAAGGACAATAAGCCAGTGTGCCCTGCCCTCTCCATGGCTCTTTGTGTCCAAGAGCTGCCACTTGCTGGGCACAGCTGTTGGCCTTCCAATAGCCACTTGAAGTACAGGGCTAGGAAGTCCAGCAGCCAAGATTTTCCTGCTCTGTCTGTGCCCAGGAGCTTGGTCACTGGGAGTCCAGTGGTCCTAGGAACTCTACTCTGGGAAGGGCTTCTGTCTCCCCTGGTGCTTGGGGAGAGTGACAGGACTAATGACCCATACTGCTCATCAGGGCCTCCTTCAGTCCTGGCTGCAACTGTTCAAGTTGTTTCTACCCATTTCACAGATAAAGAAGTCAAGGGCCAGAGGGCTGAAGTGACTCCCTAAGCTTGCACGGCCAGTACATGTCAGAATAGAAGCCAGGATCCCAGCCTTTGTTACCAGTTACTAGGACTTAATCAGATGAGGTTCACTGTATACACTGTATACTAATTTCCACAAAACCCTGGACAGAGAGCCATTACTATTTCTCTTCCACAGTCAAGAAAACTGAGGCTCAAAGCTTAGATGAGTTCCCCAAAGACCACCGGCTGAGTGTGCATGATCCCAAAGCCAAGCTCTGTGTAGTGTACCAGGCTGCAGTGCAGGAAGGGCCCCTCCCAGGGCCAGAGACCCCAAGGCCTCCAAGGCCAAGAGCGTGGCTGGGCCTCTGAGTGAGCACGTGGGTGGTACTCTTAGTCTGAGGGTCAAGAAAGCAGGACATTTTGGGCTCAGGGACTCAGGCCTGGCCCAGGGGTGTCCCAATAGCTTCTCTCCACACTGTCACCATGTGTCTTAGTCTATGAGTTACCCCACTCTCTCCTCTGCTTCTGTGCCCAGAGCCCCTCCAGGCTAAGCAAAGCCTGCCCAAGCCTTCTGGGCACAGAGGGACTCCTCCAGAGGACCCAGAAACTGTGCCCTTCAAAAAATGAGCCCTGACACCAGAAGCTCTGGGGATGCCACAGGTCCAGACTGCCAGAAAAAATGAGTTGGTAGAAGGGGCCTGATGGGGCCGGCTCAGGTTACACCCTGGGGCCTTCTGGCTTCCCCAGTCTGGCTTCTGCCCCCACCTCTAGCCTCTAGGAAGCTGCTCATTCATTCTTTCACTCACTCAAAAGTATTTTTGAACTTCTATTCCTTCTGGAGAATACAGGAAGAATGAGACACAGCAGCTGCCATTACTCTGGTAGGCAGGATAATGGCCCACCCAAGACACCGTGCCCTAATCTCTGAAACCTGTGAATGTGTCACCTCACGTGGCAAAAAGGACTTTGAAGATGGGATCAAGTATCTTGAGATGGGGTGTTTCTCCTGGATCTTCGGGATGGGCCCCATGTAATCACAAGGAACCTCGTCAGAGGGGGGCAAGAGGGTCAGAGAGAAAGAGAGACTAGAAGATGCTACCCTGCTGGCCTTGCAGGGGTGGAGGGTGGAGCCACGTGCTGACTGCAGTGGCCTCTAGAAGCTGGGAGGGGTGAGGAGGCAGATTCTCCCCCGGAGGCTCCAGAAGGAACGCAGACCTGACAACACCTTACTTGTAGCTCAGTGAAAGCCCTTTCTGCTTTCTGACCTCCAGACCTGTACAATAATAAATCTGTGTTGTTTAAGCTAGAAGTCTGTAGTAATTTCGTATAGCAACCATAGGGAAACGGAGACAGAGGGACACCGGTAAACAGGTGGTTGACGCCTACAATGTGGGGACGTGAGGCACTCGAAGAGCTACAACAAGACCACTTAGCACTCCCTTGGGTAGCAAGGAAGGGTTTCTGGGAGGATGTGAAACAAAGTGGTCAACAGGGGGAGTGTTGTTAAGGTGGGTGGAGCAATATTCCCAGCAGGAGCTGGACAGAGCATTTGGGAAGCCACTTCCGGCTCTGTAGGGCTGGATCTGGCAAGTTGGGCGATGAGAGAGACCCAAGGGGCTGGGAGCATTGCTTGGGAAGGGCCTTGAGCCTGAGGCCCTGGGAGTCAAGGAGGAGCCTTACAGCTAGGGGCAGGGGCTACCCTTTACAAAATGATCTGCATTTCATAAAGACCCTCCTGGCCGCACAGTCCTGGGGCCTCTTTCCAAGGACGGCCAGGAGGAAGGACTTCCAGCTGCCCAGTGCCGGAATCCAGCAGTCCCGGGAAAGGGGAGCCTCTTCCCCTTGGCCTGAACGCAGTCTGTACTTTGCAAAATAGAAAGGCGTGCAGGTCAAGAGAAACCGTAGCTATTATCAAAGTTCTACCAGCTATTCCCACATCCCAGCGGAAGCTCTTGCGTACCTGCTGGGATGCATGAGCCCCTCGCCCCCACTTGCAGGAGGGAGAGGATGGTTTCTGTGGAACACAGAGCTGCCAGCTGGCCTCGGGCACCATGATGGATTAACTCCCACCCATGGTCTGGTGCACTCACTTTGATGGATTGGGGACCAAGGTCACAAGTTCGATCTGCCTTTGGGTCAATTGAGTCTGGAAGAAAACCTCCGTTTTCATCGCCACCGGCTGCCCTCCAGTCTGTTATCTCTAAATGATCATTGGGTCACAAGGCAGACGGAGCACAGATGGAAAATCCCTCCAGGCCCCAGCTACTGAAAGGGGGTCAGTTGTGCCCACTGTGTGTACAAAGCCCAGTGGCTGTGGGTGGCAGGAATAGGCACGCCAAGGGCAGCCCCTCCTGGCGCCCAGCCTAGATAAGCCCCCTGAGTCCGGGGTGGGGGCCAGGAGGAAGACCTGGCAGGGCCACAGGGGGAGCAGCTCACCTGCCCTGCCCTTCCCCTCAGTTGGGTGCTCACCAGAACCAGCGAGCTGCCCTTGTCTCACTTCTTGGCCTGGCTTTGATTCAATCTCAGGGCCTCGGCCCAGCTCCTCAGCGCGGCTCCAGACACGCCGGGAGTTGCCCACTGGCCCAGCTGGCTCAGGCTTCCAAAACAGAATACCGCAGGCCAGGGGCTTAAACAGCAGACGTCATTTCTCACGGCTCTGGAGGCTGGAAGTCCAAGGTCAAGGTGCCGGCAGAACGGGCTGGTGGTGAGACCTGCTTCCCGGCTTGCAGACGGCCGCTTTCTCAGTGTGTCCTCACACGGGGGACAGCGGGCTCTGGTCTCTTTCATGGGAACCCCACTCCCACCATGGTTCCACCCTTGCCTCAACTGAATCACCTCCCAGAGGCCCCAGCTCCTAATCCCATCCCACTGGGGATTAGAGCTTCAGAGTATGAGTTTAGGGGGGTACCCATAGACTCCAACTCACAGACAGCTGCCTTCTCACCGTTTCTACTTCTGGTGGCTTCCCTGTGTCTGAGATGGAACCCCAACTGCCCTGAAATTCATGCCACCTGCAGTCGTCCCCCCTCAGGATCATCTCTAGCACCCAGATGCTCAGGCCAGGCCAGAGCCAGCTGTGGCCTTGATTCCCCAAACGTGCCACTCTCCCCGTCGTGGATGGGCAGAGCTCTTTCTATAGTGACCCAGTCAATAACAGCTCACTGCTAATGGATGTGGGAGCATCAGCCTAGCAGGAGGCCAATTACATCATCAAGTAGTTTAGAGTCAGGTGAGGATCCTGGCCGTAGCAACTTCTATTTTCCCCACACTCACATGTCATAAAATGCAATTTAAACAGTTTTTATGGAGGAAGGGGCCCAAGAAAATGAGAATGCTCTGTCTGTGTCCTCTCATCACCCCCTGCCCCCAATCATAGTGCTTTGCCTGCTGAGCTCCAGGGAGAAGTCACACAGAGGGGCAGGAACCCTGCCCTCCAGGGCTGAGGGCAGGGCCAGGTGGGGGAAACAATAGATCATCAAGGAGCAAGAAAGTGGAAACACTGTCCACAGGTGTGTAGGGCTTTGGAGGAAACAGACGTTCAATAAACATCAGATGAAACAATGACTCTGGGCTGTGGATTCCTGTTTTCAGAGACTATAACCTCAAACCCTCTGTGGTCAGCTCATTTGACTTGGTGGAGACCAGGGAGGAACTTTGGTTGCAAGAAATGATACTGATGCGGCGTGTTCCAAGTCAGCGGGGGGATGGCATGGCCCATTCACTACCTCAGATGTGCAGAGGGCAGCCCACGGCCAGCCACCTTCCCAGGGTCCTCCATCTGACTGCAGAGGAAATTAGAAAGCTGCCTCTGTGTGGCTACTTCTCAAAGAAGACCTCCACAGTAACTGTACCAATTTTCCCAATAAAGTAGGTAATTTAAGATGCAAGGATAGACATTTTTCCCCGTGGGACTCCATAAGCCTTTTTTTGATTTGAATAAAAAAACATATGATCTGAAGACATTTTTGTCTTAAATTGGCCCTTATGGAAAAAACAAAAACAGAGAACAGGTGCCTCACCCCTCCTGTACAAGCAGTAGTTCGCAGCCCCTGAGGGGACGTTTGGCAACATATGGGAACATTCTGGATTGGCATAACTGGGTGGGGGATGCTTCCACCATGCGATGGGTAGCAGCTCAACATTCCGCAGTGCCCAGGGTGGTTCCCTATTGCAGCAAGAGCAGGCCTCAGGCATCCATAGCACTGAGGTTGAGAATCCTGCTCTAGAAGATTCTAAATTGTATGTCTTAGATAAATGAGTTGGATCACTTAGGTCTGGCCCTCCAAAGACCCAGTTTTATCGAGCCTTTGATTTAAACGAGGCAGAAAAGGAGCCTGATTTTTTCACAAGGTCATCGTGACTGTATCTGTTAAAAGACTGTTGTTGAGGATGTGGCCTCAGACCCAGCCCTGGCCCCTTCAAAGGTCTCATACAAGAATTCCTCCCACACTTCAGTGTCAGAAAAAGCTAAGTTGTTCCTGGGATCATTTTAACCTTGCGGACTTGGTGAGTCTCATAACAGGTGGATTTCTCTTTTTGCTTTGACTGGTAGGAAGCCCAAGTCCAATTTGCAACCCACCTTTGAGAACTGGAGGCCTGCCCGGAGAACAGTGTGTCCCACCCTCTCAGTTCATTGTACTGTTTGTTCCAGTCTTGTTTTCTCTCTGATCTATTGTTATGCTCTTGTATTTTACATGTTTTTGTAAGCTGCCTCTAATCCATTTTGGAACAAAGCAGGGCATAAAAATAAAACAAAATTCAGCAAAGTTCTGTGGCCCTGAGGGGTATTTCTTTTTATTGCACCAAGTATCATTTCAGGGTTGGAATCCTACCGGGGAAGGCAGCTATCCTTGACCCCTCCTGGGACTCTCCCTCTGGGAGGAGAATAGCAGCTCGTGTGAGAGCAACAGGTTTTAAAGGCAAAGCCACCAACATCCGTCTGCCTGCAAATACCTGTCCCTTCTCCAAAATGCCTTTTTTCAATCTCCCATCTGGCTGTTGGCAGGAAGCCCTTGGGCCTAGGGGAGGCTGCAAAGGGGAAATGGAGAGACCAGCTCTCCTGGCTTCATCTGAACTTTCCTTTCTTACATTTTAAGCCAGAGCCTCCAGGGACCAGGGTACTCTGTGTGTAGGTCAACATTGCACGTGAGGGCACCTGCCCGCATAGGGAGAGGAGGGGTGCTTGTGGGGGCTCTCAAGTGAAGGCCCAGGTGAACTGGGGGTGGCAAGGACCACGAACACCTGGAAAAGGTCTGTGCCTGGCCACCCCTCCAGCTCTGGGAGCGGCTGTGCCCCCCACCACCTTCCAGCTCAGCCCGTCCTCCATCTGCCATGCCACAGCCAAAGCCAGCCCAGGCTGGTTCACTCTGCTCCTGAGACTTCAGCCAGTGCCCCTTCCCCCAGCCTCTGTCTTCCCATCTGCAAGATGGGGTGGGGTGGTGAACCAGATCCTAAAATTTGAAGCTGCTAAGAATCTCCTCCTTCACGTGTCCTGACACCTCCCTTCTGACCACTTTCTTCTGGGAACATCGTGTGACCCAGGTGAAGAGGAGGGGTGGCTTGGGTGTGTGGAGAATGGGATAGAGGGTGGGCACCTGTGTCCGCAGCAGGGACACAGGCCCCAGGCTGCAGGCTTGAGAGGCAAGCCAGGCTGGCACCCTGGTCCAGCCCAGCGGAGATGAGGCCAGCCCTAAGGGATGCTGGGAAGGGCCTTTGCAATACCCGGTGGGCCGTGTGGATGCTGTGAATCGGCAGCTGCTGCTGAAAGCGCCCAACCTGGCAGCTGGCAGTGGCCCCTTTCCCTGGGCACATGGCCCTGGCAGAGTGGACACACTCTGAGCAGCCTGTCAGCTGGGCCCCTGTCTGCCCTGCTCTGCCCAGCCAGGTCACTCGCCCCACCAGGTCACTCAGGTTTTAAGAGTGTAAATCGTCAGGTTGAGATGGTGGTTGTGAGGAAGGGCTTGGAGCCCCAGTGCCCCCTTTTCCTAGCCCAGTGGGCTGGTTTGGCGCCCTCCCCTTCAGCTGCCTCAGTGTTCTGGAAAATGCTCTGTAATGTGGGGCTGCTGGGCATAGCATGGCCCCCAGAGTTGTTACAACAGTGCCTGGTGTATGACAGTCCTAACAGCTAACGCACCCCGTCCCCGTTACATTCATTCTACAGACCAGCATGTGACCAATAAATATGAGCAGAGCCCTTGAGGGGCTGCGGGAAGCAGGGGGAGCCACCCCAGTGGCAGCAGGGCCAGGGGCAGGCTCGTGCTAATGCCCCTTCAGGCCAAGACTGCAGCCCTGCCTGGGGCAGAAACCCCTATCCCATCTCGGGAAATGTTTGCTGTGATCTAAATTATAATGACTAAATATCACCCAGGAGTTCCTGCCTCCTGCTTTGAGTTGTTGGAAGTAGAAGGGGCCCTACAGAACTTCTTTAAGGTGAGATATGTTCTTGGGTGGGGGAGCTGAGCTGGGTTCTGGGTGAACCTCAGAGACCGAAGTGGGGAAAGCAGGGACCCCCGACCTCAACCCCACCCAGGGAAGCTCTGGCTCAGCCTGTTTATGTACAGGGGTTCAGCATACGACCTCATTGCCTACAAAGCTTCTGGTAAAAAGTTGCAAACAACTGAGCTAGTGCTGAACTTTAATGATGGAGTAACTGAAGCTGCCCAGAGAGGGAAAATAATTGGCCCCAAACTCCGAGCAATGAGATGAGAGTGCGGGGCTGTGCTGTACTGCTCTGGTGGGTGCTTGGAGCCCCCAACCAGGATGCACGCTCCCGAAGGTGTGGGTCCAGCCAGTCTCTCCACAGGCCCCTGGGGCTTTCTGAATGGCTGGCACTTCTTCAAGATTCCCAAAGCACATCTGAGGCCTGGGCGTGACTGGCCTCTCCCGGGCCCTCCAGGACCCTGGGTGAAGGGCTGCAGGTGGGGCAGGGGGTTATACCGTCTGGGGGGCACAGCCTGCTCAGGTGCTTTCCCCCTCCCAACCCTCGAAGCTCGACTGCCGCTGCCAGAGACCCTGCCCCACCACTGGGGTGCAGATTTGGCCCCCTCGCCGCCCCCCCTCCCCTGGGGCCACCAAGCAGCCTGCTCTGCACTCTGTCTTAGCTAAGTCCCTCATTAGCTCTGACGAGTCCAGGAGGGGCAGAGGAACCAGGGTGACATTTTAATTAGGCCTCTAGTTGCTTTCCAGGGAGAGGATGAGTACAAGCCCAAGTTTTCTGCAGATGCTGGAGGCAAGGGGCAGGATTTCCAGGAACTCAGCCAGGCTGCTTCCCCCAGGTGGGAAGGAGAGTGTGTGAGGGGCGTTAGCTGGCAGAGCTGGCCCTGCCCGGGCTGATGCCCTCCTCTTAGAGATACCCGCGGCAGAGGGGAAAGTGGGTGTGGGGAAGGGCAGGCAGTGAGGCAGGGGCTGCGCCAGTGGGGCTAAGCGGTCCCTGGGTCCCACGCAGGGCAGACACTCCCGACCTCACTTCCTGAGGAATGAAGCTTCCTAGAGTGGTGAGGTGAAGAGGGTTTGAATCAATGTTCTGACCCTACTACTTGGTAAATCTGGAGAAGGTGGCCATGTGGCCTATTGGGCACCTTTCTTCTATAAAATGGGGACACCGGAGCCTACCTCACGGGCCACGAGGCTGACAGAGAACACAATGCCTGAAAGTTGACTCTCTACGTCAAATGGTAAACAGTAAGCAGAGAAGGAAAGAAGAGGCTGCCCTTCCCTGGCCTGCAACACCTGCTGTGTCCTGATGGGGACAGCTCCCAGGATGGCACTTGAGGGCCTAGGAGAACACAGCCTCCCTAACACCCCGGCTGTCCTGCAGCCCGGCCCTTCAAGAGCAGCAGGGGTCCCACAAGACAAGGAGGAGGCCCAGAGCAGCTAAGTGACTAGGTGCCCAAGGGTACAGCTGGTAAGTGGCAGCTGAGATGCTCAAGCCCCAAATCTCTGGCAGATGTAATGGCACAGGAGGCCTTGTCCTCCTAGAGGCTGGAGAGCAGTGCTGGAGGGGAGGGGGGCCCCCAAGAGCCTCAGGGCATAGGCACCTCAGGCCCTACCCTCACCCCACCACCATGTCCTGAAATAACCCTCCCTAGAAGCAGAGACCGACACCAGGCATGCTATAGGGCTTGTTTAATGTTTCCTTGCTGTCTTAACAGTATCATGAAAAAAATATATACAGTTTAGAATCTGGAACTGACCATTGTCTGGATGGGTTTCAAGGGCAGCTGGTGGGGGTTGCACACGCCTCTGAACCTGCCCCACCGCGGGAGCCACCCCACTGGAAATGGAGCATGGCTGGAGGCTGCAAACAGGATCTACATTAGTGTCTGGATCAGGATCTGGCAAAAAAAGGAGGCTGGAGTGGCCATGCCCACCAGCTCGGGGCTGGACCCTACGGTGGGTCTATCTGTCCCTCTTGCCCCGCTGGCTACCAGGGGACAGAAGGAGGGTCAGCCTGTTCCCAGGGCAGAAAAATAATCATCAGTTAACCCCAGGGCTCATACCCAAGCTCCTACTCAATCCCCTTGGGCAGGGTTACAGGAAGCAGAGTGAAATTTGATTTCAGAACAAATACTTGTTTAACATAAATATGCTCCCTCCAAAAAAACGGCATGGGCATACTTATATGAAAAAGTTGTCCTTTGTGAGCCTGAAATTCCAATTTAGCTTAGCATTCTGGTTTTTGTTCTATTTTGTTGCTAAATTTGGCAACCCTATGAGTAGGGGACGGGGTTCAGCAGGCAGAAGCCTGAGAAATGAGGGAAAAGTAGCAGAACAGGAGGCAGTGGGGAGAGAACAACCCAGCCCAAAAAGTGTTTATCCCTCCATAGGAATATCTTTTAAAAACTATCTTCCAGAACTTTCCTACGCTAGGTGCCTTTGGTTGTTAATAGCAATGAGGGGTGGGGGCTGGGGGCTGGGGCAACACACAGACGCTCACCCCATATAGTTCTAAATAAAGTTTGGAAGCACTTAGTATAAAGGTTTTCTAGAAGGATTTGGCTTTCCTTCTGGTGGCACACCTACCTATTAACACTGTTCTTGATATTGCGCTACAAGGATTTAAACGTAACAAGAATGAATAAACAAGTCCATAGGGACCAAGCAATGCCGCGGGCTATTCCTAGTGTCATCCTGGAAGAGCCCCTTCTTGAAATTTCAAGAGGCCTGTGGCCTTCCTTTGCCATCCTGTGTTCTTCCCCGGAAGGGGTCGCGTTTAGTGCACAGTTCCATCGGGCTTTACCCCAAGGGGTTCCAGACTTCCGGTGCAGGAGCCAGGGATGGGGAAGGAGGGACAGGGACCAACACTCTCCTCCTGCGACACAGTTACCATGGCTCAGAGCAAAAAGGCCAGGAGAGAAAAGGTGAGCAAGTGTCCTTTGCTCTGGCACCCAGGCTGTCCCCTGGAGCGGACCTGCTTTTGCTACATGAGGCTGGAACTCAGTTGACATCTGGCATCCATTGGAGGCCAGGGTGGAGGAAAGGCCAAACATTCCTGCTATGAGAACGCAACTCCGTCCAGAGCCCAGGGGGCAGGGAGGGCAACGCAGCCGGGCACCCCGTCGGCACCTGTGCCAGCTCCCCACATCTGCAGGCTCCCGGGCTCAGCCGATGCCCCTCGTCCATGAGGTCCAGGGTCTGGGGCTGAGGCCAGGCTCTTGGCGGCCCCTGCGTGGGGAGGGAGGTGGAGGTGGTGGAGGGCTGGGCAGGGAGGAGATGCAGCCAAGGGCTGGGTGCGGCCGCCTGCCCACCTCACACTCGGATCTCATCCTCCTCCTCCTCGTCCATGAAGGAGAACTCCTTGTCAGGCTGCCTGGGGAGAGTGGCCTGGGCCCTGTCTGGCCCCCGGAAGGCAGGGCTGCGCTCCTCCAGGACTCCCGAGGTGCAGCTGGACAGCGAGCTGCTGTCGCGCGTGGTGTGGCTGCCCACGCTGCGGGCCGAGCCGGGGCTGGGGGCTGCCGCTGCCCAGCCCTCGTCCTGCAGGGCCTGGGCGGGCAGCGGGGGCAGGTCTGGGCCCACCTCGCCTTCCTGCCTTGCCAGGGGAGGAGCTGCCGCTGCCAGAGCGGGAGCCTGGGGGACTTGGTCACCACGGTAACCGCCATCCTCCTCCTCCGGCCCCCACTCCTCTTTGTCCATGATGCTGAGGACGTCGCCCAGCATGGAGGGGCCCAGGTCGATGTGGAAGGACATGATGGACTCAGCATGCTTCAGCCCAAAGCTAGCCTTGGGCACGACAGGCAGATCCGTCAGGTCCCCGAAGGCCTGCTCGTCGAGGAGGGGGTCGGGGGAGTGGGGGGCCGTGGCCCCGTTCCGCCGGAGTCCCTCCTCCGCAACTCCGGACTCCTCTTGGCCGCCCTCTCCGGTGCTTGCCTTCTTCACCGGGCTGGACGACAGGCTCTTGGGCAGCTTGCTGGAGCCCTTCTCCGAGGCCTCCTTCTCGTTCAGCTGGGGCAGGGACATGGCATTCTTGACGAACAGGGCTGAGTCCCGCAGGGAGCCCAGCATGTCCCTCTGCTCCCGGTCCCCCCTGGTCACCGACTGCGACCGCTTGCTGCCCCGGAACTTCCGGGACAGGAGGCTGCGTTTGGAGGACGAGGAGGAGGCCTGCTCGTCCAGGGACTCACCATCCAGCTCTCCAGCCTTGCTGTTGAGGAAGGAGGTGTCCCCAAAGGCGTCCCCCGCCCGGCCCACGTGCATGGTGTGGCGGAAGTCACCCAGTGGGGCGCTTATCATCTCGGCCGTGAGGTCCACCCGGGAGCGGCGCTTGGAGTGCACGGAGCTGGACACCAACTGCTTGAGGATTGGCATCTTGCTGGAGGTGCGGAGGGGAGGCAGCCCCCCGAAGGCAGCAGGGAGGTCGGGTCAGATCTGCAGTCCGGTGGGTAGAAGGGGTACTAACTAGGAGATCACAGCGCTGCAAGAAGAGAACAGCACGCACAGGGTTAACCAGGCTGGCCACACAGCACAAAAGCCCAACCGTCAAGGTTGTTATTTAAACCCCAGACCTCCTACCAAAATGAATATTGTGAACTAGGCCAGCAATTGATTTCATAACCCTGACGATGTCGACATGCCCAGGCTCTCAGGTTAGGGCAGTGCTTTTGCAGATCGGTTCAGAGTTCAAGTAGCCAGGAACACTTTCCTTGAAACTTGGGAGACAATGTGTCTTCTAAAGGACAAGCACCTCCCCACGCTGCACCCCGCCGTGCTCTGACCAGGCTGGTGCTAGAGTGAGGACAGCCACAGTAACGGATGTGGAGGTGCGCAGGCGACCCTGTGCAGCAGTCTAGGAAAGAGACAGAGGCCAGGACTTGGCTCCTGTGGACAGCCAGTCTGGAGAAGTGCTGTAAGTTCTTCCTGCTGTCTGTCCTCAGTCCCTGTGGAGTTAGTGGAACCCTCAGAGGAGGGAGAGGACAGCACGGGCCCCAGGCAGACACTACCTGGCACCTCCATGTATGCGGGCAGCCTGGCTCGCATTCTGAATCGGGGCAGGGCTGCTGGGAGCTACAGAACCAGCTCAACAGCCTGCCTTCCAGTCCCTGGCAGGTGTCCCATAACTGAGGAGCCTACCTGTGAGGCCTCCACCGTGGGACCCCAAGCTCTTTGCCAAGGACCCAACCTCTACCCCGGAGATGAGGACTGGAAAACTCTCTCCCAGTTTCTTTAATCATTAGGGGGGCAAGGAGGCAGGGACGAGACCCCTGGGGGATTAGCCAGAACCAAGAGGCAGTACAGGGCGAGCCCAGGCCATTCGAAAGCTCGGGGCACCACCCGTACAGCATCCAGTAAGGACCAAGCTGAAGTGCAGTGTTGGGGCCAAACCAGTCCCATCCCCCCAACAGGGACCTGCCCCGATGCTAGGCCCAGCAGTGCCGGGCACAGTAAAGTGGGGAGGTGGGGTTTCGCAGTGTGATGAATAAGGGGCGGTGCTGGTCAGTCCTTCCAACAGACCGGCTCTCAGGGGCACCCTCGTGGCAGGCCCACGCTTCCACTCCAGAGCTTGCCAAGGGGATGCCCCACCCGCATTTCTTCCTTACCCCTGGACGCTGCCCCACACCAGGCCACTGCATTCTCCCAGCCCAGCAGGACCCCTGCTTCCCCTTTCGTCCCTCTCCAGTGCATCCTTCACCTCTTAGCCAAAGCAAAGTCCACCTAGGACCCCCCAGGACAGACCCCTTCATCTGGTGGCCAGTCCCCACCTCCCTTGTCAGCGCCACTCCACTACCTGGGCACTCAGCCCTGATCTTCTATCTCCTGGACTCCAGGACTGGACACACGCAGCTCCCTGCTACAATACCCTGTCACCTGACTCACCCAACACCATTCAGCGCTCAGCTGAGATGTCACTTCGTCTGGGAAACTGTCCTCAGCCAGGGTGAGTCCTCCCGGCCCTCTCTTCCCCACCAGCACACTTCGGACATCCCCTCCCAGCAGGCACTGGCTACATGGTTCTAGCTCTGCCCACTGGAGTGTAATCTCCCAGAGGGTTCAATGGGGCTGTTTACCACTGACCCCTGTCTAACAGCGCCTAGGATAGTCTTCAAACACAACTGTTGGAAGGCCAACATGTCCCTCCTACCCTCCCCCACCTCTTATTTCCCCCTTTCTGCCTTTTTAAGCCCCAAGTGGGGTTGGCTTCACTTCAGCCAAAAGCCCTGCTTCAGGGAACCCAGCCTGACCTTGCTGTGCCCTCTGTCTCTCTCCCCACGCTGGGCTATTGTTGCTTGTCCAGTTGCTGATGCCCAGTCTGATGCCCCCCCACCCAGGCAGTCACTCCAGCAAACAAAGTTGTTTGGGTCAGGCAGCGGGAGCCAGACACCGGGGCAAATTTGCCACATAGGCGACCAGGGCTGGGCCCAGAGGTCTTTTCTGGAAGGCCTTGAGATGACCCACTGCAACTGGTCAGTACTCCCTCCTCATTGTCCCCACCAAACCCCTAGGGAAGTTAGCTCCCCTACCCACAACCTGAACCCTCCTTCCTGCCCACGCCCCGGGATCTCACCTCTACACAATTACACATGGTACGGCCAGACCAGGAGCTGGCAAACATTTTCTGTAAAGGGCCAGAGATTCCGTAAAGTGGCTCTGTGGCTGATACCATCAGCTACTTTGCAGCAGTAACTATATGCAAAACGATGGGCATGGCTGGGTCCCAAGAAATCTTTATTTATCAAAACAAGTGGTAGGCTGGATTGGGCCTGTGGGCCATAGTTTGCTGACCCCTAAACTAGACATATGAAAAGTACTGGCCTCAGGGTCACTCCCTCAGCTGTGCTCCAGGAGAGTCGCCACATATGACCCTCTGGGCCAGCCATGGGCTTCCTGGCCAAACACTGGGGAAATTCTTTTTGGCAAAAAAAAGAGAAAGGGAAGATGGAATTGGCCGTAACACAGAAGGAAAACAAACCAGGTTTCTAACGAACTCTGGTACTGGAAAAACCCCCAGGGCAGTGAGACAAGAAAGGTCAGGGCCCACGTCTTCAACCTGCCTGCAGTCCAGAGCCTGCCTCTAGTCACAGAGGCCTGGGACCTCAAACAAATGGTCGGGAGGGAGGGGACACCAGTGCAGCTGCAAACAGGTTTACTGAGGCGAAGTGGCTTGTCCAGGTTTATGCATCAGAGGGGTGAGCTGGGCTAGAAGCTGGTTCCCGGCCCCAGGCTCTTTGGGTTCCCCTGCAGGCCCTTCTCTGGCCTTGGTGGGTGGCATCCCTGGTCAGTTACATAACCACTTGAGCGTCCCTCCCTGCTTCCGGCCGGGGGAGTCGGGACAGGAGGAGCCGGGCAGCTGCCTTGGGAAAGTTCTTATGTTGTAAGATTTGGACACTATTGACGCTTTGAGCCAGGTCCTTCGTGTGGGGGCTGTCCTGCAGGATGTGTGACAGTCTCTGGCCTCTGCCCACGAGATGCCAGCAGTATCCTTCCCCCAGACGTGACAACCTAAGTACCAGACATCGCCGCATGTTCCCTGGGGGGCAAAAGTGCCCCGCGTTGGGAACACACAGGTGAAAATAAAGCATGTGCTATTATTCACCAAGTAAACAAACCAATAGAAATGATAATTTAAAAGAAGGAAAGAAAAAGAAAGGGGGTGTGGCAGGGAGGAAACACACAGGGTCAGAACTGTGGGAACAGGGACATGAATGTCCACAGCTGTGTAAGGGGTTTTGGTGTAATGGCCGGGACCCCCACACTCAGGTAGCAACTCCAAGTGCTGCGGTTTCCCGGATGCTAAGTGCTTGTTAGAGGGAAGAGGAACCCACAGGCCCAGCTGCCAGGCCTCAGCACTGAAGTACAGACCCCTGTGGTCACCCACAGGGACCGGGCATCCTGGCCACCACAGCTATAGGACACGAGGGTCCCAACCTCTTCTAGCACTTTCTCACAGGTAAAGCCAGACAGGAAAGTAAGAGGAGCCAGAAGGAGAAACCCTAGGACAATGCCAGAGCCCCAACTTCTTGCACAGCCTTCCAGCCCCCCAAAACAGCAACAAACTGGGCTCATGCTATCTGCTGCCTGTGGGCCTGCTCCTGGGCAGGGAGGGGATGAGGCTCTGCGGCTTGTGGAAAACCAGACCACCTCAGTATCCAGCACGAAAATGTCCCGAGAGAGTCAGAGCTAGATGGGGCTACTGGGGGTCCCACTGCCTGGCGGGGAGGGGCTGCCGTACTCCAGAGTCCAGGGAATGGGCAGGGCTAGTCTCTGGGGCCCTAGAGGCAGAATCAGCCTAGACAGGCCAGGCTTCAAGGCTGGTGGAAACTCACTCGCTGGGTTGTTGTTAAGTCCTTAAATTCACCGCCCCCAGTGACGACATCACCTAAGCTTTGTAGAGAATGACCTGGGGGCGAGGAGATGGAACACCAGTTTCAGTACAAGCGGCGGCCTGGGCTGGTCCTGGGAGCAGTGCAGGGGACCGAGTGCACCCCGGAAAGGGCTGGTGCCAAAGGGAGCTGTGGCCTTGGAGGGGGTGTCACTATGCAGCGTGACTCAGCTCTGGGGAAGTGGCTAAAATAGGCTGCCTGGTGACGGGTGGCCACTCCCCACAGCCTGCCCTGGGCGGGACATCCCCACCCCACCCCGGAAGACAACATCCCTCTTTCCTGACAAAGAAAAATGGAGCAGCAACTCATAGCTCTTCCTGGCTCTCCCCAGCCTCTGGGGCAACCAGATTTTCTACCCTTGGCCCCACCAACCACAGAACATTCCTCGTAAGGCAGGAGCAATGAGCCCTCCCTGGAGGGCCAGGTCCCTGGCTGGGCTGACACTGCCCGTGCTCGCCATCAGCTCTGCTCCTGCGACTAGAGAGGACAGGCCTTGCCTGGAGCCTGCACCCATCCTCCCTGCAGAGCACTGCCCTCCCTGGTCATCCAGCCCAGCACCAACTAGACAGACAGAAGGACAGGCTGGGCCAATGCACTCCAAACACCCGAGCAAGTGGCTTGTCCTGGCAGCCCAGCCCGAGGCAGGCAACAGACCTGAGCTCTCCTGGAGCAGCCAGGCCAGCCGCCCACTTTGCAGCTGACCTGTAGCTCACCTTGGATCGAGGGGTAGTCATGCTTCAGCGCCCACTGGCACTGGGCAGTCACCCCCCTTCCTCTTCCTCACTTCGGGAGTTGTTTTAACCATCCGCACCAGCCCCAAGCAATGTAGCCGGACAGAAGGGGACATTCGGCACAAGAAGGCTTCAGTCATGGCTTGGATTGGCTATAAGAGGCTTTGTCCATTTCCCTCTTTCCCTCCTCCCTCCCTCCTTCCTTCCTTTCCTTCCCTCCTTCTTCATGGACTTACTGCATGCCCACCCATTTTCCCATGGTCTTCTGGGCCCCAGAGATACAGCAGTGAATATAGCCAGTGGACAAGCCCCTGCCTTTCCAGGTCACACTTGTATGTGCGTGTGGGTGGATGGGAACCGGGGCTAAATACACAAATTAAACAGTATCTCACAGTCCTCACTGTCAAGGGGACAATGGGTCATGGGATCGCGTGTGAGACTTCCAGGGTGGGAGAGGCGCCTCTGAGGCAGGGGCACTGTGAGCTGAGAATAGAGAAGGAACCAAGTGTGTCTGTCAAGAACATTCCGGTGGAGGGAACAGCACATGCAAAGGCCCAGTGGTGGGAAGAAGCTTGAGCAACAGAATGAAAATATAGTGGCCAGAGGGCAGGTTAGACAGGGTCCTCCCTAAGACCGAGCTGGAGTTTGGATGATGTTCTAGGTGAAGAAGGAAACCAACAGCACTTCCTAAGCAGGCAAGTCCTCCAGTCTGTATACTTAGAGGTTCCCGTGGTGGCTGGTGTGGGAGGCATGGAGGAGAGGAAGTGGAAATTCAGAGCAGAGGGGAATGGAAGCTGGAACACAGGAGCAACTAGTAAGAAAATGGACAGAAGTGGCATACCCAGGGCTTGTTCTGCAGGCAGTGCCCCCAGGAGTTGCTGAGGGCCCAGAATGGAGAGGAGAGAAAGGGCAGAATGAAAGGGGCCTCCAGGACACCTATGGGCCAGAGCAGGCCCCAGGAGTCCTCTTCCAGTGGCAGGTCTCACGTGGCAGGCCCTGAATCTTCCTCCCAGAGTGCAAGCAAAGACTGTGTAAGAAGCTTTCTCACTAGAGAAAGATTCGGTGCTTCTTGGAACACTTACCAGCCTTATCCTGGAAAGATAAGAAGTCCCAGGAAGGCAGGAGCCTGTTTTATTCCAGCGTGACAGGGCTGACGGGCAGCTAAGTGAATGGAGAGAACTGTGGCTGCTTGCATCCACATTGTTACATATTTCAGGAAGAACTTCAATGGGGCTGTGTTGTCATTTCAGCTGACTTCAGTGCTATTTGGAATCTTGTAGTTTTTTCAAGCGCACTGCCAAAAGCCCTCGTGTTTGAGAGTATGGTGTTTGCACCAGGAGGTTAAGAAGCACTATATTAAAATAATCTGAGCCTGAACAGCCACAATTTTTTTAAAAAGCCCAAGATAGGCACTTGAAATACCACAATCATCACTCCTGTACCACTTGTGTATCTTTGTCAATGTGTCCTTAAAACACCTGGGAATGGGGCAATCATACTCTCAGAGATGGAGAGACTAAATGATGGGACCTGCCCTCAGTCATGGATGGAAGCCAAGGCTTTATTTCCACACCAGGTCTCCAGCCCCTAAAACGGTCACGCATTAACTCAAAGTATGGTCCTGGGGCCTTGGCAACTAGGACAGTTTCTTTAAATAATGGCTTTAAAATGAGTATGATCTAGCAACCTCCACAATGGGGAACCTTTCCTATGGACCGATTTCAAAGCAGGAAGAAGTCACACACATAGACAATCACTGAAGCCTTGTTTGTTAATAGCAAAAGACTGGGAACAACCTAACAAGACAATGATAAGGAAACGGTTGAGAAAACCAGAAACCACTAACTCTGTTAACAGATTACAGTGCAGAGAACAAAAGCAGCATCTATAAAGTCTACGCTGCAACATGGAAAACTGTTTGTCAGACAGCATCACAAGGAAGGAAGAAAGCAGACGTGTGCTTGTTCATGCACAGTGATCACAACTCTACGTAAGCATGCGTTCATGAAGAAAGGCTGAAAGGGCATGCAGAGAAATCAGAGTTATGTCAGGCTTGAGAAAAACAGGCAAAAAAAAAGCGCCTTCCTTTAATTTGATACTGCTATTTTAATAATAATAATAATAAAAATCCCAGTGCATCAAAGGCTTATGGAAAAGACTTTATTTCAAAACCAGCTAAAACCATCCAGTTCTTGGGCTCAGTACAAGGCACTGAGTTGGG
Source organism: Manis pentadactyla (assembly GCF_030020395.1). Taxonomy (NCBI): domain Eukaryota; kingdom Metazoa; phylum Chordata; class Mammalia; order Pholidota; family Manidae; genus Manis; species Manis pentadactyla. Next base: position 182,937,831 of record NC_080022.1, read on the forward strand.
GCTGGGAGAGAATAGGACTCTGTCCACACTCACTCACATAGAAAAATCTTCCACTGATCTTTGTTCTCTGTGTCCCCCTCCTGGCTAGCCGGACATGTTTCTTAGTCCTTGTTTTATTCTAAGCTGTGTGGGAGGAGAAGGTGGGCAATCTCTTAACAACCTGGGATCAGGGGAAACACGGAGGGAAATCAGGACGCCCCCAACAGAACTCACTCCCTGACAGCTGCTTCCTGACGCCTGAAACTCAACTGAGCAGGAGATGAGAGGTAACAGGCGTCCCCCGCCCCCATCACCGGAGACTGGCCCATCTCCAGTGATACAGAAGCCCCGAGCTGGAGGCCAGCCTCCCGCATGGGCAATCCCACAGCGAGGTCCTATCTGAGATCCCCTGGGCAGGTGAAGGTCTGTTCCTGTGGCCTCTACAGCCTCAGCTCAGCTCTTCTGATGGCTGCAAGGGAGCGAGAAAACCACATGGGGCAGGGATCACACAAAGACAGCCAGCACCCCAGGGCCCCGGCAACTGGCCAACCACCAGGTGCATTAACAACGATATCTCAGCAGCCCCCTTCCCTGGCGTCTGCTGCATGCCAGGCACTGTGCTGGGACACTGTGAGCCTGCAAGATTGGTGTCATGATGGCCCCCCATTTTACAGAAGGGAAACAGGCTCAGAAGGGGCAAATTCCCTCGCTTATTCTCACAGCTGCTAAATGGTGATTTCCGCCCATTTCTGGCAGACCTTGAGCACATGATTTTCTGTATGAGGTGATGCCCTCTGACCTATTCAGATGTTTGCAGCTGAGAGGACACAGGGAGGACAGGGATTAGGAGCCTGTTTATCTAAGACCCTTGGAATGAAGACGCACTCACTCAACAGGCTCCCCCATTAGAGTTATGCTCCGGGGCGGGCTCCCCTGGGCTCCTCGCTACCAGGGTCTCATTTCTGCTTCCTGCTCTGAGGAACCCCAACGTTTGTTCTTATTCCCTGGGAGGTACAAGGTGGGAAGGAGCACCTGGGGCAGAAGCCAGGATGCCCTGGGCATATTTAGGAGTGTGCCCGGCACAACGCCCTGCTTCGGATGTTTCTCACACCCGTCCCGCTCCAGTCTTCACCTTGTGGGTCTGGGCAGTTCCAGCTGCCATGAAGGAAGACCAGAACTGACCCAAACTCTCTTCCTAAAACCTCCCAGGCTGGGCACCCTGCACTTGCTGCACCCTCCCTGCCTGCCAAAGAAGCCAGACCAGGCTCACCGGCCCCAGGGTGCCACTGCCCAGTCCCACCTGGGAAGATCCCATGTTCTGGAGGTAGACGTCCTCTGCTTTGGCAGTCTCTTCCTGGAAGAACTGTAAAGTGAGCAAAGCCCCCGGGCCGCTGCGTGCTTTACATGGCTGCACGCAGCCAGGCATCACTGGGGAGGGAGGCAGGGCTGGCGAAATGTCCCGGAGTGGGGGGTGAACCTGTCCCAGGTAGTCCACACTACACTACACACAGTCCGTACCAGAACCTCTCAGCATTCCACTTTCTGCCGCCTCTCTAGGGGTTATGAACTGATTTACAGCTAAACTGCCCAATGTGGCAGCCACCAGCCTTATGTGACTGCGGAGCCACTTTTAGAGCATTAAAATGTGATGAGTCCAAGTAGACATGTGGTAACAGGTCAAATATATACTGGACTTGAAAGGTTTAGCATGAAAGAGAATGTAAATTCGCTCATTAAAATTTTACATTGATCACGTGTTAAAATGATATTCTGAATATACTGGGTTAAATAACATGTGAATTTCACCCATCTCTTTTTACTTTTCTTAAGTGTAGCTATTAAAAATGTAAATTATTTGTAAGATGCTTCTATCGGTTAATGCTGATTTACACATTTTCCCCTTCCATTTTACAAGCAGTACTTTCTACTGTAGATGGATAAATGAACCCAACTATTGTTCACATTTGGGTGAAAATATTTACATGTTAATAAATAATGCCACATTATTTTGGAATAAGTCCTAATATCCTAAATTTTACTTCCAGTGGGCCACTGATGAATACCAGTCCTAATATCCTAAATTTTATCTCCAGTGGACCAATGATGAATGGCCAGATTGCTTCAGTTTTGTCTGAACTCTGTAACAAATATCCTTCTAGCTAAGTCTAAAGCCTTATTTCCAGAGGCTACATATTTATGAGTTAAATTACTTTTCTTTCTCATTGCTGACTTGTTCTCCAGAGGTTTAACCAAGTTACAGTTCCACCAACACCCAGTGATGGTGTCCAATAATTAAAAATGTAATTACTAATGAGGGTGGGCATTTCAAAAAACATTATTATTGGCATCTGTGTCCTTTCTCTTTTGAATTGCTTATTGAAGACTTTTGCCCATTTTCTTTTATGGAGGTGGAGCTTCACCTTTTCCAGTGGACTTGTATGGCTTGTAAAATATTAAAGCTGTTAAAATTACTGACCAGGGAGTGGGGGTGGGGAGGGAGGGAAGGCAGAGGGAAAAAAAAAGAAACCCTATTTTAGCTATTTTTTCCTAAAATTTTCTTGGCTTTTCTGATGTAGTTAGTCCTCCAGATGGACTTTAAATAAACATTAAGCTCCAAAAGAAATCTTTATGGAATTACACTGGAATTGAAACAGTAAATTGATTTGGGAAGAACTGACTTTATCACATCAAGTCTTCATAACCACTTACTCAAATCTTTTCTACATTCTCCATCAGATTTTGTGTCCTTTCTTCCTACAAGTCTTACACATTTCTTGTCATGTTTATTCTGGGTTATTTTATTTAATGGTATCTATTTTTGTGAATGGCTTCTGCATCCTGCCCCTATTACACAGCTATATTTTCTGGCTCGCTACATAGCTGGTATATGGGGAAGGTACCAATATCTACATTTATATCTATTTAATGGCCACTCTACTAAACTTGTCCTGTCTTACACACTCTGATCAACTTTATGATGGAATCCTTTGGGCTTTGCATGTTGACAAGCCCATAACCTGCAACTAAGAATAATTCTGTCTCCTCCATTGCTGATTCTTATGTTGTTACATTTGCTTCAACTGTCAATATAATGTTGAATACCTACTACTGACACAAAATGTCTCTGTTTCTGGCATTTACTGTAATATTCTAAACCTCAGTCATCCAATACAGTAGACACTGACCACATAGGGTGTTGAATGCTCAAAAAGTGGCTAGTACAACTAAGGAAATTTTTTTATTTCCTTTGATCAATTTAAAATTTAAAATTGATACTTGATTCAGTCATTGGAAAACCTAGTATTTTTAAGACAGCTTGAGTGTGTGAATCTACTTCTTCAATTGTAAATTTTATGAAATCCAAATTCCAGGTGAATATTTGTGAAATTCAGCATCCAAATGGAGATGTGCTATACATTTAAAATACACACTGGATTTTGAATTATTTGTATGAAAATGAAATGTAAAATATCTCATTAACTTTTTGATTATGTGGTGAAATGGTAATATTTTGGATATACTAAGTTAAATAAAACACATTCAAGTCAATTTCATCTGTTTTTGTAGTTTTTTAAATGCAGCTCCTGGAAGGTTACATACGTGGCCAGTATTATATTTCTATTGGCAGTGCTGTTCTGGGGATATTTCCATTCACATGATGCTCACCACTATATTCATGCAAATATTCCCAATCGTCTTAGAGAATTTACAGTTTCTTACAGCTTATAAGAAAATAATACGAATAACTTAGCCAGGCTGAGGTACAGGAATGCGCTATGGCTTAGAGAATGTACCCTTTAATTGCTGGAAAATATAGGAGAGATGTCCAGTCTAGCTTTAACAGTGATTTGTAATCGGGGAGTTGTGGAGGATCCCCTCCTAATGGGGGCTGTGACAGCTAATAAGACTGTGTGCTGAGGAACCCACTCTGGGAAATGATATCCTAGACCCTATCCACCGACCTCAGTTGGATAAGCTCTCCCTGGACCATGGGTCACAGAGGAGGTAAGAAAAGGGAATTCATTCATTGCACTTTTACTCTGCACTAAGCTAGCTGCTTCACTGATTAAATGACTTCAAAAAAAGAAAAAAAGTAACACTGTCTAGGCACTTGAAAGACTTTTATCTCATAGACTCCTCCCGACGATCCCATGGAGTTATTACCATCGACCCCACATTGCAGATAAGAAAGCTGAGGTTTAGAGTTAAATGCTTCATGCGAGTCACACAGCTGCTAAGTAGACAGAGCTGAGAGAAGAGTCGAGGTCCACCCGATTCTGTGCCTCAGCATTTTCCACTCCACTGTAACGTGGGCCAGGAGAGGGTCCTCCACATTGCTGGGGCCCAGGCCTCTGGAATCCAAGGAAGGCTATGCATGTGTCCACACCACAGGATGCATGGTTTTGCGTAGCATCTCAGGTTCAAAAACCTCTAATTCGGCACTCGAGTTCCCACCACTTCAGATAAATCCTGGGAGGTAGAGAGCACAGGCCCCCCCCTACCCCTGCCAGGAGGTCACCCCACTGGCAGCCCGGCTCCTCACAGGCTGGGAGTGGACCACCTTCTCCACCCTGTTCCTTCACCCCGTCTCGGCACCCACCTCCCTACACATCCCAGACCGTGAGCTTAAGGGCTAGGGGAAGACAGGAGAAAGCCCCCCTCACCACCTGGGAGTTCAAGCAGCTTGACAAGGAAGAGAAAGGAGTGCACTGTGACCAGGGAGGGACAGGAAGCAACAACTCAGGGGTCAAGATGATGAGGAGCCCATGACTCAAGGACACTCAGCAACTCTGCTTATTTACAGGGCTCTTCCTGGAGACGCATTTCCCCACTCCAATCTTCACCTCATACAAGCCACCCATCTCCCATCGCAGCGGGACAAGCCAGGCAGGTGGAAGGGGGGCCTGGCTGGGGACCCCACGCCCCGTGCGGCAGGTCTCCCTCACCTGGGAGTGGCTCCACGGCTCCTCCCTCCTGTCAAGGGACCCAGAAGGAAGCAGCTGGGCTTGAAATCAGATCAGCCAGGCCTTGTTTGGTTTCACTTCACTGCCCCCCCGAGAACAGTGCGCTCCGCTGAGGAACAGGGAGTGAGCCGACCCTCCTGGTCTCCAGAGGGAGCCCGGGACTCACCCGCCGAGCAGGCTGGCAAATCCCGCCTCGGCCCCTGAGTGTGGGGTGCGGAAAGAGCACGGACCCCGGACTTCCTGCCCCGCTGGGCCAGACATTCGTGCGTCAGTTCCCTCATTAGCTTTCAAAGCGATTGATAACATCACATACTTCCCAGTGTTATAGTCAGGATTAAATAAACTAATACATACATAAAGCGCTTAGTACAACATGAGTGGTGAGCAGTCTTCTGTGTCCGCTGCACAGATGACGCTCTGCCACATTCAGAGAGAACACATTATTAACCTGGAACACGAACCTCCACCCAAACAGCTCCGGGGCTGACCCCTTTCAAAGTCCTTGGGGGGGGGGGCTCCCCAGGAATAACTGTTACAGGGGGAGGGGGTCCTCCAAGCTTCTGAAGCCCAGATGTAGACTGTAGACCCTACCAGTGGCGGGTCAAGTGGCCTGAGGCTTGGTTTCTTTCCCCATCTGACTTCTCTCCTCCCTATTTACCCTTAACCCTTAGTGATACAGGGTGGAGGGGCCCACCTTTTGATGGGACTTAAGCTCTCTCTGATTTAGGTTCAATATAGGTGGACGAATGAAGGTGGGAAGAGAAGGGCTTCCCATTCCTCCTCAGGATGAGGGTTAGATAACTCGGGGATTTGGGGGACCCTGGGTGCTACCAGCAACAAATAATGTACACGATCAACCCCCGACAAAATGCAGGGTGGGCCTTTGGACCTAACCAGATTCTCATTAGGGGGGGCCACAAATTGTGTTGCCAGCCCCAAGGAGGCCCCTCTGTGTTCTCTCAGCCTCTCTACTCCCACCATGTGGTTGAGCCGTAAACCCCCTAGGGTGGGAAGGGGAAGGTGTCACTAGGCCCCTTCTGATGCTTCGGGGCCAAGAGCAGCATTCTAAGGACTGGAGGTGGCTTGTATGAACGGGCATCTGGGCGTGAAGAGGGAGGGACAGAGGCTGGAATGCAGGGCCCCGCTTCCCCGTCACATTGGGATTTGAAGCTGGGGTCTGCGGGTCAGGCTCAGTCACTGCAAGAATTACATGGACACTCGTATAAGGCGAACGCAGAGACTCTCCCAGGGAGGTGGAGGCTGCCCCCATCTGCCTCCCTGAGGCAAGGGCAGAAGACGGTGGCCCAAGCAGCCCTAAGAGATGCAGTTCCTGAGGACACACCCAGGTATCTTTCTTGCCCTGGCACTGTTGCTTGTCAGACACCCTGAGCACTTAGGTTGCAGGAAGTAGAGGGAACCGTCAGCCGTGCAGAGCCCTCTCTCACAGGCTGAGTAAGTTTAAGTCTTCCTTCGTGACCATGCCCCTGACCCAAAAGGGGGACCCTTCCTCAGCTTGGCTGGCTGAGTGGTGACCACCAATGCCCCTGTTCCCGGAAAAGGAGGGCTCTGGATGCCAGTGCTGCTAGCCTGGCATGGAGCCTCAAGCAGTGCCTAGGGGAGACTCTGATGTATGTTTCTGGAAGGAAGCCCAAGGTTCCGCAAGAGGCATATTTTAAGCTGGAACTTCAGGGACACAGTGAGTAGGAATGTGGGAAACTATTGGCTAAACTTCCTTCTCTACTCACCGCAAGCAGAGAAGGGCCGCGTCCTGCCCCACATACAGGCCCCTCCCAGCACCCATCCAGCTCCTGGTCCAGAAAGGGCTGCCATCGGGCTATCCACCCCGGAACTCCTCAGATGTACTAGCTGGCGCGGTCCTTCGGGACAAGGCCAGATGGCTCTGGGGTTTGGTTCCTCTTCCCAAAGTCAAGGAAAAGCCTCCAACACACATAGGTCAAAGACCTAACCTAGGGTCATAGCTCTGTCAGCTTCCAGGGCAAGATTGCTCAAGCCCTCTCCCTCCGCCCCCAAGCCTTATCTCTGGCATCAACCCAGATCCTGTTCCTCCGAGGAGACTCCTCCCTCCCACCCCAGGGACAACTCCTCTGAGGCTGTGCAGCCTCCAGCCAGAGGAGGCTTGGAGTCACTGCCCCACGGAAATCCTGGATAAGCCTCCACTCTCAGCGACCCAAACCAGAGAAGGGGAGAGAGCGGGAGGGAGGGAGCCCCCCCAATATCAAACACCTTGCCCGCCACACCTGGGCACAGCCTGTCCTGGCAGCATAAATCAATCAATCACTCCAGAGGTGCAGGGGTTTGGAATCCCTGAACCACAGCCAACTGGAGTCCCTTCTGGGAAAGCTCCCGACTTGTAAAGAAGGCTCTGAGATCCCTCTCCCAGGTCAACATTTGCTGGGTGCCCCCACAACCCCACTTTCAAAGTAAGACCTGCATTTGCTCGGAGTTCCCTGGCCTCCAGGGCCAGGAGGGTGGACTGTCACGTTTCTAGAGGCAGCAGGACAGAGGAAGGTTGGGTATGCACATCAGATTGGGATGAGCATGGTGGGTGGGCATGTGTGAGAGAAATGAGGAGAGAAAAAAAGGGTCAAGAAAGAGGCAAAAAGGCAGAATCCCCAGAAAATGGAAAGCATGCTCCAAACAGAGGCCTGCACTGTAACATGAGCACCCGGGCATCCCTGAGCAAGGGCCACCGGAGCTCAGGCAGGTATCAGAGGGGCTAAAACTCACCCCAAAACCGCCCCAACTTAGGAGCAGGCTCAGTGTGCCACACTGGCCCTTCCACGCCTCCACAGGGGCCACTAAGATCCCTTAGAAGACCAGGAGAACCCCCTTAGCTATCTCCCAAGGTTCCCCGAACTCTCATTGTGGGAAGGAACAGCTGTCCTCAAGGACCGAGGGGCACAGTCCAAGTTCGTAGGAGATAAACCACACTAATCGCTGGTCACATGGTAAGCTCACACCGGGCAGCTGATACAAGCTGGGACCCACATGGCGCCCCCACACTCACAGGTGGGTCCTAGCTGCCCCACAGGGATGCAGCCTCCCAAGTCTCCTGGGGAAGCCTGCCCCATGACCACGATGCCAGCCCGGGGGCCACCTAGAGGCCTGGCTGGGCCAAGCCCTGGGCTAGCAGACTCCCCATTTTAGGGGAAATCCGCAGCTCAGCTCCCCTTCCTTTGTGCCCTGTTCTTTGTTCTCTTAAAATTCAGTCCATCTTGCCGAGTGATCCCCTCCTCCACCCCAGCCTCAGAAAGGGGGCGGAGGCGGCAGGGAGTTATTAGAAACCCAGACTATACAAAGAAGTTGCATTGCAGGAGGCGCGCCTGTAACTGGGCCCCTCATTGTTTACGCCGCTGGATGGGGAGAGCTTCCTCTGGTCCAGATGGCTGCTGGGGGTAAGGATGAGGGACATCCTCGCTCCAGAGTGGAGCAGAGGGCGGCACAGCTCGGGGGCCCCTTCCCGGTTCAACTGCCCAGACCCAGGGGCAAAGAACAGGCACCTGGCCGCAGTCGAGGGCGTGGGAGCCGGTCGGACTGCACGGGGTGACAAGAAAAGAAAAAGCATTGTATTTCCCCTCCATTCTCCTATGGGGTAAAAGAAAACTTCCAAAGCCCAGGCTGCAGTATCTCTACGGGAAACGCAAGGAATCTGGTTTGAGTTAGCAGAGAGCACCCCTCCCCCAGTCTCCGGCTCCGCCTGCGTCTTCTCCCAGGAAGCCCGCCAGCCCGGTTCCCAGTCCGGCTGCCGTTCCCGCCCACCTCCCGGCCGGGTACTCACCGGCGGCGGCCCGACCTGCAGGGGCGCTCTGGGGGACGTGCCGCAGGCAGGGGCAGTTTTGTACCTCCGACTGGGGGCGCTGCAGGGAGGGGGCGGAGCCAGAGACGGCCCGGCGCAGTTCAGCCGCCCCAAGCGGGTGATTAAATCATTAACCGACCGCTCCGGCCAGAGGCTGGGACTGGGGCACTTTCCCGCGGGCGCACCCGGCGCACCCGCCCGCGCCAAGCCCCCTCCCGGGCTCCAAAGGGGCCGCCAGCTCGGCCGGGCTCCACCCCGCCGAGAGGCGCCAGGGCCTCCCCCGCCCGGGCCTCCCGAGGAGGCGGGCGGGGCGGGAGCCCGGCGAGGAGGAAAGGGTTCGCAACGGGGGGGATGGGGGGGTGGTAGTGGTGGTTATTTGTTTCCACGGTCATTCCCTTCCAGGCAGCGCCTTCCCTCTTTCTCCCGGACCCAGTGACTTCGGGCGGCGAGTGCTGCAGTGTGTGTACGAGAGTGAGAGCGTGTGTACACGCCTCTGCCACTACAGGCGAATAATTTGGTTCTTATTCATAGAGAACTCTGTGCACACACGCCCCCCTCGGAGAACCGCGAGCTGCGCGCCGCCGATTGTGCTTCTGCCCACACGGACATACACCCCATTCCTCGGCAAGGGGAGAGCTTTAAAACCCGGGCCCCATCCCACCCCACCCTCACTCCACCCCCACCCGCGCCCTGGGAGGGTCGGCGTATCAGTCTGGAAGAGGAAATCGAGTCCGAGAGAGGCTTCGCCTGGCCTTCTGCCACCCCCTCCTCCTTACCAAGCCCCGTTCCGCTCGGACACAGGGTGCGTGGCTCGGGTCCCAGGCACCCGAGCCGGCCCGCACGCGCCCCGGCCACAACCCTGACATTCTGGCGCGTGCGCTGGAGTGGGGCTCTCAGTGCCGTCTCCCCGCCCCTGGCCCCCGATCGCAGCGTTTTCAATCCTCTCCGCCCCGTGGGGGGTTTCGAGCCCCCAAGCCGAGCCCACCCAAGCCTCGCAGGGCTGTCATGGCCAGAAGCGGAGACTAGTGGCCTACCTCGGTCCCCAGAGACGCGAGCGCTCGGCTGGCGCGGTTGCGCTGTCCCCTCTGCGGGTTCCGCGAGGCAGCGGGGCTGGCGGCCCATGTCCGCGCCGGCGTCTGTTTCCCTCTGGCTCTCGGGCTTTCGGGGCTGGGAGCCGCGCGGACACGCCCCTTCCAGGCTCCTCCCGCGTCCTCCCTTCCTCGCCCCTCCGTGTTGGCGTCACGGCGCCGCCGCAGCCAATCGCCGTGGGGAACCGCACCCGGCCGCTCGGCCTCTTCGGTTCAAATCTGCAAGCCTGAGGCTTCACACGCCCTCTGTGGGGCGGCCCGGCCGGGGGCCCGGCCAGGATGCCAGCTCTGGGGTGCCCGAGCGCCCCCACCTCGTTGCGCTCCGGTGCAGGCCCCCCACCAGGGGCGGGGCGCATTACTTCCCCCGTGGGGTGTGGCGCAAGGCTGTCCCTGAGGCTCTTCCCCATTCCGAGCAGTGACGAGACCAATGAGGCTCCGGTGGCGGTTCCCGCTCGTGCCTCCGGGCCCGCTATCCACCTCCCAGACCCAGTACCCACGGCAGATGGGATGCCGAGGGGGGCGCCGCCAGGGTGGTGGATTCCATCCCAGACTCTTACTGGAAACGAGAGGGGCAGGAGGAGCCGGCCCCGTGGCCCTCCCCCGGAGTGCGGGTAGGAAGGGTTCCTGCAGGGTGGTCTGTCCGACCGTCCTGCTTGAGTGAATCTCAAAGGCGATGAACCCCTGAGTTCCAGGCTCTAAATCCTGAGAAGGCCTTCTGTTCGATTCCTTTCAGAGGAATCGCTTCCATTTGTAAGGGGTCATTGACAAAGTAATACCTCCTTGGGGTGTGTTCCACAGGGAAGTGGCCACGGCGCAAAGTGGGGGTTCCCTCGCTGGTAGTATCAACCTCGCCTGGGATTTAAAGTCAAGGGTGTGCAGATTGTCTACCTCGACTTCCTCCCACCCGCGTGGACGTCTATCGGATCGTTCAGTGCGTCCTTTGGGCTGGTGCTTTCCACACATTGCTCCCAGCTGCAAGCCCACCCCACTCCCCCCACGGCTGGCTCCCACGTCCCTCTACTGAAATCACAGCCCAAGTCTCATCTGTCCCAAGGAAACTTTACTGATTATCTGAGGCACAACCCCCACCCCCACCCCCACCCGCTTCTCTTTCCTTCCCTTTAAAACAAATTATTTTATCTTTTAAGGGCTAGCTGTTAGGATTTGTTCTTCTGTTTACAGCTGTCTGGAGTTTGGCCTTCCCAGTAAGATTACACATCAATTAAGCCTATCTCCAGGACCAAGTCTTTGTCCCTTTGTCCTTCCTCAGTCCCTGTCCAAATTCAGAGCTCCGCATTTGAGGCTTCTATCACAAACATGTGAGGTTTGTCTTTGGAGACAAAGATGAATAAAGCCCTTTCCTGCCCTCGGTTGCCCACAGTGGATACAGGCTGTCCAGGGAAGGAGCTCAGTAGATGCTTCTAGACATGGGTCATTGCTAGCACCCCGCGGGGGAAGCACGATTGAAAGAAAGTGCTGATTTTCCCTGATGTTTGGAATCCCAGACCTGTGAATTTCTAGTGGTCTTTGCCTCCTGAGTAGCCACTAAAGCTAACTTTTGCCCCAACCTTTCAGACTAGAGTTGTCTATTAATGATCAGAGGAAATTAACAAACTAAAAATCTTGAAGCTTGAATACTTACCTTGAAATTTCTGGCAACGTCTAAGCCCCTGACTTTGGAGAAGGATTTGCGGTCTTAACTGAACCTTTGGGGTAACTTGGCCTATAAGCCTTTAGGCCTGGGCATGTGTCTCTGCCTGTCCAGGCTGCTGGGGCCTGCCCTTGCACTTGGGTGTGCATCACGTATAGCTGCATGGGCCTGCTTCCACCTCAATTCACCTACACCCCAAACTCACTCCTCCCAGTGTTTGTTAACACTGGGTTCTGGGCATTTTCGTTCACATTATTTTGTCCCAGCCCTAAGAGGATCCATTAGGTTGGTTGATACTATTTGCTTAAAGAGAAGTTGGAGGCCCCACACCTTCTAGTCTGGTATTTGCCATAAACAGTGACTCTGGGGCAGGTCATTTCACTTTCTGAAATGAGCTAATTGCCCAGGCTCATTCGCACACAAACACTCTGTGACTTCCCATCTCTGTCCTGAGTACCCCCCTTTCCCCCCCACCACACACAACTTACCCCGTCAGAGGTTAGATGAGATGGTCTAGGACAGACAGCTCAGGGTGTCACCAAGGCCTGATGTCAGCACAGTTTGGGGTGGAGCCTGGGTGACCTGAGGCCCTGCCTGCTCTGGGCTATTCACACCCACCCTGCTGGGAAGGGGCTCTTCCACTCCTTGGTTCCCTTTTCTTGGGAACCACCTGGAGCCCATGCATGGTCGGGCACTCTCTGCTGCACAGCCCAGGAAAATCCCCAGGATACCAGGCTATTGTCAAGCCTACAGCTCAGGGCAAGGCCCTCATCACTGAGGGGCAAAGCCTGCCTCTGGGGGCTCTTTTGCCCCAGGCTCCAGGCACATGACCCAGAGTTAACACACATCAGGTCTCTGGGGCAGCCAGTGCCCCTAGAGAGTAAAGCAGCAGGCTCGTGGGGACAGGATGGTGTCTGAATCACCCGTGTGTGTTGGCATACTAGGTTGTGCAGATGAATGAACTTGCTTAGTCCAGGACTCGGGGGTGAGGAGGCTCCCTCTGATGCTCACCAGGGTTGGGACTCTATTGGGGCAGGAGATGCCAGCAGGGTTGAGCTTGGCCTGAGGAAGGCCACAAGGTGAGTCAAGGGGGTAGTGGCAGAGCAAAGAGGCCATGGAGTTTACTGGAAATAAGTCCATATGTGGAGTCAGAGCATCTGGGTTGTGTGACCTTGGAGGAGTCACCTAATCTCTTTAAGTCATATCTTAAGGAGGGCATGGTAACAGTCGGGACCACAGGAGGTTATCAGAAGGATGAAGGAGATAGAGCATGTGACCTTGCTTTGTGAACTAAGCCCAGTCAAGGGACCGAGTTACTATTATTGTTGGTGCTAAGTCAACTTCAGGCTTCTGGGGACTGAGGCCGCCTGCCGGGGAAAGGACAGATGACATAGGTCCCCCATCCCCACCCCACTTAGAGGTCCTGTCACTGTGAATCATCATGTTTATTAAGATGCTGCCCCAGACCACTGCACTGGGCATTTCCAGGAAGGTGGGAGATGATACTAAATGTCTGTTTATTGGGGAGGGGAGAGAAGGATGGGCGAGAAAGATACAGCCAGAGCTCTGGGCTCCTCAGAAAATTTTCAGACTTCAGCTAGACTGTGAGTCTCTGAAGCAGGAACCCCAGAAGGAATGTTTTGTGTGGTCCCCAGATTTCTGAAACCCAGAGCTTTACCCACCACCTGGGACAAGCAGGAGAGCCCAGCCTTGCCCGTCAGCAGAGGTCTCCTCTTGGCGGTCCAGGGCCCGATGGACTGGGTTAGGAGCACAGACCCTGGGGCCGGATAACCCTGGACTCAAATCCCAACTGTCCCCATATGATCTGAGAGAAGTTACTTGAGCTCCTGGGGCTCAGTTTCCTCGTTTGTAAATGAGGACCACATAGGCACCCCCTTCATGAGCTTGATATGAAGTTGGTGGATAACACAGGTCAGAGTTCAGTGTAGAGCTGGGGCAACATAGAGGGCTCCCAAAGGAAATACCAGTGGATGGCAAAATTAAGGGCCCAAGTGAGACCTTCTGGAGCAAGTTTGTTCCAGGCAAACAAACTTGGGCACAGAGTAGGCCCATCATCCTGGGTATTTCCCAGAACTAAGCTAACAGAAAAAAATTGGACATTATCTGCAAGAGGCAGTCCTGGACTTCTGATAAAGAAGTCTGTGAGGTATGCGGGGCTCACCCAGAGCTCCCTGTCATTGTCTCTGGGGAGGGGTGGGCAGAGACCCAGTTCTGCTGGAGGGCAGCCCCTGATAACCAGAATTCGCCCTGGGCCTCCAGACAGATGGAAAAAATAAGGGACCAGGGGGAAGGAAAGAGCTTCTTTCTGTGCCCAGAAAAAGCCTGTCTTCTCTCCAAGAGCCTGGCTTGGAAGCAGATGTGTCCCAAACAAGGTGCACTGACAAAAGGCAGGGGTCGCTATTATTGAGGTTCTGTTGCTGAAGTTGAGTACTTCACTGTAGGTTAGGAATTCTACATCACAATCCTATGGAGTAGTTGCTATTATTCCTATTTTTTCAGATTAAAAACAGGAAAGGCTCAATAACTTGCCTGAGGCTGCACAGCTAGGAAGTCTAGATCCCAGACTGGAGAAACCTAGAGCAGTCAAGCTCTAGAACCCAGAGGTCTAGCACAAAAGCATGAGATAGCAGGAAAGGAAACAACTTTGAGCTGCAGTGTGAGTGATCTTTTTCCTATACTGACCCATGGCTGGCAAGGCAAGGTTGCTGGGGAGACTGGGCACCACCTTTACCCAGAAGACAGACTCCTGTCTTCCCAGGAAGGCTCTGCAGTATTTCAAGGAGAACTGGCTGACCCTGCTTCAAGGCAGTTCGTAGAAGTACACAGTAATGTCCCCCTCCGTCCTGCCTCCCCCAGCCCACATCTGCAGCAAGGACCCAATTAAATTCCTTCCTGGAGCTCTGTGCACGACCCAGGGGTGAAGAGGAGGACATGGGAGCCGAAGGCATCATTCAGCATTCTCTCCATCCCAATGTGATGTGACACATTCAACAAGATGTTCCAGGCACTTAAAGGAACAGCCCCTCAAATTGGAATGTCTCTGCGCCTGTGCCTCTTTGGTGGGGCACTCCTAACTCCTTCCCTTCTTGTGCACTGAGACCCCCTACCCCAGACCCTTGCATTGAAGTTCAGAAGCCTATGTACTTCTGTCTGATCTTGGCATCTCCCTACACTTTCCTAGCCCCCTGGGCACACAGAGGGAGGCTCCTCTGGATAAAAGAGACTTTAAGAGACATCAATCTTGCCTTCTTGAATCTGTCCCCACATTCAAGGCAGTGAGATTGTATCTTGAGCCAATGGCTGAAAAGAAGGGGTGAGAGTAGGAGAGGGTCTGGAATCCCGGTGTCCTTTCCCATTGTGGGGAGAATGAGGAAAAGGTGCCAGAAAACATGTTTGTGGGCTGGGCGTAACTGTCAAAGCTCATCATTTTGGCGACAGAGTTTGTTTTCTCTTCTCTGGAGTTTTCAATTTCCTAAGTGTTGACTTGGCGTATGTGTATATGTGTGTGAGTGTGTGTGTGTGTACGTGTGCATCCTTCCTCTGCTCCTAAGAGGCCTTTGAGTCTTCACAATAACTCCTCCTAGCCTGATGTCAAGGCTGATTTACACTTCCCAGCTTGAGGGCTTGATGCCACGGGACACAAGCTTTCCTCTCTCCCTAAGCCCTCCGTCACCTCCACAAGCCAATTGCTCTCCAGAATCCAGCTCTGGTTGAAAGCAGAAGACATGGTAGGGAGGGTAGCTATGAGGAGTCAGTTCCAGACAGCAGATTGCCCCAGGCCCAGGCCCCAGGATCAGACTAATGGAGTTTCTGTACAGCGAGTGAAGTCCCGTCTGAGTGGCATCCAGGGGGTCCTGCAGCAAAGCAAAACTTAGCTCATCCAAGGCCACCAGAAAGAAACGGGGGGAGAGAGCTGGGGAGAGGAGGGTATAGGCCATGTAATTACATCTGTAAGAAATTAATTACATAGAAATTTGCAGAAGAGAATGTTTTCCCCTTCTTTTTGAGCAAATAGTTTAGCTCCTTTAGGGAGGATTATATACTGTTAGCAATTACCTAGGCCACTCACTTTACAGAACAGAAAATAAAATTCAGAGGTGAAGTGACTTGTCTAAGGTCACACAGTCTGCTACTAGCAGAGCCTGGGACAAGACATGAACTCTTCTAATCCCAGGCTAGTACTTGGTTTTATTTTGGGTGGTTTTCACAGGGTTTGTTTTTGTGAGCAAGGGAATCCTCTCTACCCCCCAAGTGAAGCTAAGCTGTACAAGATACAATACAGATCAAGGTGGTCCTTTAGGGTTTGAAGTGGAGTGAGGGTCCCACCGTCCCACTTGCTTTACCTATTTCAGTGCAGTTCTGGAAGCACTTCTGGGAGACCCTAAGGCTTCCGAGTACTGTCTAAAAGATCACCACACTATGCATAATGGCAGGAGCCAGTACAGGTCAGTTTCCAATACTGGGCACTCTTCTAAGGTGTATTAGCTCATTTAATCTCCAAAAAGCCCTGTGAACTCCTTCTCCAGAAGGGCTGCAGCTTCTCTGCAGAACAACCTCTTCTCCATGTCCTGTCAAACAGCCTCTCCCGGAACCTGGGCTCTTGAGATGAGATCTTTGCAAGTTGGGTGTAATTTCTTGCGCCTGGATGATCCTGTCCTTGAATCCTAGCTCATTTCAATAACCCTTTTCATTGCACATTGTTGTCCTCTTTCCTGAACAGTGTGGCAAAGGCATGGCTCCAGGTTAGGCAGCTTTTTAGCGTTGCAGAGCCAACAGACGGCTTTGCTGGTCTCACCGAGAGGCAAACTAGTGGCCTGTCAGTCACATGCAGCCTGCTGATGTATTCTGTTTGGCATGCACAACTGCAGTTACTGTCACAGCAAAGCAAACCATTTAGTCCTCTCAAACAACCATTTGATTATGCTTCTTGGTTCTATAGGTCTCAGGAATTTCAACAAACATCAAAAGAATGGCTCGTTTCTGTTTCATGATATAAGGGATCTCAGGCTGGGAAGGCTGAAGACAGGTTGCGGGGAGGTAGGAGTGGGTAGGGATGGGTAGTATGACTCAGTGGCTGGGGCTGGGATCATCTGGATCACCTTCTCTCACGTCTGGTCAGCTGGAATCTCAGCTGGGCTGTCAGCCAGAACACCTATGCACAGTATGGCTTCTCCATGTGGGAGAGTTTGGGCTTCCTCGCAAGATGGCAGCCAAGTGCCAAGGTCCAGCATCCCAGGAGAACCAGACAGAAACTACATGATCTTCATGACTGTATTAGCTTTATAGGGCTGCCATAACAAAGGAGAACAAACTGTGTGGCTTAACAGAGATTTATTCTCTCATAGTTCTGGAGACCAGAAGCCCAAAATCAAGGTGTTTGCAACTTGGTTCCTTCTGAGGGCTGTGAGGGAGAATATTTTCCATGCCTTTCTTAGCTTCTGGTGGCCTCAGGCGTTCCTTGGCTTATAAATGCATCACTCCAATCCCCTGTCTTCACATGACCTTCTCCCTGTGTCTTCACACCATCTTCCCTCTATGTGTATCTGTCTCTGTGTACAAATTTCCCCTTTTTATCAGGATGCCAATTGCATTGGATTAGAACTGACCCTAATAACCTCATCTTAACTTGATCATCTATAAAGACTCTGTTTTTAAGTAAAGTCACAGTCAAGGTATTGGGGGTTAGGACCTCAACATCTTTTGGAGGGCACAATTCAACCCATAACAATGATCTAGCCTTGAAGGTCACAAGCACCACTTCTGCTGTAGTCACAAGCACCCACCCCCACCAGGTTCAAGGGGAGGGGACACCAACTCACCTTTGCGTGGAAGGAATATCCAAGGTACACGGTAAGAAGAGCACCGGAGATGGGAGACACAGTTGCAATCATTTTTGGAAAATACAGTCTGCCACAATAATGCTTAAAAACATATGTATTTTTAGTTGCTAATTATTTAAGCATAAGAGAGATTCACATAAAATGTGGATTTCTGGTTCTTGAAGAGTCAGAGGAGCCTGGCAACATGGGGCTCTCATGTTCTGATGGTAGCAGTCAGAGAGAACTGCCCCGCTAGGAGGCTGGCGGTTCTGCATTGACCCACTTCCCAAGTCTCCCCCTTCTGAGGCCCACTGTCACTTGTCATCTAATCACTGAGGGTGGCTGTTATTTCCCTTACACTCAGCCTGCTTCTCTCCTGAGTGTCCTTGCTGCCCATTCCCGGAGCATCTGAGGGTGTCCCCTGGACCAGGCCGTGCAGAGGAAGCTCCCTGGGGCAGACCCCCGGGAACTCCCCGGGGTGTGAGGTCTTGGTGTCACGACTGGTACAGTTCCACCTCCATACCAAGGGCCAATGGAAGCAACAGAAATGAGCAGGCCTCTGATTCACGGCTGCAGTGTCTGCAGGACTGGTCTCGCGGGACGACGCCAGACAAGCACAGGCTGCTGGCAGATTACCGAGGGCAGGTTGAGCTGGGGGAGGGCAGCAAGCTGCAAACCGATGTGCGGTCAGATCCACCTGTGCAGGACCCCGGCCCACTGCCTCCACCTGCCCCGCCCCTGCGGGTCTCCTTCCAAGAAACAACATGGGGGCTACTTCTGAGGTCGCTTCTCTGACTTCCCACCATTGCCATCTTTCCAGTTCTTCTAGAGCTTTCCGGATCTTTCCTGCCTTTGGCCAAATCTCTTTATAACACATGCCACCTAAGAAGATGATGCCAAGATTGCTGACCATATTTCAGTGTCATCCCAGGAACCCTGAACTAGAGCAATATCTTTCTCCCTAGAAGAGAGAGTGGAACAGAAGCAATCCAGGGAAGGGGTTCTAGCTCTGGGTTTCATGCAGGAGTGTGGGCAGGTCCCTTCACCCAGGAGAGCTCTCTTCAAGCTGGGACATGTGGCGTTTTGGCCGGGACAGTCCCCAGGTATTGGGGGTATCACTGGAGACCCTGGCTCTGTCACTTCGTTGGTCAGGTTAGTTTGTCTTTCTGCGTTTCAGGTCTGGCCTTTGTAAGATTAGCTGAGCTAGTTTGTGCAAAGTGCTTGGAAATGTGTCTGGCTAGGCGGGCGCTATCGTTCATATTTACAGGTGTCCCAGATGGCATTTGAGTTTCCTCCTTCTGGTGTTAAACTCTCACATCCTGGTAGAAGTCGGGGACTGTGGAGCCTTGCCTTGCAAGGGTGTGTGGACCCAGGCACCCAGATAGAAGTCTGCCGAGCCTCTGCATGTGCCAGACACTGTGCCAGGCCCAGAGAGCCCACAGGTCCTGCTCCCGACCACCTAGATGCCAGCTGCACTCCCTCTGCCCCCCAGCCGCTCTCCTGACCCTCTGTGATTACCCAGCAATGGCCAGAGGGAGAGAGGCCCTGGAGTTCTGGTCACCAGCATCTGTGATTAATATTTTGCAGGTTGGTGGCATGTGAGGGTTTTTCCTGACCTCAGGGAACATGTGTTATTTAGCTCTTGGTGAGAGGTGGAAACAGCTTGAGACGGGGGGGAGGGTGTTGGGCAGAAACAGGACAACCAGCCAGCATCCCATAGTTACCAGTGGGATTCAGGGCTGGCCGGCACCTTCCTACAGGAATCTAAGACTGCTGGAGGTGGGAGTGGAGGGCCTGGTCCTGGGATCCTGCCAGCCCGTGCAAATCACTTGAACCTAAACTCTCAGGGATAAAAGAGGCACATTGGAATTGCAAGGAGAGCTTGTTACTCGTTCCCGAGGGCTGCTCTAACAAATTACTGCAAACTGGTGGCAGAGACCAACAAAAATTTATTCTCTCCATTCCTGGAGGCTTGAAGTTCAAAATCAAAGTATCAGCAGGGCCACACTCCCAAGGACGGCTCCAGGGAAGGCTTCTTCCTGCCTCATCCAGTTCCTGGTGGCACTGGCCCTCCTGGGCATCCTCGGTGTATAACTGCATCACCCCAACCGCTGCCTCCGTCCTCACCTGGACTTCTCCCCAGGGTCTCTGTGTCCCCTCCCCTTCTTGTAAGGACCTCCAGTCATTGGATTTGGGGCCCATCCTAATCCTAATTTAAGATGAGTATGACCTCATCTTAAATAATTATGTCTGCAAAGATTGCATTTCCAAGTACGGTCACATCCTCAGGTTCCAGATGGGTGTGGAATTTGTGGGGA
The DNA here is from genome assembly GCF_030020395.1 of Manis pentadactyla. NCBI lineage: Eukaryota > Metazoa > Chordata > Mammalia > Pholidota > Manidae > Manis > Manis pentadactyla. The sequence continues at coordinate 182,957,488 of NC_080022.1, forward strand.
CACTACTCAACCTATTAAAGTACCTTTGACTGCGTACCTGAAGTTCACACTGGAACCCCATAGAGAGTTGACCAGAAGCCACTTTCAACTGGGTGTCAGCAAATGGCTACTTGTTTTTGTATGGCCCATGAGCTAAAAATGTTTTCAGAAAAAATAAAAAGCAAAATGATACTGTTATATGTGAAAATTACATACAATTCTAATTTCAGCATCTGTAAATAAACTGGATTGGAATATAGCTATGCACATTGATTTATCAATCATCTTTGGCTGCTTCTTGGCTAACACAGAGACTGTACAGCCTGAGGAGCCTGAAATATTTACTTGTCTAGCTCTTCAGGGAAAATGTTTTTCTACCCCTGAGAACAACATTATCCTGAAACAGTATTTCCTGCCTGGCTTGCAACCACCCAGAATGTGGAGGCCTCCCCAAGGGCCCAGGTCTCCTCCTCCGAGTCAGGCAGGGTCTTAACCCTGGGCCAAGGCTGAACTGTTGCTTCCCAGCATGACTGGTGCACTCTCAAAGGCAGGCTTAGCTCCCTATCCCCTTCCTCTAACCAGTTTCTAAGATTCAGAAGTGTTCTATTGATGCAGTTTCCAGCTGGGAAGGGTCCTGAGAAAGGGTAGACCATGACTTGTAAAGGGATTGCAAGTTGCGACTGACTGAGCTGGAATTATGCCTGAAGCTAGAAGCTCTTAGAGGATTCCACGTTAGTGTCATTTTATCCACGAACAATAGCAATAATCCCTTACAGGTGTAGAATGCAGTATGGCTTACAAATTATGTTCACACATAATCTCCTTTCAAATACCACAGCTTTTCTGCAAGGGATACAGAGCAATTTTCAGCATCCCCATTTTCTGGAGGAGGAAACAGATGCCAAAAGTTTTGCATGAGCCCCTGCACCTAGTGTAGAGTTAGCATTTAAGCCAGGGGGCTGAGTTAGCAAATAAAAATAGAGGATTTATCCAGGTAAATTTGGATTTTGGGTAACAACAAATAAGGTTTCAGATAAGCATATAAAATTTGGTTCGTATTTTATCTGGTAACCCTAACCAGACCGAGGTTTCCTATATCCAAGGCCTGTGTTTTCTGCTCTAGCAGCTCTGCTGATCACCAAGATTCCTCAGGACAGCCTAGCAGCAGCACAGGTTCCCCCAAATTTCCATCAAGTGTCACAAACAAACTGTCACTCTTGGAGAGGAGGAGGAGAGAGGGGACAGGGCAGTCCCAGAGAAGGAAGATGTTTCCAGTTCTCTTAGGCAGCTCTGTTAACAAGAACCCCTCCGTCAGAGAAGTCCAGGCGGGGCGGGGCCCCCCGACTTCAGTACCTGCCTCCCAGAGCCTTCCGAAGGGACAGCTGGCTGGAGGACAGCACACTGCTGCAAAGGGCAGGACATAGGGTCTGAGAAAGCTCTAAGGGGCATGAGCTTCCCTCTGAATTTGGGTCCCAGTGTCCCACCCTGGAGAGGTGGAACTGAGCAGGAGAGACGGCACTGGAAGAAACCTGACTCGTCCCACATCTCAGTGTTTGTGTCCAGGAGATGGTCCCTTGATTTCTCCCAGGCTTCAGCACGGCAGTCCCAGGGCCCAGCCCTAGAGAGGGCTTGAGGGTGGGCCCTGCCCGGGTTGTCAAGTATCACTCATCAGTAGAGGGACCAGATAATTAATAAACCAAAGTAAAAGGGAGCAATATTAATAATTACACAAGGACAATAGGTGTAAAAGCAGGACCTATGGTGACCCTATTCATCTATATCCAGGCCTCGCAGGAGCTGTGAGCAGACCCCCAACGCCTCCAGGGCTGTAGGGAGCAGAGGGGGAGGCGCAGCCAGCCCAGGCCCCCATTCCCCAGCAGCTGGCCCACCAGGCTAGGGGTTCAGTGAGGGCCATAATGAGGAGCCCTCCTGTTCAGTTCAGAGGTGGGTCTGTACTGGATTGGGCTCCGGTCCCCGTAACTGGCTTCCAGGGCAGATTCCAGGAGGGCCACACCAAGGGTGTCAATGCATCCAGATTCCTGCAGAGCAGTGGATGACACCTCTTTGGGCTTTGACCCCCTGTGCCTTCTGGGGTAACTCAGGCCCTGGCTGAAGCTCTGGTTGAGTAGTAATAAAACTCCAACCCAAGGGTCCCGGTTCACTTAGATGACTGACGTTAAGAGGGCAGTGAAGCAAACCTGGTTTAGTTATTTCCATTGCCGTTCCCATGGCACTGCTTAGCTTCAGAGCAACTGGCCCTGCAGAGCCCAGCCAGCCCTCAAATAGGAAATGGTAAATTCTCCTGGATTGCCTGGGGCCTCCCAGGGCCAGAATTAGAGACAGGTGGCCACAGTATGTGTTGGGAGCCTTGGAGCAGGCAGAGGGGCCAGAGTCTAATGGAGCCAATTGGCTATATTAGCCTGGAGTTGACTGCGAGTAAAATTGCAATATTTTCAGAATCTCTCGCCTGGCCTAGTGCATCTCCATATCAATAGGTGTTTCCAAGGGATGGAGAGAAGTAGGCATCTCCATATAAATAGGTGATGACAAGGGTAGGGGGAGTGGAGTGAGGGCATATCTGGACTAGAGAGACTGGGAGGGGTCCCTTTTCACAGCCTGGTTGTGAGAGACACAGGGAGCAGAAGTGGACAACTGCTTGTAAGCAATAAACGGGTCTCTCTCACTTCTTTTCTCCCTTTGTCTGATTTCGGCTTCAAAGGTAGTTTGCCCAGGGCCGGGAACTTATTTTCCCCCTGGAGTTATACTTACACTGTGCCTTAACCACTCCTCTGTAACCCGTGACCTCCAGAGCCAGCTTCTTTGGTGAATCCTCCCTCCCAGAAGCTTGGATGTCAAAAAGAAAAGTAACAATTTTATCCATGAGTTGACTCCAGCCAAGCCTCAAAGTGCTTTGCCATCAAGATTAGGAAACCAAGAAAGCAGCTCTGACAGTTCTGGGCCTGTCCTTCCATGTGCAGGAAAAGAAATGGGGATGGGATGCCCAGGGAGGAACCTTCTGGAGGTCACCTGTACCTGCGAGATGATTTTCCTCTTCTTCGTTCCATTAGTCTGATCTTGAAGAAGGCAAAAGCTGCACCCACTCCACAGGTGATGCAGTGGAGGGTGGTGGAGGTTGAATTCAAGTTCAAGTTCAAGCTGGAATTTGTGGGAACCCAGGTTTGCCAACCCCATGCTCCTTTTAGTTAGCGTTCCCAACCCAAAGTGCGTGCTTTTCCCATTTAGTAACTCAGGGAGCCCACTGGGTCCTGAGGGGAGGCCCCCATGTTTTCCAGGTGAGGTGACCTGTTCTCAGTGGAAAGGAAGAGTACTAGGTATAATCTAAGCCAGCACGATATCACACGTGTCTTCTTGGCTTTGGAGAGCACCTCTGCTCCCCTCCCCACTTCCTTCTTAGCAGATAATACCTTCATTTTTGGTATGATCATTGTCTCTCTCTCTCTTTTTTCTTCCTTCCCTAGTGTATTTGACTGGTAATGGACCTGGAGACAGCCAAAGTCCATGCCCACTGGCCACAGATAGGGAGGAGCCAGGCTGGGTTTAGAAATGAATGAGGAAGAAGATTGGCATTAAAAGATACAGAGACCTCTCCCGGGTCTAGAACAAATACGCTCCAACCCCAGAAAGTTCCTTCTGGGTGGTCAGTCCTTCTTTTCAAATCCTATTGCTTTACCTGCTCTTTCCATCAGTCTCATTGCTGGTGGGTCCCTCACTTCCCTGAGAAAACGAAGAGGTATTGTAAGTCTGTCTGCAAGCAACCATTCCAGAACAGAAGCCCCTCTTCTGACTCTAGTTCTAGAATGTTTTCCATGCTGCTACCCTTTAACCAAACATCCTCAAATCAGTTGAAGCCAAGTTGCAACTAACGTGGGGTTTGGGTTCCAGGTTATGTATAAGATAAAGGTTATGTGTAGTCAAAAGTACCCTTGAAAATCCCTTAATTACCTTGAAAGTGGGTCATAAAGTACAGTGCACTGTTTGTACTATAATATATAAGAAGCTCCTTTGTCTGACCTTTACTTAACCAATTGGTCCTAACAATGATTCCCTACATTCTCTCTGCAAACCATGAAGATGCCCACAGTCCCCTGAATGCTGAAGGCTAATAGGCTGCGTTCTGTGATACCATATACTTCTGCTCTTGAATCAGGTTGTATAAGAGCCAATTATCACTATCACCAAACTGGTTTATGTCAGTTATACTTGGTATAGTGATTACATAATTTAATTAAATATGATGAAAGTGGATAAGAGTGCAAAAGAAGAGTTATTTCTTTGAAAAATAGTTGAATTTAAAAAAAGTTGCAAAAATAAAAGTGGGTCGAATTAGTCATGGGCAAAAACTACAAAATATTAGGGAAAACGTAACAGATTCTAGGGTTCTGCTCCTCTATCAATTCGTTATTTCTTCCCTGTAAGTTGAGTGTCTCTGGATTCACCTGTCTGTCCCTTCAATTTTGGGGGCAGCAGTTTGCTCAGCGATTTCACTTCTCTTATGGATCGGAGAAGAGTTCTTGACTTCTCAGTTTGTTCAACTTTTTACTTGTTAGGATGGAGTGGCAATGTCCAAGCTCCTTACACGCAGAAAGAAACTGGAAGTCTTCAGTTCATAATTTCTCTAAATTTTTTGCTGGCTTTGTAGAAGTTAAAATGAAAACAGGCAAGGAACTTGCCCTGAAATATCAGAGGCAGTGTACATTCTTGGGGCCAGACTGTGTTCGTACAAATTCTGGTGTTTCCAGTTCTCCAGGGCAATCCACTTCAGTTCTTCCTGTCCACTTTCCCTCCTACAGGGTTGCCACAAGGATTTCATGGGCTAATCAAGGTAAAGTGATCAGAACAGAGCCTGGAACAGAGCGAATGCTATACAGGTGTTGTCTATTGCTATTACTATTATTATTTTGCCTCTAATTGGCCTAATATGACAGGTTCTTATCCTAAAAGTATAAAATAAATAAAACAGTGCATTTCAGTTGAAGGCCCAGTAGTCCACCCACCTATAAATTAAGAAAATAAGTAGTTGGATCCTTGACACTCTGTGCAAAAACACAGTATGGCTAGAAATGGGAGTCCCAAAGCAGACTGGCTGAGGGTGACATGGGGTGGTGGTGGGGTCCCCATTTACCTTCCAGGGAGGAGAAGGATGGATGTTGCTTCAAAACTCCAAAACAAAAGTTTATTTATAAAATACTGATAAGTTTGATAGGACATGGGACTTCTCGTGGTATATATTTCAAATCAATTTCCTTCTTACCTTTCATTTAAAAAATAAACCTGCTAACAAGCTATATGACATTACAGATATATATTTTTTTCTTACAGATAGACACCTGCCATAATGAATACTCTCCCCATAATTTTTCATTATATCTTTTAAATCAAAAAATAAAGATTTGTGTAGGTTTTTGTGTTTTGGAGTCTGTATGTGTAAAGAAAGGTAACACGTTGAAATGATTTTGGTTATTCTTACGGAAACAAACAGAAGGGGGGTGTCCCAGGAGGGCACCTGTGCCCAGGGTTGCCACTGGGTGGGGCTGTACAAAGACATTCTGCGCAGATGGTGCCCCTGTCCCCTCCTGCCTTCAGCCCCTCACCCTGTGTGGGCACCTTCAGATGTGCACTGTGGGAAGGTGAGGGAAGCCCCTGCCCACAGTGGGCTTAGGGGAGGCTCTGGCACCTTTAAAAGCTCTGCCCAGGGAGGGCGGGGGGAAGAGACAGAAGGCCTCAAGGCAGCAGTGCATGCCACGCGGGGCAGCCGGAGGTGTCCTTGCTTCATCGGAATCACGGCAGTGTCAGGTCGGGGGAAAGCAGAGGCACCAGCCTGGGTCTGCAAACTCCCTGGGGCCCTGGGAGGAAGGTGCTTCTGGAACCTAGAGCAGGTTTTTGGTTTGTCTTAGCAGTCTGGGTGTGGGGCTGCTGGGACCGCTGGTGGTGCAGCCAGGAGGCCAGGGCGGCCCTGGGAGACTCCTGAGGACACAGGGAGGCAAAGTCCAAGGTACCAAAGGTCCTGACGTGAAGCCACTTCAGGGGCTTGACCCAGAAAAGCAATGGTCAGGGAGGCCCCCTGTTACCCACGGGCAGTGCCCACCACATCCATCTAATGCAATGTCTGGACAGGGGTTGGGAACCTCCACCGCCCCAGCAGATATGTAAACAAGGGCAAAGAGATGTCCTCTTAGAAATCTAAAGTTCACAGCTGGAGCCCTGGGCTTCGAGATGTGGCTGGGGCGGCAGGGTGGGTATTGACTGAGGGTGGGCCTTCCACCTCAGGCCCTGCCTGCCTTCTTGGGCTTGCCTGAGTGTCTTCACCTGCTCTGTCAACAGATGCCAGCCGCACCCCACAGGGGAGTGACTCAGGCTGCCCTGGCCTCACACGGGAGAGACGACTCAAGATGTCGGAGGCAGCCGAAAGAGACCTTGCTCACATAACATGGACGTGCATTCTGTGTATGTCTGTGTGGCATGTGCGTGAGCCCAGGTGTGCATGGCACCATCCCAAGTGTGCACATGGGTCAGTGTGGGTGTGAGTGAGCATGGGGGATGGGGAGGGGCAACATCTCAGTGCACCAGATGATTCATGGAAGGCAAAGGAAATCTGGCCTCATGTGTGATATATATGCTTACACTATGTTTACACTCATCCTTGCTTTCCCTCCAAAAACCCCTCACTGGGCTGGGCTAAGATAATTTCCAGTGCAAACTGGGAATTTCCTTAAATGGTTAAACACACAACAGATAGGGAAAAGCACAGGTGGCTAAAAAAAAAAAAGAAAGATAAAAGGAAAGAGAAAGTGGCAGTGTGATCACAGGCGGGCTGCCGCAGACTTGGCTGCTATGGTGACGACAGATGTGCACAGGGGCAGACCTCAGGCCGGCACCCTCCTTCGGGGGGAAGACTATGCTTCCCTTCCCGGCCCACTTACTGGAGAAGCGCTGTTCAGAGCCCAGAGCGGGGTCAGCCAGTCTACTGAGCCATCTTTCAGCTTCGCCCCATACACATTCCCTGGGGGTCCGAACATGCGGGAAGAGCCCATGGCTGGGGGTGCCCCTTCCTTGGGCCCCTGGCCCTGCCTCCAATCCAGTCACCTGACTGGGGGCCAGTGGGGAGGGGTACAGTGCCTCTCTTTCCTTGGCTTGCTTCCCAAATCCTCCACTCAGGCCTCCCGTCCTCCTCATCCCCTAAATGGGCACCACCTCCTCCTGCGCAGGGCATGCGGTGCTGTTTAGCACCCCCAGTGAGGGGCCCCACGCTGAACTGACATGGCCCTGCCAGCTATCTCCTCTCACAAAGGTGGCCGACCATCCCAACTGCGGGGGTTGGTGGCTTTGCAGGGCTGGCTGGGGACGCCCAGGGCCCGGGAGCCCAGGGAATTACACAGAGAGGCCCCTCCTTCAATCCCTGCATTCACAAGTCCTGAGCTGATGGGAAGACCCAGGCCGCCAGAAGTGGCTTTCTAAAGAACATTCTGGGAGCAGACTGTGTGTAAAAGCTTTGCCTCCTGTCAGCTATTCTTAACCCTTGGTCCCATCTGACCTGCTCCTCCCAGCCGGCCTGGCTGTGCATCTTGGGATCCGGGTTCACTTCGGACTCGGCCGTCCTCACTCCGAGGCCTGGCTAGGCTGAGCCGAACCTGGAGGACATCACTGGGGGTGCTGGGATGGTCCTTGACTCTGTAAACCGGGTGCCGGGCCAACTGGGCACAGTCTGGGAGCTCCAGCCTCTGGACCAGGGACTTGGCCCACCCCTGGGCCTCTGTGCCCCTGTGCTCGGGAGGTGGGGTATTTTAGATTCAAGGAGCTGTGGGTTGAGAATGAGAGGGCCACAGATCTGAAAGGGAGTGTCCTATTTGGCCAGGAGGACCCAAAGGGTTTCCCTTGGAGTGCATCCCCAGACCCTCTTCCTTGCAGGTCCCCGGGTACATGTCTTAGGACGAAGATGTCCACTTGGGGAGATGGGAGTGTCTGCCTGGATGGCACTCCTGTACTCCTGCCCAGCTCCCCCAAGCACACCCAATTTCCTTGTCCAAGTAACTTCCTTTAAGGAGGGGGCAGTGCCTACACTGCTTCCTTGGCACATGCCTGACTTCCTGTGTTCCATCCCATTATTCCCGGGGGGCCCCTACCTCAGCTCTCCGAGCTCATCTCTCCTGGGTATGTGCTCAGGAAAGTGAATTCAAGTAAAGGACAGCTGGGTTCAGTGTTGGGGGGACTCTCCTCCACCTCTAGGGGCCCTCTTCCTTGGACTCACAATAAAGCAAGTATGTTAGGAACAAGGCGCTAGCTAAGCCAGTTATCATCTTTCAGTTGTTTTCCTCTTTCTAGATAAACCATCTGTGGGGTGGAGAAGCAAGGGAGCAGGTAGCAGAGGCTGAGGAGCAGGGCGGGGGCCAGCAGGGCCAGCCTGGCCCTCCAGCGGTGCAGGGGTGGGGTGAGAGGGTGCGACGGGAGCAGGGGAGTTTGCCCCCACAGATGCCCCTCTGTGTGCAGCTCAGCCAGCAGCGGGCCCAGGACTCCCACGCAGGCCAGAGGGGGGCAGCTGTCTGGATGCCCAGAAGCTTCTTCTCCCTGCAGCCACCCGTGCCCTGAGCCCTCCAGACTTCTGCCTTCTCTCCCTCCTCTCCAGGGGCTCAAGCCCCCAACTGCTGTCTCTGAAGGAGCATCGAGCCCCACAATCTGGAAGCCAACCCTCGGCCACACACGTCCTTCATGCTTTCTTCTCCCTCCTTCTCAACACTGGCTTTGCTGGCCCTGGAATCTCTGCAAAAATAAACTCAGGAGGTGAAAAGCTGACTTGGTTCCTTGGTTTCTTGGCGTTTTTCTGTTCTGGCAGGCGGTGCGGGGAGGACAGGAAAGGGGAGTTTGGTGCCATTTTTCTTTCTTTTTCCTCTTCAGACATCAAACAAATGATGAAAATCCTGCTATGGGGGCCCGGGAGCCAGGAGTGAGGCTGCTGGGAGGACGGTAGAGGGCGCTCTGCTGACTCGGAGGGTTCGGGGGGTTTTGGGGCGTTGGGGTCCGACTGGCCTTGGGCCGGAAGAGGCTGCCCTGTGGGGCGCCGCCGCTGTTGGTGATGGTGGTGTGGTCCGGCTCGCCCGAGTCGCTCTCTGTGTAGCTGTAGGCCTGAGCCCGCGAGATCCCCTTCTGCTGGCGCCGCCATGAGTTGTAATAGGTGGGATCGCTGATGTAGTGGTTGACAAAGGAGTGGGCCTTCTGGTGGTTCGTATCGACCTCATACTCGCTGTCGCTTCCCTGGGAGGACAGAGAATCGGGGGTGTGAGTGGCCCCGTGGGGGCAGGTCAGCATGGCCTGGGCTGGATGGCACCCAGTGCTCTGGTTTGCGTCTGCTCAGCCTCTTCCAAACCCTGGACTGTGGGCACCTTGGCCCTCTCACTGCCAGGGGGTATAACGCCCCATGGTGCCCACCTTCTGCTTCCTTCTGAGCTCATCACGGACAGGAAGTATCCACACAGTGTCGGCACAGAGCCTGCAGATACCCAGTGTGAATCAGAAGACCTGACTTATTATTCTTCTTTTTTGAATTGAGGGGAAATTCACATAACAAAAATGAACCACTTAAAGGTGTGAGCTTCAGTGCCACTTAGTACATTAGGAATTCAGTGCATTCACAACGTGTGCAACCAGCACCTCTATTTAGTCCCCAAATATCTTCATCACCTACAGTAAAACTGCCCCGTGAAGCAGTCCCTACCCATTCTTCCTCTCCCACCCCCACCCCTGGCAACCAAACCCACTTTGTTTCTATGGGCCTACGGGTTCTGGATTCTTCGTACAAATGGAAACATGCAAGACGTGACTTTTGTGTCTGCCTTTTTTCATTCAGTATAATGTTTTCGAGGCTGAATTAAGTATGCCTTGTATTTTCTGTACTTCTGAAGCTGGCCCACTATCCTGTCCCTCATCACCCCCGGGCCAGGTGCCGGACAAGCAGGGACAGCCTCTACACCCCACACAGCCCAGTGAATTTATTCGAACTGGCCTATGCCTGCTTCTTCCATAAAGGCTCCCATTCACGTGTTGCTCCTGTTCCCTCTGCCTCCTGACCCAAACGGGGTGCTTCCCTATGTGGCCCTGGGTAGTGTGAGGTGGCCTCTCTTTTAAGGAACCAAGCAATTATCTTATCAGTGGTAGACCTCTCCTGATCTGCTGGCCTCCTCAGGCCTGAATAATAAAACCTACACTTTAAAATTGAGCTTCATGTGTGAGATACTGAGTCCCAGTTTTGGTCCCGCCCCTGATTTACTGCATGCCTGGGGACAACGCCAGGGCCAGATTATAAGACTTGTAGAGGCTCCTGGCACTGAACGAATGCTGGTGCTCACCCATGTGTGACCCAAAATAAAAGCAGCACTCAGTTATAAAATCAACAGAAGTTCTGAATGTCACATGATGACGACTCTGAGGCTTTTTGGAGAAGTATAAAACTAAATTATTCTTAAAACTCTTGATACGTTAGTGCCCTAGGCATGTGCTTCCTCGGCCCATTGGGGAAATAGGCAGGAGACAAGAGTCCATCTGGGCAGAAAAGTAACACAGCCCTGGGATCTGAATTGTGGAGCTAAAAATATCGTACGCCCCCTCCCCCACCCCAAGCTCCCAGCAATGTTTAGAGAACTAAGACAACAGATGGGACCGCCCCTAGAACTCTCTGGAAGAGACACACTCTGACTTCAGGGAACAGCACCCCCTCAGTGAAATACTGCACAGAAGACCCCACTCAGGTCGCCTCATCTGTGCCCAGGTAATACGGGCTTGAAGGCCGTACCTTTTGTCAATCTAAGTAAAAACATGCTTTGGAAAAAATACTGCAGCAAGAAAACCCAGTAAGCCCAATACAAATGAGTTTGGAATGCTCAGCTGTATCCTGCTTTTACAGGCAAAGAAAAGGAACAGCGACCTTACCCAAAGGGTCTGAGCTCTCGGAAAAGTAACGGTGCACTTGTTCCAGAACCCTAAGTCTCTTTATGGTGTCTGGACCCTCAAGAGAAATAGCTACAATACAGTACTGGGGCGGGCGCTCTGCCAGACAGCAGGAAATGCTGCCTCATATTACCGTATTTAATTTTCACACCTCCGTGTTGTAGCTATTCACTACCCGAGTACCAGTGAGAACACCACGCAGTGGGTGAGGGTTTCGCCCAAGGAAATGATGAGCTGGGCTTGAACTCAGATCTGCCTGATTTTCCAAAGCCCACACGTGCTCTTTACAGCCACGCTCCTGCCTGGAGGATCTGCACAATTATGTTCTCTGGTCCCTCCCCTCCTCCTCAGCCCCCTCACCCCAGCAGACACCCCCAGGACCTCAATGCTCTTGGCAGGCAGACCCAGAGCCCGCTGCCCAAGACAATGGCAAGTCCCTCAGCCCGTTCTCCCCATGACTACAACACAGCACAATACAGGCCTCTTTCTTTGCCTCCTGCCCAGCTGCCGGCCAGGAGGGGACAAAGGGGCCGCACAGACCCAGAGCTCCATATGCCAGCAGAGGGGAGGCGGCTGAGGGCTGGGCACCTGATGGCGGGGCTGGCTGAGAGGCTGAAGTCTGAGCTGAGCTTGGTGGATGCCATGAGGCAGGGGGCGGGGGTCCCTCCAGTCCAGGAGCAGTGAGGCTCTCCGTGTAGGGGCCAAGGAAGGGTGCCCCCTGCTCCAGTCTTCCCTACAGGTTAGGTCTCTCTTAGAGAGCTCCTCTAACTGTCTTGAAGAGTTGCTAGCATCACTGCTAGAAGTTCTAAAACTTGGGCTAGCTCCAGGTCTCAGCCTTGGGGAGGAGTCCCCAAATCACTGGGAACCACCCCAGTACCAGTGGGTCTCTGGGGCAGAACGCCACTGTGGCATGGTGAAATCCCAACTCTGTACCTTACCAGCTAGGTTTGGACTCACTACTTGGCCTCTCTCAGCCTCAGCATCCTTGTCTGTAAAATGGGCAGATCCCTGCAGTTCACAGAGTAAAATGAGAGGATGCTGTATAAGGTATTATCAGGGAGAGAGAGAGTGGGTCTGGGTGGGAGGGGACCTGGAAGCCCCCTGGGAGGGGTCAGGAGTTGGGGAGGCTGACTCAGTGTTCAGGCAGCTGGGAAGGGGGAATGCTCAGCCCCTGCCTCCCCCATGATTGGCAGGGTGGGGAACCGGCCTTTCTGGCCCTCCTGGGAGCCCAGATCCCAAAGCCCATTCATCCAAATCTTCATCAGGACAGGGGCCATCTGCAGAGCGCCTCCTATGGGCCAGACACTGCACAGCAGCATTCCTGAGGGGATGGGCAATGGAGAGAAGAGCTGGGAGCTGGACGTAGCGGTGCTGCGGGAGGGGCAGCGCGGTTGGAGCTTGGTCTGCCCCTCCCCCAGCTCCCCAAAGCCAGGAGGGGGTCTTTGCACCAGCGACTGCTCTCTGCCTCCAGCGCGGAACATCTGTTTCTTTTCTGGATGGGGGTGGGGTGAGAAGAGAAGAAAGCCCGGAGAGGGTACAGGGGCGCCCATTCCGGCTTTTAACTCTTGCGCGGGCCTCAGTAATTGAATGCAGCTTCCCAGTAACCGGCCCAGCACAAAGGGGGCCTTTCACCGGCAGTCCCGCTAGGCAATCAGGCGCTGCTTCAGCTCCCGGCCTCTTAGCAGCTCCTCAAAGCCACTCAATCAGCAACCACCGGGCCTAGGGAGGGAGCGTGGAGCGGGCCGGTGGGGAAGGACCCAGAGAAAAGACCCAAACAAAGGAGGCGACAAAGGGAAGCCTTTTGCGATTCTGTTGGGTTCCCGCGCAGAGATTCAGATTTGCAACAGATCCCGCAGGCAATAGGTGGTGCTGCCCTGGGCTTGGGGACCAGTGTGCCAGCAGGGTGCCCTCCTCTTGTTGAATCTCATGAACCCGGGCAGGAATGTGTTGCCCAGATGACAGGCAGTCACCCTGTGCAGCCCTTTGGAGAGTGCACGCTGGGCCCACCCCCATCTGCAGTCCTGGGGGCTCTGCATGGAGGGAGGCCTGAAGCCCCCTGCATGTCAGTCCCCATGACTGCCCTTCCCCTGAGCCTGCAGGCCTCTCCCTGGGCTTTGAGGTGGGGTGGGAGGGGTTTGGTAAGCGTCTCCCTCACTGGAAGCCCCCTTAAGGCACAATTTGTCAGGGCTATGGACTTCTAGTACTAAAACAGCTAGAAATCTATGTCCAGGAACGTCCTTTTAAAAAGGTCCACTCAGACACAATGCCACATTTGCTACTTACAGGTGAGTGACAGCTAACATGTGTGTGCCCACCCTCAGCTATCAGAGACGCAGCCTCACAGGAGGTCACTGGGGTTGGGGGGTGTCAGGGTCGGCGAAGCCCTCTTTCTTCCCATCTACCCTCTGCCAGGCACTTGGGTGAGGCCAGGCTGTAGTGCACACTGCCCTCAGAGCCAGCTGGACCCAGATTTGAATCCCTGCTGCCTGTACTTCTGAGCTCTGTAGCCAAGGGACTCGACTGCTCTGAGCCTCAGTTTCCCCAGATGTTAAACAGGGGTCCTTTCACTTAGACACAGCAGCACCGTTAGATTTTAAATGGGAATGTACACAGCACAGGGGGTGGCACACAGCAGATGTTCAACACCTCCTTCTTCGGGGTGCTCTCTGCACTGCCTGTGTGTTTCTAGGTTTGGCACAAGCTTAGGCTTCCCAGGCCTGTATGGGTCAGGCTAAGGAGAAGCCGGAGATGGGCTTCGCGGAACCTATTAGATTTGTGGCCCAACCCCGCGGACAAGAGGCATACACTAATAAAAGGTTGTGGACACTCAGCAGAGGGAGGGTGAGGACAGAACAGCACGGCACTCTGCAAATGCAAACCCGCACTGCTCCCTTCTGCACATGACCCAATCCTGTTCACCCTTCCAGGCCCTGCTGAGTGCCACCTCCTCCAGGCAGCCCTCTGTGAGCCTCCAGGAGGATGTGACCGTCCCCCAGGACTCCTTGCATTGTTTTATGTGCCCCCACACTGCAGGAAGCAGGCAGGGACTGTAGGCCATTTCCCTCCTGAAGTTAGTGATTGTGTTGCCATATTTTAATGAGAAATGAAAACCTGATTATTTATATACTCAAGGTCTTCCCTAACAGATCATAATGCTCCATAATGTAACAGTCAAAGGAATTGGTCTTGCCCACTATTGTAGCTGCCAGGTACTGTTTAGTAGCTGCAGAACAAACAGCTGTTGAATAAATGTACCCAGGAAGGAATAGATAGGCTCCATGGAGGCCAACCCCCTTCCTGGAACCCCCTTCTGCATTCCCCATCCCACACCCTGTGTCCCTGGGGACAGCCAGCCCCACCTTCCCTTAGTCTTCACCCTCAGACCCTTACAGCCTTACATTTATCATGTGTGTTTGTTTATAAGTAACATGGACTTTTGTTTATTACCACATTGCAGGGAAAGGGCTGGGAAGATCTCCAGTTTAGAAGAGTGAGTTTTGGGCAGTCTGATATATAATATAAACTGGGTGGCATACGTGAAATTCACTCTCAGAGGACCTGGGGGGTGGGGTGCTTCAACAAGACAGATGGTTATCTTCTAGGGCAGCTGAAACTGAGGGCTGGCTTGTGTGGCTGCTGACCCCTAGGGATACGCCCCCAAGGAAACCAGCACGTTTGCAGCACTAAGCAGCACCCACCATCGGTCCCAAAGTGAGTGTCCCAGCAGTGAAGGCTCCACGTCCGGACACTGAGGTGGAGCTGAGGGGCTGCTCACAGGGCAAGTGAGCAGTAACAGGATTTACTTATTCATGTTTTAACAAGGGCATCAGAGGGAGGCCAGCTGCTCTGTCTCCAAGTTGGGAGGCAGGGCCATATCTCCATTACCTCCATGTCCCCAGAGGACATGCTCCACAGTGCCGGGGAGGAGTTAGCATCTGCTCCCCGCTGCACCCCCTGGAGCTGCCCTCCCCACCCTGGGTAGACCTGATATCCAGGTCTCCTTAGCTGTAAAGGCACAAACTCTGATCTAACCCCAGAGGCACAGAGGCGCCTCTGGCCGAAGCAGGGTCCTGTCATCACTTTGCTAAACCAGGTATAAACCTTAGTTGCAGAATCATGGATCAGCCTGCTTGGGGTCCTCTTGATGACACGTAGGGGCTCAGGGTGGTGGCTCTTTACCCACAGGTAGGGAACAATTTGCCATTGTGACAATGGTACATTGGGACTGTGGGCAGCATGGAACTGAAGGCTGGGCCCTCGGGGTCTTCCATCTCTGAAGGTGCCAATGCTCTGGCAGTAGCCTCTGGGATCCTAGACTACCTGCAGTGGTCCCAAAGCCAACTGCCTGGTCTTTAGGAACAATTCTAAGGCAAACAAACCCAAATGATCCAGGGATTGCCTTTTCTGGGGCTCCTGTGATAAGCCTGGCACTGCACCAGCCTGACTCCATCCCACTTAACACACTCCTCCTAACTGCCCTGTGGAGACACAGCACCACTGGGGCGGGGGGAGGGGGGCGCTGGGGCTGCAAAGGACCCCCTCATCGTTCCAAGGTCAGTCCGGGGCAGAGCTGGAATTCAAGCCCAGGCCAGTCAACCACATCTGTGTTCCACTGCTTTTCCAGAGAGTGCCCCCCTGCAAAACAGCCCTCTGATCGTCCCAGTGAACCGCTGTCTAAAGCTGCCTGAGTGTCTCTTGGGGACAACTTCGGCCTGCAGTACTTTCTTCTGAGTGTCTGTCTTTATGCTTTGAAGACAGGCTTGAGTTGGTTTTTTTTTAGAAAATCCACAGTTAACTGTTCTTGAATGTCTCATCATCCAGTTCTGAGGGCCTTTCCAGAAACATCTGCTGTTGAGGGTGACATAATGGGCTTTGGAAAGGGGATAGGGTTGAGGGGCCAAGCTGGGCTCTGCCATCGAGGCCTGTGCCTGGGGTCTCTGAGACTTGGGAGCGGGGGTCCTGGGCTTGCACTTTATGGCTGCTGGGCCTGAGCCAACTCACTGGAGATCTCTGAGCCTCAGTTTCCCTTTCTGCACACAAAACATAACATGAATACCTACCTTGAAGAGTTATGGCAATGTTATAAAGCAGCGAGGCATGTGGGGTGCTGAGCCCCAGGATGGGAGTTACTCTGGAGGACCACACCTCTTTGGATGTGTTTTGCTGGTGGTCAAGGAGGAGTAACTTTACAGCACGAATCCTTGTTCCTCTGTCCCAGGACCCATCTCAGTCTTGTGTCTGTTCAGCCTGACAAGCTTCCCAATGGTCCTTTCATGCTTTTGCAAATATGTAGAGGTCCACCCGCCTATCAGGTGCCGTGAAGCACACCAGGGCTGAGACAGTAACCAGAACTGTCACAGGACCCCCTTCACGGAACTTAGCTTCTGGAGGAAATAAAACCAACTCAACCCAACTGAGCTCTGAAATGAATCCCAAAGCATCCCAAACTGTACAAGAAGAGCCCCAGGCCTGGGCTGTGGCCCACTGTCCCCTAAAGGGAGCATAGGCATTTGACTGTGGCAACTGACTTCTGCAACTGGGAAGCCTCCTCTCTCTGGGTATTGCTCCCCCTGGGGGACTAGTTCAGGTTGCTATGGAAACTGTTCCAGCGATTGTCTTATTTTACACAAATGAATCCAATGCTTAGGCGGAGGATTCTAAGTACTAGGCCCACCCTGGGGGTAACTTCTGAATTAGGATGGCCTTGGAATGAAGATTCTTTTCCCAGCAACGTGTTCAAGGCTGGGGAGCCAGGCATGGCCTCAGGGGCCAGCTCTGTGCCCTGTGAGGGTCTTCCGGACTCATGGAGAGGTGGCCATAGAAAGCTCTGGGGACATCCGGGCAGTATCTCCTGCAGTCAAGAGGGCTTACTCTCTGAAAGGTTGGCCCTCAACTACTGAGGGCAGGCTAACAATGCCCGCTGCAGAAGGTCACGGGAGGATGACCAGAGCAACTCGGGTGTCCCTTCCATTGGCCACCCCCTCTGCTCTCCATAGACGGAAGCATGGGGTAAAGAGTCCTTTATTACAGCCCTATGGGCAAAGGAAGTCTCTTTATCTTTTTGAATTGCATCTTGAGTGCCTAGAGTCAAATGCTCATCACCACCACTGGAGTCCCAGGGGAAGCCAGGTCAAGCTGGGGTCTCTGTCCCTGCCAGCTCTGAGCTGCCGCGTTAGCTCCAGCCTTCTTAGCTCTGCCAAGCCCAACAGTAACCCTGGAGCTGAACAAAACGCCCGTGAATGAGAGTCCCTCAGTCTACAGGGCTCGAAACTGGACCCTACATTTGCTGGCACCTCCTACCTGGCCGACAGCCCTGTTCCCTGCTGGCACCTCTTTCTCCTCCTCTCCCAGGACTAGGCAGAAAGGTCCAGGGCGTGGGATACAGCGGCCTTTCTTGGCCCTTTCTGGGGCCACCACAAAGCCTGGCCAAGGCTGAGAAGGCTGGGTGGGAGGCTGTGACGTCACTCTATTGAAATGTACTCAGCCCCCATGCCCCATTGCCCTGCACAAAGTGTCCCTGTGTGTGTGTGTGTGTAGCCTCTCTGAAGTTCTGTGTCTCTCAGAGGCACTGTCTCCTTCTTAATACAAGATTTGACATTTATTGAACACTTGCCACATGCCCTGTGCTGAGCTTCTCTGTGCCCGATCTCAGTGGATCTTCCTCAGCGCCCCGCGAGTCTATTATTATTCCTGTCCATTCCACAGATGGAGAAATTGAGGCTCAAAGAAGTTACCTACCACCCCCAGGACACCCCAACTCACAGGCATCAGAGCCAGGATTCAGAATCAGGTCTGAAGCTCCAAAACGGAACGCTTTGCTTTGCTAGTCTACACTGCTTCCCTTCCTGCGGCCCCAGGGCATCCTGCTCCCCATTTCTGGAGCTCACACTGACCCTGACTAGCTAAGGTTAGCAGACCTCTGGGCTCTGGCAACATAGAGCGCCTGCTCCTTGCCTTCATGAGCTCCTCTGCAGCGCAGCTCTGCAGTGACTGAGCGTGTGGGGGGACTCCCAAGCCTAGGGGATGTGCTCTTTGGGGACCCTACATGATCCACGTTATGGGGCCCCCATTAGCCCTGCGTGCAAACTCTGAGAAGGGCTTGGGGGTTGGCAGCTGGCCCACATCTGACTTCTGGGTAGTTCTAGGCCCCTTAGTTTAGGTGGCCCCATAAAGGAAAGGAAGGAGTGGGTCCTGTGGTGACCCCGCTCCGTGCAGGCCCCCCTCCCAGGGCACTGCCTCCTGCCCCTCACCTGAGAGTCGGAGATTTCTGAGGGCTTCTCAGTCAGGCTGCTGCTCTCTGCCGGGATGAGGTCGTTGTACTTGGTGACGTCCTCGTCGGAGTAGTGGAGGCTGCCTGGGCTGGGCCGGGGAGGAGACCTGGAGTGGGACGGGGGTGAGGCTGAGAGGTGGCCCCACTCAGAGCAGCTGCCCCGACTGGGGAGGCCACAGCGAGGCCACGAGGCCTGGGGGGGCACAGGCCCTCAGGTTCCTCCACCCTACACTCCTCCTTTCTTGTCTGCCCCTCACGGGCCTGGACCACCGAGAGGGAGCCGGGGCTGTGGGAGGCTCTGGGCAGGCCCCAGCTCTCCAGCCCGCTCCCGGGGAATGGGGGGTGGGGCAGCAACCTCTGGAGTGGGGCTCACTCAGCAGTAAACAGCACACAGCTTCTTGAGCCCCACTGAGACTTGATTCGGATCTCAGGGGAGGCCTGCAAACTGGAAGTGGAGACAGCCCCCCACCCAACCCCTGCCGCAGATTCCTAAACTCACGGAGCTAACACAGAGGGCAAGGAGAAAATGGACAACCACTGTGTCCCTCCCTCCAGCTCTGCTCAGAGCCCAGACACCCACCCGGGCACTAAGTCCTGCCCTACCTTGAAATACCAGCCCTAGAGAGAGTCGGGCATTTCCTGGCGAGTTAGAGGCCTGGCTCTGAGTCATCTGGACAAACAACCCAGACAGGGCACCTCGGGCAGATGGCCTGTGTGCGGCACCTTGAGGCTGGAGTGTGGGCTGCACTGTCCCGAGCCATATGAGCCCAGGGCAAGCGCAGTGAGCAGGGCGGTGGGCCTGGGGGCTCCAGGGGTCACTGGCCCCGTGGCAGGGTCCTTCACGACTCTGCCCTGGATGTATCTCCTTAGGACAAGGTACAGGGGGGACACTGCTCAGGGCCTGATGCCCTGAGATCCGCCCAGCCTGCTCCTGGAAGGTTTTCTAAAGCTGTGACTCTGAACCCCAGCTGTCATCCACAGGGCCAACATCAGTCTGCTTTGGAAATGCTCCTCTGAAAACAGTCCGGTACCTGGGACTCTATCACAAGCAACGCCCTGCCACCTCCAACCTCTTGTATTATATCTGCACTGACTTTATTTCAGTCAACAAAGTCACATTCTTAACTACTTAAAAATAAAACAGTAACAATACTGGCAGTAGCCTCATGGAGGCAGGTGCATGACACGAGGAAGAGGGGTGCCAGGTTAACACTGTCTTGACGACACGCAGAGGGCGTGGGGCTGTCCCTGTGGCTGGTCAGGCTCCTGGAGCCTGGGGCTGCTTTGGTGCAGCTGGAATTTCCGGGTATACACAGTGGTGGAGGGGACACGTGGGGGTCACTGTGTGTGTACACTGTGGGTGTGAGAGGCAAGCAAGGCCAGGCCATCCGTGAAATGTCCCCTTGTTCCATGTGGCAGGGCCCTGGAGCCAGGCTGATGGGGCTGTGGTGGCCGTGCTGGGCCCACCGCTGTGACCTCAAATGGCTCTTTCTTTGGAAAGCTGGATTTGGCGGGGGATGAGAGCTGGGCCTGCCGGCCTGCACACCCCTCCCTCTGTCCTCCTGATGAACACACACATCGCCTCTTCCTTCCAGGATGAGACAGAGAGAAGCTTTGTGAGCTGCCTGGGAGAGGCCAAGTCGGATGAGCAGGGAATGCTAATAGGGAGGTGGGAGGCAGGCCACCGCAGGTCCCCAGTCTCTCCCAAGCTCCTGGGAGCATAAAACTGCCAGGCCACATAAGGCGAGGCTCAGGTGGGCCTCAGAAGCTGCCCTTGACCTTGGAAACTGGCAGTCCGGCCTGCCATGGGAATGGGCTAGGAGGGCACTCGGGTCGGGAAGAAGTCAGGAGACGCAGGAGCGGTCGCTGCCAGCCTGGACCTTTCCTGGCTGGCTGCTCCCAGATGTGCCCTTGGAGGACAATGTGTGGTGTGGACTTGGGGGTGGAGAAAAGTGCCTTAGAACCACCACAGGTGTGAAGAAGGCTCAGGGTGGAGGGCTTGTGCGGTCTGAGTGCCCTTTCTTTCCAGAACTGGGAGGGCCACAGGTAAGGCGTAAGCCGTCCTAGGGGCTCTGGCACTCCCCACTCAAGTGTGCCTGCTTAGCCTACCTTTGCTGGGTCCATCTCGCCTTTGGGCAAGTGACTATCATGGCTTCAGCCTGTTTTTAGAAGCCGCTGGTTCCCAAAAGCAGGAGGTTGGTTTGTAAAATTTTGCCAGTTATTTGCATTTTGCTGTCATTAGCAGACACCCTCTGTACCCCTTCCTTGTGACTTTCTCCCTGGTGTGCCCAGCCCTCAGCTGCAGCCCCCAGCCCCTGGTGGTGCTGCCTGGCCCCCGCCGTGTCTTCTTGCTGACCGTTCCTAGCCTCTGAGCATGAATGCCATTTCCAGGACACGGTGAGGCCGAGCGGGCACCACCTGCTCTGGAGCCCGCCCAAGAGTCTTCCTGTCCAGGGGTGCTGCTGGCCTCCAAGCCTCCATCCTCCTGTCCCCCATGCAGAGAGCCACACCTGGTGTACAGGCCGTTCTTTCGGCAGAAGGAGTTCTTGACGGAGAGCCGCCGGTTGTTGAGTTCCAGGGCAGGAAAACTGCTTTCATCCAAGCTCATCATCTCCCCGTGGCCCAGGGCACCAGACTTTGCGTTGTTGCCTGGTGGGGAGATTGACACCCAGTCACTCACTCCATCCCTCTGGGCCGGCTGCCTTCGCCTCCCCCACCTGGTTGGGCTGCCTGCTCTTTCCCTTGTTAAAGAGTTGAAACCAAAAGAGGACATGGAGATAGTGTGTGGAACCCTGGGCTGCCCAGCTGACCAGAGCAGGGGTGTTTCCAGGAGAGAGAGACCCACACCCCGCCCTCGCCGAAAGGAAGGCTGACCTGGGAACACCCCGCCCAGCTGGTGGGGCTGGGTGCCAGCTCACCCGAGTCCGTCTTCTTGGCGAACTTCTTGCTCTGGCCTCGGATGATGAGCACGAACACCAGAAGCAGGATGAAGATGAGGCCAACCAGGGCAATGACCACCAAGAACCACCACTCCTCGTAGAACGGGCTGGTCTTCTGGGCTGGGACACGGACGGGGGTGTCAGGTCCAGGGGGCTCAGTCCCTTCCCGCCTCCAGACCTCCTGCTCCAGCTGGGACCCCACCACCGGCTCTCAGGTTATGGACAGGAGGCCTCTGTGCCCTCTGAGGGAGGTAGGACCTAGAGAAGGTTGGCTGGGACAGTTTCCTCTCGAGGGCCAGCTCTGATCAGCTGGTAGAGGGCTACCTGGAGGCTGTTTTGAGAAGAGTTCGGAGGCTGCTTTTGGACTCACTAGAAAACAGTGCTGGGGTTGATCGGTGATGCCTGCCGGACACAGGAGTGGGGAGTAGCAGTGTGCTGCTATTTTTCCTTTTTCCTCCCTTGCTGCCCATGGCCTAGGGCCTACCTTGACAGGCAGAGCCAAATTTGTGTTGAAAGGTGCCTGTCTGGCCTGTGGGGCACCTGGAAAACTTTTTCCTGGGTTCAGAGGGGACTGGCTCTTTTTGTGGGAGCAGAAAGCGGCAGAGCTGGGAGGGTAGGTACAAGCGGTCTTTAAAGTGCCTCCTCCAGGCAGGGCTCCCCTTCCTCAAAGCCCCCAGGACTGGGCTTTCCCCTCTCAGCAGCCTGATCCATGCCGCCTGGCAGGGGCCGGCCTCCGGCATCAGTGCCACAGCCTTACTCCCCACGGCCTGGTTCTACACACCTGGCAATGGGGAGACTCACCCAGCAAGGTGAAATTCTGAGTTACATTTCTGCCGTGAGGGAAGGGGCCTTAGCATTAAAAGCGGTTAGTGATTAGGCTTGGAGGCCTGGGTTTTGATATCAGAGTGCTCTGTGAGCTCTGAGACACCCTGGATGGGAGTGGGGAGAGCAAGAAAGGGTGGGTGGCAGTCCCCCTGGACCTGGGCACTGCTCCACAGGCTGTTTTGGGGGCAGTTTCCATGGAACCCCGGAGTTTACGGCCTGGTACCCTCGTGCCTCCTGGGTGATGAGCTCATAGCAGCCCCCGTCTTGGGACCACCGGTTCCTTCCAAGCCCCCGAGCCCCTGCCCAGGGCTTGCAGAAGAGCCCCCAGATGCGTGGCCACCAGCTGCTTCTGCTGTTGAAAGCTGACGGGCGGCCGCGGCCCAAGGCTCACTATCTCAGAGAACTGAGAGGACAATGCCTTTTGGTGTCACCCCAATGATTCTGGGGCTCTGCTGCCTTTCCTCCTTCCTCATCATCCAGCCTCTGCCACAGACTCTTCTGGGGGGCACCCCCCAACCCCTCAGCCCTACCTGGCACAGACTGGGAGGGGCTGCTGGGGGTGCCGAAGCCATAGTCATTGACTGCGATGACCCGGAAGTCATAGCTCACGCCTGGCTTCAGGATGTCCGTGCTGAATGTATAGGAGGTCACCTCCCTGGGGATGTCTCTGATGAGGATGTCCCATAGGCCCTCGTCTGCGAGAGTGAAGAGAAGGTGGCACCCATGAGAAGGAGCCCCCCATCCTGGTGCCCCCCAAGAGCAGGGTGTGTCTGATCTGCCTTGCCAACACTGTCTCAGATATTTTTTTTAGTTGTCTTTTTTGGAGTATCTGACCCCTTTACTGTTTCTATTAAAATGTTTGCAAAACACTAATACATATATAATACGAAGAAAATACTGTAACAGCCCTGCAATGACAGTCACAGTGATAACGATGCTGATGGTACAGCGGTGGCCCTCATTCCTTGCCCAGCACTGTGGTTCTGAGGCCTTACTGTTCATACCCGAAGCGACACTGTACCCATGCTGCAGACGAGGACACCAAGGCTTGGAGAGAGCCGAGCTCATCTTCCCCAAAGTCATGCTACCTTGAATGGCAGAGCTGGTGTTTCAGCCCAGAGTTGTCTGACGCCCAGCACCGAACCGGCCCCCGGGTGCCCAGGATGGAGCCGCACACAGTCAGCAGCCGACTCAGTGTTTGCCAGATGAGCTCGGCCAGGACTGGCTCCAGAAGCTCGGGGCCTCCTGCCTGCTGTCTGACCCACCTCATTCCGCTCCACACAGAAACACAGGGTGGAGCCGGCAACAGGGCCGGGCCAGAGGCTGCCCGGATCCAGCCCAGTGCGCCGTCTGATGCGTGGGGTGGGTCCCAGGGGCCGGGGGCCTGAGGGAATCCCTCCCTGGGCTGTAGTCACAGCCGCTCTGTGTGTGTTTAGTCGGTCCCACCACGCATGAAGCCCGCGTAATGCAGGGGGAGCAGAGGACGGGCTATTTCATCCCGAAGATGAGGAGGTAGAACCAGAAGGCCTGGAGGTGGGGGTGCCCACCCCATGAGAGGGGCAGGGAGGGGCACAGCATTCCCTTTGCCTTCCATCCTCTCCTGCAGCCTTCTGTCCCTGCCTCCAGCTCTTGGGCACTGCTCTGAGACCCCATCCTCTGGGGGCACTGGCTCAATTCTTTCTCTTACGCTGGGTCCTTGATCCCACCTGTGTGGACTAAGTCACAGCCCCCAAACCTGGAACACCAGGCCCCATGCTGGGCCTCCCAGGGAACATTGGAAAATCAACAGGCCCAGGTCTGGAGCCAACATTCCACAGCCTGGCACCCCAGTTGGCCAAGCTGGATGGAAAAAACAGGCATGGGCCCTGGTTGGGATAAGCACGCGATGGTCTCCTGGCCAAGTCAGCAGCCGGCCCTGGAGGGCTGGGGAGGGACCATCTGGAGCGGGGGAAGAGCCAACCCCGTGTACATCTTCCAGCTACACATTGGATCTGGGCTGCTACATGCAATAGCTTTTTGCGACTGCAATTACTAGCATAAGATTAAGGCAATGGTGGGTTGGTAGCAGCTTCCTGGCTCCCCGGAATTAACTATTCGCTAGTTAAATGATTAGCACTCATCTACCCTGAGGTATTAAGTTCATCACTGGGGTTTTTCAATGCTTCCCATTAGAAGTATTAGCTGCTGACAGGCCTGACTACTTCTCATTATGATTATTATTTACTGTTCATGCTGGAGCAACAAAATCTATTTTTTCTTTCTCAGCTTCAATTACCCAATCACGGATCCATGGCATACCAAGAACAAGCCTCCAGGTCCTCGCCAACCCTGGCACTGCTGATTAACTCCGAAACCTAGCAACAGAGGGAGCTGGCAGCGGTGGTGGGCTCCTGTGGGTAAGGGGAACCTGGAGAAGTCGGCGTCACAGCGCATATGAAACAGGAGGTGGAGAGCAGCCCCCTGGGGTGACTTCTCTGTGTTCCTCTAGGGATGGCTTTGGGAGGCCTTGGGATTCGATTTCAGTTGGCACAGTTATAGGAACTGCCAAGACAGAAACCGAGGCAGAGGCAGCCCTTAAGGAGGCTGCTGGGGTCTTCAGGGACAGCGGCCTCCTTTGGGGGTGTTGGTCAGTGGGGTCTCACGGAGGACACAGGAGTCCAAGTGAAGCCAACACCTTTGCGCCTCTGGCGTCTTGCAGGAATGCTCCACCCCAGTGGGTGCTCGCCTGGCGTTAGGTGCCCTTCTCCGAGGGCCTCCTGGGTGCTCCTTAACGAAGAGCGCGAGCCCATCCCCCATGCACCACAGGGCCCTCCCAGCTCCACCGGGAGTCGCACAGGGGCCTTCTCCGGGAGGAAAGACAAAGTGCGCCAGGTGGGGGGGCCCGGGGAGGAGGGAGGCAGGGAGACCTGGATCTCACTCCCGAGGGAGAGCTGGCAAAGCCCGGGGCGGGTGTACCTGATGGCCTGGCCTCTATGACGTAGCGGGTGACGGGCCCTTTGCCGGGGTCGCCGCTGGACCAGTGGATGGCGATGGCGGAGCTGTACCGCATGATGATGGGCACGCCAGGTGGGCCTGGGGCACCTGCGGACAGTGCACAAGGGGAAGTGGAAGTAGGGAAGCTGAAGGGGCACCCAGCCCGGGTCCCCGCACTCCAGCAGGAGGGGCCGGGCGACAAACCCAGCCCCAGCCCCAGGGTCTGCAGAGACCCTGCACGTGCCGATGCCCGGGCCACCAGGCTCAGGCCAGGCCTGCTGGATCCGACTGCGTGTTCCTCTGGGTCACACACACCCCTTGCACAAATTCCAGGGAAGGAGAGGCATATGGGGTGAGGTCAGAAAAACTCTTGGAGGAGGGTCTCCCTAAGGAGGCCCAGGTCTTTGGTTCCAGCTCAGAACTTACTAGCTGGGTGACTGTCACTTACATCGCCCCCCAGTGCCTCAGCCCATTTGCAGGGGCCTCTGGAAGGTGGATGATGGCGGAGTGGGTCTGTGATAAGAGGATGTTGGTTTGGGGGCAGTTGAAGGGCCCTTGGCACCTCCTCTCCTGGCCTGTGATGATGCCCTCTTTGCCTTGAGCCTGAAGTCCCCCACCCCAGCTGCATTTGCCACAAGGCTGGGAGAGGAGACAGGGCCTCCCTGGGGCCTCCACTACTAATGGGAGGGGGAACTGGGCCCCTCGGCGGGCTCTCCTGGCTTGGCAAGAGCATCAGGGTGGCAGTTGTTATGTTGGCCACATGGGTCCAGGCCCCAGGAGCCGGGGCAGGAGAGAGGAGCTTACTTCTGCAGTGAGAGCAGTGAGCCAGTTCTATCTGTCAAGGATCCTGAGCCCCATCTCCCTGGGGGTGCCCTGCAGAGCAGGCCAGGGCCTGTCCGCCAGGCTCCCGCTGCCCCCAGGCCTCAGACCCCGTGTGCCGTCACCCACATGCCAGTTCCCCACTAGACCTGGAGCTCACACACCCCGGAGCCTGGCACACAGAGCCCTTCCTACATGCTCATGGGATGAGAGAACAAGCCAGTGAGTGGGTGGGTGGGCAGGTGACTGGCCAGTGGGCGCCAGGCGGCCCTGTGGATGCCTGCTGGGAAAGGAGCCATGGTCGGCTTCAGACTGAAGATCCTCTGGGCCCAGGAGAGCTGGCAGGCCAGACAGCTCGCCAGGGGCTCAGGACCAGAGCTTGGCAGCCCACTGCCTGGCAGTGCCCAGTCCCAGCCCACAGCCTCAGAGGGCGCCCTCTCCTTCCTTCCTTCCTTCCTTAATGTGCATCCCGCCTCCATCACAGGGCCAAGGCGGCTGAGAGACCAGGGGGTGCGGAGGGCGGGGCGGGGGTTCTCAGGACCGCAAGTTCTCATTCTGCACAGGGCAGCCCTCAGGGCTGAGAGGAGCTGTCCTCTCCTCCCAGACGAGAAGCTTCCAGCATATTCAGCCGTTGCCTGGCCCAGAGGGAGAAGGATGCCCTGCTGCACATCTCCCCCTGCAGACCCCTCCTCACCCACACCCACCAGGCGCGGCTCCGTGCTGTGTCAGAGGGCCCCCTCACCCCCTCTGTACTTCCTGCCACTCCCGCCCACCCCTGCCCGGGACACTTCAGGCCTCAGGTTAGAACAGCCTGTCCTCCGGATGGCCCTCTTCTGTCCCCACACTGCCCTCTGTCCCTGCCAGCTCTCTTCCTGCTTTTGTTTCCCAGGGAGGTTGGCTCAGGTGAGAGGCAGCACAGGAGGGGTTGGGGGCAGGTTTGAAGAGCAGAGCTGGGCAGCAAATGGGCAAGCTCCCCGCTGCAGGCTCAACGGAGCCCAGGAGCCAGACAGAGTCTTTGTAGAACAAGAGGCAGGGAATAGAAAGTGCCCAGAAAGAGAAAGTGGAGTGGCTGGCCTGAGCCAGCAGGGAGGGCAAACCCAGGGGCAGGCGAGAGGCAGGGAGGCATCCGGTCCTCACCTCACAGAGGCTGGGCCAAGCTGGCCTCGTCCACCCCAGGCTGGTGGGGTGGGGAGGAGGGGGAGGGGCATCTCAGGGGAAGTTTGGGGTGGGCTGTGCACTTTCTCACGGCGGGAGGGGGCAGGAGGGGACACCCTGCATCGGGTGTCAGTGACCTTGCGGAACTCAACTTCAATCATCGCAGTGACCTGAAGGATTTCCTCAGCCCAAAGAGGTGTCACAAAGCCAGAACTGAGCCAATCTTCCCACCCTGGTCCCCAGAGCAGGTGATTCACTCTCCCGGCAACCTCAGCCTATAAAGGATGCAGCTCAGCAGGTCCCCTGCCCCTGGTCGCTCAGAACCCCTCTTCCTACACCTGAAAACGCTCAGCGCAGCGGTTTGCACAGCAGATGCCCAAGGGCTACCCTCAGCTCTTGTTCAAATGCACACTTCCAAGGTGGATGCTCAGATTCTGATTTCCTGTGGCCTCAGAATCTGCACTTAACCACAAGAACCTCGAGGATTCGGATGAAAATGCACCTTGAGAAGCACCCTGATGGCACAGGTGACCCTCCACTGCCCTCATGCCTGGACACCCAGCCCACCCTATTCTCCTCTGCCTTAGCCCCTTGAGAATCCCATAGAATGCAGGTTTGTATTTCCACGTGTATCTGAAAGCCCCACCATGAAGTCTTCCCCAATCACCTCCTTTAAGTGCTCCCCTTCACCTCTCACACTTTCCCCCTACCGGAGCTGCGGGTCTGCCGGGTGTGCGAGCTTTGCTAGATACCTGGCTGCCTGGCCTCTGCACCTCCAGGCTCTCCCATGGCCCTCCATGGCCCTTTCCGACTCGGGGGGCTGAACGCGGTGTGCGGACAGCAGCAGCTCCATGTCTGTCCCACGCTCCCCTACCTTCTCCCGGGCCCGTGGTGACGTTGGCTTCGATCTCCGGCCCGTAGGTGAAGGTCTTGGCTCTGATGCGGAACCTGTAGGTCATCCCCTCTGCCAGGTCCTTCACTTTTAGCCACAGGGGGCTGTTGCCTTTCACGTCCACTGTCACAATCTTACTGACCCCTGGGGAAAAAGCATGGCATGTGGGGACTGCGGGGCAGGTGGAAGCCAGGTGGAGGGTGGCAGACCTCAGCCAGGGGCTGTGCCCCCTTGGGATTGGGCTGCGACAGGCACCTTGGCCACACAATGCTTCCCAACTGTTTCTCAGAACACAGTCCTGCATGCTGTTCTCAGAAAGGGCTCCACAGTTAATTCGAGATGAGCTATATGCCACCTATTTGTCTACCAAATATCCACAGGGTCTCTTAGCATCTGGAGGAAAAAATCAGGTCACCAGCCATTGCACCCCAAGTCTATTTTACCCCCATGTTTATTCCTCCACGTCACAGCCCACAGAACTCGAATCCCAGGACCGTCTCTCAGAAAGGGCCTCTGCAGGGACACCACAGTCCAGAGTTGGAGGTGACACACTGCAGCCAGTCCCGACAGTGGAGGACAACCCCAGTCGGCCTGGGCTTCCCTCCTTCCTCATGTGCCAGCAAGAGCCAGGAGTTCCCACCAGAACCCCCATCAACTGCACCCCAAATCACGGCAATGAGAGGGGATGCCTGGGAAGGTGGTCAGGAGGTGGGAGCCCGTGCTCGGAGCCTCACAAGCCCAAATCCTGCTGACTGACAGCCTCCCCGTGGGCCGGGACTGGGGTCTCATCTCCCAGGTCCCCTGAGCGTCTGGTCACCGCTGGGAGACGGGGTCTGCAGCTGCGGGCTGGTCCCGGAGGCCTTTGGGACGTCCCTACCCCGGCTTCAGTTTGCTCAACTGAAGGAGGTAATCGATAGCATCGATAGGATGTTATAAGGTTAAATAAAATAACAGGGCACGTGGCACACAGTAGGTGCCCCCAAAATTTACTGAATGAAGTAAATGACAGAATAATGGGAGCTCAAAGGCAACTCCTGAGGAATGACGTGACCTGTGAGCCCTCACACCTGGACACCCAGCCCGCCCTATTCTCCTCCACCTTAGCCCCTTGAGAATCCCACAGAATGCAGGCTTGTATTTCCACGTGTGTCTGAAAGCCCCAGGTATGCCCCAGGACCCGGAGCAGCAGCTCTGGGTATCTGCTCCTTGACATTTCTGGCAAACCCCACATCTGCAGGGCGTGGTGGTCCCCACAGGAAAGGAGTGGCAGTTGCTGAATTCTCGCGAGGCCTGCTTGTTGCTGACCTGCACCCAGGGCTGAGACCTGGGCTGGGGTGCAGACACAGTGTTCAACATCATGGAGCTGCTCTTGGGCTTGACAGTCCTGTTAGCTGGGCTGTCGCAGGGCGGCTGGACAGAGGGACTGGAGGGCAGCCCCCCAGGGAGGCCAGGTGGAGGCCACTGTACCATCCACCGGTATCTCGTCCTGTGACCTCTGTCCCATCCTGTCCCGCCTGTGGGAGGGAAGGCCCCTTTCCTGGCCCGGCACCCGGCTGCATCTCCTGGGGCCCGGCCCCCCTCAGTGCTCCTGTACACAGTGCCGCCTTGCCGACTGCGAGCTGTTGGCATGCAGGTGGTGGCCGGGGAGACTGAGGGCCATTGTTCACTGGACTGACCCAGAACCGCTGGCCTCTGTGGTGTTCCCAGGGCTCCACCCCTTGCTCTGGCCCAGCTCTGTGTGGTCAGGGAGGGGTGAGAGCGAGGGGTGACCCCAGAGGCAGTCACCTCTGCCCATGGGGGCACTGCCTGGTTGGCCAGCCACACCCTCGAGGCCTCTCTGGGCTCTGGAACAGGACCCAGGCAAGCAGCAGCCCAAGGCTCTTCCTGCCTCTCTAAACAGGAGTGAGTTCTGGACTCGCCCGGGCTCACTCTCATCGGCTGTGGGGTAGAAAGCTGGGAAGTGTCTGACGTCCACGGCGAGGGTTAGCACGGCCTGGCCTGGGAGCGGGCCAGGGTCTTAGCCAGGGCCAGAGGAAGGGGTGGGACGGGGGCAGCAGGGAGGGCTCTGAAGGCCACGCAGGTGGGCAGGGTCAGGTCAGAGAGGCAGGTGGCAGACCAGGGCTCTCACCCTGAGGGTCACCAAGGAAACAGGGGTGCAGTGACCCCTGGGCCCCAACTTGTGCTTCTTCCTGAGGATGGGCTCCAAGGTGCTATCAGATTCTTAAAGGAGTTCCTCACCCCACAAAGGCCTAAAGTCAAGACCCCAAGTTCTGGAGGCAAGCACAGGACAGCATCACCAGGCCTCCCCCATCTTCACGGACCCGGCAGAGACCTGCCCACCCTGGGATGCTATAACTGCCCCCTCCTCCTGTGCCTACTTCCATGACTGACTGACAGGGAAGAAATCTATCTACAGACCCTCTCTGGGGAGTTAGGTTGCTGTTTTGATGTTGCCCCCGGCTTGCTGGGGGTCACCTTGGAAAGGGCCCTCCCTTGCCCAGGTCTCTGTCGCCCCATTTATAAGCTGAGGGGACACTCACCACATCCAACTGCACAGAGACAGTGAGGGGACATCTCGGGGAGGGAAGGCCCTTGCAAAGGGTGGGTTTAGGGGCCGTGCAGGGAGGCCGACTCACCATCCACTGGGGTGCAGGGTTCATACACCAGCCGGTAGCCCTCCAGGACTCCGTTGGGGAACCGCGGGGCCTCCCAGGACACGTTCACAGAGGTCGTGGTCAGCTCACTGAACTTGACCGAGCTGGGAGCACTGGGGGCTGTGGGGAGAGGGCCAAGGGTCTGGTTTCCTCCTTCCGTGACGTTCAGAGCCCTTTGGCTCTGAGGGACCAGCAGGGGCATTTGGGTCTGGGCCCCTGGAAGAGCAAGAGAGCCGGCCTTTGCCCAGGACAGGGCAGGAGAGGCTGCCAGGGTTCAAGAGCGCCCTCCCCTCCCCCGCCGACGATGTCAGCACTCTTTCCAGTGTCAGAATCCAAGAATTGGGAGGAAAGGAAACTTTCTTTTCCCTAAAGCCTGGAGAACTCAGATTCCTTCCTGCTGAGGGGCTCAGAGGCCTGGCCAAGAGTGCAGGACGCACCTGTGACCCAGGGTCACTGCCGGGCCAGGCGATGGCTGGCTTTATGGGGCTTGTCTCTCGGCTTCCCTTGTGGAGAAGGCAAGGGGTGTCCTGGTCTTAGAACATTAGGTGGGCACTGAGCTAGAAGCCAGAACCGCCGTGGATGTGGCCTTTCTCTTGTGCCCTGGGTCTGCAGGGCTTGTCACTGAGAGACGGCGCTGTCACAAGCAGCCAGAGCCAGGGAGAGTCAAACCCTCCTGAAGGGATGCTTTCTTGGCCTGAGAACCCTGGAATGACCCCAGAGACACGGGGGTGGAGGGATGTGATGGGGAGGACAGAGGGAAGGGAAGGAAGCCTGGACGCAGCAGCAGCAGCCCCCGCACGGGCTCCAGCGCCATGGCCGCCAGGCTGTTATCACCCCCCACTGAGCCTCAGCTAATCCGGTCCCTGCTTCCGTCCCAGCTCCCGGAGGCGGCGTCAGCGAGGAGTCTTTGAAGGAGGGAGGCGAGCGCAGGGGGCCTTTCCTGCCTTCCCTCAGCTAGAGGATCATGGGACAGAACACTGCGTCCTGCTGACGGAAGCTTCCAGCCCCTGGTGGCCCACATCTGGCCGATGACACTGACAGAGAGCGACTGGGACAACAGGCACACAGACCCTCCAGAGCCAGTGGAGGAGAGGGTTTCCCTGGAGCCAGGGCTTGTCCCCAGAGAGGACAGTACTTAGGAAGTGACTCCACGGGTCTTAGTTTCTTTCAGAGAAAAGGTAATTTACAGAATGAGAAGGAGCAGGTTGGGAAAGAGGTCAGGATAAAAGGCGTGTATTCAAATCCACGAGGAGGGAAGTGGACAGCAGGCACAGGATGGGGGCTGGTGCAGTGCAGATAACCCGGACAAACAGATCCTGGACTCGAGCCTCTGCCCCCTCACTGACCGGCCAGGGACCCAGCAAGAAGCATCACTTGCCAGGCCATCCTTGCCCTGTGAAGTGGGGGCAGCATCTGCCTGGCCTATTCCCAGGGCTTCCGGAAGGATCACATATAATACCGCCTGGCAAGTGGCTCTGGATGGCATGCGTAGGCCTGGCCTGCACAGGGGGCCAGCTGGATTCCTATCAGCGCCCTCTCCTCTGCCCTGGCCCTCCTGTCCAGCCTCTTAACTGGCCTCCCTGCCTCCATCCCTCCTCTCCATCAGTCTGTCTTCCCCGCAGCAGTCAGTGATCTTTTAAAAATATAAACTAGCTCCTGTCCCCTTAAAAGCCCACCTGTGACTCCCCACTGCACTTTGAATCAATTCCAAATTTCCCTGCAAGGCCCCAGGCTCTCTACCACCTGCCTCCTGCCCATTTTCTTTCGAGTCACCTGGTTTTCTCTCTGCTGCTAATCCCCCCTGGCCTCCAGGCCGCTGCACCTGCTGTTCCCTCTGCCTGGAGCACCCTTCCTCCAGAATCTCCCATAGCTGGCCTCCTCCCACCCAAACCTCAGCCCGGATGTCAGCCCCTCAGCGGGTGTTCTGCAGGTAAACCCGTCCGCAGCCCCCCATGCCCCCCGCCTCCGTCCCGCCATCCCTCACACGGCCACCCGAGGTTTACTCCTGTGTGTGCTCTCTACGATCTCCCTCCCGAGGGTGGGGACCATGCCCTTCTCCCTCGCTGGTGTGCTGCCCACATCCAGCACCGTGTGGGCTGTCAGAGGCTGTTTGCTAAGCACTCTGGGAGGGAACAAAGCTGGGCAGATATGAGTCAGGCGGGAACAAGGCAGGGAGCAGAGCTGGGCTGGCGGGGTGTGGCCTGGCCAGCCCCTCGGTAAGCTGGCCACTGGGGCAACATGGGGGTGGGTAGGTGAGATCAGGGGGCTCTCTCCAAGGCTTCCTGAGGACAGCTTCTCTCTTCTGAGCTCTCACATGTGCCCCTGTTTTTGAACTGTGCCCTCACACTGTGGAGGACCCAGCCCAGATCTCAGCCGGATAAGGCAACTGCCTTTATGCTCCCCAGAGCCTAACCACCAGGTGGGCCCCCCTCCACTCCCCGGGCGACCTCCCTGCCTCCCCCTGCAGCCTCTCTCCCCCACCTGCTTGCTGGGTCCAGCCCTGGGTCGGGGCACTCCGAGGCCCGTCCCCCGCGGCGTTGAAGGCTGCCACGCTGACCATGTAGGCTGTGTACCCGGTCAGGTTCTTGAGCTTCGCGCTGTTCTCAGCCAGGAAAAGCGTCTTCACCCGTTCTGTGAGGTTCCACCGCTGGGCTTCCCAGAAATAAATCTGTGGGCCCAGAGGATTTCAGCAGTGAGATGGAGACGCGGCTTCCCTCCTACCCCAGGGTCTCTGAGACACCCTGGGTCACACCATCCACTCACCCTGGACGGCAGGCGTGAGCCACCCAGGAAACAGTATAGGAGTATTTACGAGCTGCTTCAGAAGCCCGTTCAGAACCTCTCTTTGCACAGCTGACACTTCAGCCTCGGCTCATCTAAACCCCAGGAGGACACAGAGCCTGTCTCTGCTCACTGCGCTGCCTGGGGGACCTACATCAGCCACCAGAACAGAGTACCGATGAGTAAACCAGCTCGGTTCTGCAGGGGCCTGAGAAGGGGTGTAGGAAGATTCCACCCCAACTAACAGTGGGTGCAGGGACAGCACATAGGAGCTCATCAGGGATACAGTGTCAGGCCCACCCTTGACCAGCATCTACAGGTTGATAAGGCCCCCAGGGATTCACCCACACGACAATTTGCAAAGCCAGCTTGGGGCTAAACCCCAGTGCACCGTTTGCTAATGATGTGATTTGGTTAGGGGACTTCCCTGAGCTAGATTCGTTGTCTGTAAGGTGGGGTTAAGGACCCCCAATTCCTTGGACCAAAGTGAGGACTGGACGAAAGGCAAGCAGCAGAGAAAGACGCCGCCAGATGCCTGCAGGTTTCAGTCCAGGAGCACAGCTGGTGCTCCACGTTGCTTCCAATTACTTCACATTGAGCGGCATTAACACTCACAGTCAGAGGAGCTCAGAGGTTTGTGCCTGGTTTTAGGACCTTCTATGCAGGGAGCCCGGGCCACGTGGAGGATTAGAGGGCATTTGGCGCCACCTGCTGGCCCAAGAGGTTTCTGCATGCTGCTGAATTAGCCTGGAGGAAGCTAATAAAAATGACCTGCCTGCATGTGTGAACACTTGGCACATCTTGTTACCACGAATCCCTACTTTCATATATCCTCTCCCTTTTTCCTTCTTTTCCTTTTAGAGATTCCTCTATGGGTAGAGGAGAGAGTTGATGTAGTCATTCATTAAGCCACTCATTCATTAACTCCGCCCATTCACAGTCACAGGGTCACAAGAGTAGACAAAGTTCCTGCTGAATATGGGGAAGGGGCAAGGCACACCCTAAAAATCTGGGGGTTTTCAGCACACAAATGGTACTTAGTGAGTGCATACGAAGAGAGTTCATCTAGATAGAGAAAGGGTCGCGAGTGCTTCCTGGGGCCCTGGTGCTTGGGTGGAGGAGCTGGAATAGCAGACGGACAGAGGAGCACCAGCCAGCGACCAGAGCTGAGAGAAGCAGGCATTTCAAGGAAGAGGGAGACATCACTGAGTCAAACGCTGGTGCTAAATAAGCCAGGTAGGACGAAGCCTGCCCTTGACCGCCAGTGAGCAACAGGGTAACATCACGGCTTGGATGGGACACGCTTCTGTGGGGGTGGGGGTGGGAGCAGGAACGAGAACCTGCTTGGAGGGGGTTCAAGAGACTCCGGGAGGGCAGGGGGTGGGTACAGACAATTCATCTGAGGATCTCTGCTGAAATACAGGGACCAACCAACCAGAGAAATGGCTGATGGCTAGAAGAATACGCAGGGTCAGGACAAGGCATGAAAAAGATGAAACATATTCCAGAAAGCTTTTATGCCCTGTCCATGGAGAGAGGGGTCAATGCTGGAGTCATTTCTTGGGTAAGGGGGAAGACTGGCGCCCAGGACCCAGGACCACGCTTACATCAGTGGGGCAGCCTCAGCAGACCTTCGTCAGATGATCAACTGACGCTTGTGCAAATGGCACAGAGGGCTGACTGCTGCCCCCGGAGGGGGCACACCGCCCAGCTGTAGTACACACTGACAGGTGGCCAGGTGTCTGCGAGAAGGCACGCTCCACAGAGGTCCGTGTCTTGGTTGGCTCCCCTGTGTCTCCAGCACCTAGGTACATGCCTGACACAACCGTGGTGCTCAGTGAATGTTGGCTAATGAATTAACACCTTACAGAGGCAGGAGCAGGTTAGGAGTGAATCATAATCACCACCTTCCAGCTACTATTCTTAATTCCGTGCCCTTTCTGGCTTTGTCATAGGCAAACTCCAGCCTTGGTTAAATCAGGTCCATGCCACATGCCACGCAACTGGCTGGCAAACTGGAAGAATGTCACACCTTTCTCCCTCCTGCCACCATGGCAGAACTGCCACCTCCCCCAAAGGCTACCCCACATCTGTGCACTAAGTCCCAGTCCTGGTCACCTCCTCCGGGACTTCACCCCCTGACACTTCTTCCCCGAATCACCAAAGCTGTCCTCTTCCTGGGATCGT